>NC_134366.1:31573146-32173581 GCF_035582795.1 Mycteria americana | reverse complement strand
GAGGAAGTGATACAGCCACTAATCATGACCTGTGAAGATCATTGGAAAATGGAATATAGCTCCAGTTCTTTACATGACCTCTCTAACTTGTGTCCTAGATTTCGCCGCCAGCTCTCTGAACCTTGCAATTCTTTCCCACCTTTGCCTGCAATGCCAAGGGAAGGACGTCCAGTATATCAGCGCCAGATGTCTGAGCCAAACATCCCTTTCCCGCCTCAAGGTTTTAAGCAGGAGTACCACGATCCAGTTTATGAACACAATGCTATGGTTGGCAGTGCAGCCAGTCAAAATTTCCCCCCTCCTCTGATGATTAAACAGGAACCTAGAGATTTTGCATATGATTCAGGTAGGTGAGACTCTCCTTTACTTCTGCATAGTAAATAAACTAGTCCAAGCTAGTACTATTGATGTTTTGATCATATGAATTGAAACTCACTCTTTTGGCTTCTAAGTCTCCTGAAGTAATTTATGTCTGATATAGCTTATGAAGTAGTAAGATTGCTACATAGTACAGCATATCTCATGCCACCGTTGCCGTTGCTTGCTCTGCAAAGGATGTCTTTTTCCAGAATGCTCTGTCCAAACAGTGCACAGGTTAGAGATGCCGGGGAAGAAAAAATCATGGGAGCAGTACTGAGCTTTGCTTAAGAGGGGGCTTGTTCTGTACTATCTCATTTCTGACCTCTGAATTTGTGTGCTCCATTTTATGAGCTCTTTCATTTATCTGCCAGAAATAGAGGACTCTTTCTTGTCTTGCTTGCACTACTTTAAATCAGGAGTAACTCCGCTGAAGTGGGGTTTATACAGCTATAAAACCAATGAGGGAGAAGAATCAGCCAAATTGGTGTCAGCTTCTCAGTTTGTGCATACTGCTGTGTTTTGTAGAGGTACATAATCTGTGATGCCAGGTTGCTGATGTAGAGAATACGCTGTTGCTATTATTAATGTTTATTATGCTTGTAGGGCAACTGGAATGGAGCCTTATTGCTCTACGGACAGTACAAAACAGAGGAGGTGGTGGCAGAGCCTGCTCTCAATAGCTTCTAGTCAAAATAGAAAGATAAGTGGTAGAAAGGATAAAAACACATATCAAGGGAATAACATAGTAAATGTTTGCCACAATTTAAATATAATATTTATATTGTAGTTGGGAAAGGAGAGAGAGAATTAGGGAAGCAAAAAAGGAGTTTAGTGATGAGTACCAAGTAACAAGGAGAAGGAAGCTGGAAGGGTGGTATGGAGAGAAGCTGAGATTAAAACAGCATGTAGTGGGTCAGGTGGGGTAAATGGTTGATCAGTACTGAGCTGAGAAAATGCAATCAAAACGCATTTGTGAGTTCCGGTGTAAGTGATTTCTGCAGCTCCTCTTCAGTCTCTGCCGCTGTCCTGCTTTGTGTATGCCACAGTGTTGAAAGGGAGGGATTTCAGTGAGTCCTTACCATGCTTCTGGAGCAGAGTGCATTGCTTTCATACTCATGCACCCTGAGTTGGGCAGAGGGAATGGGTGGCCCTGTCTGGCTTCAGTCTGACTCTCTGTACTGGGTGCTGCAGTACCTGCAGTGCTTTCCTGCTGGTTTAGCCTCTGGCTAGATGCTTTTGCTGTTTATTTCCCAAAGGCTACGTGGCAGCTGAGGTGAGGTCTCCTTTGAAAGTTTAGCCCATGACAAACTATCTTCCAGTTTGATATAGTGGAGAATTTGGTTTTATTGTCTTTTCTGTAGCTAACTTAGCCCACTAAATAGACAATGTTATTTTGTGTTATCACTGTTGTAAAGTGCTTGGGTTTTAATTTATCTCTGCGTTAGAACAGGGGAATTGGGAAAGTAGAGCTACTTTCTCTTTTCTTACTCCTGACAAGTAAAGAACTGATCCTTATGGAAATTTGACTTAGGCCTATACAGGGAGGGGACCAAGGGTGAAATATTTCTCCAAGTTGAAAGATAAAACAAGATGAAAATGAGTTCAGATTACAAGGGTCAGATCTAGAACTAAACCCGTTCATTGGTGAAGGTTCTGAGATATGTGGCTTTGGCAGTCATGTATCTTTAGTCTTACAGAGCAGCATGGGAGAGACTGTCTGCATAGTTAATGTGGCAATGGATAATAAATAGGGGACTGCAGCTTCAGGCACTGCCAGTCCCTTGCAACCTTCACAAGCACCGTTATTCATTCTGCTAAATTAAAGGGTGAAAAAAGGCCCTTTTGTAAGCATGCTTCATATTTGGCTAGGAAGTGGGATGTCCTGATTGCATACTGTTACTTTAAATCTGAGTTGGCTGCTAGCATTCATCTTTGGAATATTCTTTATGGGGAAAAAAAAAGGAAATTTTATTCTGAAAGGAGGATGTGCAAACTTGTATCCAATCCTGTCAAGTCTTTTTTTTTTTTTTGTGCCAGCAAGAACAACATTCCACTTTATAGTAATGATGTTCAAGCAAAATTGTTGTTTCTTTTGTAGATGAATAATTAGTTTTTAAAAATGTAATAGCTGTGTAACCAGTGGTCATGAAAAATTAATCTGTTGGTATCAGGAAGTACTTTTATTGGCCTCAGAATCACTGCATTTAAGTTGACACATCTGTACACTCCATAAATTGCAGTCAACAACTGTGGTCTGTTGATATTTTGTCTTGTTACCATCTGTTCTCTAGAAACCATCATTTTCCATCCTTGCTAAGAGTACATTAAATAACCCCTTAGGAAACATAATGTATTTGTCACTGAATCATTGATTTCATTTTTCACCTATGGATGTTCAGGGAAGGAGGAATGCCAGAGTGAAAAGTCTTTTTTTGCATGGTATTTTGTTGCAGATCAGATAAGACTATAGAAACATATTTAAAAAGTTCATTGTAATACACTGAGATGTTCCTTTTGGGATGTTTTTGAAAGAGCCTCATAAAAGTTCATTGCTTTTGTGCACTATACTTTTATACTTTGTGGGAAGCTGGTGAATGAAAAGCATTATTATGGAATGATTATAACTCTATTAAAACATGACATTAATTATGACATGGGAAATGGCAGATCAATTAGTTGTAATTGTAATTGCAGGTATGCAATTTCTACTGCAGAATGTTTGAGATAATGGAAAAAGGAAAATGTCAACAGAGTAGAAGCTCTTCCTTATCCATCCACACTTCTAGAAGTCACAGTGCATCATATATGTTCAATCAGTCAGACCTTATTTTCTGCCTCAGATTTTCTTTTTTTTCATGGCTGCCAGTCAGATGTATTTAGTACTTGATGCTATATCTAGCACCTTTAAGCACAAAGATGCAGCAAGGACATATAGAGCTTTGTGATTTTTGCATCGTTAATGAATATACCCCAGAAGGCTTCCCAAGACCTTTGTTTACAAGGGTTAATAGTAGGCATTCCTGTACAGTTAGCACTTCAAGAATTCATGTATTCAGTTATTTAAACAAAAAGGCCAAACTTGAGATGCTTCATCTATACTGGGCTTTATTTTGAACCAGGATCTTTACAGGCTTGATCCTCCCTACCTAATGTAGTGCATTTGCAAATTTATTAAGGTACAACTCTAGCTGTGCGTGTATCAATTAATATTAAAAGTCTAGTTTTAAAATGACATCTTAAATTGTTGATAAGTTTAAATTTCATATTCTGTTTTGCCAAATTGAAATAGTTACTGTGGTTGGGAAGCTATTCTGTGACAATGTCTTTGACTGGAAACTTTGAAATTTGTCACACAGTGGTGTTAAGAGATAAGTAGAGGAGGAATTGTTGCTTGCATGTACAGATTGCCAGGAATATATCTGTTGAAATCTAGATAGATTCAGTCTTTCTTGAGCAGGTTAGAAGCATTAGCAGCGCTATTCTCACAGTTACATTTCAGGGTAGCCTCACAATTAATATGCTTGAATGGACCTCAGAAAATTTAGATTCTGTCCCTGTTACTTCCAAAGTTTTCTTCCAAGGTACTAGTTACATCACTTAAAGAATGAACTATCCAGACAGAATTATTAGCCTCCATATCTTGCTTTCTGGGTTGCTCATCCTTTTAATTCCTGATGCCTCACAAGCAATAAATACCTTGTGTTGGCATGTTAGAATGGATGAGGAACTGCCCCTCTGTTAAGAGAGATGAGCGGAGGCAGAGAGACACATCAGATGTATATACCTCCTTATTCTGGGTACCCAATTAGGAATGGATAATTTTTAAAGAACATTATGTATTACATATGTTCAAAGCTTAGCTCCTAGGGACTTCCTTTGTATTTCTAGGCAAGGAAGTATGGGAACATCAGGTCAGGGTCCCTGTGCAAGCACTGCAAAAATAAGAAATGCATAATACGAAAAATCTAGCAGAAGCGACGTGACTACTTTGGAAAACTTCTTTGGGGTTGGAATGGGGCCTAAAATTGACCATTCAGCTGTATTAATCTTGAAGTCATCTTTTCCTTTCTTGAAATGTTCTGCCTCATTAAGTACACAACTTCCAGCCTCTGTAACAAATGAAACAGGGGCTGCACCTGCAAAGCTGTTTACTGCATGGCTGTCCCTCCCCCAAGCAGTTTTGACCTGTGCACTCGAGAGACAAGAGTGCCGAGGCAAAAGGCTGTGTCATAATTCATTTGCAACAAAGGAGTTGTATCAAGGTTGCCCATGAAGTTGTAATTATGACGCTTCTTAACCTCCTAAGTTTGCTCTCATAGGTATAGGATGTTGTTAGCATCCCACCGTCCATGTTCTAAATGTGTATTTACCTAATGATTGCAAACAGAATAAAAGGCAAGAGTCCTTTTGTGGTGTTTTTTGAAAAGCAAATCAATGCAAATTAACATGGAAAAAGATCCCTAGTAGCACATTCTTCCCTAGAGGTCAGCTAACATGTCCTTAAATTTGGGATTTTGTAGAACAGCATAAGAGAATGTGTTGAATTAAAATTTCAAGGAATAAAAATTAAATTTGTTTCATGGAAGTGTATTTATTTGCAGATTGCTTTTTTTTTTCCTTTTATAAACAACAGTTGGATATTCTGTTATACTTCTTGGAGGTAAAGTTTAGACATTTGGAGATGTTAGTATGAAGGAAAAAAGGGAATCTTAGCTGTCAGTCAGAGTCAGTGCAGGTTTGCTTTTTCCAGGACATTCTCTAGTGCATTGACTAGTGCAGCATTTAAAATGACACAACTCATGGTGCTTCTACTACCGTCTTTAATTATATTGGCTAATTTTTGTACAGTGCTTTGAAAACCTAAAGCTCTGTATGAGTGCTAAGTATTATTACTACAATTATTCCCCTGGGAGATTATTTCACAGACTAATAGACTTCACAGTTAAGAAATATTTCTTGATCGTAAGCCTAAATTTTCCCTTTGATCAGGTCCATTCCCTTGCTCATAGCTACACCTTTTTGGCTCATCCTAAACAATTCCTAGGTATTAACGTACCACTTCTAAATCTCTGTAGACAGTTTGCATGTGTACTCATACTCTTAGTCTGTCTGTGTGACTCGTTGAGATCTTACTTCATAAATCCTCCAGCTGCTTAATCTTTTCCTCAAATTCTCTCTAGGGTTTTTTTTTTGGTTTTTTTTTTGGTCAGGCTGCAAATATTTGCAGTATTTTTGAACATGATTTTATAAAATGCTCTGTGAAACAGAACTGTCTCCATCCTTTTCCTGGATATGGTGCTTCAGTACGTGCATCTCAAAACTGCATCTCCTTATGGCCTTAAAGAAATTCTTTTACACAGCAGTACAATTGTTCTCAATGAAAATCTGGCTGGCATAAAGGCAGGAGTGGGATAGGGTTTTGCTCTTGAGTTCAGTAGGTGTAAGAAGTCTCCCCTCCTCGTTTTTGGTTTTGCAGTTTTCCCGAGTCTCACTTCTGTGGTTAAAATATTTCACCCTCTTGTTTTAGGAGCTTGTCTTTGCTGTGTTGCTTCAGTGAATGAGCATGGATTTTGTTCAGTAGTTAAGCTGCACTGCACTTTGTACTTGCTCTTAAAACATATAAACACAAGTCTGCTGTTGGATGGTATGACAGTAGAAAATAATAGCATCTGAGGGGGAAACGTGGGAAACCTGGACTTCAGAAGATTGCTATGAAAGGCAGAATTTTAAGTTTTCACTTGCTTCCCATCTAGCTGATTTCCTCTATGCACTAATTCTGTCTGAAAGAAATCTGTAGTTAGCATAGAACTCATTTTGTGATATTATCTTCATGAACAAAGGAAAACCTGAATACCAAGTTAATGTGAGCGTATAGGCAGGAGACCATACATCTATTTTTCCTTTCAAAGCAGACAATATGATCTGAAAAATTGTCCTGCAGTCCCTGTTTTTCAAAGAAATGGATAAATATCCTCTAAATCTACAGTTACAGTAAGTGGCACTGGCTAATGATTTGATTTGAGGATTGAGAGCGCAGTCTGGATTTACTCTTTGTGCATTAACGCAGGTCAAATGGACACAGGCTGCATTTTAAATCAGTAATGGAAGGCTGAAGCCTGCCTTAAACCAATCACATCAGCCTTACCCAAGACCGATTGATCCCGAGAGACTGAGTCCTGTGAGCATAGCTTTTATATGAATGGACTCTGTGCAGCCTGAAGTTTCATTCATAAAATGGATGCTGAAGGGGAAAAAAAAAAAACCAACCCACACACGCCAAACCCTGGAATGTCCATTTATGTGGAGCTGAAGGGTGTAGTGTTCCCTCAGCTGCTGCTTTTGCCAGTTGCCTTAAAGTAATGATTAATGCTCCTTGGCCCTGCCTGCCTGTAACCTGACACCATTTATGGCCTTGGTGTGTTTCTAATGTATAGTGAATGAGAAGGCTACATTCTCAAATCAGAAACATAAACAGGAACTGGTTGGTCTGAATTCCATTCAAATATGTCACTTCAGCCGTGCAGTGTTTGTCCAACTTCGATTTTACAGGCAGGGGATGGGGCGGGGGAGAAAAAGCAACACAGACATTTTTGCAGTAAGATTACCAACAAAAGGAGCGAGGGAGAGAGAAAATACTGCTCTCTTTTGTTGAATTCAAAGGGAAGCGATGTTTAAAATACATTTTACAGTTACTGAGGTTAATAAAAGCAAATACATGATTTTAAAGTATGCTCAAAAGATCAGCTCCATGTGGAATTTCAATTCAGAGCTGAATGTATGAGCCTTTGTTTTCCTGTTCTGCTGTATAAAAAGTTACACATCGCCTAGACAGGCTGTTGACATCTGGTCTCAGAAAATGCATTAGATGTTGTCATAGATCTAAAAACCAAAGTTGTGGAAAGGAAGCTGTTTGCTTAAGGTTTTCTTTCTGTATGTGTGTAATAATTCCACTTAGACATGAGCTGGTGGGGCCAAATCTAGTTCTCTGGTAGGTTCTTGTCAAGTGGGATGTAAGAAATTAAACTTAACAAATTTTAATTAGTTATTTTTTAGAAGGGAATGTATGTGTATCTATGAGTGCACATACTTCTAGATTTTTTTTTTTCTAATTGCTGGTACGAAGGCTAGTGACAGACAAAATGAAGACCAAAACCTTCCATTCTGAATGTTTTTAAACTGCATAATGATTTGGGAAAAAAGTACTTAACTTTTAGGTTGATTTTTAGAGAAGATAGTGACTATATTTACCCATGTAACTTCAGTGCACCTGTATTTTTCATGCCGAACCTGCTAATAAAAATAATGCTGACTTTTGTATTGCCAGGATTTTACCAATTTGTAGAACTCCGTTGTAGTTACGTAGTTTCTAAGGGGATAGTGCTTTTAAAGGTGGTTGAACTAAAGCCTAATCCACCAGCATTTGAGTTGTGAAATACACTCAAGCAATTCCTGTATAGGGAGATTGTCGTTAGTTCTAGTATTTCTACCTGAATGTCTGTTTTTAGAGAGATATATGAGTTTTAATCTAAACATGTTCTGCAGGTTTACAAAATCGTAGGTTTCATGATCAAAAAGAATCATTTGGTACTTCTCCTTGCAAAATGCAAATCAAGGATTTTCTTGGTGATGCCTGGTGTCACCTTAGCCAGTTGTTGCGATCTAATTTGAAGAATTGCCTTTCTTACCTAAAAAGCCCTGTCCGTTTTCTAGTCATTTCAGTGGTGCTCGGTAGTGGTAAACAGCTGCTTTCCACCATGAGGCTAAATGTGTTTCAGTGGTGGATGAAGTGCTCCTTTGTAAACACTTTGTCAGTGCTCTTGGAAATCCATGAACAGAAAAGTTACTTGCAGTGTAATTGTGATGTTAGTAAGTTTGAGGCCAAAAGTATGGTGTGTTCTAGCTCAAACATTTTATTTTAAAAAGGCTACCTTTGTCTCTGCACTTGGTAAAAATCTCTCCCACTGCACCAGCCACCGCTCCATGTAGCAGAGAGATGCTTTCATTGCACAAGGAAGTACTTGGCGAAGCCCTGCAAGGGACTGAAGGGAGGACTGGCATACTTGCAGTGTTTATAACACAGGGTCAGGCTGACATGTGTGAGTGGTGCCTGGGAGCTAGGTTGATCTCAGCTACCCGAGAGGCTTGTGCATGCCCTTCTGTGCCCAGTAGCACAAAGGGAAAGAATCTGCATGTGCTGTATTTCTTGCCTATGGGAAGACAAGTGGCACAGCACATTTAAGTCTGTTTGTATAGATATACCAACTCTGAATTAGTGAAATAGGAGCCAAAGCCCATGTAATTACTTATCAGACCAAAAGGACAATTGAGGAGGATATGGTGTGAGTGAAATTACAGGACTGGCCGTATCCACTGGGAACTGCTTCTGTTCTTAATATGACTTAGTTGGTAATAAAGTGTAAATCGGAGAAGTAGGTGGGCAAACAATAAGAAGGTTCCAGTTTTAGTGTCATCACTTATATTTTAAGCCTGTAGGGAAGGAGACAAGTTTCACATATGAGTTGAGGTGTTTGATGAATTTGAGTGACTTTGAGATGAATTTGAGTGGCTGGATTGATGAGCTGAGGGCAATTATATGAAGTTCAACAAGGCTAAGTGCTGGGTCCTGCACTGGGGTCACAACAATCCCATGCAACGCTACAGGCTTGGTGAAAAGTGGCTGGAAAGTTGCCTGGTGGAAAAGGACCTGGGAGTGTTGGTCGACAGCCGCCTGAGTATGAGCCAGCAGTGTGCCCAGGTGGTGGAGGCCAATAGCATCCTGGCTTCTACCAGAAATAGTGTGGCCAGCAGGACTAGGGAAGTGATCATCCCCCTGCACTCAGCACTGGTGAGGCTGCACCTCGAATACTGTGTTCAGTTTTGGGCCCCTCACTACAAGAGAGACATTGAGGTGCTGGAGCATGTCCAGAGAAGGGCAACAAAGCTGGTGAAGGGTCTGGAGCAGAAGTCTTATGAGGAGCGGCTGAGGGAACTGGGGTTGTTTAGTTTGGAGAAAAGGAGGCTGAGGGGAGACCTTATTGCTCTCTACAACTACCTGAAAGGAGGTTGTAGAGAGGTGGGGGTCAGTCTCTTTTCCCAAGTAACAAGCCGTAGGACAAGAGGAAATGGCCTCAAGTTATGCCAGGAGAGGTTTAGGTTGGATGTTAGGAAAGATTTCTTCACTGAAAGTGTTATCAAGCATTGGAACAGGCTGCCCAGGGAAGTGGTTGAGTCACCATCCCTGGAGGTATTTAAAAGCCATGTAGATGTGGCACTTAGGGACATGGTTTAGTGGTGGACTTGGCAGTGTTAGTTTTACGGTCGGACTTGATGACCTTAAAGATCTTTTCCAACCTAAATGAGTCCATGATTCTGTGACTTGTAAGCAGGTTCAGTGCGTAAGGCAGTTGCTCACCAGTACACCATACCAGTCACCTGAGCTGCCACGCAGAGACCAAGGCCAGGCAGGTAGCTCAACTTCTTTACCCACCCCATTTCAGATTGTATGCACCTTCTAAGCCTTGGTCTCCCATCTCTCTCTCTGCACATGCATGTATGTAATGCAGTATCTCTGTATGGCACTGTGCTTTGCCACATGCACATGGGAAGTGCCTTGGGCCTCTGAATCTTCAGATGGTGCTGATAAAGTGAACTAAAAAGTAATTCAGAGTTAAAGTGTAATGTAACAACGTGTCCTTAGTTAGGAAGGCTATGTAAGGTCAGAACCGCAGGAACAGCTGAAGAATAAATCCTGGTTCAGGTTTCCACTTCCTGCTTTGCTCTGCTTCATTCAGGAGAAGACAGTCACCTCATCCCGTTGCCTGCAGAAGCTTCGTCTTCCCTGTGTCTCACCTGGCTAGGGACATGGGTTGAAATTCTGTTTGTTTCTGCGCAGAGTGTGATTGTGGGTCTGAAACCTGGTCCTTATCTCTGAAAAACAATCGGAAAATAAGATTTAAGGATTCCTTACCTGCTTTGAGTTATACAGGGCTGAGACAACCTAACCCTTTAAATTCTGATATGGTAATTAATATGAAATATTTCCTTACCAGGGGACCACTCAAGCGTCTTAGTTGATAACGAAACCTCAAACCTGTGCCTGCTAAATTCAGTAGGAAATTTTTCTTGTCCTGAAGAAGTCTAGTTTTTTTGTGCTTTGATGTATTTTGTATTAAGGCACAGCAGAGCTTATTTCCAGTATTTTTCTCTGTGACATTCCCAGATGAGAAGGCATTTCTCCAGTGTCTAGATTACATGCAATTTTAAAATAACGCCTACTGGGAAAAAATGGTTTCAGACCAACATGATATAAGGCCATATTCATTGTTTTAAGATGACTGCTATGTTGCTGTTAGCAAGAGGAGCGATGAAGAATGACCTCTAAGTATTCCAAACTAATAATAAAAGATAAATAAATTTTTTTATGTCTCCATATTTTTAGTTAGTTTGTTTTTTTTAAAGGGGGACCGCTGTTCTTGAGATGATGTAACTTCACAATGTGAATTACTTCATTAAAAGTCTGAAGTAAGCTTGTTGTGTGTCCTAAATCCAGGCACGTTTTTCTTCAAAGACTAAAAATTGCTAAAAGGTGATAGAATCAGTCACCTCAAACACTTGGATTCTGCCCTGGAAGTATTTTATGCCTAATTCTGTCTTATTTGTTGTCTTGAAACAATGCTTTAAGGAGAAGAAAACATATAATTGCTCTGTAATTTCTGCACTAAAATGTTTTCTTTTGAAGTAGCTCCGCTTAGCTAGTAAAAATACTTCTGGGTCTTAGTCAAGCATTTAGTACAATTTAAAACTGCAATGCTAAATTTCATTGGTTGGACTTTTTATTAGATAAGGTAGAAATGAAAGCAGCAGGCAATTTAATTAGCAGTAATTTTTCTGGGCAAGTCATTACTTTGATGAACTTCAGAGCAATGTTTATGGCTCCTAATTAACCATGTTAGTCATTTGATTGAATAATCACTTTGGAAATGTTTCTACAATTTGATTAGAGTCTGACCCACTCTGATAGTCATAAATTAACTGATAGCACTTTAGGATAACAAGAGTCTAGTTACTTTACGAGAAATAAACTCTTCCTTGCTGTATTTTTCGGTCCTCTGTGGACTGTTTAAGCACAGGCTAACCAGAAGATTAAGTAATGTTGGTACAAACAATGCTCGCCTTAAAAAGACTCCAGATGTTAATTACAATTGACTTAGGAGCATAGGAGATGAAACCCCAAATTGGCTAAGAACACAACTTCTTGGATTCGTGTGTAATTCTTTATTCGGTATACTCTGCTGTATCACTTTGCAAGAGTGGAGTTCATGAGTCAAAAAGGGTTTTGCTGCCAATGCTAGTGAATTTTTACCTAAAATAGAAAATAGCATCTGTTTCAGTTCTCCAACTTCCTCTACGCAGATTTTTCCATTCTCCTTAAAATTCAATCTACTTGGTAACATGAGTGATTCCTTGCAGGTGAACCACTACTTGTAGCCTTGACTTCTAGTCTACAGCGCTATACTTGGGTGATCGCTGAATCACTGATTCCTGTGGTTGCTCAGAACAGCTGCCTGAGATGTTAGGGATTCCCGAGGCCTGAGTAGGCAGGCACTGAGCGTTTCATCGAGAGAGGAGGTAATGAAGAGTTCGGTACAGATGTGCAAGAGAGACCGTGGACTGTTAGAGGAAACTTACTATTACTGCACTGTGTTTCACTTGTTTTGTGAAGTCAGTGTAAAACCTCATTTTCTTATCCTGCCAAATCTTTGATACTCATCACTAGTCAGTGAACAGTGAAATTTGGAATCACAGTCTGAAAGAGTCTGTAGGCAGTGTTGGAAAAATAATGTCTGCTCTTTTGACTTCTGTTTGCATCTCTTAAAGAGTTACGAGTTACTGGTGACAGATTGCATAGCTTAGGGTAGGAGTTTATCACAAGATCAAATAGACTTTGTTAAGCAAGACTTTTGATATCCAAGAATTGGGTTAAACATGGTCTAGAAGGGCAAACATTTGTGGTGTATTTCTGTTTGCAAGTCCCTGTGCACAGGATGTGGCTACTTGGGGACAGTGCAAGACACGGGGAAAAAATAGAAAGACATTTAAAGAACACCATTTTCATTAGTTCTGTTTGTTTTTTCTCATTCTTCTTGCAAATTTGAGTAGAGGTGGGGAATGGCAAATAAATGTCTGTATTGCTTAGAATGTGTGCACTAATTTTTTTTTTCTTTTGAGGGAGGGTTTTTTTGGTTAGGGGTGTACAGGTGGAGGGTGAAATTGATGCATCTGAATTTCTATATTAAATGCTTAGCAATCGCAGAAAATTTCATTAACCCTTCAAATTCTTAACCAAAGTCTAAACAGCAAAATCTTACTCTAAATTCACTCTGACATTCCTTATATTAATGTGGAGTTTATAAGTCATTGGCAGGGTTTTCTGTGTGATTGATTAAAAATGTTAGGTCAAATTAGTTACAAAGATAGATATACAAGCACAGGGTTTAAAATATTCGTACTGTTTTGTGTGAATTTTTGGTCTGTGAATGATCTAAAGTGTAATTGTCACAGGAGTCAGCTTTTAGCAAAGTTGATTACAATAAGGGTTTGAGTTCAAGTACCTATGTTAGATGGGATCCATGATCCTTACATCATGGTTTTGTCCTCCGCCATGCCTTATGTGTGCTGCTCTGAAATGCGAACTGTGTGCTGACAGGTTCCCCCTCACTGTAACTTGCATCCTTTTTGTTGCTGTTCTGCCTGCAGCCTGTCTCATTGATAACCTGCACACTTTTAATTCCAGACAGTCTTTTGACTAGCATTGTCGTCTTCTCCTTTCAGAAGTGCCTAGCTGCCATTCCATTTACATGAGGCAAGAAGGCTTCCTGGCTCACCCAAACAGAACAGAAGTTAAGTTTTCTATTATGTATTGCTTTTGTACGAGAGAAACGTAAAATAAAAAGCCTGGAGGGATTTGGGGTTTTGGGGAAGACTCACATCATCTTTCTTTCACTTCCCAGTCTTGAGTTTCTGATGCAGTGATTTTTTTTGTAGCTTCTTCTAGTGCCACAGGTTGATCAGGATAGAAGCAATTTTATAATCAATTTACTCATTCTGCTTTTCAAGGCCTCTAGCAGTTGAAAGGAAGAGTTGCTTAAAAATTTGTTCATTTCACCCATTCTGCTCAAGTGGTATTTTCCAGGCTATTGGTGTGACAGGCTCAGTTAACTGTTAAGTAATCCATTTTTATACTTTAAAAAGTTTTCAGTGAAGGTTTTTGGCTTTTCCTTTTGTTACGATTTTTGCAATGTTTTGGTGCTCCTTAGGCCCAAATTGTACAGCCATATGATATATACCAAAACTCTCAGTGACTTCAGTAGGGCAGAGCTTAGTTCGTTGTCAAAATGAATAATTCTGAGTAAAAGCATTTTATATGTATTAAAAATAAGAAGGCAAACAGAACTAAAAAAAAAAATGACCACTGAAAGAGAGGTTGTATCCTCCACTCTCCTGCTTTGGTGTATCTTTCTTGTCAATATGTGATTTTTTGTTTGGTTGTTTGGGGTTTATTTGTTTTTCTTCCAAGGGGCAATTTTCACAAACATGAGAGAAGTTGTTTTTGAGAGAGATTGATAAGAATTCAGACAGGTGTATGAATCAAAGTCCTCTAGTAAGACTTCATTCACTAGTGAAAAGACACAACTAGAAAGATAACAAATCTGGCTAAAAGCCCAGCTGTACCTGGGGGGGGAATAAAGGCAGAAAATAGAAAGAAAAGGTAGTCTTCAACAAGGAGGGTGAAACAGGAGATGGAAATATATAACATCCTTGGTATATGAAATTATATGAAGTATAGAAGCTTGATAAAGGGAGGTGAAAGACATCAGGGAAAAATCCACAAACTGTAGGGCTCAGGTCAACAGATTTGAGTTTTAATCACAGCCTAGATAGGGGAAAAACAATCTTAGCTGTGTTATGCACTCGTAAGTACTTGAAGGTGGTAAAATTGTTATGAATGACGTAGAAAAGCAGTGATGTTCAATAAATATTTGTTTTCTGTATTTGGAAATCAGTCAACATGATTTTATGGAATAAAGGTCATGTCAAATCTCATTCTATTCTTTGTTGAGATTAAAAGTTTGATTGATAAAGATACTTGTATCATATAGTTAGACTTTTTATGGCATTCAATTTGCCACTGCATTACATTCTGATTAAGAAGTTAGCACAAAGCAGTATCAATAAAGTACACATTAAATACATTAAGACCTGGCCAACTGACAGATCGAAAAGTGGCTGTCACTGGGCAATCATCTCTGAATGGATTGTTTCTATTATAGTTCTGTAGGAATTGATATCAGGAGTGTTGCTATTCAACATTTTCAGTAAAGATATGGAACAAAGTTAATAGATAACTTTATGGCACAAAGATAGGCAGAGTGGTAAATAATGGGCAGGACAGGGCAGTACACAAAGCAATTTGAATTGTTTGGTAATCTGGGCACGTTAAACAAAATGTTTTTTTTAATATGCTGAATGTAGACCAGGCCTATGGAACCGGGAAACAGTATATTGGAAAAAATGATTTTGAGATGGGCCTCCTCCTCCTTGGCTTCACAGTGGGAAAGCAGCCCAACCAAACATTGCAACCGTATGGCAAAAAGGCCTTCTGTAAATTTTGCACAGTCAAAAGGAGGATCATAGGGAGGCAGGAGAGGAGGAGATATTCTGTCTCGCGGAGTAGCACTGGTGAGGCTCATACTGGCATGCAATACAGTTCTGGTTAAGCAAAACATTAAAATAATACTGAAAAGTAGGAGTGTGTACAGAAGACAGTGCTAGAAAGAATGCAGGATTGTAGAGAGTGTCTTTTAACGACAAAAATTAAATTTAACAGAATGATCTTAATTGGAAGGAACATCAAGGGGGTGACTTCTGTGAGTATGGAGAGGAAATACCGAGTAGGGCTTTTTTAGTCTCAAAGGGAGAAGACCCGCAGGAACTAATGGTTAAGAGTCAAAGCCATGCTAGTTCAAACAGGAAATGAGACAAACATTTTGGAATAAATCATAGAGAAAAATGGGTGCTTTTTCATTTTTGCAGGTGGAGATTAACAGTCTTTTGGGAATGCACACATTAATTAAACACCCCTGTACTAGGACCAAAATGTTGCGATTGGGCGGTGTGTAAAGGATGTGGGATATTAATCTGATTCCTCTATGACTTAGTGTTCCCTCTGGCATTAAGCCTATGATCTCTTCTTTCTCCATGCATCTTTTATATAAACACCTCTCTCTTTTAACTTACAGGCTGTATGTATGAAAAGGGACCTAGGCAGTTTTATGATGACACTTGCGTTGTTCCAGAGAAGTTTGACGGTATGTATGACACATGTCTTTTTCTTTTTCTTGTGTGGGGAGATGAAAAAGGAAGAGATGAGGGACTTTTCTCTGTTGCTGATCAAAAAAGCTCGGTAACGTTCCAATTTAGGATTCCTTAACACACCATTTGCAGTGCGCCCAACCAAAGCTGACCTTTGTATCTTGAAACCAAAGTCTCCTTTTCAATAGGATGTCGTTCAACTTTTGCCAGCGAAAGATGCTGTATCCAGAATTGTGGCAGAGGAGCTCAGTTCCTGTACTGTTGAGAAGTAATAGGAGGATTTCTATTGCACTGATGATCACATACAGCTTGTTGTTTGAGATTTAATGAAAGCTGTTCGTATAATTAACAAAACGGTGGAGAAAGCAGCAGCTTTGGTTTTACTGAGGATTAAGCCTCTTGTCTCGCTGTCTGTGAAGTGATGAATAGTGGGGAGTGAGTGTATAGGGCATTTTTGTGTTTGTGTCAGTGTATTTGCACTATGTGAAACATTGTACTAGTGGTTTATTTTTCAGTGAGACTGATAACAAATCAATGATCTTTTCACAACACTACCCATTATAACAGATTTTTTTTCAATAGGGATTCTGAGGTCAATTAAAATAAATGGCCCAAATTATCCTCAGTTACTCTGATGTAAAATCAGTTTCCTGGTGTAACTCAGTTGATTTCAGATTTATTTCATTATAGACAAAGTAGATGGACTCAATATTTCTTGCTGGTGACTCTGTTAGTCTGCAGCTTTGGGAAGTAATTTGGAGACCAATTACTTAAATTTGCTAGAGTGGCTTCTTTGTGTTAGTGTATGTATGTCCAGCTTTATTTATTTTAACAGGAAAGATTAGATACTTTCTGATAAACTTGTGAACAGCTTTCTGACCATAGCTAAAAGTAGAGCTGGAAAACTCTTGGGGTTTTTCTTCTGCTTTATTTTGTTTGTTTTCCCCTGAGAATCACTTATATGGATTACAAAACTATTGCGTGTCTAGCAGCATTTGTTGTGTTTGCTGAAGAATGGGAGACTAAAATGAAAGTAACCCAAAGAATTACACATTGCTCAAACGGGAGGTATCACGTGCATTCCAGGGTTGGTAAGAAATAGCAAGAAATAAAGAGAGGATTTTAAATAATATTAGACCTAATTGAAGATTGCTCAATCCAGTAGTGCATTGTCACTGGATTGACACATTCACTGAAAGGGTGATTTATTGAAAGTCTACTTTATGCCCTGGCTTTGGAATGTATGCTCTTTGTTTTTTGGTCGTCCCCCCCCTTTTTTTAAGCACATTGTGTCAGGTTTTTTCTTCCCCAAAAATGATTGTAGACCTGATCTGTTTTCAGTATCAGTGGCAAATTCATATTTACATTTATGGAAATGGGATCAGACCCTGTACTACAAGAAGTTAAAACTCTCCAGGAGTAGCGTTTGTCTATGTCTTTCTTGAAAATCCTTTTTGTTTGTTTGGGTTTTGTACAGGGAAGCAAATGAAAATGGAAAGGAAATACAAATAAAGTAAAATAAATACATGTTTGGAAAAATTTGTGTGCTTGCAAAGCAGACAGTCTGCTGCTAGCTTCTATGACTGTCCGTTGAGAGAACACCTTGTACTCCAGAAGATTGATGTTGTGATACAAATAGGTGTGTTTATACTTGTAGCGTGATGACTTTTGAGGAAAAAATAGCAGATATGTAATTATATTCTGGCCAGTAAAGCAAAAGTGGGATAAGCCCAGGGCTAGTCTTGATGTTTCAGAAGTAGATTCTCAGCTGCTTCATTTGAAATCAAAGATTGGCACAGGCGAAGAATCTGAGCCTCTCTAATACTGCACTCGCTATTTGCACGTTGCTCAGCTATCATTAAAAGAAAAATCTTGTCCTTGAAAAAAAAGGCCTTTCAGGCCTGGAACTTGAACCTCGCATAAACCAAAGAGCCTTGTGTTGATTTATTTGTTTTCGACAGCTATTGACTCAATTTTCTTTCCTGATTACAAAAGGAAGTGCTCCATTTTTAATATTATTATTCTTACTTTCATTACACGGAGCCATTCTGTAATGGCCATCAGAGCATCCTAATATTGTGGTTGAATGTAAAGTCCTGGCTTTCAGTATTAAACAGGTCACACTGCTTATTGGAGGGTATAGCTGTTCTGGTAGTTCAAATGAGGAGTTTTACCAGCGTATCAAGGATTGCTGTCATCGTGTGCAGAAAAAAATATTTTCTGCTTCAGCATCAGACTTTTCAGCTGTTGTTGTTTGCATGCGTTGTTTAGTATGAATATGATTTAGAAACAACAGACACACAGTATGGATGTCACAGGATGGTTTTTCATTGGCAGTTTGTGGAACAGCTAGCAGAATATTATTACTGTTGTTTTTTAAAAGCTTTCTCTGGACTTGAAATTTTAGAAAAATTGACTTACTGCTTTTCAGGTGGAATACTAATCTAATATGTAGATATGAGTAAAAGTACTATGTGCTTATATGCAAGTCCAATATGCCACAGAGGAACTCGCATATCTGCAGGATTTGCATACCTATACATAAAGCACATGCTGTGTAAGTCCAAGTCAAATACTTTGTCAAATTTTTCTTAGAAGCATTTGCATGCAAAAGAAGTTTCACTCAATAGGGTTTTGCAGCTTTATGAAGCATACATTACACTTCCAAAACTGGGGCTTGTGCAAAGTATAGTACACAAGTGCAGTTCTTCAGACATCAGAGTTGCTTACAAAAATAGTTCATGCTCTTTCGGACAGAGGATATTGCAAAATGGTTAGCAAACGAGATTTGCATGTATCAGAAGTAAATGAGGATAGACTTAGGGAGACTTTGATAAATCATGACTGAATTTAGGTACTTTTTAGTATATGAATATGTTCTTGTAAGAGTGTTTGCAATTACCAGCCAACAGGGGAATGGTGCATTTGTGGGTGGCTGGGTAGTAAGAATTCTTTCCCTCTGTTTTATTAACCCTAATGATTGCTTTGCCTGTTTATCTGACAAACTGAGCGATGATGCTTTTTGCGCATTGCTCAGCTAACGTTGTTGCTATTCTCTGCAGGTGACGTCAAACAGGAGCCAGGCATGTACCGCGAGGGACCCACGTATCAACGGCGAGGCTCGCTTCAGCTGTGGCAGTTCTTGGTAGCTCTTCTTGATGACCCATCAAACTCGCACTTCATAGCGTGGACTGGCCGAGGCATGGAATTCAAGCTGATTGAGCCAGAGGAGGTTGGTTAGATGGACAGCATGCCCTGACATCCACTGCCCCGTCCTGCAAATTTAATAGCGCTTCTTTGGCTTTAGGCCTTGTTTTCCTTCGACATTTTGCTTTAGTAGCACTTCAGAACGGTAGCAGAAAGGACTGGCAAGGGAAGTGCTTCTGTTAGGACAGAGGTGTGGTTAAGCATAGACTTGATTCCTAGTCCCACAAAATAATAAAAATATTGCAAGTACTAGAGTTACAAAATACTTGGCATTAATTGTGGGGCCTGAATTTTTCAGAACCACTTCATGGATGGAGCTGTGTTCCAAAATCCTTTGAAAACGTGACCCTGAATAGTCTTTCAACACCAAATATTCTTCAGTGTGAAGATGTGGGAATGTGGAACTTTTAGGCTGTAGAGTGAAAGACCCCAAGTCTGACAGATGGCAAAAGAGGAGGTTAAGAACGTTAGGGAGTAAAATCCCATCAAAATTATATAAACCCCCCTCTTTATAGAGTTGTCTTCAGAGCCTTCCTGCTTATCTGTATCGTTAGATTGTTTAGTGCATGCTTACGTCCTAGGCTTGCAAACACTCATGCACATGCACAGCTCCTCTGAACCATGAAGGACTCGTGGGGTAAATAAAATGACTTGTATTCATGAACATTTTGCTGAAGCATGACTTAGTTCACTTGTGTGATAAACAGGAATAAATCAAACATTTTATTACATAAACTTTTTTGACTAGGTAACATTAAATAATCTATCCTGTGTTCTAAACATCCATGGAAACTGTTAGAAAATCTATTGGGCCTGAATTTTATTGTAATACTGATGTGGATGATTTGATTAGGGTTGTCAAAAAAGCAGTATCATCCTGGTTTACTTTTTTTGCCCCTTGGATAGGGTTGGGTAATAGAGCAGACCGCAGCAAATTTTCCCTCAGGATCCCCTCTGAGTTAGAGCTGAGTAGGAAGGTTCGGGGGTGTAAGGCTGTTTCTGCGTTCCACCAGCTATTTCTGCCGTTTGCCATCCATCTGCTGGCATAAGCAATCTGAAAGCTTTCTTGCATTTAAGTTACATTGTCTGCCAACAGCCCTAAGGGGATGTCCATCAGGACTGATGTCTCTTTCCTTCCCAACATGGTCTGGCTGAGGGGCAGGTTGCTGCAGGGACCTGTGTGCTGGCTCTGGTTTGTCTGAGCTTCCCCTGCACTAGTGATAGTCACCATGGCAGATCCTGGCATTGTGCATCTGAGGATTTGACCACAGAACGGTCTCAGTCGATTTGATACCGAAACTTTGCTGGCAAGTCTGTGGCCTTAGCAGGTGACAAGGACTTCTTAGTTGTGTGGCCTGGCTCAGAACGGAGTGAAACCTTTGGAAAGGCTTTTGCTTGATTTTGGTGAATGAGATATCTGATTTTTCCACCCCTGCCCCAGTCTCAGTATTTTTTATCCTCTTAGTTTTGTCTTTTCTTTAAAGTACGTCCGAAGTTTTTCAAGATTGAAGAGATTTATTGAAAAATGGTTTCCAGCAGATGGTGCAAAAACTTTATAGTTTTCATTAACTAAGGAAGGGAAAGTAGCAAAACAAAACCCTAAGGTTTCCTTGTAGTGTAGCTCCCTGAAGAACTGCACATTCTGATTTAAGTTAACCAGATCATCTGCTTGTCTGACTTTGTCGCAGTTTCTTGGTGTTTTTGAGCAGCACTGCATCCAAGATCTGGAGGAGGCAGGCTACTTGAAACTTGCTCACTCCTGTGTGCTCTCAGGGAGTACAAAGGAGCCTAAGTTGTTTTCATATGAATGTCATGGATCTGACAGAAACTGTTGATTAAAATAAGAATAGCCTACGGGAAGTTGCACGCTTCTGTTGGTTACCAACTGTAAATTGAAGGGAAGTCAAAGAGCTTGTTGGTTCAGCTGTGGCAGGTTAGGATGTCAATGACATGACCTTTCCATCCCATCCCTTTCTGGAAGTTTATGCCCTTGTAGAAAGGATGACAACAAAAATTAATATGTATCAGCTCCCTGAACACCATAGTTAATTCAGAAAGTAGCTAACTGAACTGTGGAGGCTAAGAATTGGGCGTAGGTCCATTTATGCTGCCTTGTCACAGGGACAGTAACCTTCAGCAGGAAGGTGGGGTGGAAGGCTAGAAGCCTGAATCCCTTCCACAGGGCAAGACTTGATAAATGCTGTGCAGTTCAGGGACAGGAAGACGCGCTTACCAAGACTACTTCTGGACCTGCTTGCTTATTTAGGAATGTCAAAATACCACACAATATAGCATATTCTAAACCATTATTTTGCTGTAGTTATCTTTGCTGTGTATTTATTTATTATGCAAGCCTGTTATGCTGGGGACTTTTAGGACCCTGATTAATGCAGAAAAAAACTTGGCAGGAATAAACAAAGAGTGATGTAGGCATGTGTTACAAAGATGAATAGGCGAATCAAGGTTACGCATCTAGGCCAAATCTACAGCTGGAATAAATTGACATGATTGGAGGTATGTTTCAATACAGCTGTAACATAGCTGAAGTTAGCAGAGCCATGATAATTTACATGAGCCTGAAAAGCTGCACCACTGAAAGGAAATAATGCTTTAAAGAGAAATTTTAAAAATTATTGTCCAGATGGAGATCAAAGTCATGGATTTTTCTGTTGTTATTTAGTCCCCTTCAATTCTCAGTGCTGCATGTCATCTATGGTTTGCATCAAAAGGCTCCAGACACCTATGGGAAAGTTTTGTAGAGCAGTCTGCAGAGAAGCTGCTTGGCTACTCTCTCCTTTTTCCAGATCTGTATGCATATGCACCTCTCAAACATTTTTATAAAATGTGCTTTAAAGAGTTCATCAGCTCTAACTCTTTTCCCTCTGGTGACATGATAGTCATTTGTACAGCCAGTAATTGAAATGTCACCAAGAGCTGATTATAGTTTCAGGTGGGGAATAAGCAGTTAAGCTCTTTAAACAAAAGGTCTCTTTGTCCAGAACTACCTTTGGCAATAAAACAGGAAGTGTAAAGGCAAGTAGAAATCATAAGTCAGAGCAGAAGGCATATTGTTCTCTATGGAATGGCTTCACGATTTGCTTGCAACTCCCTTTTTATTATTATTTTTTAAGGGAAATTATACAACTGAAACTATGAAATTTCTGTCCCAGTCTTCATACTACCATATAGTTCTTCCAAGTGATTACCCTGCCTCCTCTGATTATTAATTTTCTTTGCTGAAGTAATATTTAAGACTGGGAGTTGGCTTTTGACTTGTATCTCCTAATAATCTCAACATCGCTGTCATTCCAAGTACAGCCTGTATTAGTTCATGAACTAAGTGTGTATGCATGTGTGTTTAATATAACTTAGTGTTCTGACAGCAAGGAAAACACAATTATCCACAGTATCAAACTAAAGAAAAGTTTATCTTTCATGAAAGTTTTCTGGTGGAACTTGATAAATATTTTTTGTGTATCATCTCTTTATAGGGCTTTATTTTTTCAGTGGTTTTCTTTATTAAAAACAAACAACCCCCCCCCCAACCCTCTACCACGTTTGCAAATGAGTGAGTCTGCTTCACGTTTAATGGATGACTGTGTGTCTGATCAAAAATCATAGTAGTACATGGGAAATTCAGGTCATGGCAACCTTTTCTCTTGTGTTTATTTGTTGCACCTGCAGGATTCCCCCTCCTCCATCCCCAAATAAAGTATCTGATGATAAGATCTGCTTCTTAAATGCATTTAACAAATCAATGCTAATCCATTTTTGTGGCAGGTGGCACGTCGCTGGGGGATTCAGAAAAATAGGCCAGCTATGAACTATGATAAACTTAGCCGATCACTTCGCTATTATTATGAAAAGGGAATCATGCAAAAGGTGAGTAGCTAATTTTGTATTAAATTTCACCAGAGCGTTGCATGTTAATCCGTAAGTCAGTTTACAAGGAGTACTTGTAACTGCATTGCTTAGGTAGGTTTTTCATCTATTTGGGCAAACACGTAAGCTTTTTCACCTACCAGGTCCAGTATATGCACCAATATATTTTTTTCTGTGTAAAAAATGTCTGTGCTTTTAGTTCACACAATGCACTTCATGATTATAGGGAAAGAGGTAATATTCAAAAATATCCAAAAGAGTTTCCTGGCACCTGGGAAAGGCAAACAGTAGAGTACGGTATGAATAATGTTTTGCAGATCTAAATTAGCTGCCCAGCTCTTGGGTACTTTGGTAAGTGCAAGATAGGGGAGAAAAATGATACCTATTAACATACCAAATACTTTAATATTTTACCAATAGTGTTGTAATAATACCATTTTTAAGTGGAATTTAATATTTTATAATAGGCTGAATTATGAGAAATATTTAACAATAATTTATATAAAACAGCCTGGTCTTGCTGACAGTATTCAACCCATCCTTCCACTGTGGCTTGCTGATTTACATGTATGTTTTTAAATCTTGCTATGTAGTACTATGTAGATTGACTGAGAAATCAATAGGAGAGACCTGTCTGCTGCATCAACAAAACTGGCAGGTGTGATCAAAGATCATAATGAACACCTTGTGTTGTAAAACTTGTTCCATATCTTTTCACGTTAGTTTTGTGACCTGTGATGACTAACATGTTTAAACCTGCCATTTTCCAATTCCATGAATGGAAACAATGCTCTCAGCTCATGTTACTGGGCAACTTTTGCAGTAGGTTTTGTGAAGTCTCAGTTTGGAGTTGCCTGTTACAAGTTCTCTTGCTTTGATTATGGGATCATTGTAGTGCTCTCCTTTTTCACTATCCAGAAGTCAACTTGGACAAAAATCTGCGCTGGTATTGGCTTATGGTACTTCAGCAGCACAGTGCCTCATCCATTTTTGTCTGTCACATAATTGTGCATTGAATCTTTGTAAAGTGGACTGGAGACTGGGTCCAGTCGGGGAGAAGCAGAAACACTTGATTTTGCTGGGTGGTGCTTCATGCAGAGGAGGTCCTCGTTGCAGGTTACAGCTCAGAGCTCAGCTGCATAAGCAATTGTGCCGGCACAGTTCAAAGGCAGCACAGAGGCAAGAATAAGTAGCAAAGAGAGTGAAACAAGTTGAAAAGGTGGGGACGGGATTACCATAAGGCTGATAATGCTGCCCAACCCACACATCCACTTAATATGGAAAGTTTACAAGTACTTCTGACAGCTAGCTTGCTACCTCTTAAACTACTACTTTATTATCTACAAGAATGTATTTAACACACATTTTAAAAGCTGGCTTGGATGCTTATTTTTCTGACATAATGATGTTTGAGGTTTGCCCTGAGATCACCCTATCTGGCCATTTAGTGTAGGTTAAAAACTAATGGTGGTTGTAGATTCATAGTAGGTTTCTTTACTGCAAGGCTTGTATGCACATTTTTCCCCTTTTGTTTTAAGTTAAGCAATGATAACAGGTTATGCAAACGCCCAGTTTCTGAATGCAGCCTTCAGTCTGTCAAACTTGCTGACATTAATTTGATGAAAAAAATTCTACTGCAGATACAGCCTCTACCAAAACTTTACATTATTTGTAGAATAAATAAGCTGAAAATTGAAGGAGGTGCTTCAGACTATTTTGCACCCATAAGAATGGAGTTAAGTTTGCAACACTTTTGCCACCTTCGTTCACTCACTTTCAATGCCGTGCTAGCTGGAGTTGCAAGAAGCAGACAATATGATCTTTATTTTAAAATCATTTTAATAAACGGTGGGCATGCAACATGGTTCATGTTTTTTAACACAATTCTTTATATAAGGTGCTTGAGAAGTTACTATATTGACTTTTTTTCTTTTAAAATAAGACAATAATCCTGTGTTGTTTTTATCATTCCTCAGCTTGTAGGAAGATGAAGCACAGACATTTAGTGCTATTTCTGAATAAGGGAAAACTTTAGGATCTTTGGACAAATTGCCCCTCCATAAGCAAATCCAAATGTCCCAGCTTTGCATGAGCAATTGCTAAGTACATATTAGCCTATGTATTTGCTTACGCTGTCCCTGTACAATCAGCATGCACTATAACTAAGTGCTTTTATACTTAAGTATGAATCAATCTGCGTAAAGTGAAATTCAGATCTCTATCATGCAACGTGATTCTTTTTTCCACGTCGCACACAAGAGTGTTGGACTTAGTCATTTTATTTTGCCACTGTAGTGACAATTTGTTTACATTTTCCAATAAGAACAGTTCCATTTGTGGTTAAGTATAGGAAACGACCGCAAACAAAAGTTTGGAAGTAGAATACCTAGTCCGTCTTCTAACAGGATATCACGTTTGGCAAAACCAAGAGCGTTCTGCAGTCTGCTTCTGCAGATCCCTGTTGTCTTTGCTAGGTCATTGCCTTACCAGTTCTGCTGCTGTGTTATTAATTGTGTAACGAAGGTGAGTTCTTCACAAGACTGTTGAACTTGGAGTTGCAAAACCACAAGGCCTTACGCTGCACCTTTTTGTCCCTTCTGTTGTCCTAAGGTGGCTGGAGAAAGATACGTCTACAAGTTTGTTTGCGACCCTGAAGCGCTTTTCTCCATGGCTTTTCCAGACAACCAGCGCCCCTTACTGAAGACTGACATGGAGCGCCACATCAATGAGGAGGACACTGTACCTCTGTCCCACTTTGATGAGAGCATGGTCTACATGCAGGACGGTGGCTGCTGCAACACCCACCCCTATAATGAAGGCTATGTCTATTAACAACAGTGACAGTGAAGGGGATGTTTCCCCCCTCCCTTAGGCTTCTCCTCTTTCACAAGACCCAGAGGAAAGCTGAATCGACTTCAGTTTGTTTTTTAAATAGTACACTAAAAGGGGCTTTTCCTGTTGCATTACTCCTATGGTCTGCCATGGACAGCGCACTTTATTTGAAAGGGGAGGGTTGGAACCTAAACGTTATTCTGTGTAACAGGAGGAAAAGGGTGGGTTTGCTTTTTACTTAAGTTTGGGAAGGGAACATACAGGTTTTAAGTACAAAAAAAAGCTATATCATGTCTGTTTTGTTTCATATCAGCATAAGATATTGTACATTTTCTCTGGGTATCCGTAGTACAGTTAATTCTCATTGTGCAAAATAACCACTTGGTGATGATATCAGCACAGCATGCCTAGGGCATTTGTTTCTTGCCATTCGTAATTGTCTTTCTGCAGTTATAAAAGAGAAGCAAAGCATATACCACAGCATTTAATTTAGAAGCTCGCAGTGGCAGACCTTGCACCTTGCCTCTGAAAACAACCAGGTATCTCGAGAGTTTCTCCTTTTTTTTCTTTTTTTTTTTTCTTTTTTTTGGTATGGCCTCAAAAAAAATCCTGTCTAATGACAGAGTGGCCATAAATACAGTGACCAAGCAAAATCTCTGACTTCAGACTGCAAGCCGCATGCCGTACCTGGTGCCACCTTGCTATACATATATGGCCCATGCTATGGCTTAGACCTTTCCAGATCCATTTGAGGGTAGTAATTACATGTGGTGGGCTTTCTGATGATCATGTCAGCATTAAATACAGGATCATGATCGGGAGGGAGAAAACATTTTGTATCCTTCCATTTCCTTTGGTACATAAATAAGTTATTTAATCAATAGGAATTAACTGTACTAAGTCACATATCTAATTATGCTGTTTAGACACAGCAAGCACTCCTTGAGAAAAATATCCAATACACTAAATAGGTACTTTAGTAATTTTTAGACACGGTACCCATTAATATGCATTTAAACCTTTTACTGCTGTGTTATGTTGATAACATATATAAATACTAGATAATGCTAATGCTTCTGCTGCTGTCTTTTTCTGTAATATTCTCTTTGATGCTGAATTTACTATGACCATTTATAAGCAATGCTGTAACTACAGGTAGCATTTCAGGACAAAATAGATGACTTGAACCATTTATTGCTTAGAAAATAGCTTACGCCATAGCTGTGCTATAAGCAGCTTTTATGCGCATCCACAAATGACTAGTAAGCTTCAGCTTGCTAAGGAAAGCTCTGCAGAACCTTTTGTAATTTTCGGTGGAACGGAGACTTAGACAAACTGTCAAAGAATACCATGAAGTCGCTGTATGACGTTGTAGTGCTGGCACTGATGTTACCAATCAACTTGTTTTGGACACTAAATGTAAATGTGATCAGATATGCTCGGAAGACAATTTAAATTTTGAGGGGGTTTTTTTGTTGTTATTTTTTCAAATTGTTTTATTTTTTGAGAGGGGTAATCTTGAACACAAGCCACATACACTATTCTATATGTAAAATGGGGGGAGGGGGAAAGCCCTGACAAAAACCCAAAAGTTTTAAATATTTATGAGCACCTTTTCTGAAATGTAATATTTCCTAGTTTGAAGGGAGGGAGAGGGGGTAAGATCTGGATTTCTTTTTTTGCCCAGTGAAATTTAAATAGGTGTTATATGGAGTACCTCATTTTCCTATATTCCTGAGAAGCGGGAGGAAAATGAATGCATAACCATAAAACAACAAGAATAATTTTCATTATAATGGATGGATTTCAAAGACAATCCTAGGTGGTGGGTTAATTTTCCATCCTCTGTCAGTTAAGACACTAGTTAAGCTATGAATATTTTAATACGCAGTTAATCAAAAGTAAAGAAGTAGTGGTCACTAGAAACCACAGGTGCATAAAAAACATTTGGGCAGGTATTTAATTTACTCAGATCCATAAGACAACATATTTTATGGGAGTGTATATATGCCTTAATGTGTCACCCAATTCTGTCATCCGTAAGTCTCAATGGCACTTAGATTTTCGGTGATCAACCCAGAATCAGAAGTCTAAAATTGAAGAATTAGCGAAAAGGAAAAGGTTGAGTAAGATTGTTTAAAAAAAATGTGGTTTCCATTGAAATAAGGTTCAAATGAAACATGCTTTGATGAAAAGTCCTTGGATTGGTTTTGGTTCTTTAATGTCAGCACGGAGCGCCTCTTGCCTGTGGCAGGATGTGGGTATTTGGGAACGGGGTTGGACAAAAAAGGAAAAAAAAAAAGTGGGGGGAAAAAGAGGAAAAAAAATGCATCAAATGTGTAATATTTAAGAAGAAATATATATATATCTGTATATGGTAGTGACTCACTGAACAAAACAAGCAATCAGACCAACATTACATGATCTCTCAGCAGAAGATACAAAAGTCTTTCACTGAACTGATTAACCCTTTTTAAAATGTACCTAAGAGGTTTATTTAAAGTCTGTTTTTATTCCACTTTTTTGTTTGTTTGGGTTTTTTTTTTTTTGTTGGTTTGTTTGGGGTTTTCAGGTAGAATAATAAACCTGGCAGCTGATTTCTGCAAGATTGTTGTGTATTGGATTCCTAACCATTTGGACTGAAGAGGCCCCTGCAGTAAGGTTCTTCTTTTGGAAGAGGAGATGATGGTCTGTTCCCAGTGCCTAGAATGGCTTCCTGCAAAATGTAACAAAAAAAAAAAAAAAAAAGAGAAGTGAGGAGTATGTACAATTCATGTATATGTATATATGAGTTATAGCCAGGAGTTAGATTGCCAAAGCATCGTATTTGACTGTCGAAAGGGAGGAGGATGGTCTACGTAAATTTAGAGAAAGATTGATTCTGACTAAGAACACTTACACATTTTCACAGGGCGTTTTAATACCCTGCGGTATTTGAAGGTAGGGTGTTCGGGGCTGGGGTGGGGGTGCTGGGTTTTCATTTGGTTGGTCGGGGTTTTTTTGGTTTTGTTTCCAAGCTGTACCACAAGTGGAAGGAAAATGCAGGCTTCACCTGTGTTTTTAGGAGGAGCTGTAATGGAGTTAGCTTGTGTGTGTTTGTTTGTGCGTCTTTTTGCTGCCCAGAGCAGCGGGCAGCCCAGGGTAGTGCCACTGTGAAGCAAATCCAGGGGGCATTGCTGCAAGACCCACGCGCTTTGGTACGGCTGTAGGCGCTCGGGTTTCCTCTGCTGTGACAGTTCAGTTGCACTGGTAGCTGAAAGGAGGTGAAATTAGATAAGAACTTGGCAGATCCCCTCAGAACCCATTTGAAAGAGTTAAGATTACAGGTTTAGGGCAACACACAAATTTTGCTTCAGGGATGTGACTTTCCACGGCAGAGAGCCTAAGCCTTTTCTCTCCAAGGTCACACCAGTCTAACTTTCCCACACACCAACTACAGTGCAAATCTTAACTTTACATTCTCTGAAAGCATGAATTTCATATGCTTGTCAGACCAAATCTGCCTGCTTTACTTACAGTTGGCTGCTGTGGTAGCTAGGGGAAAGTGGGATACGGGAACATTAAGGATTATTTTCTCCAGTAATTCCCTGCAAAGAGCCCTTTGCTCAGAATCTTTTCGTATTTGGGATTCTCTGGTACCTGGGACTATCCCCCAGGGATTAGTGCTTAGAGTTCTGTTGCCCTTGATGTCTGACTGGTTTGAGCTGCAAGTCCATCTTCACAGAACAATATCATCTAGTAAATATTTTTGCTTTGTTTGTGGTTTTTTGTTTGTTTGTTTTTTAATAGCAGGAAATAGATCAATTTGTGCAAAAGGTACGAGGAAATCTTTGAATTGTTAATGGCTGTACTTTCTCCTCTGAAGAGCATTAGCTTCAGTTCACGTAGCACAGGTAATACCACCCATGAACAGCCCTATTCAGTGCTCACATTAATAGCACTGAGGACTTTTCCAAATAATCTCCTTCAAAGATATTTTGGGAGTCTTAATTAATATGGTATCTTACACCCTGAGAATCATCACTCTGAAATACACCACTTGGATCTAGCTGTAAGAGCCTAGGAGATTAATTTCTCAGTTCTCTTCACTGGTTGGTTGGGGGGGGGGTTGTTGTGTGTGGTGGGTTTGGGGTTTTGTTTGTTTGTTTGTTTGTTGGTTGGTTTTGTGGTTTGTTGTTTTTTTTTTTTAATCAGAGACTACTCTGCTTGGAAAGTAGGTAGCAGCTGGGAGCAGGTGCCTGTGCCTCAGAAACTCCAGTTCAAAGTCCCCTGCGTTTTGCTAAGATACCAGACTGAGAACTGGAGCATCTGCCCTCCCTGTTCTCTTACAGAAGAGGGAACTACAGTGCATCATCTTCTGTTGCTTCTGCTACAGGAGTAGTAATCTCTGGCAGAGCAGGGGGATGGAAGGCTAGGGGCAGTAGCATTTTAAAACAACAGGATTACTCAGAGGATGTCTGTCATATCCCTAAGAATCATAAATGCATCAGCAAAGCGCTGTACCTTGTCACCCAGCTTTTGTGACTGCGTAGGCAGGTAAAGTTAACTTCATCTTTTACTTCAGGAGGTTGAAATACTGGTTTCCTCCTTGAACACCAATTTAATTTCTGTGGGAAGGAAATATCTGTGCCATCTTCTTATATAATAGTCTGAAAATGCTTATGAAGAGTCTCGTTGACATTTTCCCAAAGAACTATTTTTGTGTGAAAATGACACAACAAACATCACCAAAAGAAGGGTAAATAAACCCCAGGAAGGTATCCACACATCGTGTTCTCCAAAAGTATAGCATTATTTACCCTCAAAAGGTATCATGTCTTCGATATTGTTGCAGTATTATCCTTATTACATACATTCATTGGACTGACCTCAAAAATACACAGCATATCCTGAAGTTTTTTGGGGAAATCAGCTTCCTACTGTAATAGAAGTTACAGGAAGGTACCACTGAGGCAGGGTCACAGTCAAGTATTTGGATCTGGTAAGACATAATTCTGTGTCTTTGCTCTTGCAAAGCTCTTTGGGCATTTCTGCTCATGTCCATGCTTTTTAGAGAGGTAATTACAGCCATTGGTGTTTGCTTTGGGGTTTTTTGTTAGTTTGTGAGTAGCTATGATTTGTTTTATTTCAGAAGAAATGTCTTTATCTCTTTCCATGCTCCAGGTAGCCAGGTAGATACTTGGGGCTCAAAATAGCATTTTTGCTGTGTAATCCACAGTACAGGCCATGGCAGTTCTTTGCTGCTGCCCTAAAAAGGAAAGAGTAGAGGTGATTTCACTGTTTCCTTTCCCCCTCCCCTCTGTGATGGGGCCCAGCTGATCTATCTGAAGATAGTTTAAACCAATTCTTCACTCACCCATGATATTTTAGTGAACAGTGTGCTTGTTCTTTAGTCCAGTGGCACTTTATAGAAGCTCAGGTACAGAGTTGAGTGGTCGAGATGTACTGCAAAGGGTTCTCTATGGTGGCTTTCAGTCAAAGCCTTGCATGGGCAGTGGCATATGGCTGCAAGACCTAAATAGAGGCAGAAGAGATGTTTTTGCAGAGCCGCCAGCTCCTCGGAGCTTGAGACGTTTGCTGAAATATGCAGTTAAGGCTGCTGCCTGGCCGGCTGGTGTGAGCCTGCCCTGGAAGACCTGGCGAGGAGCTCTGTGTGCATGTAGAAAGCTAGAGAGAGCGTGATCCCAGCATGCCTGGGTGACGCACAGAGTTGGGAAAAAAGTCTGTCGGGGGCAATCTGGCCCTACTAACTAGCTAATCCAGAGCTGATTAGTACAGGAAGGAGGAGGTTATATGACCAATACAGTAAATCACAGAGATAATTATTTGAAAGACATGCTGCAGGAGAATCATAAGAAATGATGGAAAGTAATAAACTCTGTAACAAACAGCAGTGATTTTTAAGACCCCAGTGCTTGTGGGAGTGCTTCAGGAAAAGGAAGAGAGAAAGTAAAACACAGAAAGGACAACAATATTAGATGAGAACAACAGGAGTAAAATCATGAACTGCATTAGGGGACCTGGAAGATTGCAGTGTTTTAGATAAGGAAGGGACTAAGATAAGTACAGAGTCAGTAAACTGAGATAAGAGCAAGAGAGAGAAGGTAATTGGAGGCAGTGCACTTTGTGGTCAGTGGGCCAAATGTGTTAGGCTAACAGAGCTGCACCAGGGATGTGTTTGGCCCCGGTAGCATATCCCTAAGGACAGGAATATCAGAACTGACTTTGGAGTCATTGTTGATAATTTAGTGAAACCATCTGCACAGTGTTTGGTAGCTGTTAAAAGAGCAAACAAGATATTGGAATATGCAGAGAGTGTTGTGGGCTATAAATGTAGTGACTTTATTGTCCCACTATATTAAAAAAAAAAAAAAAAAAAAGAATACCTTACAGGATAATGGGTCAGATTGTGGGTTGGTGTAAATCAGCTTGGTTTCCTTGAAGTCAGCTAAGTGGCTTTATGCTAACAGAGTCTGTAGCCTGTTTTTAGTAATGTGTATGCCTGTCTAGTGTGGTTTATACACAGGACACTTTTACTTGTTACATTATTCAGAAAGATATACAAATGATCAAGACCTGGGGCATAGCATGAGACCAATAATAAAAGATGAAATTAAACAAAAATGTATGTGTTCTGGATTCTACTGATGTAGCTATTTTTGTATAAAGCTCTGCAGGAGCTCTGTACATACCTTTAATTCTTACAGTGGTCTTTTGTGACCAATGCTGGCAGACTGTGCCTGCTGGAGTCCCTGCTACAAGTGGCTCAGCATTGGTCTCTGCAAAGGTGGCTGGGATTTGTAGGGTCAGGCTGCCTTCCCAGCTGTTCACGAAGATCGTGTGGACATTTAGAAGTCTTAAGTAGTGCACTAAGCTTCCAGCTGTTCTCGGGACTAGCAAATTTAAGGTACATTGCAGATTTAGCCACAAAGGCTAGACTTGCAAAAGAATTTCAGCCACTGCTCTGCTCCATATTAGAAGGCTCTGTGAGCCCAGCCATAAGTATTTAGGATATCTAAGGGCCTCCACAAAATCTTTCAAAAGCTGGTCAGCTGAACCAGGGCTTCTCTACTTCCTGCAGGAATGAAATGTGGGAAAGACAAAATGAGTGAAGACCTAGATCTGCATCTACAGAGAAATAAAATGAAGAACACCTTTGTGTTACTGTTTTAGAGTTTCAGCGTGGCACTGCAGGAGGGAGTTCATAGGAGCTGAGGCAGTCAAACATTTCCTTGGAGCCCAGAATAGATGCCTACACCTAGAAAAGGACTGTTAGTTTTACGCAGTGCATGCATGTGCCTGCTCAGCATTCAAGCGTTCATGAATTTGTTTTTTGGTGTTTAACTCTTCCTAGTACGTAGGGGAATGTTCTGCTCAGTAACAAGTTATCTTTTAGACACTCCAATGCTCTACTTTATAGTATGTAAAGTTTCTTTGTGAATCTAGCCTTAATGACTGAAGAAGCACTGCCACATAAGGAAAGGTCAGTTACTGGAACTGTGCAATCCATTAAACTGAGTAGTTTCTATGATCATGATCTGCCCTTGGGTAAGTGACATAGTTTGGCTGTGGCAAAACCAGTCCTTGAACCTCAACTTGGCTTATTAATGCTTTATGCCAGCTAAATGCCAGGAAAGCAGCTCCATACATGTAACCTTCTCTTGCCCCTCTGACCACTTCTGCAGTTCTGATCCCCACATCTAAGGTTATGGGAGACCTAGAAAGAAAGAATAAGCAAGGCTTACAAATGGCTTTTGTATTAGCAGAAACGTAAAAGGGTTCAACTTGGGACAGATAGTGGAGAAAGAATAAAATCAAGGTCTCTAACATCATGAATTGTTTGGAGAAGAAGAATAGGGAATCAAATTTTACTGAGTCTCAAAATGAATTTATTGGGGAGCAATAGAAAAAAAAGCAGTTCAGGCATTTAAAGAACATTAAGAAGTACTTTTATCACACAGCACAATTGTTAATTTGTGAAATTTAATGACATAAGCTGTTTTGGGTGGCACAAGTCTTAAATGAATTAAGAGAAACTGCTTAGGCAAATTCATGGAAGAAATGGCCAACAGCGATTCTTGACTATGATGATGAAGTTGAACTCTCCAAATCAGGAAGTCCCTAATACAGAGACTGCCAGACCTTCAGAGGACATGCCAGAGTCACCCTCTTCACATCTCTCTTTCTAAACACTGATACTGGTCTATCCTGGGATGGATGAACCCTTGGCTACAGGTGACTTGGTATCTCCTGAAAGTGAATATTTGAAATGAAGGCACAAAGTTCTGGTGGCACAAGGTAGTGTTCTGCATCCTGCATTTTGTTGGGGTCCTGTGATTGAACTAAAAAGAATGTAACACAACTGGCTTAAGTAGCTTGGGTGTTTTTACGTGAAATCTGTAAATTTGAACCTGGAATCCTTTATGATTTGTTTTCCTTGCGAACAAACACACCCTTTACAAAGAGCTATTGTCGACTTGCGCATGATTACTAAGCTGCTGACATTGGGGTCAGAGTTATTTTTAAAGGGAGAAGAGAAACATTGCCGCATTTGTGTTTAACTGGGAACTGCATGTCTTTCAAAAAAGAAGAAACAAACAAAACAAAAAAAAAAGAAAAAAAATGACCAATTACTAAGTAGTATGTCTATTTTATATCTCTGCCACTTAACACCTAACATCTCACCATGACGTTTTCTCTCTGTGTGGCATTTTTGCATATAGCAAGCTAAGGCTATTTAGTAACATGTAGGGTTGAAGCAGGACTCAGAAGTTATAACCCCCCAAAATAAAGAGAGAGAGAAAGCCACACTAATGAATGTCTTTCCCCTACTCATATTGCCTCTAACCCTATCAGTAACATATTCCGTAATGCTCTAAGTTCCATCCTCAACAGATAACATTAAGCAGTACATATCCTAATTTCATCAGACTTGGACTCTTGCTCAAAACCTTAGGTGACTTCATGCATTTATATCAATTGTATCAACAGACCAGCGCATCTGACTCTGAAAGCAGGTGCGGATCCACACAGAGATTTCTCATGACAAGATAGTTTGCATTATGATGGGATGGCTATGACAGACACAGACAGCAAGAGACCCAAATCTCTCATGTAAAATAATAGGAAAAAACCTCTGGAAATACTGTATATGTGGTGTCTTCAGTTAGTAATATTTTTGGAAGACAAAAGGCAGGTTTATTTGGCTGATTTGTGTTACTTGGGGATGACCCTGTGCATAAACTGTAATGGGAAGTCAGTACTTCTGAAAATTTATGTTAAGAGGATCTAGCTATAGAAGTGTGACCTGCTGACTCATTGTCCCAAAATGGTATCAGTCTAAAATATCATTGCAAGTGTGAGCTGAATTCTCTTACAAGCCCTAAATGGGACAGACAGCAGTTCCATACATTAGGAGAACGGAGTGTCACAAATGGCTGTATACAGCAGAGAAGAGCAAAGAAAGAACCCCGAGACTTAAGCATTAAGCATAAGAAAAGAAGATTATAGCTCTCAGTCTTGCTGCAAATTGGCAATGGCAAGCTGTAAATTGTAACTCATGAGAAGTAAAAATTAGCTTAGAATGACTTGCGCAGAGACCTTTAATTCTGGGGCATCAGATGAGTTCAGCTTCTGTTGGACTGCACACCCAGGATCCCCTTTCTGTCTAGAGGTGCAAGTAACTCAAGCCAATAGATTTTTGCACTATATGAAGGGGTCTCAAATTTGCTAAGAAAAAGTCCATCCGGAATGTTCAGCCAGATGTGTTCGAAAGTCACCACGTTAAGAAAATGCACCTCTATATTGATAAGATAAAAAAATGGGAATCAGTACATAAGACAGCAACACTATTGCTAGAGAAAAGGATCCAGAGGGGCTTATATACACAGGAAAAGGACACCAAGAAAAGCAAGCCAGTCCAATGTCTCAGGTTTTTAATGTTTATATGGGTATGGGGTAGCTTCCTTTTTTTTGCATGACCCTGCTTTATGAGGGAAAAATAAGCTTCCCCTTAAAAATTTAATAGCTATCAAACTTCCTAATCTTTTGCTTTATTCTTATTGTTGAAAGGTGACATTCAGATTTAAAGCTGAAGCCTGTAACCCACTCTTTACTGAATGCAGTTGTTGCTACACCATAATTATAGAATACATCATGGAGCAACGTGGTATAATGTTTTCATTGACATGGATGTGAAGGAGATGTATTACCATGCCTGAGCTGCTTGTTATTTCCATGCTATTTATTTGTGAAGGCAGAAGTACATTTTACAGCTCCTCCCCCCAAAATAAAAAAGGCTTTTATAGCAACATTCCTAAGCTTCTTTTATTTTCTCTGAGCCTCATATGCTGAAAAGAAGAAGACAGAAAACTATTCTTTGAATGTTTAGAGATTTTTGAATAATGGCACAGGCGTCATCATTTGTCTGCCTATGAAGTTAATGACTGATGGAAAGTCTCAAGTCCTGACAAAGGATTTGAAAGTGAGATCAAGGTAGAGTGTCTTAGAGAAGCAGCACAGGTGTGTTAGCTAATATTTCTGTGCTCACACACATAAAATGCTTCTTTCAAGAAAAGTTATCAATGGTGTCAGACATTTATAAGATAGAAGTTGATGGCTCCTGTCTAGCCTAAACTAATTCTAGAAGCTGAGCTATAATGTGGTTGAATCTATCTCAGGCTGTTTTCTTGCTCTGTTTTGTTGAAACAATGAAAATTGTCTTGAATGTCTCTTGTCATGGGTTTCTCTGGGCCCAAGTTGTCTGAGGTAATCTAGAGGTTCCTCAACAGTAGGCCTGTCCAAACCTTTTGCACTTGTGTTGTGGCTGTGGCAATGGAGAGAACAGCAATAGGAAGGAAGAAACCTTCCACCTGTAAAAAATGGGGGTTTTGAAACTTTTTTATATTGTACTGTCATCATCTATTTTCTGTGGAAAGGCTCAGAAGTAACCACCTGATGTTACAAATTTATCATGATAAGGCTATAGGAAGCTCTAAAAATGCCTTGAGAGTGTAGGTTTTGAGAACTTAAAATTGTATTTTCCATATCTGAAAATCTCAGGGTCTAAAAGCTTACTAAGATGTCAGTTATTACATTCTAAATGGTTTTCTAGATGTAGAAAACAGTTTTTAAGGAGGATCTGAGCTTTAATGAAACTAGTCTTTTTTGATCTTTAGTCTGTTGTAATTTTGGAAGGAAACTCCAGATTTTGTGGGAAAAGGAGGGAAACTTTATCAGAAAAGAAAAGAAAGGAAGATGAAGATTTCCAGGGTGCTGGAATGTGAGGTTGCCCAGTGGAGCAGGAAAAAGGAAGTTAAAAATGCATGGATAATTACAGTTGACATATAGCTTTGTGATTTACTACATGGATACTATTCATGTACATAGACTCTATAGGCACTTTATATAATAGCCATGTAATTAATGTATACATTATTAATATATAAGTGCTTCTATTAAGAGATGTCATTAATGATCCTGCCATCCTGAAGCTATAAGATACAACTTAGTGTGATCCCCATAAGACATTTGTTCCGGCCTGTCAGAATTAGACAAAAAAGCTGGAGTAAATTCTTCCCAGTACATAAAATCTACTAATAAAACTGTATGATATTTCAGAAGCAGCCAGTCTTATTGCCTTGGAAAGGGAGGACACAGGCCAATTTTTTGTGAGACAGATAGAATAGATATGGAAGTGGATCAAGGAGGACTTAAAGTGACAACAGTTAGATCTCTACAAACAGACTAGAGGAAGAACTGCACCAACATATAAAATATTCAGAGTAAAAAATATAAAACTTTTTGTTTCTCCTTTGTCCAGTTTCAAAATAGATGTGGAATCAGGAAAGGACTGAGAAGCGTTTCTGAGGGGAAGAACATTTAACAGGTTCCCATTACTGCCATAGGACAATCCATTTATTTGCTGCAAGTTTCTGCATAACAATAGAAAAACTTTCAGCTTCCCCTGACAATTGTAAAATGGAGTGTCTTCACAAGACTTCAAGAAAAAGAATCATAATTAGTAAGTTTAAGGTTAAGTATAATAATTATGACAGGTAGCAGAGACTTTAGGATTGCAAATATAGTCAGCTCTGTCAAAAGAAGTTAAGGGAGAAGAATATTTAGTCACAATGTTTTAATGTACACAGTTCAAATGCTTTCTCTGAGTCTGCCTTAAGGCCTACAGACTTGATATCCCTCTGCCTTTTTTATACCTGTACGTGATGTATGGTTTCCTGAATGCGTGAACATTCTCTGCACAGGTGGGAGCCTGAACTGTGAAGAGACGGAGATTAAGAGCCAAACACAATCAGAAACATCAGCTTTTGTCAACATTTGCTGGCAGCAGAACTCCACTTAATGGCTTGGTAAGATCTCCAGTGGTTCACAGGTTCTCCAGCGGTTGACTGGGCTCAAGATATCCCTACTCGGCCTCATTGTCATATGGATGAAGCTAATCTTGTATGCCTTATTGGGTTTTTTGTGTTTACTTGCTATGAGGATGCTGATTCCTTCTGCCTCTGCCCCTCCTTTATACATTTATTCTTGTACAGACAGTGTGAATTGAGCAAGGTCAAACCAATCAGCACAAATGCAAATGAAGATAAAAAGTAAAGAACTGGGCTGTGGCATCCAGTTGTTTGCTGTCTTCTCCATGCAAATCCAAGAGCTTGTCTTCCTCTGTGGTGTTTTTTGAGCTGTAGCAGGCTGTTACTTATTTTTGTTCTGTATCTCTGTCACCACCAGAACACTGTAATCTGCTGTTTCTTCTCTTCAGATGAGAAAATTCCTTTTTTCTTTTTATCCCATGTACTTTACTTGGCTTGAGTTCTTCTTCCGTGTTTTACAGTCTTTCATTGTGCAAATCCCCTTTTCAGGAAGCTAAGGCAGACATACCAACTTATTCAGCCGGGTTAACATATCTTACAGAGAGTACTGTGGCAGAGAAACAATACAAAATGCAAGTATCTACAATATTTAGTCTTAGCGTATGAAATATTTGAGCATAAAGACCACTATAAGCCTATACAAGGATATTATGCATTATTAAATACATCTTCTGTGCTGAAACATATGGACAGAACTGTTTCAAACCCTTACTTGGTTTGCCAGATCGAGAGGAAGGATGTTCATCATCGACTTGTGACCCCCACAGCCTGGGCTGTGTTTACAGCACTGCTGCTGCCCTTTTGCAAAGCTCCTTATTTTTCTCTTACCCCTTGTGACAAACAGGATTCTCCTGCCTTTGTAAAATGCTTTGAGATCTACAGATAGAAATAGTCTGTGGCAGCTAAGAATTAATGTTATTGACTGGTTATATCAGCCTTTGATATTCGACCTGCAAAATTTCAGTCCTGTCTAATACCTTTGGATCATGGGTTTCTTCTTAAAACAAGAAAAGCCTAAAAGAGCTAAAACTAACATTGTGTTTCAGGTCTCAGAATTTTTGGGATATCAGGCCACCTGCAATTGCGTTTGAGAGGAACTGAAGTATATGGTTTATACATGTGAATAGTTTTACTGAGCCTTGCTCAACTCACATTTTTCTTACCTATTGATAGAGTCATAGCAGTGTTTCTTCATTGAAGCATGTCCTGCTTACACCTAAAGTATTATTGGGGAGCAGCTCCCTAAAGAAATATTAAGTATCTATTTTGTGAATAATACATTATAAAGATTGCAAGAGAAGTATAAAAATATGTTTGCATCAGAGATGGTGGAAAAAGCTGATTTGTTTCCTAGCATGTGTTTCAGCACATGATTTGCTTTCGGCCAGGTACAAAGTAATTTTAGAGGACATTACCTCACTAAAAGTCAGTCAACCTCAGTTGAGTCGAGGTCACTTGTGTACTTTGGAGATACAGTCTCATGAAACAGATAAGCAATTACCTGAGGTTCTCCTATTCCTAAGCAGTTATGAGCTTCCTAACTGCACTGAGTGCTATACAATTTTTCCTCACAATATCATGGGATCAGAAAGTATACTTCCTGCTTTATATTGAGATATGGGTGAGAAATGGTCCCGCAAGGATTCATCTGATCTGGAGCTGAATCCAGCTGCATCCAATTCAGTGGCTGCGCACTGGATGCAATTTCCTACTTCTCCACACACAGAATCTCAGAAGGAATTCTTCTGATGGGGGCTATGTGACCCTCCTAAGGAGCAGTGCATTCAGGCAAAGCTCCTGCACTGAATCCCAACCTCACTTTGGTTGTCTGCTGTGGAATTTAGCAGCCCTGCAGAAGTGGTTTCCCAGACTGCAGTTCTTTCCTAGTCGGGAGGTCAAGATAGGTGGCAGGAGTTTGATGGGAATGGAGAGATATGGGTCCTGTGGAAAGCTCAGTGCTGTGTTTTGGCTGAGTGGCAGTTTCATGCCACTGTGTGATGCCAGCAGTTTTGGGAGCCAAGTACTCCGCTCTCATGTTTTGGTTCTACTCCTGTTTGAAATTCCCGCAAGATGTCTTGGCATCGACATATGGGCCAATCTCTGATTTCTGCAGGAGTGCTGTCAGGACAGGCATCTCCTGCTAACCAGGACCCATAACGGCAGCTCCACTCAACTGAAAAGGATAGAATGAAGTTGATGGTTTTGGAGGCTTTGCAATCTTAATAAGAGGTGTGATCAAGCAGGGTGCTTGCACATCAGACATACGCTGTGTTTACTAGGAGGTTGTTCTGTCCTCATACAATTTCATCTATCCCTAAGGTATTTTGTAGAGTCGAAGGAATGATGGAGCAATACTGAATAAGTAACATTTTTACTACCATTCCCTGGCTCACAAACTGGTATCTGTCGCATTTGCATAGTTTTTATTCATAAAGGAGGGGAATTCAGGACAGTTCTTTGTTTTTCACTTTTACTTTTAATAAATTAATTTAGTAGTTAATAAAAACAGGGGCTAAAGATCTACTGCGTGATTCATCCAAATCACAATGACCTTTCCTTGAACATGAGCTGTCAAAAGTACGGCATGAGCATGGCTCATATGAGACCTCAAAATTTGTTTGCTTTTGCACCTAATGCCAGAACTTAAACTCTGTTCTCCTAAGGCTGAAAGGCTAATATACTAATTTACAGTGTCATGCAGCTGCCTATTTGGTTGAGTTTTCTTTTCGTCTCACAGAAGGTTAATTTCCATAAAAGGGATTTTGATTTGACTGGGCTTGTTTGGACAAGATTTTATGGGATTTGGTTTCAGTCATGGTGTTTGATGTCTCATTGCATAAAGAAATACAGCACAAGGACAGAGAATACTGTTTAATTTTTCACTAAACAAGCGTATCAAGTGTCTTTTTGTATTAAATGTGTGTGCAGGTATGTTGTCCTGGGCTAGTGGAGTATTTTCCCATGTCTAATGCTTAGCAGCATTATGTTAACCTAGAGCTTTTTATCACTCTGGTCTTTGTGGTGCTTATTTTCAAGGAATACATAGCAGAAGATAAAACTGATTGAGCTAGGTGTAGGCAGTAGGAACCAAAAGGTTCTACGTGTCAGATCCTGAGATCATAGTTATCTGGGGAAAATATTTGATTGCTAGAAAGTTACTGCAGAAGTTTTCCACGGCCATGTGTTAAAAGTATGGTGACAGGTACACAACCACCCCAATAAGACAAAACAAAGTTAAAGTAGTTGATAGATATGCACTTGATCAAAGCATACAGCTCTTGAAGAAGTTAGTTTCTAACAGTTGGTTTGTAATTAGAGCTAATAATATTGATTAATAATGGAAGAAAAGTGAAAGACCCTGTTGGTCATCATTACTCACATTCCTTCGGCCTTCTGGGCTCTCTAGCATGCAAGAACAAAAATGTAGAACAAAAATTTCCATCAAGAACCTGTAATATAACTAAAGTAGAGGAAAGAAAAGTCTCAAAGCAGTAAACAAATTCATCTTCTTTAACTCTACTGGATGAAATCCAAGTTGAATTCAGTCCTCTACAACCTTGCTGAATTTAAAGCCATTTGCGGGGGGGAGCTGGGGGGTAACTGATGGCAGCATTTGCCCCTGCAACTCATTTAGAAATACATCTTCATTTGGCACCATCCAGCAGAGATGAAAGGCAGCAGCACTTTGTGAGCTTTACCGAGCAAAAAGGTTTAAAGCAGCTGACAAGCATCATAAGATATTGTTGTACCAGTTTGTATTGATTGTGCTGGAGGGCACCTCCTTGTGGAAGAGGATTGATTTTTTTGTGTTTTCACAAAGAGATTTTAATAGTCTTTGTACCTGCTATCATGTCGCAAAGGCCCACAAGCAAGACATATCTGATACCACAACTTTAAATGATCAGCGCTTCAGCCTCCAATAAGGATCAATTAATACTGTATAAAAACATCTCCAATACAGTTACACTGAAAACCAATTTTTATAAGTTATAAGGTCAAATTCTGCACTCATGTCATAGCAAAGAAATCAGTGCTATCCAGGAATTAAATTAGCTCGGCTTCAGGGAGAGATTAAGAGAAAGAGTACTCAGTTTCTGATTCTTTGTTAAGAAGGTCAGATTCTTTCTTAAACTCATGAAAATGTGAAAGCTGTTAATTGCAATCATTTGCAATCATTTGCAATCATTTGGATAGAAAATCGTTCCTAGAGTTTTTTCTTTTGTTTCTTTACTCAGAAATGTCATGGCTCTATCATTTACTGAGGTAAAAATTCACAGAGAAGAAGTTATCAGCTAGTTAAATTTTTCAAATTTGGGCAGAAAAGGCACAGAAGAGAGTGTGTGGTTTTGTGCCTTATATATATGTAGGCATGGTCAAATGACTATAATATTCCTAAAGGTTTATCATAGATCAATGATACTGCTATTAATATGATAGTAGTTCTCCATATGGAAAACTCCTCTAGAATTGAGCAGGATTGAAACCATTAGGTTTCTACTGACTTTAATGTAATATTAAAAAGTTTGACTGTGATGGAACACAAAATATTATGTATCGATTAAAAAAGGACCTTTTCGGTAGTGGGATAACTATAATAATTTTCAAAGGGCGTGTCAGGAAATTTCTGTTCACTTCTATTGGGCTTTTCCATAAAAAGAGGAAATCCTTTGTTTGTAAGTCCACATCCAGCCTACCATCAGGTGCCAGCTCTGCTGGGCTGCAGTGAAACATCTGCTCCAGCAGAACTGAAGCACTGGTTGTTGCAGCTGCTCCAAACAGTAAGTGGTGCATTTGTGGTTTCTCATGACTGCGGTAGGTAGGTGATGCCCCCTTGCTGAGTCAGCAGTAACTGCTGGGATTGCTTGGGTGCTGCAGGTGCCATCGTTCAGTCATGAATGTGCCCACGGTGCATGCCATGAAGTGCTGAGCCCCTACGTGCCAGTCCAGATATCCTCTTCTCTTCTACTTCTATTCCTCCTGTAGTTGTAATTTTCACCTTCTTACTTCATGTATCTTATTATAGGCCTGGAACAGAAACTGAGGTTTTGCCACAGAGCCAACAGGTACTGCAATTGTCCTATCTTTGCTGTTCTGATTTGGCTTTTAGAAGCAGCACCGACAATGCACATGCCTAAATTAGTTGCCCAAAGTCAGATAGGGAAAAAATTCTCTGCTGCTTTATTTTTTGTTTTGTCTTAGCGGTGCTCACAAAAGCCTTTTGAATTTTCTGGAGGTGTGTATGTGTGTTGCGGCCATTATAATGCAAATTACAGATTAAGCCCAAATCAACATGGAGGTAAATAAAATTAATAGGACTGTTTCCGCTGACGTCCATAGTAGGTTGATCTGAGTTAATAAGATTTCTGAAGTAAAAGCTTTCTTTTACTGTATGTTCATGCAGTATTTTGTGAAGCGGGCTCTGGAATCTGTTTTTTACTGCTGCTGCACTAAAAATAGCAGTGATGTAACGTACTTTGCAAATACTGAGCTTTACTGCGGAACCCACAGTTGTAGCTTCTAACTTTTTGTAGTTTGTAACTTTTATTTGTAACTCTCCCTGCCTATTCACACAGGGAAAGCTCAACTGCTTAAGTGTTGGGAAAAGTAAAGAGCAAAGAAATGAGAAGATGGAAAATGTTGGATGGTTCTTAAGAAATAAAGATGGCTTCTATTCAAAATAAATCAAATAAATCTTCATTTAGTTGCTTGTTTGTATAGAACACCAAAGATGTGAGGGTGGACAAAAAAAAAAAGTGTCTTATTTTTACTGAAATACAAATCTGGAATATTTCAAGACAAATCATACTCTGGTCATTATCAGAACCATCAACACTATTTTTTCCAGAACAAATATGCAAACAAAGAAAAGACTGCTTCTTTTGTACAATACTGATCAGAAAAGTAGAGAAAAGAGTAGAGAAAATGTGGAAGACAGACAAAGAGAGAATGAGTAACACGACTTTGTGAATCAGCAAGTATTGGCAGTGCTCCTTAAACTCTTAACCAGCTGGAAAAAGTTGGCTCTAAGTGTAAGCTTGGATACAGAATATTTATATTCTGCAGGATAGCAGAATAAAAAAGAAAATATATTAACTAATTGTTTGAAGATGAAAAGAAATTATAAGATTAGCTATTATACATATAAAATTCTTTATTTATATACTATGTGTTGTGTATTCTATATTTTGTATCTTGTACATGGGGAACAACTACTATCTCCTCCAAGCACATGAATCTTGACTTCTGATGTAAGATGATGGTAGGGCTTTCATTATAGTGCAGTTTTCATCTTTCCTTCAGCAGCTTTTTTGGGGAATGGAAGGATAAATTCATTTGAAAGAGACTAGCTGAACAGTAGAAGAGTATTGAAGTGATGAGGTTTTTCCCATACAAACCCTGAATGAGAACATTCTCCCTCAGAGTTAATTCTGAAAGCCTGTGGTGTTGTTTTGCGTGTATATATATATATATATATATATGACACAACCCAAGAAGTTTTTAAAAGGAAGATGCAATGTGAGAACAATGCTGACATTTTGGGATAAAAGCAATCAGATCCAAAGCACTTTACCTGTTTAAAACAGTGGATCTTAAAAGAGAGGTTAAGATGTTCAGGGATTAACTGCATAATTCTGTCACTCAAGGAGTACGGAAACCTGATCACAGAAGCTTATAAATATCATTAATTAGAGACAGAAAAATACTGTACAGGGGTTATCTCACCCAGCTCTCTGCTGTGTGACTGTTTCATACAATATGCATTCTACTGTTTTAAAAATATCACTATTTAACTTCCAACTCTGCCTTTAAAAACAATGATGTTGAGTAACTGAGCCAATATTCCCATGCAAATATGATGTTTTATTCTTAAAATTAGCATGGAATAGGTAATGACAGCTAGGTAATGAGTTGTTGTGGTTCTATAGTTGATACTGCATAGAATTTAACAGCTGCTATTGCATGTCTGAGGTAGACGTCAAATCTTTTCTAATGCAGTCATCAAACATTTAATGTGATCTTGTACAGAATCAAGGAAATCCCTAGCAATCTCTTTCTAGTCCCTCTGCACCATTGAAGATACAGCTGGATTGTGGTTGTAGGACCTTGCAAAGATCGGTGTGTGTATCAGCAGATATATTTCTCTGACAGGAAGGTGGAGTGATGGCAATTACAGGTCAACCATCTGAGAAAAGATGAGAAATGAATGAGCCCAAGGGCTGAATTCTTAACCCAGAAACATAAGCACGTATGGTTGGTTTGCTGTGTTCCTTGTCAGTTTAACTCCTTTGGTTGCACGATGTTATCAATGATACAGTATGTTTTCATACTTAGCAGTGGAATTGGTTCCTAGATTATATATTTTCACTTTGGTATGAAAGAATTTAGATAGGTGACTTTAATGTTTATCAGGGGAAAGTATGCTTCAAGTTTTGTTGTGAAATATTTGTTGTATGAACTACAGACAGCTAGGAAAAATGAATGAGCCACAGTGCTGTGTGCCCAGAGACCTGTCTTTGTATTCTCATCTTTACCTGACCTACTTTACAGGGATGGCCACCATATTCATTTCTCTGTGCTCAAGTTCCCTGTCTGCAAAATGGGAGTAATTGCATTGATTTGATATTCCCAAATGAAGAATATTATTATTAAGCATAGCGATTGATTATACAGCCTTCTATGAAGACTAAGTTTTTCCAGAAATGGCTCCAGTGCGGGTCGAGGGAAGAGCACCTAACCATCCAAGAAGTACTGAAAACTCAGTGACTTTTACTAAGCTGTTTTTTGGAGCACGGCTGTTGGCATCCATAGGACACGTGTAAGTGTATGACCATAAGGGAAAGGCAGAGGACTGGCACGTAGGTGGTGAACAGAGGAACATGTATACTTCCCCAGAGATTATCAAGGGGGAAAAAAAGGGAAAAAGAAAGTGGAGTGGAAGGAAAGTAAAGAAAAGGAGGAAAGGATCATTCTGTGACTAGAACCATAGGAAGAATAAGCATTGTTGGAGAAGGAATAGAGGTTAGGATAATAGCTAGAAAAGACTAAGAATGGAGAGAAGTGAACTGGAGAGTCATAAGTGAAAAAGAGGCAGATACACAGGAACGAGGACTCCGTAGTAATTAGAAATTAGTAATTTCTTTTTGAACCATCTAGCCTTGCAGCAGTTTGTACACAGAAGTACTTACCTACTGCAGGAGGATGTGATGTGGTCATGAAAAAGCAAATGTGGTTCTAGACTGGATCAAGGAAGTTATCACCAACAGAAATTGAAAACCATCAGTCCCGTTGCTGTGTTGTGCTGTGTTGGCTATGTACTTCCAAAAGGACGCTACGATGTATTGACACTCCAAAACTGACTATGATGGATGCACAGAAAAGGATACTCAGGGATTGTTTTTTTCTAGATTGGTCACAGGACTGGAGAGTCTGTTATGTGCCAAAAGACTCAAATGAGTACAGTGGTTACAGCAAGAGGGCATATGATTAGCATCTATAAATACTTTCTGTGGTTCTAGGCCACAGCTAGTGCCTCGAACTGCTCCTTGGTTCTTGTTCCTCAGCTCCTAGCTCTGGTCCTATGTGGCCCGTAATATCTATTTAGGATGCTGATGGAATAAGTGACATTTTCTAGGTGGTGCACCCACCACTCTCCTTGTGAAATTGAAAAAAACACCATAATATGACTCATGTAATGTTAGGAGACTTTGGGGTTTATCATCAGCAAATTTTACTAACTTCCATATACACAGTAGATTTAGTTGTACAAAAGCTAAATAACAGAGTAGGACAGTGTTGTTGTTAAAGGTGGAGGAATGCTGCGATTGTGCATGATGTGTAGTTTTTCAGATGAGTCAGTCATGGTGGAGTCCAGTCAGTGAAGTACTGCTGAAAGCTACTTGAGACAAAAACGTGTTGAAATCTCAGGACTTCAAATAGGATTTTTAAAAGGGAAGTATTGAGATTCTGAAAGTTGCTGCTAGCTAAACGAGACGGATTTGGTCTCAAAAGTATGTTATTTGGAAAGTAAAAATACAGAAGTATTAACCTACTGGTTTGTTACACTTTGAATAACTGTAGAGCATTCTGGCAAAAAAAAAAGTTATATTTAAATGGACCATGGGAACTAATTTGTAACTAAAACACTGACTATATTTTTATGCTTATTAGCTCCTATCATTTCAGAGGAAGATTAAGCTTTCCACAGAACCCATAAACATTTAGTTTGTTGTAACTACAGATTTTAATGGTTGAAAAATAAGCTCATCCATCTGTTGGAGACCAGCAAAACAAATACCTTGAGTTACCTGTATAAGCTCCTTTCTCTGTAAATGTAGTTCTAAATAGGCACAATGAGAACTGATAATACTGCTCATTTTTTAGACAGGATGTCAAATTTAGGGTAAATGATGCTAAAAAATATTGTAAAATGGTCCCTAGCCTCTGTCAGTGCAATAAAATGATCACAGAAGTTTTTTTTCTCATCAAAGCAGATGGCTTTAATGATTTTTCAAGCCATGCTTAATTCATCTGCAAACAACAGAGATCGGTTTGCAAATGTGTACTGAAAGAGAGAGACGTTACTGTTTATAAATGCTCTGCAAGTTTGTTTTGCCCCGTCATTAGTGGCAAATGGTGTTTACTTAAGGTAAATTATTTTTGTGAACTGTCTCAGAGTCAATGTTGCAGTTGCAATAAATTACCTGTAAAAAGAAATGAGCATCACCTGGTTAATGTGGCTAGTACAATTGACCTGATGGCATAAGTAAAATTATCTATTTTCTTTTGAATTAAAATTGCATTATAGAAGTGATTGCCATCTTTCCCAAATACTTGTTTGCTTTGCACTATAAAACTGAATGTTTTATTTTTTTCATAATTTTCTATTGTGAGTTTGTTATTGCTGTAATGTTGTTCTTTAACACCAGGCAGAGAAAAACACATGATCAATTCACATATGGATTCATATTTTAAAAATAGCTTTGTTTTTGTATAGCATCAGAAGTTAGTCAGAGAAGGACGATTGAAGAACCAATCTGTATATGATAACTTACAGGAGGGGAAGCTTTAAATTACACTGAGTAAATAAAAACGTTGATTTTGGCTTCTTTATGTCCCTAGAAGAGGAAATTCAGTTATTCCTAAAATTATATCATTTCTCCATTTACCTAGTGACTGAAATATAACTGGAAAAAAATGTTTGTGTTTAATGAAACAATGGATGTATTTCTGAACACTGAAACTTAGTTCTGAAGAGGCTTTCTCCCATTAAAAGCTCTGAATTTATCAATAACTATGTTGCTCCAGGCCATAAAGAAACTGAAAATTTTGTTTCTGTCTATAGATACATACCAAAACTCTGAAAAAAAGAGTTTTCTTTTCCAGAACAGGCATTTATCACTTATAGATGTGAGTAATGTACTCAATTAGGCCATACAAGACTTGTTTTCTTTCTAAACTGATCTTAGTTCAAGTTAAAATATGTCTCATGATTTATGATTGATGGCTTGCCAGCTAAACCATTTAAAATGTAGCAAGAATAGACAAAGGTGTTGGGATGACACTGACTATAATAAATAACATGAGATATGTGTTAAGAAAACTGTGAAATTAGATATTGAAGAGCATTGATGCTTGGGGTTGTAGATGTTCTTGATTTCAAACTGGAATTATAAACAAAAGAAAGTTGTATTAAATCATTTAAAAGAAAGGTAGTTGCAGGTGGCTTTCCTGATATGAACATTATCTATTTCTTCATCATGCTAATCTTGGACAGTCTAAACATTCGCACTCAAGCCTAATCAAAATGTTGAAGCATTTATGCAATTAATATGAATCATTCAGTTCCTTTCTATGTCATATTCTGTACTCTTCCAAGTCACCGCCATCTGAGGGTGTTGTAAAAAACGATGGTCTCCACACCGCTCAGGTCAGAAAGGGAAGCTCAGAGCAGCTATGCCTGCACAGAGAATTTGGGGATGCAGAACACAGCTAGTCTCAGAGGTGAGGACACTTGACTAAATTAGTAGCTACACAAAAAGGATTTATTGACCACTCTCATTTCAACGGGTGGTTATGCAAAAAGCCTTTTCTGATTTCACAGGGCAGATTTTTCACATCTTGGCTTGCAGTCCCGATAAGATTGGCAGTAAGAAATACACAAGGTTTATATGCCAATATAAAATTTTCATTAGGCAGACAATAGAAGAGATACCTTCCAAATAACCTTCTTGTTTCACTGTTAGAAAGAATATTTTAAAATCATCCTTATTTCAAAACCTTGCTGATATAACATTATTCATGATGTCGGTTGTTTGGGAGGAAGATAGCAAGCCCCTACATGCAAAGTTGTGACATTTTTGAGTCACAGCAATTAGTTCAGTTATCTAACACAATACAAGTGAAAGCGAGAAAGAATGGGCCAGAACAGGAATAATCCACAACATGCCTTTCAATTCAGACAGGGGGTCAGGGTTATAAAGATTGCATTCAGGATGTCAGCAACAGTGTTAGAGAGCATAATTTAGCAGCGACGTTCATGCCTAATGCCAGGAAAGCAGCTGGCATCCTACAAGAAATACACTTGAATAGAACACAGTTCAAGACATTCAAGACCTTTCTGAAAGGTGAAAACCTAGATGAAAATGCAGCCTCAGAGTATAAATGGAGGATCTGTCTAGCACTATGCTGTTGGCATTCTGTTAAAAAAAAAAAACCCACAACAAAAACCACAGTTGGAAGGTGGGAGGAGGGGATTGTATCCTGCTAAACTGTGAGTTTCAGTAACAAGGCTTCACTAAGAAAAGTGCAGCATAACTAAATTTAACATACATTCTAGAAGAGCAATCAAATCATATAGCCAGAGCTTCAGTGAATAATTCATGTGAAACCTGATGAGATAAAAGGACTGACATGAGAGAACACCATAAATAACATACTGTAAAAAGACTGAAGACCAAAGATCTAGTCTTTCATCAGCAGATATAAGGCAACATCCCCTTTGGAAATGCTGGTTCTTCTTCGCTCAATCTAGTCAACTTGCATTTTCACAGTTTTTAGTTGGGGAAACTGACAGAAGGCAAATTTCCCAACAGACAAATTTGGTATTGCTAACTTGCTACTAACTCTAATTCTTGCCAATTCCCTAATTTTCTCAAATTGACATTTTGCTGAACAGCATAATAAGTATGGGACCTTCTTTCCACTCCCAGCAACTGTGAACACCACAACAATCTCTCCTGTCTGATCTACAATCCACACGACACCTTTAACCATTTCTTCTCTTCAGCGTTCACATCTCTGCCTCCTCGTCTGAGTCTCACTGCTTTTCTTGATCTGGTCTCCTAGGTTTAGGAAGAGAGATGAAAAGGACACACATGCACACACTGAAAGACTGAAAATCACTTTGCTGGGAAAAATGAACTTTTTCTGAATACGTCTCTGCTGCAAAAGATTAATGGAAGTGAAGCAACACTTTAAAAATAGTGATAATCCAGCACTGCAATGGAACTAGCGGCTGCAGGATATCTGCTGCATTGCCTGAAAGCCCATCTCTGTCTCTTCCACTGCTATATAGCTGTGTTGCTCTTACCTGGGAGTTTTGGTTGTGGCATTATGACTAGGACAGTCTGGTGTTTTGTCTCCCCTCCCCTTTTTTTTTTCTTCCTGGCCCTTGCAAGAACACCTGGGTGACCTTTGTCAGTATGCGCCAAACTGCAGCAGGGACAATCTCTGTTATTGCTTCTCCTAATCAAAAAGGACACCTATGCTAGTGTAATTTACCACAAAGCCGTGCTGAAGATGGTTGTAAAATTTCTTTACATTGTAGATGTGTTATGCTATGGTGTGAACATTCTCTGAGGTGCAAACTGCAGTCCTTCCCAAGCATTTGCCTTAGTCAACATACTTCTGACTCCATCTCGGGATGCGATGCAGGTGTAGTCCCTTGTTTTCTTTGTAAAGAAATACTGATGTACAGGCAATAACAGAGCATCTGTGATTCCAACGGGTTCCTTTGGTGTAAATAATCAGAAAACCCGGATGTGTGGTGGCCCAGTGAGTGTGTTTCCGCTGGTGGGAAAGGGTCAGCTGGAGACCACAGTGAATTGTGAACTATGCAGGTGCAGTATATCCCACTGTGCTGGATTGTTCTTGTGTTTAAAGCTAAATATACTTATGTGCTTTACTGGACCAAAGCCAAAATGCTCAGCACTATGCAAACCTAAAGCGCTTATAGCATTTAAACTAGATCTAGTCACGCTATTTTCCATTAACATGTTAATTCTGTTGAAAAATGTCACAAAAAAGAATATTTTTTTTTGCAGGAGGAAAAAGAATCAAAACTACATATGTCATTATGGTATGATAACTCTTATAATCTCTTAAAAAAATTTATTTTGTTATATTAAATCAAATTAATTTCTTTTCATATAAGTTTAATATTAAATAGCAATTTCTCTTTTAGCTTTATGGGAACGATAGTTCAAGCAACTCAGTTTTACATGGCCTGGGTGGTTTAGAGCATTGTTTTGTCCATGCTGGAAAGTGGAATTCCACTTATCCCAGCTGCTTACAGCATCTTTGGAAATCCAAAAAGAGTGGAACAGTATCACATGGCTCTGTGAGACGTAATCAAACTAGACAGACAGTTTCATAGAAGAAAAAATGTCTGCCAGCTTCACTTCTACTCGCTATAATGAAGTACCATAATGAAATTAAATTTGACGCTGAAATGACCAGAAGCAAATTGCTTCACCTTTAGTACCATGAAAGAATTTTTTTTTGCACTATGCTGTATCAGTAGTTCTGTTTCAAGTTGTCACCCCAATTTGGAATCATGATAAATGCTGACATATGGCTATTGCCTATACAGGATCTCCCCACTCCTACTTAGCTCTCAAAAGCTTTTCTTCCTGGTCTGTCAGAGCCATTGCATCTTAGTGAACATTTTCTAAACCAGCGAAACGGCCTCCCACAGCCCATTTGGATTGCTGTGGTGGGCCAGTGTCTGGTTCACTGCAATGCAGTGGTAAGCCACAATGTCCCAAGAGATAGTGGACTTTCTGGAATGCAAAGCTGGCATTTGTCATTTTAGCCTCCTCCTTGTACGTTGCACTAAACAGCTCTGCCAGCCCCAAGGAGAAGGGCCAGAAACTAACCTTGATTAACCATTGGATTCATTCATCTGGCAGTTCCCTCAGCTGATACTTCTTTTTTTGTCTGTAAAGTTATTTCCCAGGCTTTCTATTTATAATGCATGTAATGTCCCCTACTGGTGGTTTATTCATGGAGTATAGTGGTACAAAAATATGTATTAGAAGCAGACAATATTAGTCCTAGACATGCTGGTTTTCTCTGAATTTTATTGAGCAATTGTTTCTCTTGCCTGCAGGCACTGATTCATTACAACCCAATCCAAAAAACAACCTTGGATTTCAAATAAGTAACTGAGGTCAGAAATTTGGCATGAAGTGCTTAAACCAATAGTGGAGGAAATTACTCTATTACAGAGTTAGGCTGATATTTTCAGAGGCAAGAATAACTCCCATTAACATTGTTGGCAATCACGCAGCCTAATCCCAAGCACGTAACTTAGAAAACTTCCCCCTGTGTGGACAAGTGTTCTCAATGAGTTTCTAAATTTATAGAAGCCTCAAAAGCCCATAGTCTCTATGTTTTGTTGTTAGAGTCTACAGTTAACTCCCAAAGGTGGGACTCCAGCATAGCAGCAAGCAGCATTTTTACTAGGCCAACAACATTCAGCAAAGAAACATTAACATGTGTGTATTACATATTCTTATTTTTACACATAATTTTCATTATTCCTTTTTAGCTCTATTCCCAATAGATGTCTGAAGCACTATTGCTCTAATCTCTACTGACTAAGGAAACATGCGGTAGATTAGGCAGTATTAATGATTACCAAGTGCGGGGCCCCTGCTGTTAAACTCAAATGACAAGTTCATCATCAACTCCGTTTCTGATGTTCAGCTGCTTTACTTCATTATTCTCCAAGAAGTAAAGTTAGCAAGTCACCACTCTGCTCTGAGAACAGAGGGACAACATAACAAGAAAAGTCAAGGCTTAAATTATGATTTTCAGAGCACAAAAGCTTCCAGCAAAATGTCTTCTTGGTTAGTATTTTCTGTTTGTAACTTTCAAGGACAGTGTGAAAATGACTTACAAAATAACCACAACAACACTAACAAGTTGCCATGACCTGTAAGCTTGTGTTATAATATCCATTCTCTACAACTCAAACAATCTGTCTGAAATCTGAATGCAAGTCAGGCTCGTAGTACTGCCGTGTCTTGGAGTTCACAGAGCAGAAGTTCCTTGTTGAACAATTTTGTTCTTGAATAATAGAAAGTTGTGAAAGCTGTTAACATGTCAGAAAGAGAAGAAGCTGGAGCAAGAACCTAACATCTGGATATATCCTGAAGAAGCTCCCATTTCTCAAGGAGGTGAGGGTATTAATTTCCTTACTTTTTTGGTATTGTGATTGCTATTAATTCTCTTTGGATAAAATTCAGCCCCTCATTCTCGCCACCTTCACAAAGGCAGGGCTTCCAAGCTGTCTGTTGAGAAATCATGAGTCAGAGAAACTGGCAACTGCTCCACGTTTACTGTCTTCTGGTTTTGAGGCCTCAATCTGTATACATTCATATGTAGCTACATTAGATATATTCCAGTGGCTCCTGAAACATTGGTTTGCTTGTTGCTGACAGACAGCCCCTGTATTCAATTATTGTAATTTCTTCCTGGGAGGGAAAATGTGGAAGAGTCCGCAAAATGAATGAATAAATAAATAAATAAAATGCACAGAACAGTCTTCTGAAATCCTCACCTTCCTCTGTCCTAGTTCAAGCAATAAAGACTATGTGAGCCATGAACGATGGATATGCCCCATCTAGTATCTGGCAACACGGTTGCACTCATTTGGCATTTTAATATGAAAACCAACACAAAGATAACGTAGCCAGGAGTGCCCAGGATCCCAGCTTCCTCCAAGGAAGTAGAGATTGCTGCTCACTGGTAGTGCCTAGGTGGCACCAAATCTCTTGGGGGATTGATGTAAAAACCAGTCCTGAAGCTGTGTGTCCTCTCTTTAGTTGGTGTTTTGAGAAGGAAGAAGCAATGGCTACAAGGAGCTGATAAAACCTGACAGGAGCAGATCCGGTGTGGACTACAGAGTTAACCTGGATGGTGACATGAAGCAGGGGTGGAGACCTCCAGGGCTCACCACAGCCTGTGAATGAGAGTAGTGGTGTGTTGTTACTGTTGTTGTCTGGGTTTGGCCAGGATAACAGAAAGGCTATTTGGTCTTGATAGAGTGAAAGACAAATATTTGGAGTGAGATAATACTTGTCTGTGAAAGACAAATAGGGTGTGGATGATGAGTTACCTATGAAAGAAGATAGGAAATCTGTGCAAGTCATGCAGGACAGGTGGGTAGGCCAGGGAAAGTGGAAGAAAAGCAGTTACCAGTTGACAGTTGGGAAGACAGAGAAGATAAAATAGTGGGAGGGAAGAGGGCAAGTGGAAATCTTTATAGGGAAGGGAATGTGAGGATTCAGGCATTTCCAGTATTTTTAACTCCATTGGGAGTAAAAAGGTAATAGTAGCCAGAGAAGGAAGGCATTGTTGTGGCTGATCAAGCTAACTTCCTGCAAATTGTTTGAGAAAAAGATAGACATGACTCCAATAGTGCTTTTTTTTCCCAGAGAAGCCATTTAGAGATGAATTTTCACATAGCTATTCCAAAGAAATGTCATTTTTTGAAGACTCTGGGAAATACAGAAAGTCCATTTTTTGATCCACTCATTCTTATACTGGGTTTAGGCATGTTGTTCTACAGAGGAAGTAATGTTTTTAGATTGGGAGAACCAGCTACTATTCCTTACTAAAACTTCTGAAATCCTCTCATTGTAAATTCTTCATTAGTTTGATAGCTTCACCCTGTACAGTGGTACCTTAAGAAAGAACCGTATAACCAAAGAAAGTCAGTTCTCTGGCACCAAGGTTAGATGAAATATTTAGTATATACCTGTGGCAAGAAAGAACCACTTTAGTTATATTGGTTTTTTAATCTTATTGTCAGTGTACAGTTTAGATTTTTAAAAAGTGGGATCTATTAACCCTCTGTTTCAGCTTTACTATGTGTACAAAGAAAGGTGATGTGGAAGGACCGCTCTGGACTGAATACATAACCCTGCTTGTGACAATTGCCCAGCTTCTTCCTGGAAAGCCCAGTCCTCTCTGTATTCATTTCAAAGCTGATGTGTGCAAATTGCTTTGCAGTGGTAGTAAATATATTCCTGGTAAAAGGGGAAGAAGTAAGTGAATTTCCTCTTGAAAGTTGAGGTTGGTGATGAACAGTGCAGGCTTATACAGTAACTTTCTAAATTCTGTTGCTTCTAGGAAGGTGATTCAGGACCCATGACTCAATATTTAAGGTACTGTATCCCTAGGTTTTTAATGAGCCTAGTTAAAGAGCATGTACTGATTCATAAGACATGCCAATAGGTGTGAGCTTAGATGTATAGCTGGAATGAAACAAGGTGCTATGAGCACCATATCTGGAAAACAGATCAATATCAGAGTATGGATAATTTTCACAGAATCAGAATGGCTGAGGTTGGAAGGGACCTCTGGAGGTCATTTGGTTCAACCCCCCTGCTCAAGTGGGACCACCTAGAGCCAGTTGCCCAGAACCGTGTCCAGACAGCTTTTGAATATCTCCAAGAATGAAAATATTTAATTAAATTTTAAATTTAACTTTTGAGTTTCTGAAAGTGCTCCTCCCATTCCCCTTTATATCTGTTATTGAAGCAGCAGGCTGTACACTAACATGTACAATGAATCACTGGGAACTCACAAGTAGACTCAAAAGCTTTGGTGTGAGCATGTATTTACCCCATGACTCAGGGTGTTGTTTCACAGCAGTATGCAGCAAGCCGAGGCCAACAGGCCTGCCTATCTCTCCCCCAGCCTTTAAAAAGAAAGTGATTTTCTGCTGGCTCAGCTCCATGAACTAGCTCACTGTCAGATCACAGAAACACCAGCATAGGTGAGAAGGAGGGAGTGAACCTCTACGGCCAGGTCAGAGATGAGGGGGAGACAGGACTGTGGTAGTTTTTATTTGAGTATGACTTAACAGTCCCATACATTTGACATAACAGGGAGAACTGAAATACTATGGAAAAAGATGAAGTACAGATTATTCTCATCTTGGTACGTGTTGATGAAGAGCTGACACCTCTCTCAGTCCACAAAGTGCCTCTGGCATCTAAGCAAGGCAAATATTCAAGTATCTTTACTGAATTTTAAAAATAGTCTACTGTAATTGCAGGGTAAGGTAAAACACGGTGTAAATAACAATGGCAATCATATTGATAGCTAGGTCTTACCTATCCAAACTTACTCTCTTCTTTGGTTAAAACCCTTAGTTTTTTACTGTAAGAGGTTAAGTATTTTTCTTCATAAATCATGGACAAATTGAAGCTAAAGTATCTTCTCTCATTCCATGTCACGCTCAGCTACAAGATTCAAACTAAGTTACTGCAGTGACTTCAGAGGTAACGAGTTACGTTATTAATGTAAGTGAGCAAACATTGTAAGAATATACAAATGAATTAGATTGAAGTGATTGTTGACTTTGCTGTTTGAGCTGTTTTGGATTTTATCAGAAGAAATTTACGTATCTCTTACCTTGTGCAAGGTATATTCCAATTTTTTTCCCCCACCTGTTATTTCTTTATAGAAACATCATTATTTCAACCACATCACTTTTCAATGTAGAGCCCTACATGGGCAGTGATTTGTGAAGGATTACTTGGAAAGCTTACACTATAATTGCCTGAAGTAAAAAAAAAAAAGGAAAAAAAAAAAAAAAGCTTACAGTAAGGTAATGTATACTGGTAATATCAAATTGATTCTACATGCAGAGTGTCAAGCCTGCTGTCTTCACAGCAAAAAAATATTGTTTCAGTTACTGTATGTCAAAGAGCAATAATCCATCTGCAAAGAAACATTCGCTTTAAGCTGTCTTGTATGTGAACAATTCATTGAAAAACTGGTAACAAAAATAAAATTTGTAACTTTCATTATTATTATTATTATTATTATTACTATTATTATGCTTAGGGGTAAAGGGGCCATTTTGAATCAACAAAACCAATGAAATTTCTTGTTATGATTAGCATACTGATAGCACCACTCTCTTTGCATCCCCCTGTATTACCAGATACTTTATAATTCCTGAAGCTTAATCATCCAAGCTGTTGTTCATTGTGTGCCTGACCAAGGGGACTACATAAAACCTTATTCATATAAGGAAAACAGGTAGGATAATGACACTAATCTCTCTAGCTAATCCGTCGTAACCCCCTCAGCTACAACCTACCTGCAGTGGTAGGTTGAAGCTGACAGTGTATCAGTTGTGCTCAAACCTGCACAAGTGCTGCAGTGCTACAGCTGGAGGAAAAACACCTTTATGCATCATTCCTGTAAATGTAGGGTCTGTTAGAAATGTAAAAGAGGAGAATGCAGTAAAGCTGATACATGCAACTGGAAAGCATATGTGCAGGGGCAATCAGGCCCTTTCAAGAGTGCATGCCATAGGAGAAGTATAAGATTTGGTCCTCTCGTCACCTCTCCATGCAGCATGGTGAAACACTGATGCAACGCATGATGTGCTGTTCTGTGCTTTTTGTCTTCCGTGATGTTAAACTGTCTTTAAGAAGGTTAGTGTAATTTCTGTTTGTGTGATACTGTGATGTACTGAACTTCACATGCATTTCCTCTCTATGGGACAATCTTTTTTTTCTTTAGCTATGCACTTCTTCATACCAGTGCCCAGACATCATAGGTCTTAGGTAGACCTGTCATAAGCCTTCATAAACAAAATTAATATTTGCCTCCTTCCTTGGTTGTGCCAAGGATGAGGAGCAGGGACCTGACAAGGTTCAGGACTCTCCTGCTAGAAGGGCCAAAGGCGAAAGTTAATGAGATAGGCTATGGAAAATTGGACTAGCTGCTTGTGATGTTTCTGGAGGAATAAGAAGATAGGGTGGGAACTTGTGCTTCTTAGGGATCCCTCCCCTCCAGAAGTCACAACCCATACACTCCAAACGCTTTCTCAGTGGCAGGTACAAGCCGGGCTTTCCTGGGACTTGGCATAAGCAAAAGAGGCAGTGGAGTCATGGCTGCTCCAGTCTGTTGCTGTAGTTTTATGCCTAGATCTGATCTTCTTTATAGCGTCAAAGTTCTGTAATAACAACACTTTTTTTGTATTTCTTAATGTCTTTGATAATTTTTCTGACCTGCTAGTCTTCTTGGCTAGATCCTCAAAGGCATTTATATGCCACCTCGCTTTGAATTCATTGAGCATTAAATAACTAGATGCAGGCTGGGCACACAAATGGGTTTGAGGACTGAGTGCACGTTTCCTTTGCTGAGTACCCTTTGCTGGGCATCTCTTTCAAGTGATCCCTGCCTTTCCTTACTTTTCCTTACTTCGTACAGGCTTCAGCTGTGCGTTATGCTGCAGTGTTTACACATTGCAAATAGACAGCCCTAGGGTATTTTACTGCAAGCTCTGTTCTGGTGAACTTCAAATTGAGCATAAAGCAGTTTTCCTATTGACTTCACTTAGATTTAGGTCAGGACTAGATGCCGGGGGAGGAGGGTGGGGCATATATATTTTAAGCATATAGAGCTATGCAAATTCCTGCATTTGAGTAATGAGAAAGTAGGGGATGATCCTTTCGGATAGTTACGTGCCTCTTATGAGTGATGTGAAAGATGCTCTGTGTTCTGCGTGGTGCTGTAGTGGGTACCTGAAAATGCCAGCTGGACTAGGTGGTGGTTTTAATTCCTGGATATGTGTATGTAAGGTGCATCAGAATGACACTCAGTTTCACTTGAAATTGTATCATTTGACATCAGTGGAGGTGCCGAAGAAAAGAGCTCCCAGCTTTCACCCAAAAGATTTAGGGACGGCAAGTGTTTTGAAGGAAGGCTCTTCAATTCAGTGCTTAATTTGCCCTGTTGGTTTCCTATAGCCTAGGGCTGGGGGAGAGGGTTGGCTTTTTTGCATATAACAATATATCTGTGAACTCTGGATTTCCTTAAAGGAGTAGCCCAGGCCTAAGCGTGCTGTCCAGGCAGAGAAAGTCAGGGTAAAGGGAGGGAAGGATGAGTAACATACTGGGAGTGGCTAGCAAGTGGAGAGAAGCAGGTGACTAATAACTGTAATTCTTTACAGCTATAAAACCATCTGAAATTTTAAATGAACTTTTAAATATTTGTAAAGCTGTTAATGTTACAAACAGGCATTTGTTACAGTGAAATTGAAGCAGACAAGCAAATCAAATAACTCTCTTGCTTCTAAACATTCAGATTTTGATTGGCAGGTCTGAACGTTTGACAACCTAAGGATTAAAGTTTCTTCTTTGGAACCAGCTGATCCTTTTCCCAAAGAATAGAGAACAGACTCCAGCTAAAAAAAAAAAAAAAAGAAAAGAAAAAGCAGAAAATAAAAGGAGAAAGAAGAAAGCAAAATAAACCTCAGAAACCAAGCTAAGTCTTTCCGGCTTCTATTCTCTCTCTCTTTCGCTCTCTCCCCTTCTCTCTCCCTACTTTCTCGCTCCACCACTTGACTGTGTCATACTGTGTTGCTGGTTGCTGAGGTGCTGCTTCACCTTCTGCAATGTTGCTTGATCTTTGATTTCCTGTGAAGCACAATGAATCTTACATTAGAGTGTGCAGAGTCAGGTGGTGCACCATCTGTTCCCAGGCTCCGAAAACACTGAGTAACAGAGAGCAACAGAAAGCAGCAGCTACACCAGTTTCATCAGAATATTCATATTCACGCAGTAACAAACAAGCAGATGAGACTGTTTTCAAGCACAGAAAAGCATTTTAGTTTTCCAACAGTTACTTATTAAATCTAACATGTTGAGGTGGGGTTTTTTATTTTTATTAAAATACGTTTAATATTCATTAACATGGCTTAGTCATAAAATATGTTAACCAATTCGTACTACTTTAGGTGATTTGATGTTATGGAGACCATGTGACATAGACTGCAAAGTAGTGTTAATTTAACTGTATTTAATAGCATCTGTGCACGCAGCGGCCAAAAGATAGCTGGAACATCTGCAAAACTGTGGTACTAACATAGTGAAGCGCAGGTAATGCAGAAGATCGGTGAATCCCTAGCTGCCAACCTATGATAACGCTTTTTTTTTTTTTAATGTGCGCTAACATTCTGTTAAGAAAGCATTATGTGTACCTAACTTGCCATTAGAAATCTCTATGCTACGTTACTAAACATTGATTACGAATCACAGGCCACAACTGTTTTAACTATATGTTTTCTTAACTGTGGTTTAATTAGACAAAAAAGAAATACCTTGAGTGCCTTAGAATATGCTTATTGGCTGAGAATAATTCAGCTCTAGAGTCAAAGTTGCTAAGACGTATGCTTCTAATTCTTTAATGTTCCTCTCCATATTAATGCTAGAACAGCTTAAGTCAGATTTACAGGAGCCCAAAATTGCTTTAACTACTTTGCTAAACATTGTGCTTATTATAGAAGAAACTAGAAGAAAGATTTATCACATTTTTAGAAGCCATTTAAAAAGCTTCATTGATCTTCCTGCACTTTAACTTTCTAACATGCTTGTTTTGAAGCACTGTGTTACAAGGGGAATATAAATGTTCAAAAAAAAAAGTGCTTCTGCCAAAAAATGAGGAAATCAGGGGAAGAAAGGAACAGACTTGTTTGACACTGGTATATCAGTACCCTCTCTAATGCCCTCCATTCTCAATAGACAGCACTGAAAATAAAGTGTATCTCATGGCTACGTTCGCCTGTTCCCAACTGAGCACATGATTTGATGAATGATCTTGAGAAAGTTACTATGTGCTATAGTTTATCCAGATATGAGTAGGGACAATGATGATAATTTTGTATATACAGGATTTTTGACTCAAAACTGTTCACATATTTTACAACCATGCATTTATCTTGCTTTATAACCTCCTTGAATGATTACGTATGTCTAGCTGTATACAAAAGTATACTCATATTTGTACTATTTTACATATGTGCATATGCATGCATGTGCTATATGGATTATATATCATATGTATAAATGTAGCTGTATAGACAGAAAATATACAAAACCTCCTTGTCATGCAATAAAGTAACTGCCTGGTTGTAAAGCATTTGAAGATGTCTGTGTCAAAGACATTGTACTAGCACAAAGAAAAAAAAATCCTGCGTAAAAAAAATATGCTGAGCCCCTCACTGTTGCAAACAGGGCAATGGGGAAAAAAGTCGGATGACTTAAAAAGCTGACACAAACATAGTCTGTGGGCTTGGCAAACGTTGGAAGCAAAATTGATTTTGCATTGTCTGAGTTTGGAATGACTGATGTTAAGATCTAGCTGTTAGTGTGCAGAGGAGCGAAGACTTTTGGCAGATAGGGATAAACACAGAATATGAAAGTAAAATGCAGTAGGAGAAAAAAAACCCAGTTAAATTAGACAGGACTTCTGATTTTCAGGCTGGGCAGAGCTCAGTGCCTAGCTTGCTCAGCCCTGTGTTTCATGTCTAATCGGGATGATCAATTAAAAGATTTCTCATTGCTTAATGTGTAGGTATGTCCTAGATCAATGAGGCTTAGAAGTCCTGCACTCAGATGTCCTAAGCTTTTAACCTTTGATAATTGAGCTGTAAAAGGTCCTTCCTTCTCATTCTTCTCCTTGAACCCTTCAGGAACATGTGTCAATTTATTCTTTGCCTGTTAATTGTTTATTTGAATGTAAGAGAGTCTGACCCTACATTCACTGAGCTAAACACCAGTATTTCCATTGAACTCATTGCATTTGACTGCACTGTTGCTGCCTGGGGGTCAGTCCTCTCTGAACCAGTGTAAACACATGGGTGTCATGTATGCTGGAAAAAAGCAAACAGCTGGACAGATAAGCTGTTAGTAGGAGAGTAGGTCCGATGTTTTTTACCAGCCTGTGTAGCAATGTCTGTGAATATAAAGCACAATGTAGAGAAAAATGAGCTACCTCTAAAGGAGGAATTAGGTGCAGTCCAGCTGCAATAGCTTCAAGTTGCATCCTGGCTAATTTATTTTGCTCTGCAAAGGAAATGAGGGATGTCTATCTAATCCGGCTCTCCTACAGCTATAGCATGGCTGCAAATGATTTACTGCTTCAGATGCAAGGAAGCACAGCCTCTGGTCTATAAACAGGCTACTGAGACAGAGTTTGGGCTGTGAATTTGTCCACACTCCCACTGGAGGCCTGTGGCTGAGCTAGAAATCAGGGGCAAAACAGTGCTCTATCAAAGTGACTGGAGCCTTATTCCTGTTCTTCAGGAATAGCTTGAGGCTGGCTAAGGATCCTTGTTGTGGGTTGAGAAATGGACCCCCTCCTCTCCAAATCACACATTTGTGCACATAGGTTCACCAAGCAGCATTCATCCTGTTCTGTTTGGACCAAGTTTTGGATTGATCCTCCTCGTACCCTTTTCAGATATGAGAAGGATTTTCTGAACAACACAGTGATGGCTAGGGCTGTTAATGGTTTCCAATAGCTAGTCTCACAAACAATCAATTTAAGGTTAACTGAACTGTTGATTACTTTTTTTCTTAAAGTGAGAGTGAAGGGGTGTGTGAAGCTGAACAGGAGCCTGTAAGTGCAGAAAGTAGTCCTGAGGGTGGAAAAGAGATTATCCTTCACTTCCTATGGGTGCTATGGAATGCACCCATGTTCCTATGTTCCTATGTTCCTATGTTCCTACATTCCTATGGAATGTACCCAATGTTCCTATGGGTGCTTCCTATGGTGCTATGGGATGTCAGCTTCTGTCCAGGAACTCCTGGGATCGTGTCATGCCAGCAGCTCCTATGGACTGGCCTGAACTGGGGTGCAGACGCATCTGGGGAGGGACTATGTGCAAAGACCAGCCAGTTGCCGGGGTATTGGCACTGGAGGCAGCAAAGAGTGAGTATATGCTTCTAGGAGAACGTGGACAGAGTTGGGAGGGGGAACTGGGATGGTGTGAGATTGAACTTGATGTATATATCTGTTTGGATTTAAAACTTTAACCACATAATCTTTTTCTCTGCTGCTTTTTAAAATTTCATTATCTATTGCAATACAAGCCTAAATTAAAATTAATGCTGACCCATTGACTTGAATAGGTGATGGCTCTAAATTTCAGGGAGCTGAATTTGCCTATGCTCACATTTCCTTCAATTACAATGACAGCAGTTTTAATTTAGACTAATATTTTCTGGTATATATTTATCTTTCTGCTGCCAACTAGGCTCTCCATGGAGAACCTGAGAGAGTGTGACATAATTAGTAGAGATAATTTCCAAAATGCCAGAAGTGAGTAAAGTTGCAGGCAATCCCTTCTCGAACTTACTTGCCAATTTTTTTTGCTAAAAAGTGTTATGGTTCCCATTTGTTTAATATTTATGAAAACCTACAAAGTACTTACCAGTTGCTGTACTCTGCGTTAATCACATTTTTACTGTTATACCTGTTTATGACTTATAGTTAATGCTAATTAATTAATTATAATGTTTATATTTATTATTTTGTAAGTGTATTCATATATTAAAGGCAGTTTATTAAAGAAAGTGGCAATGAGACATTTTGAGGCCCACATATCATTGAAATAGAAGTTGCCCATCTGCCTCTTAAAGATACTGTAGAAACTTGAAATGATAGATGCAACCTGAAATTATCCCACAGCTGAAAAGCTGTCACGTAACAGATTTCAGAGGGTTGCCTGATACAAAATGCTCGCAATCTCTATCACTGTGTACCAGGCTCTAAGCCCTAGTTGAGATTTCACCAGGCTGGACGTGTTCAGTCTGAAACATTAGAATGACACAGTCTGAATCACAGTTTAACATACATTTTCTTGTATTCAAACTACTGCAAAGATCAATCCTGCTCAGTATGAACTTTCTGAATGCAGAAATTCATGCTAGGATCTATGCACTAGGAACTACATTAATGCAAACATAGGCTGACAACTGGCTTCTCATTGACAAGAGCCGTAGAAAGAATTTTACTTACTTCTTTTGACCAGATTAAGTCAAATGTCTGATATCACCCTCATATTTTGGAAGGTAGAATCACATCAATTGTTCATTCTGCGATAAGTTACACCTCAAAAATTTTAACATCATTTTGTGCTGTACCACCTGTGCTTAAGGAGAGAAGTGCACCTAGATTCAAGCCCAGTTGTGAATATATATCAGTCAAAGGTTTTATACACAGTTGACAAAAAACCTTATTTGTCAAGATATATTTCCTTTATCCCAAGCTAATAACTAGTTTCATTTGCATGAGCTTCAGACCGTATGTGCGAAGCTGACACTGAGATTTTGCCTTTCCTGACTGAAAACAGGCAGGTGAAAAAAGAGGAAAAAAAAACCCCGGTAGATTTCAGAAAAATTCTAATTGGATGGTATTCATTTTGCTGAAGAAAATTCTTGCTCCATTTGTAAGACAGTTGGTCTTGACTTCTTTTTTGACATGTCATATCATCTTTTGAGAAGACACAGCATGTCTTGAAATTGATATTAAAGTATAAAAACTAACATACTGCTTTACTGGGGGTTGAGTTAGAATGGCAATGTGCAATACGTTGGCAATGCCTAATAACTTCTCAGCTATGTATATTCTTATGCCTTCATATGTGGGCGGTAGCTTACCCATCAGCAAGAAGGCTACCATATGAGGTAACATGCTTTGTTGCTTAAAGTGCCTACAGATAAGTTGGACTATTTGAACCTAGTCTGATTATATTTACTGCTTATTGTATGTGAACAGTAAGTGGGTGTCTTTTTTTTTTCCCCCAAAAAGTTAAAATATACAGATGACTTTTGGATAGTGTATGTATTTGTTAGTGATGTTTGACAAATACCTAATTTTCACCGTACTTGCCTGATTTATTTTAATGGCTCAGGAATGTGAACTAGCAATTGCAGCCCCTTTAGTAATAAGTATAGTGTTGGATATGAAAGAGGACAAAGAAAAATTATTTTTTCGCCATTTGTTAAATAGTTACAAAAATGCTTTAGGTCTGGGTAAATCTGATAATTGTATAAGTTGAAAAATTTCTTGTACGTGAGCATAATTTGGAGTTCAAAGAGAGGAACATGGACTCTCCGTTCCCCTCTTCCTACCAGCCGCTGAGCTGAATGTGATAGTAAACTGGAAATGACAGACCCTTCATATTTAGGATATGGGGAATAACGAAAGGAAAAGATTGGGCAAACTCTTCAACTAGATTGTGGTTCTGTGAAATGGGGGTCGGTCTCTTCTCCCAAGTAACAAGTGATAGGACAAGAGGAAATGGCCTCAAGTTGCGCCAGGGGAGGTTTAGACTGGATATTAGGAAATTTTTCTTCACTGAAAGGGTTATCAAGCATTGGAACAGGCTGCCCAGAGAAGTGGTTGAGTCGCCATCCCTGGAGGTATTTAAAGGACGTTTGGATGAGGTGCTTAGGGACATGGTGTAGTGGTGGTCTTGGCAGTGTTAGCTTTACGGTTGGACTCAATGATCTTAAAGGTCTTTTCCAACCTATATGATTCTGTGATTCTGTGATTCTGTGAAATTGCCCACTGGTTTTCAGGAATACTGATATTACTCAGGTTTCCTTAGAAGAAGTGGAATGACTCAAGAGTCCTATATATTTGTGTGTACATAAATATTTTGTTCAATAGAAACAAGACATAATGTAGGACTTCACAATACCATTTCCCAGATTTTGCACGGCCAGTGAAACAAGTTGTTTTGCATTTAAACTGTTTACACAGCTCTTAACATCTTCACCACCACCAAAAGAAAACACCCTTCCTCTCAAACATGAATAATTTCACAGGTAAGGTAATACCATTTTTCTGCTTGTCCTCCTGTTGCATGCTATACCTTCTAGATCAGCAAGAAAGGACATTTTCATGTGAAAAACCATCTGCAGGTTACAACAGATGTTCAGCTGGAAGCATCCTAAGAAATTTGCACCACAGGATACAGACCCACCAAGACTCACAGAAAGGGCAAGTCATATCAAAAGTCAATAGTATCTGAAAAAATAGTGCTGGGTTTTTCAGGAATTGTGTATTATTGCAGGTCAATACTCCCTAAATTAATAAGCTTTTAACATCTCCACGTGTCCTGCTGTACTCTGCCCAATGATGTATTTTTTGTTCTTTGCAGACTATCTTTAATTGGAAAATTGTTTAATAAATCCTCACATTTTATCTCATCAAAGAGAGACATAGCTTGTGTAAATATTCATTACCACTTCATGTTTAAAACCACTTTGATAAATTAACTTCATAACCTTTAGAGAACAGGAAGAGACAGGAAGCCTGGATGTAACAGAGACAGTGCATAAAAAAATGGAATAAAAAAATGTAACTTAACACAGTCATTTGAAAACGTGTTTAGAAAGATTTTGATTGTGTCTATTAGTAGAAAGGAGATTCACATCGGCTCTCTTAGAGGAGAAGAAGAATTATGTTCTTGAGCTGCCAATCTCACTCTTCTGTCTGTAGAAGTAGCTTTGTCCACTGGCTTAATGTAACTTTAAGGTCACTGTGAATCTAACTCCTGTGGATATTTAAAAACCACAAACAATGACATACAGTAGGAAAGTTCAGCTGTCCTAGACAAGTAGCAGATAATATCTCTGCATGCTGCCCACTCCTCACGCTTGCATACCAAGCACTAGTCATCTAAGACTTTAATGACAGCATGTCTTAGCCCAAATTTGACAACCCAGTCTAGTCTCCTGTAAAATGCTGTTAAGCTCATTTTCTTAACGCATTTCTTCAATCCTTTAAAGGATCAAATTGCTCCTTTCTCTACATCTTTTCCCATGTTTGTTGTGTGAGGTCTACACCGCTTGCCTTCACCCTTAAGGTTCTCCAGAGCCTGTCTCCATGCCTCGTTATACCTGAGTCTTCACTATTCACTTCTTGTATCTTCAATCACCTTTGTGCTTTCTCTCCCTCTGTTCTTCATGCTGGGAAAATCTCCCTGTAACTATACACACAACTACTTTATCATCCTTGTTTCACCCCCTCCTCAAAAACCTTTTCTTTGGGGCCATAAATCTTAGCAAACAGCTGACAACAATTATGATGTGAATGTGCTTTGACCCCTATCAATCTTAGTGACCAATATTGTCTCGTTTTTTTCCCTCATATTCCGCCATATGTCTGTATGTATCTGTTGTCTTTTATCATACACTTCAGGTACGTCTCCATAATATTTACAAAGCTAGCTGCAGAATAGAGAGAAAATACCTGAAATAACTTTAAATGGAATGGTTTGATCATGAGCAGTAGTCTTATGTACAGTATAGACATGTCCTTAAATTGTAAGCTTGCTGAAGCACAGCCTGCTTTTTTGGCAGGAGTAACTTAGCTTCAGTTTGTAAATAGGTCTCCTAAGTACGAAGGCAATGCAAATAATTACTAATAATGCCAACAAAAACCCATCCTGTTACCAGACAAGCTGATTAGCAGCTGAAGCAAAAGTAGAGGTCCTGTCTGCATTAAGTGTTGAGAAACAAGCAAATAAAATATCCTATATCGCTTTGTACCAGCCCTCTTCAAGGTTTCCTTGTGCTAATGCTTAACAGCATATGCACATCATGCAATTTCTTCTGGTTTAATTAGAGATCTGTGAAGAGTGAATTCTCTGGAGATAAAATCTTCTGCTTATCCTATCCACTAATTATCTGCTTTTTCTTTGAACAGATATTTGATATGAGAATCTACTGTTCTTGAGTAGGAAAAAAAGTTATTCTGACCTTTGATGTGACATAATGCATAGTGAATGAATATAGAGAACGTGATGAAATGTAGTTAGAACGGTCTTTGGAGTGCTCAGATATACAGCACGTAAATACAAAGAATTATATGAGGAATCTTGAGAGGTTGCTACCTTTTCTTTAAAAAAGTACTGATATCAATTTAATTGCAAACCACTAGATGCTGGTATTCACAAACCGGTGAGGTTTGCTTTCCTAGCTAGTTTGGTTCATTTAGTTTATTGCTGAAAAAAATTGACAATGGTTTTACAATAGAGTGGGACATTATTGTTCCTCTCTATTTAAGCATTGTATGAGAAATATTTCAGGTGCTGTTGCACCTTAAAAGAGCTCTTACAAAAGTTAAGAATGCTGAAGGGCAAAAATAATTTTGGCAAAAAGTAAAAAGTATGGTCAGTATTAGAAAGAAGTGACCAGTATTGTCTCATTTTTTCCCTCATATTCTGCCGTATGTCTGTATGTATCTATTGTCTCTTATCAAACACTTCAGGTACGTCTCCATAATATTTACAAAGCTAGCTGCAGAATAGAGAGAAAATACCTGAAATAACTTTAAATGGAATGGTTTGATCATGAGCAGTAGTCTTATGTACAGTATAGACACATCATAGCATCTAGGTGCTACTGCTCGGATGTTATCTGTTAGTTTTAGAGATGTTAATCTTGCCACATTTTCATTCACAATGCTACTGGATGAATCAGATTTGACTGTTGCTATAAGAAATATCTTTATGGGGATCCTTGCTGCAGTGTAACAGGTAGGACTATGATGTTGCTGTATTATAAATTCTCCTTCTGAGGAAGTCGAAACAAGAAGGTAGTACAAATTGTGGCCAGTCGCCACTTTGTTGGTTACAGTCAGATTAAACAGCCAGATGTTCAGCGTTGGCCGTAAAAGCTATGTTTGCTTTGCCCTCGGCCTCACGCTGCTCAGCTGTGCGCGGCATCAAGGGGGGTGGGAGGAAGCAGGCACCCCTCGGGCTTGGTGGCTGGAGCAGCTCCTGGAGCTGCTAATTTGATGGCCCCTCAGGCTGAGGACGGCGTGGTCCCTCCTCACTCTCCTAGGGGAGTGCCTCTAACCGCCAAGCTATTACATGTGGTTCCTCCTTTGGATTTATTTTTGAAATAAAACAATGAGGTCTGCTCAAAGAGCAATTGCCAAAGCTTCCCTCGGGAGAGGATTTGGGGCTGAGGGTCCTGAGTGGAAAGGGAGTGTCTGTCTGCTCACAGCCCAGACCTGGGAATCAAAATTCCAGAGGAGAGAAGGGATTGCAGACATGATTGGCATTTCCTATTAGCTACATATAGGAGATTCCCAGCTCTTTAGGAAGCTTCCCTTCACTATATGATTTTTTGGGGAGCATTTTTTGGAGCTGCCTAATTTTTCACCTAAATGGCTCTGAGAGGTTAGGCATCTAACTCAGGTCTCGGGACTCCAGTTGAGGGGTTAGAGGTGGCTGGAGCTAGCAATAGCGTGAATAGGAGCAACAGATTCTAGCCCTGTGTCGTGCTCTCTACCTCCACTTTGATTTATTAATTATCTCTGATCTGATAAAATATGACTCTTTTCAAAGGACTCAGGAAGAGGACATCAAGATGCAGGGAACTTTTAGCTTTATTATTAGACAGTGTCAGGTTGTTCTTACCCTGACAACTGAACTCTTTACGTGGCAGTCACTGACTTCATAAATTTCTGACCTCTCGTTAATAGGCAGCACTTATGTAAACCAGGCAGAGGACCAAAACTGTAATTTCATGTGTAAGAAAACTCCAGCCAGAGGTCTTGCACCAGTTTTATGCCAAAGTGACTTCCTGGACTTCCGAGGAGTTACTTCTAATACATACTGATCGGATGAGGTCTAAATCCTGCCTATGCTACAGCAGATAGTTCAGTTTGCTACCCTCGCTTCTTTGTGTTCCAGTCTTTATTATAAAGTTAATGTATTTATGAGGAAGCCATAAAATAATGTAAAAGTACTGGAGAAGGAACGTTTTCCTTTAGACAAAGTATATATATAAAATAAAACAGACGTGGTCACTTGAACAAAACCCATGATACCTTCGCAGAAGTAAGAGCCTTAACTACAAAATCCCAGCGGATTTTCATTCCTCACTCTTGCCGTATAAGTGATCTTGCACTTGGAAGTTAGAATTGCTTTTGTCTGTAACTGGAGCCAGGCAGGTCTCCTAGAAGTCCCCACCAGCCAGACTGAATTTTCAGGGATGCTAGTTTGCATCATTGGTATATACGGAACTCGTAGTTCCCAATGAATGGGGACAGTTAATGACATTTTTTACAGACAAGGCCACTTCGTCTGATAAAACGTAGATATCTAAATTCAAGAGAGGGAGTCAGAGAGTCTACTTTCCATCACTGCCTAACTCTGATGGCCAGAATGAAAACAGATAAGTGGGACAGCAAATCTTTAGCTTATTGATTAAGGACACTAGCATGGTGCGTGCGAGATCTGGATTTTGATCTGTGTTCACTGGACTGTTTATGGCTTGTTACATTCAATGGGCTGGGTAAATAACAAACAGACAAATGAGACCAGACCCTGAGAGCAGGCCCTGGTCTTCTGCTCGGCTAGGCACTGTCACAGACCACCAAGGACCGCCACTGCCCCGCAGAGCCGGGCTACTTGTCCAGCTCTGCGGCTACTGAAGGGCTGCCTGTCCCCAGCAGGGAAGCACAGCTGCTGCAGGGGGTCCCAGCACCTTTGGGACTCTTCTGTTCTGCATGGAGTCTCCCTTCTGGAGGTGAAGATTTACATCTGACCCCCCCCCAAAGACTGCTGAGGTAGCTGAAACACAATTTCATTGATGTATAGGCAGGACCATGATGAAAAAGATGTGCTGTGCTGTGAGAAGGGACAAACTTGTCAGTAATTTTGTATTAACCAGAAGGGCAGTTCTGAGGGCTGCTGTAACTCAGCGGGGCCTGGCTCTTGATCTCAAAGGTTCAGAAATAAAACTGAGAAAGTTTGAGCCATACCCTTGCAGGAGTGTAGAATTTGAGAGTCCCCTGCAAATGCATGAGTCCCCTGCCTTGTAAACCACCTGCCTGTCTTCAGAAACAATACAGGGAGCTGGCATCCACCTATGTGCTCTGGCTTACCCTCCTGGGGTGAGGGGACATCTTCTTAGCCAGTGGGATGCCTACATTTTATTTATTATTGTGGTCTTGAGTATCACTTGTGTTAAACCTGAGGCTTCCTCTACATTTCAGTTGGGGTCTAGAAAGGTAACCCCTAGCATAATATTTCTTCTTCCTGCTGGAAATGGTGTAGCCCATAATAGGCTTAGGCTAATTTACCTTGTCTAGTTTACCTGGTGTTTGAGCCAGACTGCCTTAAGCTATGTAAAGGTATCTCTATATCAGGCTGATGTTTGCAGCACGATGTGCTTAATTGTGGAAGCCTCCACAGACTTAACTAATTCAGTCTTGAACAGCAGATAAGATGAATCATGAGTGACTATTTTTGTAATAACATTTCTGATTAAAAAATTCAAATTTCAGGCCACCTTTTGTGATGCTGGCTGAGCTATTCTTACAAAAAATACTTTTTAAGAGAACTTTTTTTACCACGGAAGGACTTTCAGAAGCAGAAAAATGTAAGAAAAGCTTGACAGACAAAAAATGCTGATTCTTTGATACCCTTGATTAGGAATCCTGTAATTTGGTATCACGTCAGTTATCATGTTACTGGCAGCAATCATTGGGAATACATCTAAATCTCTTTTCTCTCTCTCTCTCAAACACTGTCATTCATTTGGGTGCCTATTCATGCATAACGTGATAGCCCTGAGGTGCAATTAATTTTAGCATCTACAGAACTTAGTGTAACAAAAAAAACTGGCAGTGTCATGTGCTTAACTGAAGGTTGTATGATATCACCTTTACTGAGGAAAAAAAAAGAAAAAGGAAATTAGCCATGGACACAAATATATTAATTAACTTAATAATTTACTAATGAAGTCAGTTATATTTTCTGATAATGCATTCTACTATTCTGTCACTGTCCCAGCTGTTTCAAATCTTTGGAGGACTGCATAGCAGGAAAGGTGCTCAGTTCTGGGGAAGGATGGAGGGTAGATAACTCTCAAAGAAAGCTAAGCATAATTGAAGTTGACTGTTATGCTGCTTAACGTAGGAACTTGATTTATGTGTTTCCTAAGCAGATGTGGAAGAGATATTCTATAGCTTAGCCTAATACATGAAGTAACAATAACAGTTTTCTCTGTGAAAATAAAGAAAACCCATCTATCATTGCTAAAATTTCAAGTTTTACACTCTCAGCTTAAAAATGGCTTTATTTTCTTATCTTTCTCTTGGTTATCAATGACAGCAAAAAAGGCCTGGCTCACTCAATCCAGAGGTTCTTTGCAAAATAATAAAATAAAATGATGAACAGAAAACTGATACAGGGATGAATTCTTCTTTCTGGTTATGGAGAGTGTACCACGGTCATGGTCATCTTTGAGGATGGTTCTTCCTGACTCAGAAGCTCCAGGATCCTCATTGTTGTCCTGTAAAATAAGCAGTTCTGTTGCACGATGTCCTTCTAGGTGTAAGATCTGCCTTTCTAACAATTTTCAAAGTATTTTACAAATGTGTCTGTTTTAGGCATAACAGTGGCTGAGGAACAGAGATGAGACCTGTTATCCAAAATATCTCAAATTACTTCTCCTGCCTCTTTTCCATGGAGATGAGAAAAAGGCAAGGAGTCTTCTCACCTCAGCAAGATGTTTTCCTCCACCTTCCTGTTGTGGGCACTAAAGAGGTAATGTTTGTCAGAACTGCTCCCATTTTTCCAGGTTCTGCCATAATTTGTAAGGGGAAAGTCCAGCTGTATGAATTTATCTTCCTCTCCTTTCCTCTCTCAAGACATAGGAGACCACATAAAGGCATGTTTCTTACTGTCCCAAGTGGACATGGTAGGACTAGTCATCTCTTGCTCTATTGGGCAAAACAGTTATTTGCAAGGGCATTGGGAAGATATTAAAAAAAAAAGAGAAGAAAACAACTCAAACTGTATATTGAACTAGTGCAGATACTTTTAAAAATATCATTGTAATAACAATTTTAATTATTTAAAAATGATAAGATTCAGTAATCATTTGAAGGACTAAGGACAAACCAATAATACAATGTAGTGGTACTTCTAACTCTACTTTTACTTTACTTTTTAAATGAAGAAACAATTATTGCATGGTTAGCACTACTAAAACTATAAGGGCCAGATGGAGCTCTTCACTTGAGTAAAGTCTGAAGTACAAAGACTTAAGTAAATCATACAGTAAAAGCTTGTTAATTTTCATTCTGCTAATCTGCCCACTGCATAATTAACACACAGAAAGACATTCTTTTCTCAGCTTCTCAGCAAGGATTTGATGTTTCAATGTTACAGTATGGTTTTGAATCATGAAGAATTTGTTAGTTTTACAAGTTATAATACAGAACATTTAGTATGGGTTAGCATTATAATTATTATATGGTAGTATACAGTATATTATTATATTACTATATTATTACATCATTATATATTGTTATAAATTATATGCATATGTTATATATAGAATATTATTATAAACAGTAATTGAAATTTTAAAGTTTATTTAAAATGTAATTGCTTCTTCTTCTTTTATATAATTATTTCCCTGCTATTAAATGCAGGCATGATATACTCAGAAACTTAATCTCCTTCCCTGTGAATCCCTCTCCAGCTTTGATTAGTGGAATTGTTAGACCATAGAGGTAAGTAAGTGTAAGGGTTAACGGTGATTAGGATTTCATGCTTTCTTCTTTCTTTTCTTATGAGAGCTATGGGAGGCCACTTAGGAACTGTGTTTCGTATTGCCCTAAGCAGACGTGGTAGGACTAGTCATTCCTTGCCCTACTTAGTTATTGTTGGTAACTGTATTGTAGGTGTAGGCTACTAGCTAGGATATTGGGGAGATTTTCAGAAGGAAGATGAGAACAACTTAGGTTATCTACTGAACTCTCATAGGCAGATTTGAAAATCATACCATTAAAGTTCAGTAGTCTTTTGACGATACAAGGACAACTGATTTACCTATGTAAAATGTAATTGCCATGCTGTTATGAGATCTGATTATTATTGGCTTTAATCCAGAATATACTTCTTCCCAACCTAAAATATTTTGATAATTTTCATTAACAGAGCTGCCTCCAGGGAACAGGTCTGTATTCATAGAGCTCAGATTCTGGTGGCTCAGATGTTGGACATAGACTTGAATCTTTCCTCTGCATTTATCTGATTTCAGCTGCTGCTGATGATGATTATTTTTAATAATTCAAATAATTTCAAGTATGACTCTGGTTCTTCCACGTCAATTGCTCACTTATTCATTATAGTCAGTCTCTCATTTTCTGAATAGTCTCTCATATTCTGAAGAATAACTAGAATGGTAGTGAAAAAGTTTCAGAATTATTCTTCATGACTGTGTCATAAAGTTGATTTAAAAATATCATGCTATGATTATACATGAGGTAAACAAATAGGTGTTTTTGCCCACCATCCAGAAAAAAATCTCTTCAATAGCTCCACTTAAAATTGATGACAGCAGGAGTAACTATTCAGTTTGGGCTAAACTGTCTGCTTTTCCAGTAGGAGTGACATTCTGAAAGCACAAACAGAACATTCAGTGACATAGGGAAGAAATTTGATGAATTACAATGCACCTTGTGATGTAGTTCCAAATGCATGAGGCCAAAGAACATCAATAAATCTGAGTGGTCATCATCTGTCTAGAGAACCAAATGCTGCTGGCTTGCTGTTAGTATATGCCCTCTGCTAGAGAAGCCATTGACTGACAATGACAATCTTACTTGCTACTCACATTTTATACTGAAAAAGGTTGTGATAAGACAATCTATTCAGTCCAAATGCCCTGAGCCTCCATACTGCCTGGGAAGCATTTTGACCATTTTGGTAGAAGATAGTGTAGAAAGCGTGCCTAATGTTATCAGTAACTTTCCACATGTGATTGGAAAAAGTCTGTTCTGTTATGTCAGCAAGGTGCATTTTTTTGTTACTGAATAAAAATTAGCTTCCATTGTTTCCAGGATGGGAAAGCCCCTTCAAGGGTTCCATTGCAAATTTCATGCCAAATACTGTAATGCTTTTAGGGATCTATTCAGCTGAAATTATACGCTGGCTTCTACGGATCTGGCTTTTGTACCTAGATGAGCCATTCAGCAGGAAGACCAAATAGGGAAAAAAAATGCATCTTTACTGAAACAAAATGGTGTCTCCCTGGCTGGGCTATATGTATGTATGTATACCTATATGTATTCTACCTTCTATCAGTGATCCAGGAATCACAGCATTGCAGAAGAAATGGTCTTCCTAGGTAGCTACAGGAAACATGGCTTAATTTAAAAAAAAATGAATCTTCTCTTTCAGCTAGCTTAATGATGGTATATTCCTTTAACCATTGGCACAGAAGCTCAGTACAGACACTCTCATTCCCACGTACTTGGATGAGAGGCTGACCTATTGTACTCAAACGTGATGCACACACTGATTCTCAGCATGCCAACACTCATGCCCATCTGCTAGGATGGCACTGTGCCCACTGCAAAGGTGGGACGCCATTCTCAAGAGGCCTAGGTGCCAATTGCCTATAGATTTAAAAGGATAGTTTAGAGAATACAAAAAGCGACACTTTCTTTGTGGGTGTCCTTTCTGATGCCACAAACTAGTTCAAACATTGTTTGTCTGCACCAGGCAAAATTTTGCTAGTTCTGCCTCATAGCGAGTATCACCAGAAATATGGTCTTTGAAATGATTCATAGGCTAAATTCCAGACAGAAGAAAAAAATTCTTAAAAATGTTGCCAGGCAGAGTCAGCAACCATAAGGTAGAAACTCCCCCAAAGTTGCCCCTACTTTTAAAAAGAAACAATTAGGAAACTGCTGAAGGCATACAAGCCAAGAAATAAGTATATGGGGGGGGACGACACCAACCACACCCACTGCTGGGACATGGAGCTTCATACAGCTGTGTCTCTCCCTCCTCAGCTCTCCTTGCTTTATTTTGGAAAATGCAGTTTCTTTCAAATCAAAGTGGTTGCACACAAAGCTCAATATGCAATCAGTCAGATTTGCAAAAAGACTCTGTATGTACCAAAACAAATGCCCATATTCCTCTTGGGAGAAATAAAAAAGAACTGGGATGGTGGAGGAGAGGAATATGATTCTCAGATCACTTAAGCTTGTTTCAACTTTTTCTTTTGGCTTAGTCAGCTTTTAAGGATAGGAAATTTCAGTTTACTAAAGTTTTTTGGACATCCAAAGTCTTCTTTCTAGAAGCAAGAAAATACCATGCTCTGATATTAGATGTCTGGATATCGATAAATTTGTATCAGAAATGCCCTTCTATGGGAAATACGTGGGTGATGGCAGTGGGAAATCACACAGGTTAAGGCTCTGCTGGAGGCATCACAACCTAACGCATGTTAAGGGGCCCTGGAGAAGAAAGGGTAGTAAAGTTAGCCCTGGTAAAAGTGAGGGCAGGCAGTGTTAGGTGAATCTTGTTGCTGAGTTTGATCTATTTAACAAAACCACCATTCCTCAAGTCACCATCCAGATCACTGCCTTATCCAGTTCAGTATTACTTGGTTTAAGTCCCCAGAGCGGGTCAGGTGTGTTTGACTACCCAGTCACTGCTGAGGGAAGAGTGACATCCCACAGAGGGACAGTGCCTTTTGAAGGGGTGCCCACTGCTTCGCAGGAGCATGTCTGCCAGGGCCCGGGTACACGCTGTCACGTCCGCTGCTTGTGTCACACACGTGTGTCACTGCTGAAATCCGAGGGAGCGTAGATCTTCCTCAGTGTCACACTGTTGATGAAAGTTGAATTTTTGTCCAGTGTGCATGTTATACTTTTCACACTGAATGCAAGAAATGGTGCAATTCTTCAGGCTGAGCATTTTAAGTTAGGATTTAGTTTGCACACAGACACATCCATGTCTGTACATATTTATTTTACAGTGGGCAGAGAAAAAAAAAAAAAGCTTGTTTCTGTGGTATGCCTTTTAGAATAAATGTTGAAAAGTTTGGACTGCACATTAACAGAACAACATCCTTAAAACTCAAGTGCCTTAAACATTTAGTCTTCACTCAAATCTGTGCCAGAACATGAAAGCAGAACCCCAAATGGCCAGCCTGTAAAGATATTGAGGTTATAACTTCAGCAGTGGATGAGGGATCCCTTATCTCCAGATAGAAGTCTTTCACACGTTACATAGAAAAGGAGAATGTCTCACACATCTACACCAGCAGGGAAAAAATTCTACAGTCCTCTTATATCTTGCTGAGAACTTAATTCTGTTTTGAAAGTTTCACGAACAAGTCTAGATTTCTTGTTACGCTCTGCTAATTATGTTGTATGCTTCCCATTCTCCAATTTTGAAAGTATGACTAGATGTCTTTCTGGAATGGTTGCCATGATCAGACATTAACACACATTATCGAGCTCGATACAGGGTTAACGGGATGAAATGTAATGGCTTGTGATTTACAGAGGTCAGACTAATGCTCCCTTCTGGTCATCAAACTTTATGAATCTGATTTTCTCTGAAAGGTTTTGATCTCCTCAGAACATTATTTATAAAATAAACTAACTGGAATCAGAAACAAGTTTGAAAAGAAACTGCTTACATTTCGTTTCTGTTTCTGCTGCCTATCTTGGCCATAGCACAATCAAGATATGGAAAATAATCTGCACATTAAGCATGTACGCTTAGCTAATTTTACAAATAGCTTTGAGGTTATATTTGTTATGTCTGGCTTATATATAATGAATGGGTTTATTTTCCTCTCTTTCTTCCTCTTTGTTTTCCTGCAAAGCAGAGACTGCGCAAGTGGCCTACACCCCCAATCAATGGTGTCTGCACAATTAACTACTAGAAAAGAGCCAAGCCCACTAGGTAGCTGACAGCTGCTTGAATTTAGGCTGACACCTTTAAACAGGAATAGAGATAGCAAACGTAGATGATGCTGGGATGTCTCCATGGGGAATACGGTAGATTAGCTAGCTCAGGTTGTAACTTCTGTTGCATAAATACAAACTACTGAGCATTTTATGGGCCTTATCATTTGAAGCACCAGGCTGTCAGCATCTCCAGATCCCACTGAATGTGCGGGCAAAGTGAAGATAGCTGTGTTATCTGTAGCATTTCCTTACCATTTCTGCTTTTGTGGATCAGGTCAATCATTTTTAAGTCCACTCTATGGAGCTAATGGGAAAAGAGTCTTTCAGATGTTTAATTACATAGAGAAAGGAAGAAAAACAGACAATGGACAAAAAGAGCATAGAAATTGATCCACCGTCTAACCGCAGTGAAGTAGAACTGCAGGACTGAATTGAAGAGCAATAGTTTGTGACTGGATGAACTCCAGAAGGAACTCAGACATTAGCATGAAGTAATTTAACTTTCAGTAGGTCCTCCTTCCTTCCTTTCTTCCTTTACTCTCCTTCCCCCCAATTCACAGTTTATTCAGGAAAGAGTTCTATAGCTGAAAACCTTAAGTATAAATGAAGACGGTGCCAGATGCATCGTTTCATGTTACAGATCTTTTCAGCACCTAATGAGAGGTGTAGTGACAGACATTAAAGACAACACACCTACACCTAAAAGGACCAGCCCAAGTCACTGTGCTGTCGTTTTAACCTTTCTCGTAGTCCATTCAAATTAATCTTGTCAAGAAATAGCTAAGATTTCCTAGATTGTTATGATATAAGCAATGCTGAGTTAGGAACTGGAACATGATTATTTATCTTACAACTGTGTGTAACATATCCTACTAAGGATGCAAGCATTGAATTGATACAGGAAAAGCAGTCTTTGCCATGAGAGTTTTGTGCTCTAAGGAGGCAAGATGGTCAAAGAAAGAGAGAAAAAGAAATATCAGCATCCCCATCTGAGAGAATGGAACGCAAGGCACGGAGATTTTGAGCATTCAGCACATGGCCATGCAGAAATAGGTGGCAGCTGTAGGATTTAAACCAGATCTCCTGACTTTCTATCCAATCCAGCTCTATAATTATTCATTTCATCTGAAAAATATGCCAGCAGAAAAGTCCTGTGCTGCATCTGGTAGTAGGCTGAGGATGTAGATCTTTACTCAAGGAGGTTTGCTATCACTGCTGCCATGCAACAAGATTTCAGCAGAGCTATATTCTGAATTTTCTTCAAAATTACTTAAAAATGAACAAATGGCATCCATTACTGACTGACAATAATTTTTCATGGCCTCCCAATTCAAAGGCTGAATACATCAGTCTTTCAACCCTTACTTGCAGCAAAGGTTGCTTGGATTGCTTGCTTTCTTTTTTTTTTTTTTTTTTTGGTAAGAGTGCATGAGAGAAATCTGAATAACTTGGTGGTCAAGGGCATAACCAAAATATATATTATAGGTATCCTAGCTGTTCATGGCCATGACTAACTTTGTTAGTCCTCATAATTTTTGGCACGAAATAGTCTTTGGCTGGTACTGATTAGTCTGCCCTGGTTTTGGGCACACAAAACAAACTAAGAGGTTGTAATCAATATTGAAAAAAATTTCTTCAAACCAGAACAGCTGCTCCAAATAATTTATTCTTTATTTAACCAATACACATCATTTTTCCATGGGGCTTACTGTTCTAAAAGCTGTAATACCCATGTTTAAATGCGTTAGTCTTAATTCCATAGTAAATTGAAGTACTATATAAAATCACATCGTGCTTTTGGTTTGTAAGTGAAAACTTAGAAACAACTGAATGTTGTTTTGCTGAGTGATAAGAATGAAGCATGTATAGAGGATAAGGGTACTTATTATGTATGTGGTTGGATGACTGACTTGCTTTCTTACATAGTCCCATTTACCGTTGTTACTTCTAGGTCCTCTTTCCCTCTCTCTTTTTGTTGGATTGCAGACCTGCCCTTTTTTTCCTGCACTTCACTACCCCTAGTCTAGAGCCATGAAGATCTTTGAAAGTGTCTGGTGCTGGTATTTGCAGTAGACGGCACCCTTCTCTCTTACTCAGTAATGAGACAAGGTGTGGATCGTTTTGAATTTAGTGTCATTGCGGGGGTATCCAAAACAGAGGCCTGGATCAGTGCTGCTAATTTGGAATCCAGTAACATTCCCAAAGAGAGAAAGAGATGCCAAGGATAAAGTCCATTTTTGTATTGCTTTGCAATGTCAGCTAGAGATTGTTATTCTTCACTCTCGTTTTTCTACTGTGAAGAGACAGTACAAATGGCTGCTACTTTTCTCTCTTGTATTTCAGTGATAGATAAACGCTGTTACACCTCATTTATTGAGCAAGTAAATGTGTTTCACAAGGGAAAGATAAAAAGCCAGATTGCATTTTGTGTCTGCTCTACAGCGTACAGTACACAGGGAGAAAGTTCCTTGGGTACAGGATTTGGATGAAGCTGGTGTATATGGTCCTGTCCTACATGTAAAGAGTGCCTGAGGGGGTTCTTTGAATGCCATTTTGGGCTTGAAGAGGCAATTTCCATAGTAATGAATGTAATGGTACTATGATTACATCAATATCATCCTGGGTAGTATAAAGCCATCTCTGCTCCACACCGTGTGGTTGTACCTATGTGCCATATGATATTTAGTTTACAACACATGATCAGTCTGCTGCCTATTGTGCTCTAAACTGACTCCACTTCTGCTTTTAGTGAAGTCTTCCAATCAACCAAATCAACTTCCATTGCTCTATATTTGTGTGGCAAACCAGAGACTATTTTTAGAAGCTGCCATTTTTTATAAACCTAAAAATAGGTGGCAGAAAAAGCTGTGAAAAGATAAAAATGCCCATGGGAAAACCTGATCATTAAAGTTATAGAAGATAGTTCTTTAAAGCAGTAAATTTGAAGATGGTGGTAAAGCAATAAAGAGGAAGGCTCATGTGAACAGGAAGACTCAATGGGAATTAGCGTTGGGGCAATTAGCCTAGGGCTTGGGAAAGCTGGACTCAGCTCCCTGCTCTGCTACCAGGAGTTGACGCGGTGCTGGGCAAGTTAATTCTCTCTCTGCCATCAGGGTATAATAGCAGGAGATGGGGACAACAGCACTTCCCAACCTCACAGGAGTATTATCTGAGTAAAATAATGAAATACTGTGAGATATTCAGGTGTCATGGTGATGGGGAAAGAAGAGGAGAGGGAGGGAGTGAAAGAGAGAATCCTGGTGGCCGTATACTACAAACGAGCAACAGAGAAGCTCTCAAGCAAAGCCTGCCTCAGATACGAATGGTCTTGTGTCTGCAGGTTTGGGGGATTTCAGAGCATTCACCATACCATACATAAACTGGCCCCCGAATACTGAAAAGTCTATACTTTCCACCCGAAACTAATAAAAGTAATTTTCTGGATCCTGTTTCCTATTGCCTGATCCTGTCCTGAAGGCACACGTAACAGCTACTGTCCTGCAGGCAGAATCCTGCAGCTGTGGCTTGGTAAGGTATGACAGGTAATACAGGCTGAGTAAGGTTGATGGGGGGACAACTTCCAGGCACTGTGGTGTAGGGTGGGAGGGTGCACAAAGTAGGAGGCATAGGACTGAAGATGGGATTTAGTCAGGTACTCGGATCATGTGGCTCCTTATTTGTTCTTACCACAAAATGCAGGACCACACTTCTATTTTTGCTTCTGGAATTATTATGGCTAGCTCTGGGATAAGTACCTAAGTGAAAATAATAATTATTATTATTGCCATCTATTGTCAGTAAGAAAGGCATTTCCATTTTATGCCCTCACGCCCATTAATTGCATCTTTAGCAGTGATGCTTTCCAGAGGTAGTAGTGGTGAAGCTCTAGAAGCTCTAGAACTTTTCTAGAAGCTCTTTCTGAGACCTCAAGCAGCTTTCTGGCCTGATGAATGCTGCTCCTTCACTGTCACCCTGTGAGGTTCATTGTGAGTCGCAGGACGCTTGGCCCCTGCACAGCCCGCAGCACTGCCTGTGCATGGGGCTCTCTCCTGACCTGAATTGTCTGATGAAGGGCCAGCCACATTTACCGGCACCGTGCTAAGAAAAGCACAGGAGATACTTCATCTTTGTTCTCAGCACCAGTGGAGGGGAGCAGGCTGATGAAGGAGGAGGAAAGGAGAGGTGGTGCCAAAGGGGACGAGGGTCCTAGCTCTCCATACGTGAATTGGTTTATATGTCTGTTGGAGCTGTAGCCTGGTAGGAGTATAGCAGACTTGAAGGCTGCAAGGAGCATTCTGCCTCTGCAGCCATGAGGAGACACTTGAATTAATTTGTTAATGAAGGAAATGGAGCATGGGGTATTCAAAGGTCATGATTTTTCAAGTCAGGTTTCTAAAGGTTTGCATCCAAATCTGTTCTAAGTGAACCAAGTAGAGCCGTTACAGCTTGAGTCACTGCTTTGTGCAAAAATCATGGTAGCAACACATGCCTTAAAATATCACAGGGAATACATTTCCCTGTTAAGATACATCTTGGGCAAAAAAACCTTATGCTTTCCTTTTAGGATATATTTACAAAATAGACCAAGTTTTCTACCTTTTTTGGTCTTTAAGAGTCTTGAAAATTTATATATGGAGCCAAAACCATAGAAAACCTGCTTTTTGGATGTTTGAAAATAGTTATAATCCCTAAATATGAAATCTCATTATAATTTCCAATGAATAGCATATTCTATACTTTATACCTCTTACAAACACTGGAAGCATGTCTATATTTATCTTTCAAAACAGTAGTTAGGTGAAGGAAGGAAAAACGTTGTCCGCTTAATTTGAGTTTCATCTTTTTTTCCTAATTCAGTTTCATCCTCCAAACTTTCCACGACGAATTTGGACCTTGGACTAATTGAAAGCGAACAGAACTTTTTCTTTGCTGCCTGCAAGAAGGTCTTGATATTTCCTTTTGTTTTGTGGCTGAATCTAACTAAAACATGATTTTGCACAGATTCCTTTTGTCAGACGTTCCCAGCTTTCTATCTAAACTGATCTGTGCATTCACAGTGAAGCTTCATTAAAGATCAGGCCAAGCAGTCTTTAAAAAGTACAGGGCTTCAATGATAGACAGATGGTGGCTTTCATGATGTCAGGAAGTGTCAAATATTATGGTTGGCTGCAGAATGATGGCTACTTTCCAAACAGATTGAGAAACAGACAGAAAGAGCAAGAACACCATTTGTTGTATTTAGATACATTGTGAACAGAAGGAAGCAAGACAGAGCATACTTTTACACATCTTTTTTCCACTCCTTGTGAAAACAGTTTAGGATTTGTTATGTTATATTAGCCCTATCATTATGCAAAAACATGTGAAAGCCAGAGATGCTGATGTATAAAAAAAAATGTTTCCATTGTGACTTTCTGTGGTTTTATTTGCATTTCCATGGGTAAATTTTTTTAACATTATAGGCAGATAGAAACCTGCAATTTCACTTTTTTTTTTTTTTAGGAACAAAGCTGTGCTATTAAGATAACTTGCAAAAAAAAATTTTTTTTTTAATTAACCTAAATGCTCTTCTGAGGCCCTGTTTTGGAAAGCGCTCATTTAAGTACTTTAAGTTTAGATAATTGCTTTGGTGTTGAACAGGTGTGGGTTTTGTTCAATATCTGTGTTGATGCTTCTGGAGCTGGGATTCAGAATGGGACAGTCTTGAAATATAATAGGCGTCAACAGCTAAGTAGCAAGGATTTTAATAAAAATATTGAAAGACAAAGGTCATGCAACGGTCTGTGCCTAGATGGGTGACTTAAGCTGCACAGAGCCTGAATGGCATCAGCAAGTCAGAGATCGCTGGTGTCTGAGGGATGGGGCAGATTTTGTCCCTAAAAATAATTAAAAACTATAATTCTTTACTAGAGTATTTTTTGGCCCCATGGAATTCGGTGTGAAAGATGCTGAAATGCATACCCTCGCTGCACACTATTTTACCTACATCAGGTCAGCATTTTGGTAGAGCAAACTCAATGTTCCTTATGACTGTCATCTTGAAAACTACATGTGCTGTATGGATTTTATGTGCCTAGCACAATTACTGGAGTGGCTGTCTGCCCCTGTGGCTATAAGGGAGAGATGTAAGGATGCTCATTATACACACACTCATGGATTAATTGAACGACTCTGCAGTTGCTGGTCCCTGGGCAGGACCATGCCTCTGGCTCCGAGGACACCGGCGTGTGTGCTACAGCCTCTCGGGGCCGTGGGGGCAGAGCTCTGCAGGAAACACAGTGTACAACCTGGGCAATGGCGGGACGGAGCCCAAAACATGGGGCAAGCCACTGAGGCATGAGTTAGCCCACGCTTACTTACAGTCTTGGTTAGGCTGGTCTGTCAGATGGCTAAGCAATGGCTGATTTAAAGGTAAGGGAAGGAGCTGACCTGCGTCAGAAGGGATAAAGAAGAGAGGGCCTGTAGGGAAGAGACATCTAAGAAGCTGGGAACTAGGACAGCTGCCCTGTGTGTGTTTGTGCTTATTTTATTTATTTATGAGCTTTTCCATGATGCTATTCACTATCTGCATATAATCACTCCTTTCCTCCTCATTGCTCTCACAGAAAATCTATTTGTTTCTCCAAACTATCCAGATACTTAGAGAGAAAATATATGCTTATGTTTATAATAATTAAACCCCTGTAAAAATAAATGACCACATTTGGGGATATTTTTTATTCTTTTTCTTTGTTCTCTGTTCAACAGTGGACTAGCTGAATCCATGGAGCCATCACATGAGAATAATTTTACACTTCCAAATTATATCAACATTTACAAACAGCATAGCAATTACTGTCCACAAGGAACCCCCTTAACCCAAATCCTGTTGCTTTGTGGAAAGAAAACAAAAACTGTAGATTGGAGCTTATTCCTGGCTTGTTAAAGTGCAGTTTTTGATAAATGGTGCACAATAGAGGGAATGAAATTTTCTGGTTTTCTGCGTTTGCCAAATTTGCTGTATGATTCAGCATTCCCCCCTTTGAATACTGGATATATTTATTTTTTATCTTTTTCTTATTTTGGATCCTTTCTGTCTTCTGTAAGGTTGTTATGTGGATTGAAGATATTTTTTATCTAATTCATTCTTTGTCTATGAACAAGCATGGCATGAATGATACAAAAAATGTCCACAAGTAATCACTAAAGCTCTTAAATGAATTCTCTTTGCCCATAGTCACACAGAACCTATTCATATTTACTTCTCGATGAAAGAACAATCGAGTTTTACTTTTAGCAGAAAGGTTTATAAAAGGCAATAATGCAAATTTCGTTTCACACGAGCATTTATGGAAGACTGATCTGGAGGGGGAACACACAACTGTGTGCACGGGAAGTCGTGTTTCTCACACTCATTCAGTCAGAGAGAACAAACACTGTGACCTGATTTACCAATCCCAAATAAGCGATGCAGCTTGAATTTCAAATATTTGCAATCAGTTCGCGGAGTAAAAATTCAGATATATTTGTTGAGTACATTTAAATGAGAAAATCATGATCTGCTGATGGATATTCCATAAGAAGAAAAAGAGGCTAATTTAGTCAAAGAAATTACAGGCAGAGAATTACTCACTCAGCGCTACTGGCAAATAGTAAACGAGTGGCACCAAGGTTTTAATTCAAACACTTAACAAAGAAAGCAACTAATAGCGTCTTCCTTTTTCATCTGAAGTACTATAAAGCAGAGGGCTAACCCTTCTGCCAAATCGCTTTTACAGAAATGTGACTTCCGCCTTCATTATTTTTACTCAAATTGCCTTAATTAAGAAACTAACTCTCCAGCCCTGACTTTGATCTTTTTTTCAGACTGAGTGTGTTGGTTCATCTTTATGGACTTGCTGATTTGCTGCTGGATTCAGGTCAGAGGTCACAGTCTGCTTGTCTGCAGAATATTCTTCCAAATGATACCTGTCTAGGGAAAAAAATCCATTTGATTTGATACTTTTCTTACTATTTATAATAAATTGGAAAGTTATTAAACAAATTCCCATTTTGGGAGATATTGACCATTCTGGGTTTTTTTTATTTATTTATTTTATACTGTAGCCTTACACAGCACAAATTTAAATAATAATTTCAAAATCTCCTATTCAGTTTTTTTTTACAAACCTACCACACCTGGGAAAGCTCAGGTAGAGCTCTTCTTTCTGGAGCCCAGAACTCCTGCTTAGGCAGAATTCCACTATGGACTGATTACTTGTGTCATTTAGGCCCTTTGCATAGTGTATAGATGTTGATTAAGAGTTCAGGTTCTTACCTTGGGTCCAAATAGTTAGTAATGGGATGATTTACTGGTGGCATCAATTCTAAATAAGTATTGTGGATTACAGCTACAGTGGCATGATAATTGATAACAATAATAGGTTTTGGTTGCCTGAGGAAATACCATGATGTTTGGGTTAGGATTTGGAAACCAGTTCAAAAGCATGACTTTGTCTCCAGTCTAGTAGTGAAAATAACTGAGTCTAGCCTCTTGTCTGTAAGGCAACTTCTCTCTCAAGCTGTGAGCACACTATGATATGAGGCAGAAGAGCTGAATGAGCCTCTGAAAAATGCTAATCAACTAGTGGAAAAAAACGAGTCTTATCGACTGTCTGAAAGGGGGACTTCCTAAGGGTATTCTATAAGTGTCTTGAGTTTTGTCCCTTTCTGAGGCATGTGGATTCTCTTAGGGCCCCTCTTCTCCTGTCGTCTTCATTGCCTTCCATACCTGGGAAAAGTTTTTTTTCCATGGGAGGAGGGGAGTGAAAGATGCTCTATATCTAGAAGTCTTTGCAAGCTGTATGTTGTAGTCCCCATCTCATTGCTTGACGGGGTGGTGGATGCCTTCATCCATCCTCTGGCAGACATGCAGCTGGTTGTGTGCATAAACACGTAATAGTCTCTGGTTGCATAACCTGTCCCAGTTACTCACTTTCAAGACAAAGTGAGGGTCATGGTGTAAAAAAGATCCTCATTTTATGACCAGAAATTGCACATGACTGGAAGGCCACTGGGAGCAGGCTCAGGAAGCGGATTGCCACCTAAATAAATTAGTTTTCTTATGAACCATTTGTGTTCTCCTGTATATCAGCACAGTCCTCTAGCCCTAGAAAATCCAAAATAGCTGTACACAGCATAGTATTAGAGAACAGTCTTAAGTAGACTTGGTATCTCCTGCTTGTGCCACTCGTGTATTCCCCTAGACACTGAGTTCAGCCATTCTGTGAAAGTTGCTCTCTTGGACCAGGGAAAACCACTCCCTCCTTAGGTCTCTTCCTGACCTGTTGTGATGTAGAAGAAATTTTATAGCTTTAGGGCAGTAGCAATATGTATATATATAAAGTGAAATTGCCTTGTAAAATAGCCAGGAACAGGGTGGGGTGGGGGGGAGAGAAAGAGACCGTTGCATATTGTAAATATTTGACTTGTGATATTTCATAGGATCTTCAAATATTTTTTTCATAATTCCTGTATTCTCCATTGTGGTAATGGGCTGCACAAATAAAGAATAGCAGTAGATAACTTTGGTAAGATTTTTTGACAGTCTTGTATATTATTTAGACAAGAGATCATAGTCTTGATTTAATTACTAGAGAACAGTTGTAAAACTGAGTGATAAATACACCAAGAGAGTAGTCGTCAAAGGTTGTGAAGATATGTAATGAATTGGTTCCTCAAAGGTCTGTCTTGGTTATGATTGTGTTTAGTGTTTTCATTAATGGCCTGGATAAAGGACCAGCGCTTACTTTTGACCTTTGCTCATGATACCATGATCTGTAGCAGTAAGTGTGCTGAAGTACAGGGTTAGAAACCAACGTGATCTTGACAAACAAGATCCTCTTCCCTCTCCAAGGGAGCGGAGGGCGCACCATGACCTCCTGAGATCCCCTCAGGCCCTGCTTTTTGCTGACTGTGATTACTGTCTTTGCCCCAGCTTGAATATACCAAAGTATAACTGAAAGTTACAGAGTTTTGTTAAAAGGGACTATATGTATTAACAGATATTTAAGGTTGCTCAGTTTCATGTTATCTAATTACAAAAGAAATACATTGATTAAACAAATTCAGAGGCTTTCAGTATATCAGCTGCTTTTTCTGAGAGCTTATTTCCTTGCAGACTTTTTCAATAGCTATCAAGTTTGTACAAAATATAAATAAATGGCTCTCCATGAAGATGGTGCCATTCTTTATGGAACTGCATCAGTGATAGGTCAAATTTATATTGCTCTGCAGCACGATTTTAATATCATTCTGGCCTGGTTTAGGCATAATCAAGTCTTCTGTTGAAAGAGCTCTTGTAAGGAGCAATTAAACATTAGTACTTTAGCTAAACCCATATTAAATTATGTCTTGGAATTTAAGTATCTGGGAATCATCTTAAATCTCAGCTTGAATTTTAGGTAGTATTGTATCCGCAATTTATATTGAGGTATAAGACAATCCGTTTGCATCTTGATTTAGTATTTATAGCTTGAAATGTTATTTTATTATTAAGTGTTCTATGCAACTGTTAGTAAGGCCACTAATAGATTAAGGTACTATTATTTATGATTACAGCTTCTGCTTTTCAACAAGAAAAGAAACTGAACATTCAGCAGGAGAATTTTAACATGCTTTTTGAAAGCCTTGAAGTAAATCAAAGCTAGCTGGGTACCCTTCAGCAGGCATGAGTGGCGATTCCAGCCCTTCCAGTGAAGACTCATAACCCAGAGGAAGCAAAGGGCTTTGGACTGCTGTAACACTAAGGGCGCAACAGGACCTTTCTTTTAGGCACAAGCAGGAGAAGATTATCTGGAAAAGATTTAAACTACAATTATGTCACCTTCCCTTTGCTGTGGACTGGCAGGATGAGCACTGAGCCTTCTCACGGACAAGCTGATGTGTGAGTCTGAGCCCTTTGAAGCAGATTGTGACAGTAAGAACAATAATTGGGAGTGCCACTCACTCCAAAAGTAGCCCTGCAATAGCAAGTTGGCAAGTATATACAGTTTAGATTGACACTGGGCTGAAAAGGGAGAAAATGGTGCCTTGTATCTTGATCAAGGTAGATCACCATTGAACATTATATTTGAAATCTCTGAAGCCTAGGAAAAGCTTTATATACGTGATGGTAAGTTTATTCGTAGATTTATTTTAGCATCAAATATGTCCATTGTTTATGTTTTAAAGATATGTTCAATTTATGTCACTATCATTTTGATCACTGATGGAAGCTTGCAGGTTAGTTTCTCTGTCAGCAGAGAGATGTCTCAAAGCATTAGGGAAATAAATACTTAAAAATCCAAAGGAATAAAGAAAAATAAATTAATGTTGTTTACATCATAGGAAAGACAGGTCCTCTGCATAAATCTCGTGTTGAATATGTTATGTTTATTTGGGCCAGATTGGGTGAGTATGAGCTGCATAATTTCCTTTTTACTTTCCATGTAAGACACAGTGCAATGTCTTGACAAAGAAAAAAGCAAAGTTACACTTGCTGTACCATACATGTGCTTTGTTAACATAAACAGTAAAGAGAGGTTATAGTACATGATATTGCCTAAACAACAGTTCTCTGGTTATAAGAACTAATTTCTCCATACTGAAGGTCTGTTCTGAAAACTGTTTTGTGTTTTAAGAGGGGCTTCCCCTTCTCCCAGTTTTGAGTTTATCAAGGAAGAAACAGAAATGGGGAAACCAGCCTTGTTTCTGTGTGTTCCTGCAAGACACAAACACTGATGTTGTCCTAAGATCTAGCTACATTTTTGAGAACTGGGTTGCAAATAAAAACTATGAAATTCTGCTTCAGCAAGCCATGAGAGGACTATTGGTGGCTTGAAGACTTGCCTAAAGACAGCCAGATTTGAGCCTATGAACTTTGATATACATAAAATTAGCTTTCAGGAGGCTGGATGGAAACCACAGTCTTCATTTTCCTAAGCACCCTGTGCTTGTTAATAAAGCTGCTTATTGTATAATCAACTGACCCAAAGAACAAGCACAGTATTTATTAGATGACATCCTAATCATATGTATTAAGACTGTTTCTGATTTGGTAATATTTAGTATCAGAGTAATTAGAAAGTTTATGTTAGCTTCAGATGAGACCTTGACAGAAGACAGTGTTACCTACTTAATTTTGAAAGGTGATGTAACCGAGCCTGTGACTAGTACATCATTCAGGGGCAGGCTCAGAAATCAATTCAACACAGGCACCAATATTCAAGTTTGGGGTAGAAAAGACTCTGTCTGTCTTGCTTAATATATTCAGTATGTTTTCTAGTATTTGAGCTACCTACGTTAGATCACCGAAGTAACAGTGTCTCTAGAGGCTATTCTAATTCTGTAGTTTGGAATTACTCCTCTCCCATCCCGTATATTCAGCTTTAGCCTTTCTTTCTGAGTATCATCCCATTTCTCTTAAATCTATTAATTCTGATCCTTTTACATTTTCAATTAAGATACACCAGCATTCTAGCTACCTGGGGGCATGGGATTGAGAACAGGGGGAAAAAGGACATCTTCCTCGTGAATTTACTATTAGAACAGCTGGAGAGAGACATAATTACTGTAGTCCCATCCAAGCTTAGCATTGCCACAAAACACCAAGGATGGCATTTAGCTGAAACATTCCTCTGTAGAGTTTCATTGCTTTACTTTTATTCATAGCTGAGAGCTTAGCCTATAGCAACCTGTGCCACAGTTAATGAAAACTGAAAAGTTACATTATATATTGTCCTTCTGGGTAAAAAAATTAAAACATCAACTTTATCTACAAAGACGGTTTCATTCCAGCTGCTGCATTTAGGGAACGAAGTGCACACAAGACGTATACATTATCCAAGTGTCTCTGTCCCCAAAGAATGAATGAAAGAATGTTTTCTGGGCATGAATCTCTGTTTTTTGGAGAAGTGTTATGATAATTTGTTGTTTATAGTAGACTACACCATAAGGAAGCTTTTACATGCAGTCTGCAGACTGAGTGATGAAGTCATTCACAAATTCTACTGGAAAGGGATAGATGGATGGAACCCATTATTGAAGCAGCTTCTTATTTGAGTAATATAAAAAGGACAGGATGATGGCAAACAATGTCACTGTCTGTGGGAGCCATCCCTGTCTTTCGTTAAGAAATAAGATACCGCGGCTCTGGTTCCTGACTATGTCTGTCATAGCAGATGCAGCAATAAGCAGTGGTCCAGGGAGTGAATTGTAACTTTCTGAAGCAATTCCAATCACAGAACAATCCTGCATGGTTGGTCCCTGGTCAGCTACTCTTTATGTCACTAAGAAAAATTCCTATTTACTTATATTAATGGAAGGCAATGTACAGCTGAGCTGACTCCAGTATGAGTTCTTTCCCTTGTGCCTCTCCTCTCACACCAAACTTTCCATCCCCAGTTCCGTGAATACAAAGTGGCGGCGATAGCCTTTGTTAGCCACCTCTTGCTTAAGGTGCGTGCAAAAGACCCATTATAGTCTGTGTGCAGCTCCTGGGAGTTCTCCTTAACCACCAAAACTACCCAATGTCCCAGCCATACTTTCTACCAGAAAAACTCAGGCTTAAGTGCGCTGTCTCTGATACAAGGATGAAGTAATGAGAAGGAGCTTAATGAATTGGAGAATAAAGTACTCAAAGTATTATTTTTTTTACTGTTATTGTGTATCTCAGATCCTTTTTTTTGCTGTGTGACATGTGGCAGTTTTGCCAGGGCCCCAAGGGTTGCTTTGCTGGCACCTCGGTTCAGCAGGAGGGACTCTAGCCTGCACAGATAGTAGATTTCCTGGCAAGGACTAACTTTCCCAGAGCCAGAGGCTTGCAACATAACCTTTATACTCCGGTAGCTGCTTATTAGTCTGTAGTTTTTCTTGAATACACCTTTAAAGAGCAGCAAGAAACTCCCTGGGAACAATCTCTACTGTGTTTCATGTTCGCCTGGATATCTTGATCAAAGTACCGTTCACCTTGAATAGCAAGGAAATGTTTCTTTATAAGTCTTAAAGTCTTTTAGCGTGAGATTAGGAAAACAGCATTTTAAGAAAACAAATTTAAAAATGCTATTAGATTAAACATGTCTGTATCCCTACGAAACCCTAAGACAGAATCTGACCATCAGGTGTGGAGATTCAGTGTTCACATCAGTGCTTCATCCTTCATGTGTTGTCATTGGTACAGCGTACCTCCTTCTTTACCTCTCCCAGATCTCCTCATCCCATACCAGTTATATTCCTGGGGAACTGGGTTTTAGACTATACTCATACATTGGTCTATAACAAGTGAAAATGTAGTTTGATCAATATGGAGCCAGGTGTTTGTAGAAGAGGAGATATCCCATTCTTGGTTCACATACATCAAACAAGCTGTACATGTTCTATGAAACTGTTCTTGAATGCTTTTCCTGAGACAGAGCGTTTTCCATACTCAGACTGTTTTGCCTATAGAAGAGCAATTCTGACAAATGTTACTGTCAGAGCTACAAAAAAAGGTATTGAATTCCAGATGTGGGTTATGAATACATTTCAAGAAATTGATGATACCTGCTGCATTACCAGCTTCCTGTAGGAACCACACATGGCATGGTATTAACAAAGCTTACAGGCCTGGTTATGAGTTATGCTGCTGGGATAAGAGCAACCTTTTCATCTTCTCATTTTTAGGGATTTCTGTGTCCTACCTTGTGTCTGCTTTCTTTTCATACTTCAGCCATGATATCCTTCCATAAAAAGTGAGGTGCATTTAGGATTCATCCCCTTGCAGTTAGCTTTGTAAAACAAAACAAAAATCAGCAATTATGCAGACATAAGACATACTCAATTTCCATTAACATTTATCACATATAGCCAAGGTGGCCTTATGATTAAGGAAATGACCTGGCACTTGGGAGACCTAGATTCAAACTCTATCAATGGTTCTCTATTTATTTTTGCTGCAGAAAAACACTTAAACATGTGCTACAAATTAAGGACATGCTTAAGTGGTTTGCTGAGTCCCAGGCTATAGACCTTGGGCAAACCACTTTGTCTCTCTGAGTCAGATCATGAAATCTTTTATTCAGCTTGGTGAGCAGTTTCATACAGAACTAATGTCATTGATTTTAATACGGTTAGTCATGATAGTAACCACTTGTCAGCCTGAGGTTGGTACCTCAGCTCTCCATCTGTAAAATGGGGTAATTAAATTTCTGTGCTTCCCAGAAGTGGTAGCGTATTACACACAGGTAAGTTTCAAAATCCTGCTCTTTGCAACTGCTCAAAGTATTTTCACCAAATCTCTGCATACGTGCTTTTGAGCAGATGAAACATTTCATTGTCTTTTATTTTATTTTGTTGAAGAGTTATGTAAACAATAGCATATTACCATACTTAAGAAAATTGAAGTTATGTGAGAAATTATTAGATAAATCATTTCAGAGGAATATACTCATTCTGTTTACTATAAGTCTATGGCGTATTCAGGCAAAATCTTCCCTGCCTGTCATCCTTTAATACCACCAAGTCAATATGCTTTATATGTCATCTACCTCAGAACAAAGTTTGGAGGAAGATTTTTAAATCGAAGAGAAATAGCCTGCATTACTATAATTATTTAGTTTTTTGACCTGTATCTCTTTTATCTATTATGATTTTTTTTTAGTCACTGCCAGTAGTGCCAAACCAACTGAGATGTGCAAGATAAGCTATTCTGAGCTCCTTCATGTTCCATGATCAGGGTATGTTCTTGATTAGGCAGTCTCTGAAAGAGGAAAGTCACAGGGCAGTTGCACTTAAATGGCAAAAAAATATTTATTAAGAAGAGAAAAAGAAAGGTTGGAATCTGAATCAAAAGACTTGAACTTCACTTGGCCTAGCCTTTTATATCTCAGTAGAAATCAATGGAAAAGGAAAATAATCAGCAAAGAAGCATCCATATTTATATATAGATATAGATATGTATACATGCATGTGCACACACACACATATATATCTATATCTCATATTTCAGTTTCATTTTCCCCTTTTTTAATCTCAAAACCAATGGGAAATGTTTGTTTGCAGGCTTGTCTTAAAAACCATTGCTAATTCCTTCAGTACATCCAAAATAAAGGCTTTTTTCTCCCTCTACTATTTCTGGTGGCCCCAGAAAGCAATTTTTGAATGTTGAAACTGTAAGAATAGAGTCAGTCGTTAGTCTATCTAATTAGACACTTTGGCCAAACACACTAAACACTTGAGTGAACCTGGACAATTATGTCATAGCAGGGCTGGGACTTTAAAGGACAGAAATACTCTGATGGCATAAAAAGTGTCAAACGTCATGGGTGTGTTTTTGTAGTAACCAAATTATCCTTGTGAACTTGACCCATTTCACTAAGCTTTTAAAAATGTTGATTGCAAAGCTTGTAATGAAATTTGTTCCACTGTGTGCAATCATGTGCAGCCCTTCAGCTCGAGTCAGCCGGGTTAGTGGGCTCCTTTGTCAGGCTGAGCTCCTGCTCTCTGTTAACCTCCCAAACAGTGCTCAACTTTACAGCTCTTAATTACATTTGTTCCACTTTGTGCAATTAGGCTTACTCCATGCACCCAGTCCACTGGCTCTCACGTAGGACTCCAGAATGTTGCAAGTCATGGATATTTGTCAAAAAGGTATGAAAATCATGGAATCCCGGACTGCCCTGACAACCATGAGAAAATGCCATCCCTCAATACAAACACAATACCCAGCTCCACAGCATTCAGCAGGGAGGGATTTTGAGTGCAGAGCAAGAACAAAATGACCAAGGAGATATGTCTGTGTAGAGGAGGCTATGAGAGAAGATAATAGGAGTCATGGTTACCCCTGTGTGTTGGTATTCCTCCTTTGCATTGACTGCATGGAGAAGAAACAGTGTTAGCGCATTGTTTTATGCCAGCCTTACGCCAGCTTCATTAGACTCAGCCGACTTTTGCAAACATTTCTTGTAATATGCCCTGCTTCCCCTTATTTGAGATAAGTAAGATACAGCCTGCGTATTTAGATATATATATCTAGAACATTCAGTCCAACAGTCCCTTTTTGGGATCAAGAATGAAGTTTTTATTTTGTGACCATGTTGGTATGGGGTCAAATCAATTTCCAAGGATATGGTGCTAAGGAAATATGAGATATGTAGTCACCTTGTCTTTGTGTATCTGCCTGTGGTCTCCTGCCCTTAAATTTCATTGAAATTTAGTATATTAGTATAGATCTCAACCCTGATCAAGGTCCTTTTCCTTTTTTCAGGAAAGGAGAGGAGACTGGAGTCCAAGACTTGGCTAGGCAAAACCATAGCTGAGTTAATCCTGGAAAAAAATAATATAAGGAAATTTACAATAAGCCATTAACCTGGTGTTACGAGGAAGCCTGTGGGTAACTACACTTCCACACACAAATTCTCTGTAAATGTTATTGTTATGTATATGAAAGCTTTCCAGGCAAAACTCATACAGGCACTCCAGTGTCCTCAGTCTAGTTTTGTCTGCTTATACCATGGGTGATTGTGCCATATTCTACTTGCTGACATTTTGCCTAACACCGCACATAAAATATAAAATAGCATTTATTAATCTAAAACCCAGGCAATACCTGTGAAAATCCTAAGTAAGATAAGTATAAGCATTGCCCTTTCTTCATTTCAGTGGTTAAAACATCATTACTCAGATGCCCTCTCAATTTAAGAAGAATTTAGTGTATTTGGAGGGAATGAGGCAATATTTTTCTGCATACAGGTCATAATCTGCTCCTTTGAACAACAGACAGTGAAAGCCAAAGAGTTCTTGTGCCATTAGTTTAAAATTTTCTGCACAGCCTAATCTCTGAAGCGACACTCAGTGGCCATTTCTCCTTGCTCGTTCATCTGACAGAAGAGTTTGGCTCTGTCATCTTTGTAGCTATCCTTCATGCTGCCAAAAAAGTGGCTGTAATATATCTGTTGTTAAATACCTTCTGCAAAATAAGTATTAGCTAGAGAAGATTTTTTTTCCTGTCGCTGAGAAAACATGTGAAACTCAGACCTTAACAAGTTAGCATAAAATGCCACTGAGCAAAGCATAAAGCATTTACCAGTTATGCTCCCACTTTTGTTGTGGCAATATTCTGTACGGTAGCAATTCAGAATTCAGTACAGCAGTGCTTGCAGAAGGAATATCCTGTCACCAAAGCATATACTTTTAGTAGTTAAAAATAGTAAGTCTTGTTGGGGCTAACTAATAAGCTTCTCTGGTGTCCCCTAGAGAATGAACCTCTACGCATGCGTCGGCCTGTTGCCAGACAATTTTCAGAGCCAGTGGCACGGCACCTTTGAAGTCTAAGCCAGAAAGAAAGCTTAGAACATTTTTTTCAGTTTTATCAAGGCTCCCCAATGCTTAATGATGTACACTGTAGGTACACAAAGCTATTTTCTAAACTAATCTGAACTAATAAATGATGAACTTGTTTTAAAACTAGAGATCTGCAGAGAGAAACCACCAGTCCACGTTCATGGCAGCATAATGAGAGGCAACACATTACCATGTTTTGTAGGTAGGACATGCGTAAACCAAATACCATTCTTTTACTCTGGTAAAAAACTTGGTTCAATCTTTTTCCTTTTAAAGAGCAATTTAAACAGACAATAGTCCTCAAAAACTTCTGATGACATCTATTTTTGCAATAAAATCCCTTTCTGGTTATATTTAAGTCTTTTAGATAATGCATGGGAAAGATTTTAGCCTTCTTATGAAATATCCAGGAGGCTGAAACTTAAAACTTTACAGTAACTCCACTGTACTCAGGGGCCTCAGATATACATCTTATCAACTGCTAGAATAATTTCAGTTTGCATTACTTCCAGAGCCTGAAAACTCTGCTATTCCTGGATTTATTTCTGTGGTGCCAGTGAGATATCTGTGCCTAACTTTTTTTGTGCCGTGGGAATCTGTCCCACTCAACTGAAATGAAATATGATGAGTGCAGCTCTTCAGACACCCACTCATGCCTATAGATGAGGCAGTCGGAGGTGGGGTAAATTTTTCCTAGATGAGAACAAAGAAATGTAGTCTGAATTGATGGGAGAATAGTCAGCATAGTAATAAGGCTTTATAACTTTTAACCTGAAAACCAATAACTCCTCATCTCCCCAAACCTGCTCATACTTTGCACTCACCAATGGCAAAGTCTACTTTCCGGTATTAGGACAGAGGCACCTACAGATGGAAGTCTCTCCTTGATGCCTTTTTAATCCTCTCCCTCAGACAGAGCCTTCCTTAGAATATTCCTTCTTATTTTCCCTTGTGCCAACTTTAAACTGGGATACCAGTTTCTAAATTGCCATTTCTAGTAATTCCACCCCTTGCCACTTTTGGTGCTTATGCCCAAGTATGTCTGCTGTGCTGATGCCAGCTGTCATTGCCCTTGCACCTTAAAAGTGGTCGTCTTACCTATATTCTGTGTGGATTCTGGTTGTTACTTACTGTCGTCCTGTTTCTGTGTTTGCACTGTGTGCAGCTTTTCCCGTAAGTCTTTTAGGGACAAGTTTACCCTATAATTTATTCATCCACTATGAAATTTGAAATGGGCCAAATTAGGGCATCATAAACATTCCTGACAGTTATTTTAATGATTATGTATCAAGGTAGAGTGTTTGATGGGAATGGTCTGGAAAGCAGTGAGCTCTTGAGAAGAGCTGGAGAACGTTATTACTTGCATTGATGAATAAGCACTTCCAAATGTGTCTTGAGCAAACCATTGCTGGACAGAGAAGTTTGGGTACGAATATTTGCAATGCCCCAGTGGCCAAGCACATCTTCCATTCCTTCCTGAAAGTGCCAGCGTGAGTGGAAAGAGAGAGGGATGCTGCCAGCCAAAACTGCTCTGACAGGAGAAGGCTGCATGTTGGATTTTTTTTTTTTACAGTTGTCACCAGGTGATGCTGTTCATATGTTATTCCCTAATGAATAAATAACACATATGCTATTTTCAAATGTGTATATAAATATAGTATAATATTTTGATGTTTAGGAATCAACTGTAGTAATAAATGCAGCAGCTTCAAGATGTCTCTCAGTTACCATGTTTATAATTTACATGGGGCAAACAAAACCATCGGTTCTCTCTCTCTCTCAACATTTCAGTCAATGAGAAATTTTCCATTATTCAAAGGGTCTTTTGATTCTTGCTGCCCAATTTTAGCACAGTAACCCTTAGGCATCAGTATAAGCTAACTGTATAGATATTTCTATAGATAGTCATGGAGGAAAATGATCACTTTCAGAGGGAGATTTGCCTACATTATTTTAGGCAAAAATTTCATAATGGATTGAAACTACCCAAGCTTAAATCATTAAGAGAGGCAGTCCTGCCTTCTACCACACTCTGGCTTCTTGTTTTCAACCTTTTGACATCCTCTCTTTCATGTTGCTGAATGTAACTGTGGGTTACATCAGGAAACTAATCTGGATTAAAGTTAACCTGTTTATTGACAGGCTTGTTTTGGTCTGAGTCAGTTGCCTGGCCTGTTCATCACATTGACAGCACTAGGAGAGGGATTTACAGCAGGAATGAGGCACCCAAAAGGAGTAACCTTAAAGAGCAATATTAGATACCTCGCTTAGGATGAGATGAATCACTGTCTGCATGCCACCTCTCTGTTGGGTTACATTCAGAGCTTGCCCAATACACAAGGCGCTTTAGGTGGCAAACTTAAGCGAGGTTAACTCTACTTGAAATAACCACCACACTGCACACTTCTGGGGGCCCCATTTTTTCTGAATCAGACAGTTTGGCCCTGCACACTGCAATACTCAGAGATGTGTGCATACTCCACCTGGCACGTTTTGGGAACCCTACAGTTCATTTCCTTAAACTTTGAAATCAAGGAGTTATTTAGAATGACTTCTTACTGGGATCAAAATCAAACAGACAACAGGCAGGAAAAAAAGTTCAACTAAATGGGCAAACGTAACCCTAAGGCTACAGTTATAGGTTAAGAAATGATCAGTAGGTACTTCCATAACTTCAAATGCCACAAATAATTAGGGGCTGTTACACAACAAGTTATGTATATCTAAAAGTGACTACTTTACAACTTTCTATTACTGGGCTTATAAATGTCTGTAATATCGACAAATGGTTATGTCAAATTTATGGCTTGGAATGTTGCCTCTTTTGGTAGGCGTTAGGTAAACATGAGGCAGCCTTGTTTAGTCTGTATATAATTCTGTTTCCCTGTGCATAGGAAAAATCAAGTGGAAAGAAAATATTTTTGGTCCTTACTGTGAATTTATTTCAGCTGTAAGTCAGCTCCCAAAGCGAAAAGCTTGTACACTCTTATTTTCTCAGGACCATAGCATCATTGCTTCTATTGTGCTGTCTGGTGTTTCCTTATTCCTGTCTTCTCGTATATCTATGTGCCAAGCCTTTCTTACATTTTGATGATACTTTCATAAAATCAACGCCAGAGGAAATCCCTATATTCACAATATAGATGGAAGCAATGCTATTGTCTTAATTCGTTGGTTTTACAATGGACCATAGTGTCTGTTTCTTTTTGACAAATAAAAGCAGCTCTTCTACTCAAGAACTTCAGGAAAGTGCATTCCAACCTAAACCAAGTCATATTATTAATGTCTCTGATGTGTATATAGAGTTTAACATGACTTACTAATAGCGAATAAGTGAAACTTCTATATAAATTCTCAAATATATGTATTACAAAGTTCATTAAAAGCCATAATATACAGCAGGAAAGATAATGATGATGACAATTAAATATCACACAAACTACAAAATTTTGTAGTCTCTAAGCTTTCAAAAAAGACAAAGAAGAGTGAAAATAAAAACTATTAAAAAATTAAGAAATTTCATTTACTAGTTCTTGCAAATTTATCATGTGCATTGTGATAACTGATTATTTTATGAAAGTTCCTGATCCTGTACTGCTTATCTTTTATTTAAAAATGAAGTGTATTTCTAGACCTCATAATTCCACAAAAAAGCCTGGAAAAGTGAGCTGAGTTCACTTGAACATCTCAGAAACCTGAAGTTAGAGATGAAAAGGAAGAAAGGAGACTTTAATGTTAATTTTCTGAGTTGCAAAAGGTTCTCTAAAAGTTAAGGTTTATTATATTGAAGTAATATGAATATTACTTCTTGTTTTAACCTTTAGAATATTGGAATCTTAATGCAGCATTAGCCAACTGCTCTTTTTAAGGCTGAGGGAACACAGAAGGAGAATCATAGGATCATATGAAAATTTAGGTTATAGGGAGCTTTTGGAGGCCATCTGGTCCAGCCTTCTGCTTGGATCAGGGTTAATCTCAAACTGGATCATGTCGCCCAGGGACTTGTCCAACCAAGTTTTGAAAAATCTCCAAGGACAGTTTCCCACAGTTCTTGGACAACCTGTTCCAGGGCTTGATCATTCCCATTGTGCTTTTTTTTTTCCTTAAGTCCAATTGCAATTTTCCTTCTGCAAATTGTGACTGTGGCTTCTTTCCTTTCACTGTGCACCCATGGGAAGTATCTGTCTGCATTTTCTGTAACTCCCCTTGAGGCAAGAGGATGCTGCAAACAGATACCCCCTCAGCCTTCAGGCTGATCAAACCCAGTTTCCTCAGCTTTTCCTTGCATGCCAAGTACTCCAGCCCCCTCTAAATCATGGTTTCCCTCCTCTGGACTCTCTCCGGTTTGTGAGTATCTCTTTAGCATTAGGAAGCCTCAAACTGGTCTATGGACTTGACTTCACAAGGGCTGAGCAGTGAGGGATAATCACTTCACTCGAGTTGCTGGCCATGCTCTGGTTAGTGCAGCCCAGTCTGTGGTGAGCCTTCCTCACTGCAAGGAGCTCAGCTGACTCCTGTTCAATGTGTTGTTTACCAGAACCCCCAGGTCTGCTTTTGCAAACTGGCCTTTCTAGCCAGCTGGCTCCCAGACTGTATTGTTGTATCTCAGATACAGGACTTGGCATTTGTCTTTGCGAAGTTTCAAGGAGGTTCATGTTGATACATTCCTTGATAAATCTGTACTGAGTTCTCCAAATCATCATCATCTCCTTCATGGATTCCAGGAGGACTCACTCCATAATTTTCCTTGGGATTGAAATGAGGCTGATCAGCCTGTAGTTCCTCAGATCATCCTTCTTACTTTCTTTTAATCATGGGAATAACATTTTTCCGGTAATCAGGGGCCTTTCCTGTGGACCTTGCCACAACTTTTCAAAGATGCCAGACAACTGCCATTTTCCTGAGTATCCTCACAACTGCCATCTTCCTGAGTATCCTCATGTGTCCTTTCTGATCTTAGAGTCTTGCATATGTCTGCACATTTAAGTAAGGCCTAACTTGTGCTTTCTCTGCTTTGGATAGTACTTCTCTGCTGCTAGCTTTGCTATAGGCATGTAGCTGTGTGGAGTCTGAGAGCAGACCTTGCCACCAAAAAACAAGCCAAGAAAGCACTGAGGTCCTCAACCTCTACCATATGCTTTTTCTTTAGGTCAGTTGTCCTTCAGCAGTAGTCCCACATTTTCCATGGTCTGCCCTTTGTTTTTAACATATTTGCAGAAGTCCTTTCTACTGCCCTTCACATGCCCTTCACCAGTTACCTCCAGGCAAGCTTTGACCCTCTTAATTCCATCCCTGCAAGCCCAGGCAATGCCTCTGTTCCCCTCCTTGGTAGCCTGTCCCTGTTTCCTCATCCTATACACTTCTTTTTTGCATTTCAGTTCAGCCAAGAGTTTCCTGTTCAACTGTACTGCCCCCCCGCTATAGATGCCTAAGTTTTTTTTGTGAGATCAGGATTAATTTTTCTTGGGAATTGAAGACATTGTCTTCACAGAATCATAGAATCATTAAGGTTGGAAAAGACCTCTGGGATCATCTAGTCAAACCGTTCAAAGACTGATCCACTCTCCCAGACTCCTTTGCCCTTCAAATCAGTCTCCCATGTAGGATGCTTCCTGCCAATTTCTTGAACAATCTAAATTTTGTTCACTTCAAGACCCTGTGATAGGAACATTTCTTCCAGCTGCTTAAAGAAGACATCATCTACCTCCTCTATTTCACTGGGATTTCTGTAGCACACCACTGCAATATTCCCCTTTCTGGCCCTCCTGATCCTGACCCCTAAGTCCTCCACTTGCCTCATCCGTCGATGGAGGAGCTGCATGCACGCACTACAGCCACTTTGGTATGAAGAGCACAGCTGCTGCTCCTCATCTTCCCTGTTTTTCCTAAAGAGTCTCTATTAAGCTATTGCAGCTGTTTAAGGTGTTCCACCACATCTATGTAATTCCTATGACATTGTAAATCTGTGACTGCATACAGACATTACTGCTCCCTGAGCAGTGCATATTACCATACATGCATTTGAGATGGGCCCTGAATAGCCCTGCTTTCTCAAAGGTTGTGTAAGAGCCTTCCTCGTTGCTCTGTTCCATGCCTGATTCCCCACAGCATGTTCCCTCACTTTCACCCACCTTTGGTCTCTGTCCCCTAAAAAAATCTAGTTTGCATAGGGTTTAACTGACATACAGACCAGATGAAACCCTGCAACAACAGGTCAACAGCATTTTTATCCATGCATGATTAAATAGATTTAACTCATAAAGCATTGAACTTTGATTGTGTCTAGCTTTTCAGAACAAATATTATAATCTGATAAGAAGAGACCCAAATTTGTCTTGGATAAGGTGGTAAAATGCTTCTGATATCAGAGCAGCTATGCCAGGTCAGAACCTGACATGATATGTTGAATAACGAAGAGGAAAAAAAAAAGGTAATACATTATATATTAGAAAACATATACTGGAAACCATTATTCTATGCTTGGAAAGCTTTGGGCATTTTTTAAAACGATGAATATCTCTGCCATTTTCAAAGATGATTTAAAACAAAGTTTACTTGCAAGCTGTAACTTGAGACTGTTGTGAGTTATACCACTATTTTATTATTCTCAATAGCACCAAGTCAATCCACAGATATTTCATCCTGCAATTTTCTTCTGTTATGAAAATGCATAATGTTAATCTTTGTAATACTTTATAAACTGACCATAAACCAATGTTTATGGTCTGTTAATCATTGTATTACTTTGCTTTAGGTAATTTAGTACATTACCATAATGTAACAATCTACTTAATATAAATTTTAAAGTGAGCACAGTGCAAGTTGCAGGGCATTAATATATTATGTCTTCTAACCAGAAATTCAGAAACACAGCTAAAGTTTGGATGCGGGTCAGATATTTTCTGCTTTAATTGACTTAGTGTTTTGCCTGAAGAATGCTGTGATTTTATGATAGCCACTAAATTATTATTTATTATTATAGTATGTCTTACTGTTCATTTAGAAGTCCCAAAAGGGTTGGAGCAGCCATTGCAATAATCACGATACAAGAACATCATATGAGAAAGCCTGCTTGAACACCAGATGGGATACAGTGTAGGGTACTGTTTCCACAAACACTGAAGCATGTAAAATCCCACTGAATCCAGTGGAGATTTAAAAGCTGTTGTTAGTGGGAGTCCAACTGAAAAGCATTAGTGCTAAGACATGATGACATTCATGATTATATGAAACAAATGAATACAGTGGGTGAAGAATGATGTAAAATTAGCAAGAACTTGTGCTTTTGGAAAGTTAATCTCAGGAAGACTTTTCAAACATTCTGTATATTGTTAGCTGGTGAGTTAAATATAATGGAAATTGGTGGGTCTCACCAGTAGTAACTTCCAGAAACTTACGAGAGACTACTATGGTCCTTAGAGGAACCAGACAGCTGAAACAAAGGAAGCTTCCAGCCAAACCAAGAGACCTTTCACCTTCCAACAAAAAAAAGTAAATGCTCCTAACATCACTTAAGAGTTTGAATAGTAGTGACAGATAGTTTTCATTGGGTATTGCATGATTAAAGCTCTGCATCTTTAAGTGATGTAGAAAAGAGCACAACAGATACAGACCGCTGTACCCCCCTCCCTGAGAGAAGGAAAAGATTGTCAGCAGAACACAAAGAACATGGACATGAGAAAAAGTGAAAGAAAAAGATTAAGGGTTAAGTATCATCATCTAAATGATCTGGGTCTGATTTCTGTTATGGTTTGGGAAAAAACAGTACTTTTTTTTTTTGTAAGATCACTTTATCACCATTTTCTACTGCATATACCACAACTGTTAGGCACCAAACTTTAGCTAAGTGCTCTGCTGAAAAAAAAGGGTTGTATTATACATATCAAGAATGCTATTCCTCCTTTATGTGGCCAATAACAACCAGTATTTTTTTTTCTTTTGTAATTGCTTCTATAGCTTGCTCTATACATAACCTGATATATCATGTGCTCACAAGTCTGCATTTTAGCTTGAGGTAGCTGCATTTCGATGTGATGGAAGTAATTTGTTCATCTGCAAAGCTAAGCCTCTGCCGAAACTGGAACTGTTTGCAATAAAAGAGAAAGACATGGCAGGAAACGGATCCAATCTCTTCTGGCTACTACATGGAAAAGAATGAAGTTTGTATATTGGGCTTAACTGTTGAAGACATGACACCACCAAAAGCATCGTACTTAATTATGAAGGATAACACACTGGTATTAACTTAGTCTTTCAAAGAAATACCAATACTACTCATAGAAATCAAACACTTTTCACAGAAATAATTGCTGCAGGGTTTTGACTACTCTTGAGCCCTCAACAAAGCCAAGCATATTTTTGCATTGCCTTAAAGTAAACGGAGAGGCAAATTGTGGCTCAAAGATACAATGAGTCTCCTGGTTTTCCCTTTCAGTGCCTGAGCTCTTACATGCTGGTGCAACTAGGTCATGCAGTGCAAGATTCCCTATTGTGGTTATTCTTTTTATTCACCCCTTACAGCTCCCTTGGGTATTAGTAATAAAGGAGTGTTTTATTCCTTTATTCTCCCTCCTATCCTGCATAGCCACGCAACTGGGTCACAATTTGGGACCATAATTTGTGAAACATCTGTAGATCCCCTGCAACACTTAATAATCTACATATGTTTGACCTGCCCAGAACTGCGTAAACTTTGAAAGCATTTTATTTGGGGGCAGTGGGGGAGCAGTGCAAAGAGAATAGGTCTTCCTTTTTTTTTGATCGTGTAGGAGAACAAAAATCGTAAATGGTTTCATTATAATCATATTTACTGCGTGTGTGTCACTGCATAGCAACATTAACAGGGCTGAGATAATCAGTATGATTTCATATTTAAATGTAATGAGATTACATTGAAGTTTAACCTCTGTTCTGATTTCCCAGATTCATTACATTTTATCCTAGACTATTTACATTATTTCTGTAATAAATTTTGCTATAAATTACTATATGTATCCTGAATTTTAAGTTTATATGAATGCAGTTTTTCTTCGGAATGGTATCCACATTTGGTTTTATTAATATGACATAATATAGCTTCCTTAACTGTTTGCTGAAACAATGAGACATTTGACAGACATTTAAGTGTATATATATCGTAGCCTCTAAACCCATTCAGTTATTCAAATTAGATTAATAGAAAATAAAATAGAAAATTTTAGATTAATAGAAAAGAAAATAAAAACTATGTTAAAAAAAAATTTTAAATACCCAGATTGAAAAAGTTAATTGTAGGCTAGGCACTGTTTTATACTTCTCATTTTTACTTTAGAACAACCCCCTCCCCAAATTAGATATATTATTAAATGGCATAAAGTGAAAGATCTTGTGAAAATATTAAACAGAAGTGTAATTAGAATGGGATATGAGCCCTAACCTGAAATATGATGTTACATAGAATCCAGTCATTCAAAGAGTGGTAGTAGGAATAGGTCAGATATATCATATAATCCAAGTGCAAACAGGATGGATTCAAAATCCAGGACTAAAAGGCTGTAGTGAATACACTTTGTCATTCTTTTGCCTCTTCTTCTCAGATATTCACATCAACATTACTGAAGACATTGTTAGTCTTCAACTAATAGGACTTGTACGCATAGGCCTTTTTTTCAAGAGGATCTGATTCCCTTCCACCCTAGATTAATCGGCCCATTTTGATGTTGCTTCTGGGCTACTGGGCTTCCCAGCAGTGGCTGGGAAGCCACCTCTTTCTTCTCTTTAACCCTTAGTGTGATGCTTCAGGGTCTACCCACAGCAGGACTTACTGAGAGCTAAGAGAGGACTTAGCTGATATGCTTTTTGAAGACTGAAAATTTATACCATGGACTTGTGGTAACAACTCTGCTATTGACCAGGGCCAGATAAAATCCCACATGCCTATGTAACTAGAGAGCCTGGAAATGGAATTGGTTGGAAAAATATTTTTTTTTCCAGTGAAAATGTGTCAACTTCTAAAAAAACCCATTGAAAACAGACATCTTTTGTTTAGAAATAGTACAGTTCCTCATGGGAGATGGAGATTGAACGATACAACTTTGACCTCAAAAAAAATCCCCAAGTTTTCCACCAAAAGAGCAGTTTAGACAAAGTGTTGGAGACCAGACATTACAGTGAACAAGAAAATCAAGCCTAACCCACTTCTCTCTGCAATTATTTGTGGGACACTGCATACGAGGAATGTCCATTATTCTTGAGAAGGCTGTGAAAGCCAGCCTTGGAGACTGAGCATCATTCTCCATTAAGAAGACCGTGTATTGGCCTAATCCTGCCATCTCAAGAACTGAACAAAGGGCCAACTGTCCCCTACTTCGTGCACATGCTGCTGTGAATTAGAAGCTGTGAATTTTTTTGGAGCTGCTTAAATAGTCTGAATCCACGACTTTTTTTTTTTTTTTTTTTAATCCCAGGAGACACCTGAAGCAGATCCTGCAGAAACTATTGTGACAGCTCTGTTTCTAGCAATAAATGCCAGAGCTGAAGGAGGTGCTGAGGTCTGGGGGTGGGGATAAGAAGACAGGAGTGAAAAGGGAGGTGGTTGTCACCATGAGATAACATAGGCAGTCTCTGTGCCTTAAGAACCTCAACGTGTCTCCCTCAGCAGGATGCAGGGGAAAGAGCACTGCAGGGCAACCCCATTCACAGGGACTACTAATCTGGCAATCAGAAGGCACATACATCTTTACATAGAATTACTGTCAATTAAAAAGAAACACTTCTGATATTTTATTGAAAAAAAATAAGAAAAGGAAGCTCAAGGCATGTGACCTGGTCTGCCTGATACCTACAGATCATCAACCAGTTATGTACAAAACTTCATGAAAATCTGATAGAACACTGTATATTGGCTTCAGAGCTATTGTTATTAAAAAAGAGGTTAAATCACCTGGATTCTCTTAAAGTAGGAGATACATAAGATAAAATATATCAGCCTTTTCTCTCGAATATCCTGTATTAACGTGATAAGAACTTTTCCCATTTTATTCACCCCTGTTTTTACATATTCCTACTGCTACAGGATTTCTCTCCCCCCATCTTCCCCCCCTTGAAAATCACAGTCTACCCATCTCTTCATCTCCACTCCTTAAACATTTAGCAAAACAAACCCTATCTCTTCTCCAAAACGTACTGGTGGAATAGTTCAGCAGTTGTTCCCTAGGAAGACCTGCCCAGTCATAGCCTCTGAATGTGGGGTAATTGTCTCTCTTTCTGCTTCTGATACTTCTCCCACCTAGTCTTCCTTGTATAGCCTCATATTAGACACTCAACCGTATCACATATGCTTTGTGCTTGGTGCTATATGTTTCTTCTTACATTTGCTTACAAGTGTTTGGATTGAGCTTTCTATACTCGGTGTTCTGCTTGTGGGTGAAAATTTCAGCTGTGATAATAATGTCATTTCCAAAAACAGGGTTTACAGAGACAAGGGCAAATTCTTAAGAGCATTCAGATGAGAAAATCTAACATCACCTTCTCTTGGAAAAGGCACTTGAAATTTCTGAGGAATTGCCAAGGACTATGGTTTTTGTCAACCATAAAGAATTTTTGCCTTAATGCATTCAAGTGTGAAGCCGGAAAAAACCTAGTTTGTAGATGCTCAGTAGCAATTTGTTAGAGTTTGGCAGCAAAATTACCCTAATTTTCCAATCCCACTGAGCCTCCTAACTCTTGTGTGGTAGACAGCTTACACACCATCACAAAGCTGAAGCATTTTGTTACCTTAAGATATATTATTTATTTTAAAATAATATCGCTAGAGACATGTGACATCTCACAAACATGTGTCACCAATATCTCTCCCGAGGAAAGGTGGCACACTGACTTTAACTTACCTAATAAAACAAAATAATATGTCACGATCAGAGTTGTAGCAAGGATGGGATGAAGGAGGAGGTAAAAGAGTCCTGTCCTGAGCAAGGTGTCGGGCTGCTCACTTCTCTTCTAACCACTGTGCTACAGTGAGGGAATGAGAACAACACAGTGCAAAATGAAGACCATTTTTATTTTTTCTCCTCTTCTTCCAGTGCACGTCTTGATGAAAATGATCAAATCCATAATACAATCCTACTGTGCTCAACTGCATAAAGGAATTTGAATGTACAGAACTGTATTGTTGGGTCCTGGGATTAGGATGTACTGAGCATGGCCAGCAATGTACTCATTATCAATAACTTCCAAATAAGAGCAGTAGCTCTATTGGAAGAATATTCCTCTAGTTCACTTGACAAGATAAAACCCTCCCACCTTAATATAGTAAGGTCTAGGTCTACTTTTTATATCAGGAAATGAAAATGGACACAATTTTACTGAAAGCAGAATTTGTCCTGCTGTATTTTATAACTGCCACATATGTGTCTCTCTGTGTGTACGTACAATTTCTCAGTGCCCAAGAATTAAATCCTTGCCTCATAATGTTAGTAATAATAATATTAATAATAGTGGGTTCCTTACATTCCATGGAAAATAAAGATGGTCTATTACTTTCAGTAGGCACTGGCAGGGAGTGTGCACAGGTCACAGTATGTAAGCTATTAAGATTGAAGGCATCTGCACAAACAGCCTTGACTGCTTTTTAAAGGCTAAGCTGCACAATTTGCCTTTCATTAAGAGCTGTTGTGCAGTTTTGTGATTTGTAGCCAGCTCACTTGAGCTTCCAGAGTGTGTACTTCTATTTTGAGATCTTGTCAATAAACAAATAACACATATGCTTCAGTGAGTCATCTGAGCAGAGCAAACTATCACAAGAATCAGTTGACCTGCACTTCCTTCCTGCTACTGAATCTTTCTCTACCTTTTCTTGTTAGCACAAAGTGTGTCCCTGTACACCTCACGAAACAGAGAAGCCAGGGATGGGAAGACAAGGTCTCTTTCATCCATATGGTTTTATTTGTGTTCTGCTTGGCACCCTTATAGTCATACAGTAACCAACATAAATTTTTAGTTTTATTATCACCTCTAAAAAGAGACAGAAATGTGAAAATTGAAGCCAGAAGGTTTGTATCACAGGATTAATTAGGCAAGGCCAAGTGGAGTCACACTCCTCCTGGCAGTGAGTGCCTCAAGAAGGTGCCTGCCTTCAATTATGGAGCACACAAAGCAATTAAAAACCCTGTTTCTTTTTCCTGAGGTGTTACTTGTTACTTGATAAATCTCTTTTTTTTTTTTTTTTAAATTCTCTGGAGATCTGAACTGGCTTGAGGTGTAATCTACTAGGGTAGATATTCATGAAAAATTGATTTAGCTGGAGCCTAAGTGCAATAGGTTTAAAATAAACCTGAAAGGAATGAACAGTGTGTTTCTTGGCTGACATTTTATTGGCCATTTTTTTTAATACACATACACACACGAAAAGAGACCAGATAATTAAGAACCCAGACATTATGGATCTCCAGGAAAGAATTTTGTCACCAGGACATATGAATCAAATCAGTCAGCCACCCTATGCATTTCCTTAAGCCGTACAGCACTCTTGATTAACCTTTTCCTCAGTACTATATATGGAAGTTTTTGAATGGCAGGGTTGCGTGCGCGTGTCAGTTTTAAACATATGTTTCAGGCAGCCATCCTCCCTGGCCCATAGGAAATTAGTACTCTGTTTCACCTGTACCTGGTTTATAGGATGTGATAGCCTTTCTCCAGATTTATGAGCCTCTTTGCTCTCCTGGTATTACCAAGAGCTCTGTCGCCGTTGCTGACTCTGACCCTTTGTACCAGAACTCGACATCTGATTTTGTGCAGCTGGACCTGCACGTTAATGCTCTTGCCACATTCATTTCAAGCACCCAGCTAACTCCTTCCTCTCCTGTTATTTCCCATGACAGATAAATAATTCAAAATATGATATAAAGTATGGTGTATATCTGGTTTGAATAGTGCTCTATCAAGACATGTTTGAGCTATAACGATGACCTCATACTTCCTGTTGAGGAGGGAGAAGCAAAAGGGTATTTAAATCAATAGAATAAGGGAGCCATAGCTGTGGATATTGCAGTGCATGTGAGATTTCTTCACAGGTATTATGTGAAAAAAAGTACGGTATGACATTATAAGGATGTAAATAATGACCATTGGTTTATTATTGTTTCTAACATTGGAATGCCTATATTCCCAGGCTTCCTCATTAATGCTGCCTAAGAAGTAATTATATTTTTGAAAAAAAGTAATGGGGAATGGTGATTTTTTTTCTCCCATTGTGCACTTTATTTTTATTATACCCTAGTTTAAATATAACCCACAGAAGAATGAGAAAATTCTTTATAAAGGTCATTAAATAAATGCTGCTGGAACAAATCTTTAAACAGGATCATCACTGAAATGGGAAGTTATGCATATGGAACACTTTTACTTGTAGTACAGATTAAACAGTTGGCAAAATAAAGCTTTAGATTGCCAGACATTATGTGTCACTAGAAATCAATTCTGACAGATTTTATTGAGCCTTTTACCCATATTATTGCTGCTATATTTTTTTCAGTTAAAAAAAAAGGGGAAGAGGATTGACTTTTTCATTACAGGTCAGCCCATTTGGCAAAGGCTATCCTGTCACATGGCACACTTTTATACCGATTTTGATTTAATGTGCATAGCATGTTTATCAGAAGCGAATGTCAAGATGACAATAGTTTCACATTTCTGAGCCATTGCCAGAAGAACTCCAACGCATTCTTTCATGGTTATTTCAGGACATTTTACAAGTTTCAGCAATTCCACCATACACATAAAACAAAACAAAGCAAAAACTTTTTTTCTTTCATTTCCAAAGTTATTTTTCATTTGGTTTATGAACCTTCACTAACTATTTCTTAAAATTAATTAGCAACTGGGGGAGAGCAGAGCAATATATATTCTTTCACTCTGTCTAGTGTCTTGACCCAAGAAAATTTCACCACTGGTATAAAACCATTTAGTGCCAGTGGATTTTGGAGTTGAGCTGCCATATTTTCTATATATTATTTTCTTCACAAACTCATATCTATTCATACATACAAAGTACAGTAGTTTTGTAATGAGCTAGCAATTTTCACATCAGTTAGGGGGTTACTGATGCAATTTACTTAAGAGGGCATATATATAAGGACAGCCACAGGAGGAGTATATAAAGTAATACATTGTATTCAGATTGCAAATATGATCCTGGTATTTACTGTCTTATTGCAAGAACTAGCTAGGATTCAGTTGCAATGCAACAGTTTTAGAAATACTTAGGAAGGGTTGCTGTATTCTTAGTGCATACCTATCTTGGACCCTGCTGCCAGGAAATGTGTCTGAGGCCAGAAGTTTTGTAGGCTACACAAAAGTGAGAGTCATACTGTTAGCAAAAATACTTATAATAGACTGAAAAAAAACCCCAAAGCATCAACAGCTTTAGAAATGTTTTATGATATTCACCAACAAATAACAAGCTGGAAAATAGGCTGTGGATCCTCTTTCAGTAACTTTATTCACAACTGCAGCTGGGTCAAGAGTGACCTGAGTACGGTGTGTTTTGCCCACTAACATTGAATCTTGGCTTTAAAAAGTATCGCTGTACTGGGAACTAAGGACTCATTGTGTGAAAATGATCAGTCCTGCTGGCTTCAAGAAATAAGAAACACATTTTTTAGGCATCGCGCTTACTTTTGATCATCTTTCTTCCTCTCCCTAGGTTTTCTTTAGCTAGTCTTCAAGAATGAAGTTCAAAAGGCTCATTTGGTTAGGATAGGAACCATAAAATTGTTAAACTTCTGACTTTGCTTGGTCTCTCTGGTGCAGGCCGAAGGCTGTAGTCTTGAGTAAACAAATATCTTGTCAAGCTTCCTGTCATGCCTCATACTAAAGAGATATTATAAGAAATATAAATAGGTACAAAAACTTAATAACATAAACCAAACAAACAGCCAAACTTTTTGGAACTCAGTTCACATTTTTATTGAGGGTTCATGTTTATTTATTGTGATCTTTTTCTTGATTATCAGATTATGGGGGTGCTGTCCCTGGGCATTGCACAGACTACAGGAATGACCAAATTGCAGCCTGCCAGGCTAGACCTTGCTATGCTGGTGCAAGGCATCGGACTTGAGCCCTGCTGCGAGCCGAACTCCTCTGTGAGAACCTCCGACAGGAGCAGGGGATGGAGGAATTGCTCGAGGCTCCTTGCTGCTCCTTCCTGAGCAGCCAATGCTCCTCCATTATTACATGACAGCAAAGGTATCGGCTATGGCACCAAAACAGAGGTCACTGCTGGCATGCAAAGCGATCACATTAGGCCACAAGGGAAATGTGAATATACATCGGAATATGCACCTACTGCATGACGTGAATAGCTTCGTTTTGCTTATGTTGCAGGAGAAAGTGTACCTTCACTACCGCATACCTACAAACAGTTACAGTCATTAGTTCGTCCTTTTATACTTAGTATGGCATTGTACATTATTACACATTTACAATATGTGCATTTATCTAGCTAAAGGGAAAGAGATTTTTCTTTTGAATAATGTTAACAAAATCAGGATTCATATAGTAATCTGGCTTATTTGCACGCAGATGAACTTTATATAGATCTGTTGTGAGACCACATTTTTTTTTAAGAAACATTTTTTTTAGGTAATGACAATGATGGTGTCAGATTTAGCAGCTGATGTGTTACAGGAAGGAGCTCTACGTATGCATATGAGTGAGAAAAGGATACAAAGAACAGAAAGAAGTTAGAGGTGCAAGACTGTTCAATGGGAGATTCTCCCAGGCTCCTTTATTCCAAATATTGATAAACTTTAATTGAACTATACATCCTTAATAATAAAAGAAAGATGCAAGCCTTGGGAACACAGAGCTCTAACTGGAGAACTGTAGAGACTTATGGCAGGCAAAACTGCAAGGTATTCTACTTTCAGCAAATTTTTTTGAGAAGTAATCAATGTGCCCCTGGTCATTTTAGGGGTATTTTAGAATAAAAATAATTGTTCTTTCATCTTTCCTATCCTTTCTTAATTTCAATAGATAATTTTTAATATAATCATTTTTTGAAGACAAAACTCAGTCTTGACTTGAGGTATCTATCATCTCATTTAAAGGACATTCTGAGCTGAGAATTCTCTTGTTTGTGTGTGAAGAACAACATCCAAAGTTGTAATTACTTCCAGAAATATTTTTCAGGATTTCACTTGCATGATAGCCTCTTTCCCCAATTTTTTAAGAAAGGAAAAGCAGCACTGCAAGAGCATAAAAGGCAGTTTTTATAAGGTACATGGGCTTACAATAAGCTACAGACAGAGTCACCTGACAAGGTATTTAATAAAACATACATAGGATTAAGACCAGATTAGATAATTTATTTCTAAAAGTCAGGGCCATTTCAGTAAATACTATTCTATTTCAGAATTGAGCCAATTCTGTGTTGAGTCAATAAGATGACAACCCTGCCTATTAGAAAAGTGGAGGGAGCTATGCTCCTTTGGAAATTTCAGTGGTGCTTTTAGAAAACATGCGGCTTTAAGGACTCTTCCATTGATTTCACTCGGCTTTAATGTGAAGGCTGGCCAGGAGGTTCTAGTAAGAAAACATAATGACTTTCACACTGTTGATTTGGACAATAATAGTTGCAAATATGTGCAAGACATGCTGCCTTGTACTATCTCATTCTCCACTCTTAATGTTAGTTGATTAATTAAAGAGGCTGGAGGAACATAGCTAATCATGGTGGTTTTGATACACTTAATCATACTTTAAAGGCTTCATTGAACTGTTGAATAAACTATCTAGAAAGCTAAATTCTGCATCTTCTGGTAAGCGTTTCTGGTACCATCTGATGGGTGGGAGAGCCAGATATAGCCATTATCAGACTCATAGACAGAATGTTTCAACTAGTGACAATGTTTAATAGTGTATTTAGCTAGGGAGCTCTAATTACAAGAGGGTAAACATTACTACATACTACTAATATAGTTTATCTATTTAGTCTCCTTGTGAAGAGCTATTTAAATGTTCTTAGTTATTTCTAAGGACAAAACTAAGCTTAGTCTGAAAACAGAGAAGATTTTAAGGCATCCCAAATCGGTCAATAGGAGTAAAGGAAAATACAAGGATTATTCAGTTCCCTGATGGATAGGCCAAATATTTTTCCAGTTTTTCCTGCTTTTCATTTGTAAAACATGGATTCAAACCAAATTATTTGTTAATCATCCACTTCTAGGATTGCCTTATTATTTTAAACTAAATGTAAAACAGACATATCTTGAGATCTGTAGTCTAATCGGAGGATGTGTTCTATCGTCTATTCCAATGATCATTTAACAGTGCACTCAGAGGTGTTCACCCACTTCAGCCATAGCTCATGATGTTAAGTGGTGACTAACACCACATTTTATCTGTCCATTATCTGTTACCACCAATTTAAATTCTGGGAAAAGTTGCCCTTATAAATGAACATCCTTCCTTGGCTTTTATATAAAATACTACTGCTCTAGTAATAAAGCAAGTCCATCTTCTTTAATAAATTAAACAGGACCCTCATTCTCCTTTAATAGCAAGATAGGAAGTCCAAAACTTATTCTTAAGCCCTTAAATTTAGGGGAACACTAAAGCAGATGCAAATTCTCAAACGTAACTGTACTTCTGGTCAGCTACATAGAAAATTTCACTAAATGGCCAACATAGGAGACCACAGTTGCTAACTAGATCCAGATAGGTCAGCACTACCTAATAAATTTTGATTGACTGATTGTTCTTTGGTGGGGAATGAACAAACTGTAGTGCCATGAAAAGAGACATAAAATAAACTCAAACCATAGCATTGAATAGTTTATTCTCATGTAGTGACTGCCTGATGGATTAAAAAAAATAATAATAACTTTCTTCAAGGTTCTCATCAGAAAAATCAATTTGACTGAGACACAAGGGGTTGTTATTACTATTTTTAAGCAAAAGTCTTATTGACAGGAATTTACTTTATAACAAAATACCTTATAAAATTATACTCCGCAAAATAAATATCACAAAGTAAAGGTGAGTCTTGAGTTACACATACTTCTTAAAAGGCAATTACAAAGTCAAGTCGTGACACATAAAAAATCGCCAAATTTTCTGGTTTCCACTAGTAACATTTCTAAACAGAAAATTTTTGATGCATTTGCTCAATAAATAAAAAAATAAATAAAAACTGCCAAAAGACACAAGTACTTACAACTCATCTGATACATAGCTCTCTATTTTTTATGTTTTAAAAAATAAAACAGACTTATGCAAAAAACCATCACCCCAAAACACAGATACTATAAGTTTTAGGTATCTTGTATGGCAGTGCCACAATTTCCAGTGGACAGAAAATGAGTTCTGTATTAAAGATTAATGCAGTTATATATTTTCTTGCAGTTATGAAAGTATGCTTATTGTGAAACCATTGCTAAAATAATTATTGGAGAAAAAGAAACAACCTTAGAAATTCTTTCCACAAATTGAGTTGGGGAAATGTAGAATGATTATCTTTTTGAGGGTAAAATCATTACTGTAATGAAGTAAATAAAAGTATTACTACTGATTTGAAAAGAACAGAACTTTGGAATAATTGTCTGTGGACTAAACCACATGTACATTTTTAGATACCAAAGAAGATGAAAATGAAGAGAGATAATACAAATATATGTAGGGGAGTTTCAAAGGCAAAAAGTTTTCTAACAAGCCCTGCTTCAAAAGCACAGTAAGTGTCTCCTTCCCTTCCCTGTTGCTCAGGATTATGATTTCCAAGACTAACTCTGACACTTTGGAAATCCATGTAAGCAGAACCAAATTACTCAGTATGTACCTACTAGCTCAATGTATAAAAAACATGTTTTCCCTTTTTGTTATCTATGTTATCTGCAATTGCAGTGGTATGATATATACATTGAAAACTGTGTTCAAGAAGACTTGGATATTGCTGCTTTATGCCATTTTTTATAACGGTGTGACTGCAATTAAAAGTATTACAGATTTCTGTCATGCTTGATGCAATGCAGAGAGATCTTCTTATAGCGTTTTGTTCCATATTCTTCAGCTGACTCTTGACAGGGCTGAGCACTCTGCCTGGAGAACTGTCAGCTTCAGCAAAGTTTTCCCCACATTGGCAATATTTGTATTATCCCTTGAGTACACTTGAACCCCGGCTGCCCTTTCTACCCCACTGCCTGAAAAGGCACTAGCTGTGCTGCAGGAAAAGATCACAGGGCAGGGACGTGAGCCAGCTCTAGTCCTTTCTCTTTTGACAGTTGTACCCTTACTTTCAGTGCGAATTGGGTGGCCCTTGATGTTTCTGCCCAACAAACTCCTCTCTCAACTTGTGGCAGCATTTTGCTGATGTGAGGCAGACAAAAGAATCAGCATCCCTTTGACAAGGCTGTATAGCGTAGGAATTACGGGCAAAGGAGCAACAGGTGCCCACGCTGCTGCAATAGTGACATCCTTGACTTTAAGCACAGGCATAATGTCAGTTATTTGCAAATAAGTGAATAATAGGCAATGGACATTAGTATTGTTTACGAGCTACAGAGGAGTTATTAAATGTGTGTTGTGAAATAGTTCTGCTTTATTTCAGGATTTTTTTCTTTTCATGACATTTCATCACTTCTCATTTCCCTCAAAATTAGATTGTAAACTAAATTGTTCATTCTTTATTCCAGTCTCACAGAAAAGAAAAAGAAAAAGAAAAAAAAAAAACCCCAAACCAACCCTGCAAAATAAATATTGCTGGTGTCTACATAATGCATAGACTTCAATGTACAGTTTATGCTTTTTAGTACATAGTTATGAAGTATTGGTAGAAATAAACCCCATAATGTTGACGAGAGAACAAGAATATTGTTTAATATGTAATCAGATAAAGCTAGATATGAAGTTTTGAAAATGTTTATAATTTTTTCTCAGAGAAAAACTTGCATATTTCCTTAGTTTCCATCCAAAATAAGGAAAATAAATAAAAAGCAATAAAAGATGAAACATAAGCCTTTGAAGTGCTGGCAGGATTTAATCCATGGATGTCTAGATTTTAACTGAGAATAGGTTCCTAGTTTAACTAAAAAGTAATTCCCAAACTTCTATTTGCTTCTCATTTTTTCTTACTTTTGAAGGCAAGCCTATCTGAATACCTTAAGCCATGTCACACAACATTATTGTGTTGTGTGACACAGATGTCACTGAAGCCTTCCGAAATATTTGAGATTACTTTTGATCTATAGACAATTGACAAGATTTTTTTCTTGCCCTCTGTGACAATTACAGAAGTACTGAACTTTTCAGTGGCAGAAAAACATAAACCTTCATTTTATGTGAACATATGTAACTATTTTATGATGATGTTCTCAGATAGGAACTTTTTTCCTCCTTCTAAGTTGAAAAGTTTCTCTTAGAATTGTTTAGTGTCAATGCCCATATCAAGGTAACAGCAGAAGACCGGAATGAATGCCAGCATTCACCAGTAAATCACAGAAACAAAAAAAAGAAAAAAAAAAGGTTAAAGTCAGCAATTCAATGGAAACACATATTTCAAAACATTTTTCATTTTGCAGATCACTGGCACCTGGAATATAATTTAAATTTCTCTTAATCTGCCGTAACACTATCAGACATTTCAGCAAAAATTTGAGGAACGTGAGAGCAAAGGCTCAGGAACATTGAGATGGAAAAAAAAAAAACATATATAACATTTTGTTTAAAAACTGATATAGTTCTCGTAAGTTGTAGTCTGAACTAACTGCTGTTATCTGAACTAACTAACCACACCTTAGTTTCTTGCAAACTGTAAATATAATGGTAGTGTAGGAAAGTTAGATCCAAAGGGATGTTTTGGGAGCTTTGGACATGGATATTTAAAGGGAAATAATAACTTTACTTTTAGCCAAGAAAGCTCTCTTCTGGAGTACTCTGCTGATTAACCAAGCTGTCTGTGAAATTCATGATGCCACCACAAGATCAAGCTAGAAGAGGATAAAATGTCCATTTAGAGATCAGAAAATTTACTTTGCTGGCTAGAGGAATGCTTTCCTTCACTGAATAAATGTATTGTGAAATATATTAGAAATGAGTTATATTCTGCAGGCACAGTCTTTTTTTTTTTAATACCAATTAGTATTTCATTTTAATTGCATGCCAGTATAACTCCTTGAGAATCTATATGAGCAGGCTTATGGAAAGTTGAGAGAGATACTGAAGACCATGACTTCTCTAACAGACAGTGCTGTTGTTATTTAGATTTCTTTTAAAAGAGTCGTATGAAAGGTCCCACACAACTCAGAGAGCATTAGGAGCAGCTGTCCTCTATCCTCCTTTTAAGCTATTGTGGCTGAGACAGTGATTAGAGATGGACAAAAAGTTTCTTCTGCTTTTACTATGAAGGTCTGCTTGTAATATGAATAGTCACTTGCTAGCGACCATTTCACTCCCCTGGCTCATCTACTTCTCCATCATATAATGTCATCTCCTTGGTAGCTGTTATAAACATGTCTGTTGGAAAGTCCTGGGGGTGAACACTTTCTTGCAGATCAAAAGGCTACTCAGTAATGAAATCTAGCACAAGTATGATGTAGTTTCTTGACTTCCTTGCAAAGTGCTTGCAAACCCTTTATATTGAAATCAAGTCCGGAAGTTCTACGAAAAGCTTAGGATCCATTCAAAGATAATTCTTAACCAGAAAAATAGTTAAAAGCAGCCACATTCTGCTGTCAATCATATTGCTAAGAATTGTAGCTGAAATTTTAACTTGTTTTTATTAGGCCCTAATTAGTGTAAACCTTTATTGCCTGAGATTTTGGTTTTTTTTTTTTAATTCAGGAAGCTTGCCTATTGTAACAGATCTTGAAATGGGGCTGGAAAGTCTAGAAACAGTACAGTGGAGACAACATTATGTGTACATGTACGTTATTAATTCTTACATGTTTCCCATTATACAGCCAAATCCAGCCTGCCATGAGCAGGGTCCTGCACTGGAGAGGACCAGCTGTATCCCCTCGTGCCAAGACATCTCTCGTCCCAGTCCTTCAACAGACGGGACTCAACTTTTGGTCCTTCCCTATTAAATACAGGGGAAAAAACACATGCTGATAGAAAGCCAGTGATAGAGTATTGACCTTCAATGCTGAGTGAGGAGACTAGGCAGACCTATGCCTCTGAAAATCAATACACCTGGGCTTTTTTGTAACAAATGTTATTTCATAATGGCAGCCAAACTACAAAGCCCTCTAAGCTTATGTCTTCTCTGGCGCTGCACTACCCTGTGTGCTTTTACAGCTTTTGGAGCCAATTATTTATGATGCTTTCCTAGTGACACTGACAAAACCCGTCTGTCTTTTTTGCCACGTGGTGGATGTTCTAGAAGGCTCTCAATCCTCAAATGTGTCCTCCTATAAATTAGGCATGTTATTGGCTCTGATAAAAGCCTAAAGAGAAGCTACTTTCTATACATACAATGTAATCTCAATTTAAAGTACTACAAAATTTGGAGAAGAGGCCTCTATAGATGAAAATGGTGGAGGCTTGAACATAAATTAAAGGCTGCTGCTGGGAGGTCTGAATGATAGATTTTGGCTGAACCACTGAGTAAATTCAAGTATTTTGGATTTGCTGGTTTTAGAGCACAAGGACACAGGTCAGGGATTAGTTAAAAGATCCTTACCAAGCTCAAGATAGGAAAAATGATTGCATCTAGCATGATCATAAGAATGTACAGGTGACCCAGTACCCTTAAGGTTTGTTTGGAGTGCTTCTTTTTCTGGGCTAGTGGCACAACAGTAACCTACATTTTTATAAAATGGGTGAAATAATGAATGCAAACTTTGCAATATGCTGTAAAGCTCAAGAGGCATCTTAAAAGCAAAATAAAAATAAAGCATTATTATTATAAAAGAAATAAATATATTTATCTGTAGTGAACTCCAAGAACTCTGCATAATAAAATAGTAGTAAAATGAACTAACTCTCAAACACAATGGCTCATTCTTGGTTACACACATGCTGAGTTTTATGTAAATAAATCTACAAGAATTTTTATGACAGTGTCTGTTCTGGAGAATAGGATTTTTTTAAGTTTATTTGATCAATGTTGGAGAGTATAAAATGTCAGAACTATTATTTTCTATTAACTGTATCTGGCATTGGCATAAACAGTCAACTTTGCCAAACAGTTGTGTGGGTAAAGAAGTAAGAAAAAGAGAAGAAAGTGTTTGTCAAACTTAGTAAAAACTTCACAATCTGTGTACAAAAGACCTCATTTGCTTGCACTTTTTTGTTTAAAAAATATTTTATAAACCCAAAATCCTTTTGATATTGTTCAGCTGAAAAAAATAATAAAATCTCACACATGTAAGAGTTTGAATGTCTGGCTCATCACAATTTTAATTGTAAATCCCAGGAAATGCAGAATATGAAAATTAAATTAGGAAGTGCTCAATGGATTGCAGAGTAGTAAATTTTATTAAATTTCTTTACAAAATAACATTTGGAAAATAATTTAATAAAAAGCTGTATGTGCCTTACTAAGAAACAATGAAAAAGGTTCAAGCAGTTTTTAGTATATCTAGACTATTTTTACAAGGTCTGTGGGCTTAAGCAAACTGCAGTTTAAGCCAATGAGAATGGATCAAAATCTATGTACCTTTAATCTAATATATAATTTATGTATTGATTACTGAAAATACAATTTATGGCAAACAACAGCATGATTCTTTAAAGCTATTATATACGAACATTCTTTATGATAATACAGCAAATTGTTAACAATTAGTCTTTGAGAGTTGCAATCTAATGTTTTATCACAGACAACACATTTAATTTCAACTTTTAAAAAAATTTAGTATTCTGAAACTGTATAGACTTGTGTAGTATTCTTAGCAGAAGTCATAGCCTGTTGTCCAGATCTGTTCTTGTGTAGAAATCCACATTTCAAGAAATAGGTAAAATATTAAATTTATGTATGCTTTTTTCATATTGAGGTACATGGCTCTCTACACCAAGAATGTTGATTTTTCAATAGTTGGTCTTTGGAAAGGCAAATCAGACACCACCTCTTATTTTTCCTTCCGTAGCAGTATTATAAAGCAGGTATGAAATGAAAGAAAACTAGAAAAATACACGTTTGCTATGTATCTTGGAATAACTCTACAATGTTAGATCTTATTGCTGAAATGTATGGGACTTCTGCCATTTGGATAAGTAAGATGAGGATTTCTGGTTTGATGGGAAGATAATATTAAACCTCAATTTAATCATGCTGGTCAAATCAATATTGCAGTATTGCCCTTCCTGTTGCAGTTTAATGAAAGACACAACGATGACACCAATATGTCAATCTTTCTTTCAGGACAGTTATTATCCCATAGGGTAGTTGCAATGTCCTCAGAGCTAGAGCTCCAAATCCTGCAAACCTGGATCTTCAAAATCTCTTCCACTAGCAATCTGTGGCAATATTTTTCTGTCACCTTCTCATGCAAGCATACTGAGCCAACAGCACAACTACTTTTGAGAAGAGTAAAAAATGCATGAAGTTTTTCCTTCAGATGAAAAGAAAATTCCAGTGTTAAATGACAAAATCCCTCTTCATTTCTACAGGAAGCTGTTCAGTACAAGCCATTCAGAGTCCTTCAGCTATTTTTCATGAAACAGCTGGAACACTGCTCAGATTGATCCACTAGATTAATTTAATTAGTACAACTAATAATATTAAGAACAGAGAATTGCCCAATACTTAATTATTTGTAACACTGTCAGTGCATACACCCAGTTCATGAAATACTTTATTAAAAGAAAAAAAAAAAAGAAAGAAAAAAGAAAGAAAGAGCTTCCTTAAATCTTGTAAAATCTTGATTTTAAGACCTCTGGCATTGCCAAGAAGAAAAATAGCATGTGAGACATCTTGTAGATCTCATCATCATGAACTCTGAGTGATAGCTCTGAGGACATTGATGTCATCAGCTCAGGAGAGCGTGTCACACAGAGGGTTCACTCCTCACTGTCCTAGTGCCTTACTTAATGCCTGGATGCTTCTCTTTAACACAGTGAGTTGCCTTACATTCTTGAGGATCAGCAGAGAGTGCAGGAAAGCTTTTATTTCATGCCTCATTTCTTCCAATATCCTTGGAATGACTTACCTCACCCATGTTCTCCTGGCAGTTGTGGAAAAAGAAGAGTTGCAAATGAATTGATATTTCCCATACGTGGGTACATAGGTGTAAAGATCACAGCACCAGGGATATAGCAACAAACATGTCGGTGATGAACATGGTTACCTTAGCTAATTAACAGGCATTTGGCTAGCCCACTTGTATGGACTGAGGACTGGTGGGGGAGTTTTAGTCAGCATTGATGTGCTTCAAAGAAAAATACTATTGATTTAATTTGGGTTAATTGATGATTCATCAAGGAGGAAGGTTGCCTGCCTTCTATGCCCCAGACAGGCCAACATGCAGCCCCTGTCTGGGACACTGCTGAATTGCCGACATGTCACTCAATCAATATTTATATGACATTTAGCATCCGAGTGTCAAGATGTTTTGAAGGTCTTGTAAGGTCCCGTCTCTCAAATGCAAAAAGGCAGTGTATAAGCCAATCATATTTGTGCCATGGATCTGCCAAATCAGTAATTTTTAATGAAAGCTACAGGGGTTTTGCAAGAGAATCAGTTGCCAGTCAGTGAAATATGCTTCTCCTTCTGTAGTCAAATGGTAAATCCTAATCATTTGGAACTGAGTTTTGTTCAGTTTTCAGATTTTATTTTAAGAATTGTACCTGGAAAGTACCACCACTGTCCATGATACAGGTAGCCAGTAAAAAATTAATAAATTAAATTGCTCTATAACTTTCTTTAATATAAAGCGTAATATCGATCAGTCAATAAATATAAATAATACAGACACTGAAAAATTCAACACTGAGCTTAAATTTAGTAACTCACATCTTTTTACTTTAAATAACTTTCATCTATAGTCTGTTCTTCCCCCCAGCAGTCCATCCCAGCTTTTCTTTATGAGTGGTGGACTGTGGTACCCGAAACCATATCTTTGGCATAGCAAATACTACTTCTTTGCCAAGGTGCCTCCATTGTTGAGGTGTCACAGGTTCCATTGGAAAGCGACATTCCTGGCAAGAGTTTCTACTCAACTCAGGTCATTCCAAAAAGGGAAAAGCATGATAAAAGGGCCAGGTTACTACGTCTATCTGACTCTCTCTCCATTCCTAGTACAGATAAAGATATGGATATGATAACTGTCTGTTGCCTTTTTTTTCAGGCAGATGTAAGCTCACTAAATACACACAAAGGTGAGCAGATATGAACCAGTTCTGTGCTTAAAACTGCAAAACTTCAATTCATGTGAGGTTGCACTTACAGTGCACATTAGACTTGAACAGTAACATTACAGTAGTGTGTAGTGCCCAGGAGAATGGCAGGGAGATAGACAAGGGAGCTAGAGTGAAACTCATTTTCCTAAAGCAGCACTGTGTGACACATCTAAACTACGATGTGGAACCGCAAGCTTTAGGCTTTGACTACAAATTCATGACTCCCATTAGAGAAAAAACTGTGAGGAAAGAAGATTTAAAAGCAAGCAAACAAAAAGACAAACAGAATGTAAAACAGAACCACCCCTGTTTCTTTTTTGTCTCTTCTTCAGCCTTCCACATCCTTTTGTATTCTGTGTTGAAAGCAGAATCAACTATGCAGTATTTATAGTGATGTTACTCTCCTGATAAAGTATTACAGAGGCTGTGGCAACAATCTAGGGCTCAGCAGGGAAGCTGTAAGACAGCTATTTTTGTAATGTTTAAAATTATACTAAATTAATAAAAATAAAATCTCCTGCTGGGCTTCCAGTTTTAAATAGCACATTGTGGTGTAAATGATCAGAGCATCAGGGTTCTGCTAATTTAGTACATATTATAACAGTGAAGACATTAAAAGATCATAGCATTTTTCATTTTAAAAACAACACTGTGAACTGGCTGAATAATTTCAATAGATTATGCTAGGAATTGCTAATATATGCTTAATGGGATAGAGGGAAATGGGAAACCTGCATATGGTACCTTTTAGGGGTTTGAAGGTATAATTGTTTAGAACTCTGTCAGGGAGGACTCTCTCTGTTCCCCAGATTGTAACAGTCTAACTTACTAAATTACCACCTCCTAAAATTAGAATGGTACTTAAAAAATAATAACTATATTTAATCTTTTATTAAAGCAAGATGAAATATTTCCTAATAAAGAAAAAAATTGATTGCTTTAGAATTACAGAACTTCCATTGTCTCATACCTGTCTGGAAAGCTTCTGCAAAGTGGCTTTAAAAACCGTACCCCAAAGCATATAGTAGGTTAGATAGTCACTGAGCACAGGTCTTTCGGAATCATCCTGAAAGCACCCACTAACTTCACCTAAAAGGATCTAATTGATAAAGTAGGTATGAGCTGAAAGCATGTAGTCAGATGTTGGACAACATGAAGCACTAACGTGTGTGCAAGACCAAGACCCAAGAAGAATAAAAGAGGAAGGCGATGACAGAAGGTTTCATAGAAAGGATGTAAGAAATGCAAGTATTCACTTGCCAGTAAACCCATATACTGGCTCCTTAGATATTTTTCCCCTAATACTGGAAACTTCTGCTTTTGTTGTGGCAATTCATCCCTGGTAGAAAAGGATCAGAGTAACAGCAAGCAAAATGGGCCACTGGCAACCAAACTCTCTAATAGGTTTCGACAAGGTTAGACAGATGGATAAGAGTTTTAGGCGTTTTGCAAGTACGTATTGCTACGACCCGTGGGTGGAGCTATGCCCAGAGTAATGACAACAGGACACTTATAGGGGAAGTGCAAACAAGGTAACATGCACTGAGACGTCTCTTTCTCATTCCAGTTTTTCTCACTCTGGTTTTAAAATACCAGAAGCTATGTTTGAAAGAAGCATGGAAGACTTACAACTACTTCTGCTAGCATTTATGTTTTCTCATGCCAGACTGTTTCTTTTCAAAAGTACTGTTTGTTAAGTAAATAAAAGACAATATAATTTTGGTAATTATTATGTTTACAGGGAGCTGGAACAAGGTGAAAGTCACTAGCATTCTTGTAGAGCTAGCTGATATAATGTGACCTGAAATAATACGTTACTAGTGAAGTCATGCAAAAAATCCCTAGAGCCAATACACTGAGACCATGTCATCCTTGTGAAGGGAGAAATATTCGTACTACACTTAGCAGTCTAATACGTGTGTATCTTAAAATACTGAGCAAGCGAATAGAAGCAATATGACTGCAACTTCTTGGGTTGCATTTTAGACAGCAGTTTGTCAAAATGGACACTCAAAGCAGCTCACTTTTCTTAGACACCCCGAGTCTGAAAAAAACACTTTTCAAGCCAGATCAAGTACTTCTCCTTTGCTGGCTCACTCAAGTTTTCATAAAGGGTGAGCTGATTTAGCACACCACTGAATTAAATAAAAATCATAAAATTTAAATCAGTCTTGCTGTAAGGAACAAAACTGACCAAGATCTTTACAACATTTTTTTTTCTTTCATTAGGAACTGGTAATTTTTCAAAGCTGGAATTTTTAATACAACTTGTAATGTTGGATGAAAGCTTGGACAATGGTGACTGATTAGCAGCAGATTTACATTCCCCTATCCACCATCCTTGTGGCATCTCAGAAGCCCACTTGGCAACTAGGAGAGCAGTGACTGAATTTCTGGTCTGAAGAAGAGAAAGAATTCAAATCCGGGTTTCCTATATAATATGTCTGTATCATGATCGTTGGCTATAGTGGATTCAGAAGCTGAGTATGAATGTTACTCTTTGTCTACATGAAAGAGCTCTATCTGATTTTCATTTTTTACTAAACTTCCAAACCCAAATTTTTGTGAAACCAAATTCTGAGTTACTAGCCAACACCAATAATAGTGGCAGAAAATACTGTTTTGGCATAGCCTTATGAAAATCCCACTTTTTAGAGCTTCTGCAGAGATGTTTTTTTTCTACCACTTGGCAGTTCTGTGCTTCCCTCCAGCTGCTAGAGTGGGAATAATGCATTTCCCCCCCTTCCCTGGAGGGCTACAGAAAGGGGTAAACAGTTTTAGTCTGTAAGATATCATAGGCATGCAGACTATAAAGGTTACATCTGTACCAGTACGTACATTGGGAGAAAGTCATGTGGCACGGCATGACTGATGCCAGCTTCGCTCTTGCTCTCTGGAGCAAGGAGACTGTGCTCAGCCTGGCTGCTGAGGGCAGAGTCCTCAGATGGGAACTCGCCCTCTGCAAGCCACACCATGCCAGTATGGTGCCAGTGAGTGTGGTAATTATTAAGCAATATGATAAATAAAATGCCCCAGTTGAGCTTGTACCCTGGCTTTGTGTAATTTGTTAGTACGGTAACCTTAGAAAAGAAAAGCAGGCTCAAAGGAGGGGAAAGGACATGTTTTAGATCCCTAAAGTCTTAGGTAGTTAGACTTATAGCCTCTTGACTCATATATCACTTTTCTCAAGTTTCTGGTGAGCTGTCCTATAAGGCCATATTTTACTGACCCTCTTCCAGAAAATCCATGTCTAAATAGGTGCCCACTCAAATTTAACTAACTTTATTATTAAGAAACTAGTATTTAGTATTAATTAATAGTAGTATTTAGAACTGAAATAATACTTACTGCATTGAACACAACAGCAGAAGGTCAAATATTGATGCAAAGCCATATGCCAAGGTTTAGGCCAAACATATATCAACATAACTAGATAAAATTAAGAAAGCACTGGGAATAGTTTACAACTCTAAAATGAGCAGAAATGCAATCAATGGCAAGTGGTTGGTCAGCACTTTGACTGTTTTGGTTGTGGGTACTGTCTTTTTCCGCTTTTGATTTTTGCTCATGGAGACCATAGTCTTTGTGTCCCAAAACCTCTCCTTCCTACTCACTTGCACAGTGCCTGCCATACTTTGGAATATAAATAACTGCAAATAAGACGTGCCCCTGTGAACACACAGAAGGACAAGTTTCTGTATTTTTTTCAACCACAGATGCTCAAGTATTCCCAGTCCTGGCTGTGGAAATGCACAGATGCATGGAGGAAACAACTTGCACCTTACCTCACACACTGGAATAACCCGTGTGATGATATACTTTTATCTCTGTGAAAGCTGGCATGGTCCTAAAAAGGCCTTTAGCTCAGATGTGTCCCCCAAAGCCGAAGCACTTTTTATTCTCTTTTCCAACCCTTTTTTGTCCCTGTTCCATTCCTTGTGCTGGCATGTATTCATATGGATTTTTTTAAAATGTTATTAATTACAGATGATGTTTCTTCTTCACACTTGACCACAAAACCAGACTGAAATGGGCGTTTATTGAATAGAGACGCAATGCACTGCACTACCAGTTCATGTGCTGCTCAGGCAGATTCTGAGGCCTTCCTTCCCCCTCTACTGCCCCCATTTCCCCATGTCCATAATTTATTAAGCTCAGCAGCTGTGTCAAAAACCTGAAACTATAGCTCAGCAGCACTAATTGCTACTTCCATCATTAAAACTGATCCATGCTCCCTTGATGCAACCTAACCAAAGAGTAGCAAGACAGACGAAGGAATCTTATACTCCCTCAGACAAATAGCTACCACATCTACCAAGCTAACTCTTTCAAAAAGTAAATAAATACAAAAATACAAACAACAGCAGAGAGCATTGGCATATCGTGGGGCTGTAAGCCTGCCTGTTTATTCAAAGGATGATGAAAATGTTGGGAGGAATATCAAGGTGGCCACAATTTACTGTTTAGAGAAGACCATTTATTAAAGACACCAGCTTTGTTGCAAAGAGCCTGAGATCAGATGAGTGATGCTAAGAAAACACACAGGATTCTGGAGAGCCCATTGTCTGGAGAACAGCAGGAATAAGATTACAAACAAATTTTCAGATGATATGTAGAACTACGATCCCCATGGAGGTAGAATCGTATGAGATATGAGCATGAAACAAAGCAAAGCAAAACACAGTTTGTTTCTTTTGTCAAGTGAATAAGAGATGGCTCATTTGTGAAGAACAAATACAGGGGTCACCCAGGATTATTACTGCTGTGACACTAGAAATAAGAATAAAACATCTAGATAGAGCACAGATAGTAAAATGGTGTGGAAGTCTGAGCCAGCCCAGGTGCTCTGTGCTATCTCTAGAACCTGTTTCCAAATGACAGTATGTTTGCAGAGTTCTTGCAAAGCCCCAGATTATCGCAAAACCTTTGGGATGTGGTGATAAAAACGAGTACTTGGTTTCTATATAGGCATATACAGGAGGGAAAATGTCCTACTCTCCACTGAGCTTTCAAAAATAAGAAAAAGATTAAACAAACTGTAGAAATAAAAGATCACTTTTCACATCAGAGAGAGGTCACCTCTGGATTTCCACAGATATCTGTGCTAAGATCCGTTCTGTTCAACATACCCATAGGTAACACAGTGAATGGAGAGAAGACCATATATATTGGTAACGCAAACATTATTACTACAACAAAAGAGCGCGTGAAGAATTGAGGAAGGGCCTCATGATAGTAGGTGGGAGAAATGGAGGATGACATTCAATGAAGATAAAGGTCCAATGAATAAGGTACATTGGGAACAGAAAAAATAAATCTTGTCAGTCACAGCTGGCTGGAAAGGGGAGCAGCCCTTCCAAGAGTAGTCTGCCCCAGCTCCTGTTGCCTCTTCTCAGCCCCAGGAGGAGGTGATGGATGCACTCCTCCTGTTTGAACTAGCTGAACTTTGGTCCAGGCAGATGCTCAGCAAGTAGGCCTAATCGAAGTTAATCCTCTTGTGTGAGGCTATCAGTGAGAGCTCAGCACCAAACCTAGTAAAACAGTTCGGCTGGAGAATGGGCTGATAAGCAGCCAAACCTGCATTAACACAGCAGAAAATCTGACTATGAATCAACCACTTTATGCTATAAATATCTGCAGCCATTGGGACCCATTGAGCTCTCCCTCCATAGCAGCTGGCTGCGTGGTGATGATCTCCCCTTGAGTAGGGATGCCTCTCAAGGTTACCCCTCGAGGCTGAGAGATCCCCTACCTGACACCAGAGATCGATGGGTTGGTAAGTGACTTTTTTTGCATGCATGTAACATTTAAGGTACGTATAGTAAGCTTAAGTGATAATCTTTGTATCCTATACTAACTTTAAGTGTAGTAATCCATCTGTAGCCAATCCATCTGTACTTATTAAATATTTTACATACCTAAATTTTCTGACTAGAACTCAATAAACTAACTACTAGATGAGATCTACCTGAGCGATCTCTGACTCTTCTCCTGCGACAGAGGAGAAGCAAGCCCAGGGGTTCAGGATGCTTCCCTTCAACACAGGCCTCCACCCCAGTTCCTCTTCTGCCCCAGACTCCCTCTTCTGCCCCAGACTCCCTCTTCTGCCCCAGACTCCCACTTCTGCCCCATAAGCAACAAAATACCATCTTGCTTATGCTGGTGAGGGTTGCTGCAATGTGTCACTTCTGCGTTCCCGGGTTGTGTCTCAGTCTGGATATTGCAACGCAAGAGTGCCATGGAAAATCCACTCTCTTAGCCATGCTAATAGTCTGAAAGGTCCTGAGTTTCATAAATGAAACTGAAGTTCGAATACCAGATGACATAGTCATGGTAATACGATAATAGTCTTTTTAAGGTGGCCAATGACTGGGCTAACCTAGCTTGCTTTTCCCAGGTGAATTAACCTTTTCAGTAAGTGCGGACTATGCGAATTGCAGAGATGAATGAGATTTAATTCTCTCTGTGGTTTATAAAGCCACAAAGTGGTCTTGTACTGTGATTCAGAGTTGAAATAAAAAAAAAAGAAAAGAACAATTAGAGAAGCTGAAATCAGAACTTGATGTAAATAACAAAACTTTAGGACATAGCCATAAACTTGAGCAGGGTGACATATTTTTGTCTTCTGTCCATGGAGGTTTAAATCTACACGAGCAAAAGTAGGAAGTGCAAGCACTGCAGAAGCAGAAATAATATTCCAGTGACTAGGTTATAAAAATAATAAATTATAATACTCTGTTCATAGCATACATTCACAAAACAAATACTTTGACATATCAGCTTTTACCATTTGTTAGAAATGCATACACCCAAACAAAAATCTAAATCCATAACATGGATCAGAAAGGGAAGATCTCAAAGATTATCTTGTTTATGACATTCATAACAAATTCTCTATTCAGCATAAAAGAAGGAACAATATTGGACTGGCAGAAAGGTATGTTAGGTAAACTAACATAGTTATCTCAAAGTTATATCTCAAGTTATATATCATAGTTAATATCTCAAAATACTAATGTGCAGATATACACTGCTATCATAATTATCTTGCATGACTGCTAGTATGATTACCATCTTCTTCAGTGCTTTTTCTCATTTCAGGCTTGTTGTCATTTTTTCTCATGACTTTTTAACATATCTTTAAATAAAGTTAATAAATGCAAACATTTGTTGTGGCTCTTTAGATTACTGTTTTTGGCCACAACACTGAAAACTTTCATTGTCCCAACTGTTTATTCCTGTCCAGTTTGCACTCCCTCACAACCATTTCCATGAACAAGGATATTCTTCTCTTCTTTCTTTGGGTTTATCTCCTTAGCCAGCATCTACTTTTACTGATTTCTGATCCCTACTTCCAACCTACTTTATTTCATAAAGAAAATTACTTTGAATAAATAATTTATTCAAGTTTAGACTTTTCTTCCTGTTGTAGAATATCTATGAGGCAATTATAGCTTTGTCTAATCTATTTGTTTTTGAAAGTATTTCCTAATTTTGTGTGAAGAATTTTAATAACCCTATGGTCCAGTCAGGCAAAAACTTTGTCAGTGTTTTGAGTTACGCCTGATGCCGATGGCCTACAGCCAGAGAAATGTAGGAGTGTGAACAAAAAGTAAAGTATCCTGGCAGGTAGGATAGTAACTAGCTGGGGTAAAATGCTGTTTCATTTAAGCTAATGACAAGACCAAAATTTTGGGGACCAAATTTATATTGTTTGTCCTTTGCAGAAAGAAAGAAAGATATATATTACTTTGTTAGGATAGGTAATGTGATGGTAACCACATGGTGATTAAAGAAAGCTGAGTACCAATTTCAATTCTATTCTATAACACTGAACAAAATGCAAAAAAGAAAAAAAGGCATATAAATTTAAAAATGAATTCCAAATAATTAGTGGATTGAAATTTTATTTCTTCACGAGGTAGGGTCATTGTATTGGTGCTGGAGTTAGAACACTTTGAGTTGGAGCTCAGAACTTTTCTCTTATGGTGAGATCTCCACAGAAGACCAAAACCATGTTCAACTTCAAATATCTAGATTTTCTGTTAATATAAAGGAGAATACTCTTTTTTTTTTTCTTTTTTTGTTAATATTATTTTAAGTAGTGGAAAACTCAGGCTGACTAAGAAAGACAGAAATAGCAAAAGCTTTATAAAGAAATCTCTGCCAAAATCTGTCCTTGATTACTTTGTCCCTGCATGGAAAGTCCTTTGCAGCTTGGTTTCAGTCAACTTGGTGGCTTTTTGATTTGCAGCAAACTGCACAGTAGCCTCTGATCCCTGGGAACTTATTGTTTCTGCCACCTCTGAAGCTAGCACTGTTTCATCATTGCTTCTCTCAGCGGTCTCCAACTCTCTACTCGAGATGCAAAGCCTGCCTCTGTGCTATGACTCTCTCCTGCTTGCCACATCCTCTAATCCAGAAATTTCTACCCTGAGCAGAACCAGTTACTCCTGAAGACAGGAAAAATCTCTCCACCTAACCCATCATGGTTTCTCTTTCCTCCCCATGACTTACTCCTACTCAGTTTGCTTTTCTTTTCCCAGAGACCAGCGTCTGATGATGCCCTGGATCTGCCTTAGCTATCTGCCTCTTTCAGAGCTTCCTGCTGAGTTTGTCTGAGAGGTACTGGAGCTATAAACACAGCTGCCTAAAGCACAGGGAAGCTTCCAAACACTGGAGGATGTGAAATTGCTGTGCAGGAAAAGGGTAATTCTGCTTTCAGAACACTAAGATAGAGACAAGGTAGATAAATGGCTAGAAAAGGAAAAAGGCAAGCCAAAATCATAGCCCTTTCATAGAAGACACTAGTGAATACCCAAATCTTTACAAAAGTGCAAGGCAAGCATAGTTTCATTAGCTATGAATCATGGAGAGAAAAATAAAGTCCATCAGATGCTGAAGTGTTAGACTTGGCTTTGAACAGTGCACGGTTCAGAGAAAGGGGATGCAATTTTTGTTAGGCTAACCCAGAGTTGCCCTCTTAAGTAAGCAAGATTCCCACCATTTTTCTCCACTTAGGGATTTCCCTCCTAAAAAAGGGAAGCAGCTTTGTATGTTCCTATTAAAACTTTCACCGAGAGCCCTTGGAATGGTTACTAGCATTGAAGTCTAAATAATGTAACAAACCTAGACCAAATAAGACTTAGTTAACAGATGCATATCCACAAAGCTGTCCAAAAAGTTTTGTAGTCACAAGTCATCTGAGACCACACAAAATGTCCTGCAGGTTACCCTTTTCTAGAAGTACATTTCACACTGCAGTTTGCGTTTCTTCTCTGCACCAGACTCGATGACCTCTGAGACAATGCAAATATATAAAGATGAGACACATTTGCACCAAAAGGGATAATTAAAGAGAGGAAGGAAATTAAGCAAAGAAAAATACACTGCAAATTTCAGAAAATCTACCTAATAGTGGAATAAGTGGATTGAGGGATAAATGATCTCCCAAGAGATACAACAGAAAGGCTATCTGCTTGGATTAGTACTAAATGGAATGAACAAAACACTAGAAATTACATTGCAAGGAATAATTTTGCACTGACAGGGGAATGGTCAAGATAATCTAATAGTACTGTTCATCTCTAACCCACAGAAACTACGGGAGAAAGTATCATGAACAACACTTTTTGATTCTCTCTCACTTTGGCACTCCTCTATACTCAAACTTTTTTTTTATCCTGCCAAGAGCTGTTTATGATGTGATGTGAAGCTGGGTCCAGCCCTTAAGGAAGTGAAGGACAGTCCATGAAATACTTTGGGAGGAGTAAGTGTTTACCATCCTCAGGGTTTTTGGCAGGTCTAGTATTTCAGCAGGTATGACTGTTCTAACAGGTGTGACTGTTTGAGCGGGGTGGCTGTATTTTCCTTCTTTGCTGTTCACTACCTTGAAGGGATATTGGAGAGGGCTACAGAAGCCTTTGTTGTTTTGAGACAGCTGTTCTGATTGCTCATCAATGCAGCACTGGTCTTAGAGAATCTGCTGACAAAGAAAATGTAGGAGACTCACATTTGTGGGTTTCGTTTCTGTTTTTCAAGGGAGCATGCCCCTTGGGAAACAGCCTTATGACAGCAGGCCAGAGGGGTGACATACGTGTGAACATATGTCATTGCTCCCTGTGGTAACGTACATGCAAACATATGGCACTGCCCTCCTGGTGCATATTAGTTGTCAACAGACACAGGAAGGACCTTGCCCTGGTTATGTTTTTTATCATCCATATGGTTTTCTATTGCTCCTGATAGCAGATAAATTACAACTACTTCCAAAAACTGTCTAATAATAGTTTATGTTTATTCCAAATATAGATGCTTACTCTTTCCCTTTGGTACTTCCACAGAATTCATTGAGAACCAAGCAACATCTTTTCATTGCACTGCAGGACTCTGATGAATTAAAAGCAGAGGAAGGAAAAGAGGAGAGTCAGCAAACACACGGCCAATGAGGTGAATAGCTGGAAGTGGGCATGCAGCTTGACTGTAACTGTAACTTAGAAGGGGCTCAGCCTCATGGGAAAGAAAAGCCTCACTTCCACACTGTATACATACCACTGTGGTCAACAGAGAAAAATAGGATAGTGACCCAATATAAGGAAACGGTGTTTTTCTGAAGAGTTTTACAAAATGACATGATGATTCAAAAGCAGGGTTGCAAGGTAACAAATGGACTCAATTAACATACAGACTCTTCTTTTTCCAAAGAGAAACTAATCTACTAAACAATATTCTAGTGAAGGCTCCATAGAAATTAATCTACTAAACAATATTTTAGTGATGGCAAAAGCACATACCATCTCTAGGTGATGCTGAGGTTTATATTTTCAAAGACTAGTTACATGAACCATGCAGATAAGGAATCTGAGGAGCAGCGAGAAGTGATTCTCGTTTGTTTACTACCTTACTGTCTCTTCTAAGACGTAACACCAAACGTGCAGCCAGCCAGTTCAGTTGCTGTAATACTGAATCCCTAGAATGTCCTCAAAACCAAAGTGTACAAAATCAGTTTGTTTGAAAGCAGTATTGACATCTCCAAGTTTGACACACAGGAAAATCATCCAGCTGTCCTGCCCCCATAAAGTCAACCTCCTTGTCTCTTCCCTTCCACACCCCAATACCCCAGCCACATCATAGGAGCTGATGCAGCTTGCATTTGTTTCCCACACATCAAACAACATACTGCTTGCTTCAGTATTTCTGCTGAGAAAGGAGAAGACTACATATGTATTGCACTAAAACAAGAAGCAACATTATTCTTGAAACACAGGTCTTAGCATATTGGCATACTTGGAGATCTGATCCCTCCTTTGTTGTTTGACTGGCAGAAGAACACCTGACCCATAAGAATGGTTGTGGTGCAGATCAAGTTTGCACAAGTACAAAAGAACACGGGCAATCAATCACAACACCTTACATTTAAAAAAGATTGCTACGGGCTTGTACTACTTCAATTCAGCTTAGATGAACCTGTGGCACTGGAAAAGTCTTCCAACATTGCATGCCAATGAAATACATTTGAATAGGTTTATGTAGAAGCTCTCAGAACAGTTTTGATGGAGTGTTCATAATATGGCTGGCATTAAACAACTCACCCTAGCAAAGAACTCTGCAATCAGACTCATACCTTGGACCCTTAGGATGATTTGGAAAGCACTTTAGTGGATCAGAACCTGCGTTATGTTGTTAGCTAGATTTAGTACAGTAATTAAGAATGGGTAAAAGCTGACAGTTGTATGCAATAGCAAATGCTACACGGACATAAAGATTTCTCACTTGGAGTTACGACTAAAATGATTTGGTGGAGTCATGCTCTGTGACCATTCCAAACTAACTGTATTTTTAACAGGCTAGGAATACTATAAAAATTAACAAACAGCAGATTCTTGGGACACATTGATGGGATTGTCTTTTTCTTTCAGGTGGACAGAACTTTATGACAGGAAACAATGATAGGCTAATGTAAACAAGTTATTTTGCCTACCTTTGTATTTCAATACAGTAGTTCGATATAACCACATTTCTCCAAAGACTCGTATTCTGTTATTGAAAGGTAATGGTGGGAACCAACTTAAGAACATGTAAAATGCAAGATTTTTTAATCAATGAGAAGCTATTAATTTAACCAAGCCTTCCTGTAATAATATTGAGACAGACTGTCTGCCTGTTTTTACATTATAGCTAGCGTTGCAATCTGTATGGAATCTAATGAGGTGTGTACTTTTTGTGACTTTATTGATTGAGAGTAGTCCTTAGGAATTTAATGCTGCCAAAAACTTAGTATCTCTCCCTGACTTTTGAGGGGTTGTTTGCTTTCTGGAACAACAAAGTTACTATTGTAGTAAGAGCCGTTGACTCTTGCCACTACAGATGGAACTGATTTAGCTGGTCTTCACTAGATCACATTAAGCTCAGGCCTGATTAAGTTCAGACCTTATGTGACCCAATACATCAGAGATCTGACTGACAGTCATGTAAAACCGCAGTGATGCATCATTTGATAGGCTCATTAAAATGCTGCACACGTGTGGCCCAGCAGCAGCATGATCCCTCAAGTCCCCAAATAACACCAGTGATATTCTAAACAATTCTTGACCCTATATATTTGGAGTTGACGAAAAACTCAAAGCAAAAATTTGGGGTAGACAAATTAGTACATTTTTAAGACTTACAGAAACTCAGTAGATCTTCCTAATCTAAAAATATACCTAGGTTTAAGCATTTTTATCCCACCTTCATGATGCATCACTGCTGACTTCAGCAGAATAGTCCACAGCTGAAATCCAACATAGAATTATGGTATTTTGTCAATTGTGGCTTTATCATAGTCAGATTTTATAAAAAATTGTCATTAGCTTAGGAAACTTTTACATATACATATAGAAGAGAACCTGTAGCTAAATATACTCAAATTACTGAAAAATTAAGAAGATTTTGATTTGTTGATTTCTTTAACTTAGTTTTACAGTTATTTGATGTATTTTTTATTTGCACTGACTTTTTGGTGTAGTATCTGAATGTCTTCCATTAGGGCATTAAGCAATATGACTAATGTCTGAAATATGCTACATATGCTGGAAAAATTTTGCTTTGTGTATGGAAAAACAAAACAAATGTACTGGTATGTGGAAAAAATAGAATCAGTGATACATCGCTCACTGTTGAATAGAGCTGGCTGGAAAATAAGTATTCTGTTTTGTGAAAATGTCAAGGTTTTACAACTTGTGTTCATTCCACATTAGAACGAAGATTTAAAAAAAAAAAATCCACCTTGTGGATAAGACAGTTTTGCACATTCTCTTGGAAGTGGGAGACACAGATGAAATGGTGTCCCTGCTCATTGCATGGAGGTTGGACTAGATGACCTTTAAAGGTTCCTTCCAACCCAAACCATTCTGTGACTATGATTCTATGAAAATTCTGCATATTAGCTACCAAAGCCACTAGAGGTTTTGCTGTGGAGTATACATGTGCCATCCCATCAGTTTGCTGCTTCTTAAATTCTAGTCTGAGAAATGGGCTCTGGGAAAGCATGATGGAATTGGAACGACCTGTCCTGGGGTCAGTCTGCTCTAGAGGAGCTCACCTCCGTTCCCACATGGCAGCAACACAGACAGAAATAGGAAAGAGCTTGGTCCTCAATGTATATTTAGAAAGGTCATGTGTTATACAGTCTAAAGATGGATCACATGTTAAATATCAGAATATATTTACTGATTAGTAGGGCCACCTTCTTTTGTTAGTTGTCTAGTGCATTTCTGTAACTTTTATCCTACACATCAGCTAACTGAGATATAGTACAGAAGAACTACAGCCTGATGTTTAAATTTTTTGATGAAAATTTGAGCTATAAAGGAGTTCCTAGTCTTGGAATATTTTTATTTGTGTTTGACAGAAATAAAAAAGAAAACTTTGAGTTTCTAGTGAAAAACAAATTGCTCCTAAAAATATTATGCTATTCTGCATCAACAGTGGAGCTAATGTTAACATGAAATTATTTGAAAGTTGAAAGAATACTTAAGCATGGGCTTTACTTGTAATTAAAGGAAAAATTACATCAAAGTCAAAGGCAGTTTTATTGACATCTTTTGGGCCAGAAGTTTACATTTTCATTTGAATGGGACAGCTTGGCTGTTTGAAGTTTATGTTTTTAAAGACTGATTAATCAGGACCCACGTAGATCATTTAATCTCTCTTTCTAATCACAAAGGTAAAATATTTTTTAAAAGTCAGAATAAGCTGATCTATATTCCGTTACCTGTATGTATATATACCCATTACTTGCAATCAATTTTAACTTAAAAATAGGGAAATAAATCTGTCTGTTAGTGATTTTCAGTCTATAGTAGGTGAAAGCCTGAGTTCTCTGAATGTCTTCTAAAGGTCACTCCGAAGTTTTTTTGGTTACAAAAAGTAATGAAGAAAATGAAGTGTGTTGCCACACTAGGCTGCAGTTCAGCATAAAACTCTTCACTTCTACTGTACAATGTATAGAGGCCTGAAAATTCATTAAGGTGCAGACTTTAAATCTGCATAACTCCTCTTTCAAATTGAAAGCTATATATGATCTGAATCTAAGAAATTCCAAAATGAATTCAGTGGACTTCCTACTTTTATTGTGAACTACTATTTTCAAACACTTCTAAGAGAACATAAATACATGTGTTCAGAATCGTTCATTAATCAAAAATGTTTGACAAATTTGGTGTAATGCAAAGACTTTTACTATACCCCTTTAGTTAAAGTGAAAACAAAACCAAAATTATAACAAGACTTCAATAATCACAATAGAAATAAATGCCAAGTAAGAATACAGAAAACATAACCTAAGGTAGTGTTTCATGAGGAAAGGAGACCTAAGGTGACTGGATATGGATATGTACCCACTAGCTAACAGTGTATGACAAATGAAACATATTTAAGTAGCCTAATTTTCTTTCTGATTTAATAGGATCCAATAAATGGAAACTGTATGGCCAGAATAATGAAAAGAGCACAAAATTTATCTCATTCTGTTGCGTCCTCTCTGTGTTCTTTTGTCCTTTGATTGCACTGGTGGATAATATTATTTTGTTCCCAAGGAAATATGTCCCTTTGATTAGGTTGCAGATATTCTCTCATTTGTCACTGTTCTATCAAGCTATGCCATATAACAGCAGGAACCCTTGATTATTTAATTGCTTGTAAGAACTCATTAAATCTTACTATCAATCATTGGACATATGGCAAATATCACCCAATGGCATGAGAGGTTTTAACAGTGATCTGTCACTGGGGCATACCCTTTCTTTAGTAGCACAGGCCCTTTGTTTAGTTCTCTGATCATCATAATTTTTAATTAATATTGATTTGCAAAAGAGTGTTCATGCAGTGGCCTTAATCTATGGGTACAAGGATAACCTTCTAACAGGAACATTTGTAATTCCATATAAATATCCAGAAACCTCATCTAAGAGAGTTTAACCTTTTTACAGTGTTTTGTAGATGGTGTTAGTCCAATGATAATCTAATTTAGTCTTCAAAGTGGATATGGCTCATTAAGAAAAATATATAGTAAGAATCACACAATAGGCTTTGCATCAACACCTTGATAGGATCCTACGAAGTATCTGTGATGATATGAAGGAAAAAGACATTTTCAAAATATAGAATATTATCTGTAGCTAATAGAGGTAGCTACCTATCCACCTACTTATTTTGTCTAAAACAAAAAGCAAGTCAAAGAACTGGGAAGAAATCACACCAAATATTGTTCTAATTTCATCACAGATCCTTTAGGAGATTCTTTAGAATCCTTTAGAGATTATATAGAGATTATATACAGATTCTTTAGAGATTATATATACACAGATGAAGGGACCTAAAATAATGAAAAAATCTGACTACTGCAAAAATCCTACCCCGGATATGTAGAATCTAACGAGAGGAAAATTTAGACTCTGCATTCTTGGCAATCAGAACTTTAGCTACAGCTAATTTTACCTGAGGAGATTCAAAATGAGCAATGCTCTAAAGACAAATAAACTTTCAAAGGTAAAAGTTTCCAGCAGTTGCCAGTGCAACTACTCCATATTTGCAATCATAAAAGTTAGAGCTACATTTGACCCTCTTCTTGTGGTGACAACTCTTTTACTCTACTGGACTCACAACCTTTTACTGTACTTTGTTCATTAGTATTACTTGGAAATTGCAGGAAGCAAAAAAAGGAACCCAACCACAAAACACTTGTTTGATGAATATATTCAACAAAACACTTGCCTTCATCTTTCTTATTGTTGATATACTGTTACTTGGAGGGAAACTTATGAGCTCTAACCTATTACTTTGTAATTGCTTTGTCTAAAATCCTTCTTCTTTTGAAAATTGTGTGTGGAAAACATAAGAATAATTGATAAACAGAGAAAAGTAGAAACTGAAAGAATTCCTCCTCTGAGTCAGGCTTCTATTCATATATGCTGCCTGTGACGTATTATGCTCTTTATTTGATCTGTGCCTCTGTATCTTTTTAAGATGACATATAGGTTTTACCATAGCAACAGTTTAGGTTTGGGAAGGGGGGTTAAATTCTAAAATGATATTTGTAGGTTCTTGGAACAAATTTTTGGATATGGATCACAGCTGGTGTCAATTTGGTTTGCGGTTTTGGTTCAGTGGGTGAGCTCTACAAAAGAAGTGGAGATTTGAGTATCTATAAATAGTAAAGAGCCACAGACACTTTGCTGTAAAATAAAGTGGAAGGGAAGTTGTGAGAAGTAAGAAAGAGCAGCAGGATCTAATTACCTGAGATTTGTATCTGCTTTTAGGTATGGAAATGATGAAGAAAAGAGGCACAAAAGGAAAAGGGATTTGGGGGTTGGGTTTTTTTTGTGTGGTAGTATTTCAGGCTACATTTTCTTGTTTTATGAACTACTGTCTCTATACGTTTCTGTGTATTAATCCCTGTTGTGTTACTAGCAGTATTGTACCAGATACATATTTGTAATTTTTCTTATAGTATGTTGTTTAAGGATTATATCATAGTTTTTGCAATAAAAAATAGCAGCTTTACATTTTCATGAGGACTTACGTTAAGATTCCTACATGTTTTCAAACAATTATATTGATTTAAAAATATATAATATGTATTTTTAATCTTAATTTCTTAATGCTTGATCCTCTTCCAAAGAGACTTCATCTATGTCTAAGTGACTGTATGCATATACACAGTCTGAGGACAGATGATTCAGGTGTTTCTTATTCTCTGTTAAAGTAAACTCTAATTCATTCTTGTGGAGGCAGAATTCAGTCCCATAACAAGGGGAAAAACCTTCATGATGGATATTCAGCTGCATCTAATACATGCTTAACATCATTATAGCAGTATAAGGGATGTAAAAGAGTCATTTTCCTTTCCTGGAAAACACCATAAGACTGTCTTAAGATTCCTCTAAGCAGTGCTACCTATGAAAAACTATCCCAAGGAGCAAACCAGATACCATGGTTCATGAGAGTTGTTTGGGGAATATTTCAACGAATATATACAATTTAAGTACTGTTTTGTTTTGTAGTTTACATAAATACCTTGACAAAATGTTACAGGTAGATAAATCACAAATTGTAGTGGTTTTATAAGCATTTAATTCTTAATTTTGGTCCTGATTCTTCCCAGTTTTCCATGTTGTAACATTGTTGAAGTCTTTATTGTGCTTTTTACTCCCCTTTTGCTTAAGTTTAATAATGGTCTAATGTAAGATGATAAACAAATTTAAGTATTCTATTTGAAATTCTGAGCACACTCAGACTATTTGAAATTTTTTCTCAGAATTCAGAGGAACTAAGAATTTCCACTGTGTCCCCAAAACCGATGCCTTTATGCCCTTGCTACGCTTCCTGCAGGGTCATTTTAGCTAACTGCATGTTCTGAATGTCAGACCGCAAATGAAATAGTCTGATATAATGTTATCGCAGAAACAGTAATGAATGAACTTTGCTTTAAGAAAAAAACCCAAAAAACAGCACTATGGCTCTCAGGTCTGGAGTTACCACCTCAAAATACTTGTTCATGATCTCCCAAACAATTATTCCATTTATTGTATAGAAATGGGTCCATCTGATTTACTTCTGCATAAGATAGTGGAAAAGATCTCCTTTGCCAACTGACTTGAGATTATGCAAGCAAAGTACTCTACTAACTGTTCAGAGCAACTAGAAACACCTTGCTTTCCCAAGAAAATGTTTTACCTGAAGGACTTCACAGACTTAGTCTGTTAATGAGAACTATAATACATTACAGAAACTTCATTACTTCCAACGTAGGCTTGAACCAAGCGTGTCATCTCAGGAGTAATGAATGATGCTTTAGGGTAACAGGCAGTTATTATTTTTCTCCATAGTGATATTTTGGTGGAAGTGTACCAAAGACACTGTGAGATTATGCCACAAAGTACAGAAAGTCTTCCAGGAAGCAAATGAATAAGCTTTGCTGTGAGCGTAGAATAAAACCCATTAAAACCCATTAAAGGAACCCAAACTGTAGACAGAAGGCAAAGGAGGATTGATTTGTTGTAGCTGTAAAGACAATAGAATGTCCATTTATTAATTAAAAGTGCATTTTATGTATTGTGATGTGATAAATAGTTTGACTGTTTAGGTTAATTCCCTCAGAAATGCACCTAAGGCTATTAACACTGATAAATTATGCACTACTACTTTTTAAATTTCTGATAGACAGTCTTCACAAGTATGCTCCACTTTATTTTCAGTTTTAAGCAGCAGTTTTGTCTAATCATATTTGACATTTAACTATTGCCACTAAAAGCTTCTTAGCCAGAAAAAAGCCAAGCTTTCACAAACAGTTTCAACTCTGCTCTTTTTCCTCCTTTTCCTGTCAAATACACATGCATATGAAACACAGTTTCCTGTTTTGAAGGACTCTGCTGAAAAGAAATAATATACTCTTAACTATTTACTCCCTTGACTTTATACTCCCTTTAACTTGGGAGTGCTAAACCAAGTAACCCCTGCATAAAAGAAAGGAAATTTTTGGATATAAACAAATACAAAAAGAATATTGAAGGTATATGTACATAAATAAATCTATATATTCACACACATCAAAGTCCTGGGAAAATATATTAATCTCTGTTTCTTCTAGAAGGGTATTAACTAAATCAGCTATAGGTGAAAAACACAAAATAATTTTCATAGAAGTCCTGTGTCTTTGAATATGTAATATTTTAACTTTAATATCTATATTTTGTACATGCATAGATATAAATACAGTGTCTGTATTCTGATATAAACATATCTATATATTCTATGTATTCTGAGTACTTAGTACTGAGCTTATTTCTGAAAATCAGGCATCTATGTAATATCAAGTTAAAAAATTCATTTCTGTAAATTTGAATGTGTGATCATGTGTATACTTGAATGAGTGCATATGCTTCTGTATGTGTGTGTTCTGAAAAAATAGCTTTTTTTGTCACTCTCTGATGGTGGTGATGGAGGGAGACAAATACCTTTCTCCCCCCATAATTTCTAAAGGCATGTAAAGGGTTCATTGTTTCAAATCAAAGAGCTATTCATAATAAGTTCCAATAAAATGCAATCCATCACAATTCTACATCAGCAGAAGCTTTCAGCTTGTGCATATTTTGTCAGGAAGGCAATTTAAAGCTTATAAACACAAATCACATCTTTGGGTTTTAACCACAAAACGTTTACACAGTACTGACCTACCACCTACAGTGTCTCAAGATACAGCCACGAAGTAGAGCACTCCACCTGCAATAGCAGGCAGGACCATGAAGCAAGGACCTGGAGAGAGCATTTTCTTTTGGGGCAGACCAGGTATTGAGGCATCAATTCAGGAATTCTCAGAAGCTTGGAAGATAAAAGGATGTTTGTTTCCTTGCATTTATATCCCTTATCAAAGTGTTTATTTGACATAATAATTAAAACAGCTATTTGGATCACAGACATATCTGAAACAGGTTTCTTTATCCAGGAAGAAGGTCTCTGGGACTATTTACCCCTTCCCCCCCCTTCTATAATGATGCTTGTGAACTAATACCTACATTGACTGGATCCACAATTGCTATAATACCATAGCATCTCTGATCACTAGCTGATTTGGCACAGTCTGTAAAAAAAAACCCATAATGCATATAGCTGAATTACTCTTAGAAAAAAAATGTAAAGAAATATTATTCATTCCATTTTACTGGAGGAGAATTGAAGCACAGGGATGTGCTATTGTTTGCCCAAGGTTACAACTGTTTAAGTGACTTACTCAAAAAAGTCTGAATCAACCATTTCTGTAGGCTGGTCTGTCTTAATGTGCAAACATTACTGTTTTTTTTCTTAGTATTTCCTATTCTGGGAATCTTGGAAGAACAGTAAAGATTCATCTTGCTAGGGAACTGGTATTCATAGACTCATGAATCATAGGATAATCTTAGCTGGACCGGACCTCTGTAGGTTACCTGGTCCAACCCCCTGTCCAAATCAAGGCTAACTCGGAAGTAAGATTAGAGTTAATTAGGGCATAGTCCAGTCAAGTTTTGAAAGCTTTGTGGAAAATCCACAGCCTTTCTTGACAGCCTGTCCAGCACTCAGCCATTCTTTCGGTGAAGAATTTTTTTCCTTGAGTCCACTTGCAATGTCTCCTGCTGCAACTTTTTATCATTGCCTCTTGTCATTTCATCGTGCATCTCTGAGAAGAGACTGCCTCTGTTTCTCCATAACCAACTGTTATGTACTTAAAGACAGAAAATAAATCACCTTTTAGCCTTCTTTTTGCCTGGCTAAACAAACACATTCCTTCAGCCTCTCCTTCAACATAGTGCGTGCTCCAGCCCCTGACTATCTCAGTAGCCATTCTCAGGCTTTGCTCCAATTTATTGACACCTCTCTTGTGGTGGGGAGCCCACACTGACTGTGGCACTCCAGAAGTGAACGTACACACAAGCTCTCAGGGGGAATAAACACTTCCCATGACCTGCTGGCCATGCTTTTGCTAATGCAGGCCAGTATGGACTTTGTTTACCTTTGGTTGTGCACACTGTTGACCCACTTTCGACTTGCCGTCCACGAGGATCTCAGGGTCCTTCTCTGCAGGGCTAGCTGTTTTCCAGCCAGTTGGCCTCCAACTTGCATAGATGCAAAAACAGCACTTCCCCACCCAAACTAAGGTAACTAAGGGCTATAAGACATAGTTAGTTATATTTTAGGAGAAAGAAGCTATTCAATACCATCTCAACATGGGACTGCAGTCTGACAATTACTAAATATACTGTGTTTCCCATTAAGATTAAGGGAACTTTCAGGTCCCAAACCTTTTAGATCTTAAAAAGAAATAACAGAAGAAGATTTATAGAAAACAAAAATCACTTTATAATAGAAAAGTGGATAACTTGTTATTCGTTGTAATACACAGTGATATATTCTTTAGCAGTGACATTGTTTTATTCCAAACAATCACAAGTCAGCAAAAGGTTTTAAAAATGACACATTTACCGTTACTTATAATCTGATTCTGTTACCATATCCCTGGGATTTATAACTCCCCCACTGGATCTTTACCCCTTTCCTACCACTAAATTGTTATCCTCTCTCCTTTTTTTTTTTGGTTTTTTTTTGTCATTTTGGGTCCATGTACTTTTGGCATTCTTAAATGGCTGCATATTGATTCTGGAACTATTAGCTGTTACTGGCTTGTTTGCACAATTGAATCATGGTCCCAAATGAATATTTTGTGTTATAAAATTCTTTCCAGCTTATTAAGGAGCCAACCAAAAATGAAAAGGAATGGTTATTCTAAAATCTTTTTCTCATTTGATATTAGCAAATTGTTTCAAAAATTCACATCTTCTTTTCTGTGCACAAACTGCCTACAAAAATGAGTCTGGTGCCAGCTGGAGTGTTTTTAAAGCACATACAACTCTAACCTTTCTTAATCTAATTTACATTTTAAAATGTTTGTGGTTCCAATTCAATTCATGCTGATCCTGCCATGGAAATGTGGGAGGACAATGTTTAAAATAATAATAATTCTTTCCTCCTTCAGACAGCCAAGCATAGAAGAGAAGAGTTCAGAGTATGCTGGGAAAAGAAAGAAAACAGGCCTGGATTCACTCATTTTTTTGCTGAAGTAGAGCCACATACAGAATCAGTATATTCACAGCAGAGGTTTTGGAACAAGCACAGATGGCCTGATAAATAAAGGAAAGAAAGTAGTGAGAGAAATCAAGCTACTTCCATGTTGTAGAATGTAGCTGCAGAGGGATGAGATGAAGAGACAGAGCCATTACCGCTGGAACAGAGACTTGTTGCCATGGGAGCAGGGATAAGGATAGCTGGTACCCTGGAGGCAGCTACTGGGGGACAAAAACAAAAAAAAGAGGGATAAGAACTTGGAACACTGTATGTATAGGGGACAGACTCTCCCCCTCTGGTGCTTTAGGAAGCCTGAATTGCCTTATTCCCAACCTAAGTAACCCCATGTATGAGGGGGCCAAGGCCAGAAATGCAAAACTTTGCAAGGGGAATATTAAGAATCTGTTACAGAAATAGTTGTTTTTTTCTGACCAATTTGGAACTCATAGTTCTCTCTTCCCTTTGCGCTCATTTAAAAATATACATAGTATGTGAGATGCAAGGTGAATGTCCATCCTCACAAGCTAATATCTTGTGGATCACTAAGGGAAAGACAGAGGCGTTTATCCACAGGAACAGAAGATTCACAGTTTGTTCCCCTAATAAGTCATAGATTGGCTCATAGGAGTGCAGTGACAATTCTAATACTCTGAGGCTTTGAGTTAGGGAGGCATAAAATTTTAAAAACCTTGCTAAATACTCCTACTGATACTTTTCAGTAAAACATAGCACAAAAATTCAAGCAATATCCTGATGTCATGGGACATAAACACGGTTCAACAGGGATAAAATTTGCTCTAGGATTTCACCATGGATTTTTTAGTTTTAAAGTAAGTTACTTTAAATTAGGTTGCCGTTTCCTGTATACAAATCATGTATTGCAGTTTCCCATTTTCCCAAAGAGCAGGTATTTTAAATAGAAAAGATCAGCAAAGGAACTTTTCACACCCCGATTTTCCAGGTAAAGAATAAAGGCACAGAGGGTACAAATGGTTAAATTTTTGTAGCATAGTTAAACATCAAACTTTGGACCCTCTGCCCCATGATTTACCTGCAAGATTTTGTTATCTTTTTTCCTCACAAGTCTGTCTTGCACTCATTTTCTTTCATTCTCTAGTATGATCTGATTGTTGAAACTCTGTGACCAAAACCCCTGTTTTGTAACCTTTTTTGAAAGTGTATATTAATAAACACAAACAGGACTTGTCAGTGCAGCAAAAAAATAAAACTGCCTGTTATATGCAAAGTACATCTTTAATGATGTTTAAAAAGGAGCTAAACATCTCTATGGGAATTCTTAAAACACTTATCTCTTAGGCTCTTATTTAGTTTTGCGACTCTTTGTTGTTTAACAAGCTGGAGAAATGGGTCATCTAATGTTATATTAATCAGTAAATTAATATTTTAATTTGGTTTTCTTTATAGTTGAGATGCTTGCGGCATCTCCAGTATTTTCTCTCTCCATACACTGATGTTAAGCAGTATCATTATCATATTGTACCTTGGGGTTGTGAGATAACAGGGTCCAGTGATAGCTCTATTCTTAGGAGAGTGGGAGGTTTATGATGACACTTATACATTTTAAATGGCACATGGAGGCTCTCATGTAATGAGATGTCTTACAGCTGAGTCATAGGCTTTTCTACATTGGGCTTTTCAGTTCATATACTTGAAATCACAGCTTTCAGGTCCAGGTAGGTGATACATTTTGCCAATCTTTTGATACGATCTTTACAGCATGCTGGAGTAAAAATCTCACTCATTCAGTTTTTCTTGAACAGTCCTATTTTGAAGGTTTTTTATAAGTTGCAAGACTATCAATAGATGAAAAGGAGAGAAAAGGAAAATTAATTCATTTTTTTGAAGGTTAAGTTCTAGTTTAATATAATTTTTCAAATATTCAGTAAGCCAAATGCAGAAGAGACATAAACTTTTACTTAGTATTATGAGCTCTAATTACCGTTTTGAAATCTTCTTGGAAAATCAGAATTTGTGATTAGTTCAGGCCAGACTGTCCCTGGCCCTTGCACATCTATACCAGCAGCTGACAAAGAAAACGTTCTCCTTTTTGCTCTCTTATGCATGACCTTATAACAGGTCAAAACAGTGCTAAGACGGAAATGGTTCACAGGTCACTGTTAGGTGAGTACAAAGGAAGAAACAGTCTTTATTCCTTTTACCTCCTTAGACAGTCACAATCTGACCTTCTCACCTTCTCCTTTCCCTCCAGACTCCATAATTGAGGATATTTACTGCATCAAAGATCCCATGCCTAGTACAGGCCCCCTCCCTCTGTTACAAATACACAAATCACACATCCTAGTGCATGTTCGCTCTGGTCCAATGGTAAGCTACATGTCTGAGTGAAAATATATGTTTGGTGATACCCTCACATACCAAGGTCAAAGCAAATCACATTCACACATTTCATATCACAGCCTGTTTACTGGCCATACTTCAGCACATGCACCATAACCATATATGACTGTAAAATAGCCAATACTTTATTGTTTCTTGAGCTTCACTGGCTTTGTAACATAGTCATTCACAAAAATGCATCCAAATGCAGGTTCCACTTACGCTCACAATTACGCAAGTACAAAGCTGGCCCAGCAAGAATGGTGGTTGACATCACCAAGAATCATGGTGACACTTTCCTTCTCTCCCTCCTTACCTCCCCCTCTTTTATTTTTTAATTTTTAAATAACTTAAGGACTGGGATGTGAAATGGCATTTTAAACATTACCTAGCGCTGGATTCTAGGTTCAGGGACCTAGTTGTGTCTGGCAACCCTTAGGTGCAGTCAGAAGCTTTTTTTTCCCATCTCAGGATAGTGGTAACAGCTTTCCCAAAGATAAGATCACCTGGATTCATAGAATCACAGAATAGTTTGGGTTGGAAGGGACCTTTAAAGGTCATCTAGTCCAACCCCCTCTGCAATAAGCAGGGACATCTTCAACTAGATCAGGTTGCTCAGAGCCCCATGCATCCTAACCTTGAACGTTTCCAGGGATGGGGCATCTACGACCTCTCTGGGTAACCTGTTCCAGTGTTTAACCACCTTCATTGTAAAAAATTTCTTCCTTGTATGTAGTCTAAATCTACCCTCCCTTAGTTTAAAACCATTACCCCTTGTCCTATCACAACAGGTCCTGCTAAAAAGTTTGTCCTCATCTTATAAGCCCCCTTTAAGCACTGTAAGACTGCAATAAGGTCTCCCTGGAGCCTTCTCTTCTCCAGGCTGAATAACCCCAACTCTCTCAGCTTTTCTTCATGGGAGAGGTGTTCCATCCCTCTGATCATTTTTGTGGCCCTCCTCTGGACCTGCTTCAACAGGTCTGTGTCTTTCCTGTGCTGAGGGCTCCAGAGCTGGAGGCAGTACTGCAGGTGGGGTCTCACCAGAGCAGAGTAGAGGGGCGGAATCACCTCCCTCAACCTGCTGGCCACGCTTCTTTTGATGCAGCCCAGGATACGGTTGGCTTTCTGGGCTGCGAGGGCATTTTGCTGGCTCATGTCCAGTTTTGCATCCACTAGTACCCTCAAATCCTTCTCTGCAGGGCTGCTCTCAATCCCTTCATCCCCCAGCCTGTATTGATACTGGAGGTTGCCCCAACCCAGGTGCAGGACCTTGCACTTGGCCTTGTTGAACCTCATGAGGTTCACATGGGCCCACTTCTCCAGCTTGTCCAGGTCCCTCTGGATGACATCCCGTCCCTCAGGCATGTCAACTGTACCACTCAGCTTGGTGTCATCTGCAAACTTTCTGAGGATGCACTCTGTTCCACTGTCCATGTCATTGATGAAGATATTAAACAATACTTGTCCCATTACTGAACCCAGAGGGACACCACTTGTCACTGATCTCCATGAGCCATTGGCCACTACCCTCTGGAGGTGACCATCCAACCAATTCCTCATCCACCAACCAGTCAACCCACCAAATCCGTATCTCTGCAATTTAGAGAGAAGGATGTTGTGGGGGACTGTGTCAAAGGCCTTACAGAAGTCCAGATAGATGACATCCGTAGCTCTTCCCTTATCCACTTATGTAGTCACTCCTTTATAGAAGGCCACTTGGTTGGTCAGGCAGGACTTGTCCTTGGTGAAGCCATGTTGGCTGTCTCAAATCTCCTCCCTGTCGTCCATGTGCCTTAGCATTCAGTCAGCCTCAAGGCCAGAAATGATGTGTGGGCCGTTGGCTGGATGACTGCACCAAAATATTTTGAAGTTAAAATGAATGGAAGAATCTAAACGAATATGCTTGTTATCTTAACACAATAACAATGGAGTTAATAGGTGATTTTATATTATGAGAGTCATGAAAAATTTTGTGATGGTTCATTGAAAACTTGTGTGACCATTCACATTGGTTTTGACAGGTACTAGTTTTCTCTGAGGGAAGTACTATATTTCACCCATTTTTTTACAAAAGCTTATAAATAGGATAACAAACCTCTGAATGGGTTTTGAACTAGGATGAAGTTCTGAGCCTAATTCAATATCAAAATCCTTTTGAATTCAAGAGTAAGTTTACCCCAGTTTTAATATGGAGGACTTATAGACAAGTATGAACTTTTGGAGGTGTTTGGCTTCACTGTGAACATTTCTCACATCTCTAGCTATCATGTTGTTAAGGTCACCACTTGCCAGTATCAACAAAGCAAGCTTGTGCTTTCCGTTACTCCTCACTGAAAGCTGCAAGGGCAGGTTTGACTGCCTATATGATTTTGAACCCCCATCTTCTGGAGTCTTTACCCACAACAGATAACATCTGTCTTCAAAGACAGTCTCACCAGCTCCAGAAGGAGCAAGTCAATAGACTACATAAGCAGGGACAGCGGAAGGTATCTTAAAAAGGTGGGTGCTCCAGAAGTGAACGTGCATGAAAAAAAAAAGAGAGGCAGTCTACTTAAACTAAACCAAATAATCTAAGGGGCCTGGCTACACTCCCATTTTTACATCACATGCAAAAACAAGTTAGGAAGAAGTTGTCGCTTTAACTACTTAAAAAATAGATTGAAATTCCAATTCTTCTGTCCCAAAAGCACAGCAACATTTTTCCCTCTATTGATTATCAGTCCACTTCAGTTGAAACAGTCCTGGCTAAGATCAAAATCTCTTTGAAAAGATGACTTTAAACCTGATGAAGTACCAGCACCACTGCACTATGCTATCAGATGGTTATTTTTGGAAAATGAAAGTAAATCAATATTAATAATATAAACCAGAAATTGATTGATTTTGCCATTAAAATATGTAATGGTGAAAAAGCCCATATCTAATGATTTTTGTTAAAGTCTGTCAGTAACATATTAATTAAACTGGATACACGAAAATATTTTAAGACATTTGTAAGACTTACTTGGGTCAACCAATTTTTAAAAGCAAAAGTTCTACCATTAATAAATTGGAGAAGGATCATAGCCATTAAGCAATAAGGATGGAAGTCACATGAAAGGATGATTATGAGAAATTTGAAAAAAGAATTTGCAGTCTCCATCATTCTCTGTCTCTTACAGTCTAATAAGTTAACTTGTACTGACTGGCAAGAGAGGCGATAAAACCTGATAATTCTTTAAATGACACTAATTCCAGGATGTATGCAAAGCCTCACCAATGCCTTAGCATCTATCAAGGACATATTAAATAACTCAAGATAGTGGATTAATATTGTGTAACCATCTTCAGAAATTCTAAACCATCCATTCCAACATCCTTACTAGCATTGATTATGAACCATTGAATCAGTACTTTATGTTCATTTCCTTTCACTTGCTTTATTTTACACTGGGGAATATTTGCATTTGTATTGCATTCCTGCTTCAAGTCAAACACACTTTAAAATTCATACCTGCCTTAATGCAATAGTAACTTTGGTAGCCTGTTATTGTCTTTGACAACTATGTCCATCCCTTCCTCCACCCAACAGGGGAGAATTAAAAGAAAAAAAAAGGAAAAAAAATTAAAAAACAGAAAATAAAGAACTAAAAGGCCAGTGATTTGATAACAAAACCAATGTAGAAATAGCTAATTGGGAGATTTGGGAATTATCAGCTAATGTATGTCAATAAAGGTCTAGTAATGATGTCCAAAAAAAAGTTAACAAAAGCACCACCAACAAAATGAGGAGTTAGAAAGCACATTACAGCAATCAGTAAATCATTTTGAAAAAGAATCAAAATCACTACACAGAACTGAAAACCACTAAGTCAATCCTTATTGTCAAGCCTAATGTGATCCAATGTACTGTAGTGAGGGAATGGGAAGGAAGTGTCTACACCACATGTTGAATTAAAGGGAATCAACCAGCCATTTACTTTCATTTATTTAGTAACCTTCATGATGAGATCATCAAATATATTGTCTCCTCAGGAATCATAGAAGACTACTATCTCGCTCTCTTTTTTCTACCCCTCCTTTTCCAGTATGATTTTTCTGTCAGACTATTCGATCTGTTAAATGCATGGGGTTTTTAGGGGGAGGGTTGTTTTTGCTCTGTACAAGGAGAAAAAGATACAAAGATAATATTCTAGCAGATTAATTTTAAGTCACTATGAAGGATACATTAATGGACCTCTGAAGATTACAGTATCATGTTTGTAAAGAGTAGTGCTCACAGCAGCTTGTTAACTGAGACCAATAGGAAATACTTTTACTGCAAGGGGTAAGTAAAAGGAAAAAAGTTTCCTGTTCTGCAAACCCAAAATCAAACACAAAAACCATATGGATTGTACCACCATACCTACAAATCTAGAGATCACTGCATTAAACAGAGAGGACTTCTCTTGTCCCTTTGTTTGCTAGGCAAGTCATCTGCTGTTGAAATAATTTGCTCTCAAAGGTGGATCAGATGAACTGTGTCCATGTTTCTTCTGTTCCAGTTCCGCAGGGGGAGCCTGAAGCAACAGCCTTAGATAGCCTACAGCCCTAGCTGTAGATATTTATTCTGTAGACACCTAAAGGAAAGTGAAATGGATCTCACAATGGGTAAGAAGACTTCTGTTCCCAAAGGCAGTTAATATAACTGAAAATCAGTGGGGCACAGGGATCTGAATGACTCAGTGGCTCACTGCAGTTCAGAATCACTTATCCGTGCTACCTACCAATGACTTGGTAAACCTTACATGAAGTTTGCAAGGGCATCCAGAAATCCTTTCTTTGGTCACTGTAGTCCCCTTAGTACAATTCTCTGTCTAGGCAACAATCCCTCATTCTGTCTAGTTCAGAATTAATTTTAGTATTGTTACAGAACTTTTTATTGAGTCATATTTACATGCTCCAGCTGTTTATGCTATTTTGAAAGCAACAAATGAAGTAAGTGCTTTTAGCTTTAGAATTTCCTTCATCTAACTCAAATCTGCAGGAGTTCTTGTGTATTCAAACAACTGGCAATTTTTCCCAACTGTGGCAGTTGGCCCAATAATAGGTACTATCCCACTTTGCAAATCTTGACTCAATTATGTCAGAACATTGTGGCAGGAAGATCACTACTTTGAGAGTGTTTCCCTGCTTGGGTGTGTACACCGTGTAAAATTAAATTTGCACTTCGTATTACCTCTAATATTTGTACTCCCACATAGTTTAAGATTATCTATTTATTGAAATATGAAAGAGATATCACACAGAAGGGATTTTTATTGAAGAAGTGTGGTTAAATTATGTTTCTTTTCATATGGGTAAACTGGTTGTATGTGTCCTGTTCCCTACCTGCTTCCATGATAACGGTAACAAAGCCTCAAAGTTAAAATGAAATAAAGACAAAAATAATAAAACAGTTTGCAATGCACCATAACATTGCTGAAACCCAAACAATTTGTAAAGGAAGGAAGCCACAGGTTAAGTTCTTTGTTGCTTTTTGGAATTATTTCAGAGACTTATTTTTCTCTCTTAAATAGCTTCTGCACAATTCCTTGTAGTTTTAACTTGGTAGTGGTGCTGATTATATATCTCAACAGAGTTGAATTCTGAAACATAAACTGTTCATTGAAATTTCAATCTTTTATCAAACAAGGTCAAATTATTATTTTTTTTAAGTAGAAAACTTCCAATTAGTGATAGCTGAATTATTCATAGTGCATAAATTATCTAAAATAGTATATTACTTTATTCTGTTCCAGATTGACTGGTAAAGAATTTGAGTTCCTATGAATTTATTCATTGTTTTCATTAGATCTGTGAACAGTTTATGTACTGAACTTCAGTACATAGGGTGATTTGCTGACAATTTACTTTGACTATTCACAATTTGTAGAGCATAACTGTTAGCTAAATCATGTGGGTTTTGTTTCTGCTTTCTAAATAGATGAATATTTTTAAAATGTGAAAATAACAAATAATGCTTAGCCAGTAACAAATAAAAAATAATGAATACTCTTTGATTCCGTTCTTCCTACCATATTCACTCAACAAAAGCTGTTTGAGTAAACGTTCACAAATACCAAAATGAAAGGGCATAGGCACACAGGAAGAATGGCTTTTCAATTTGCTACTTACAAGTCTTCCATTAGGTGTCAGCTGCTTACATTTCCAAACATTATATCCCACAATAATGAATAAAAGACTTCCTAATAAAAGGAAGGCTTTTTAGAATGAACATTATGAGTACCTACTCAAGACTAAGGTTAATTTTGTGCCTTGCATGAGCACTTTGGCTTGCAGATACAGAAAGAGCTTGATTTAGGAATGGGTCACACTCCTCAGACATGAAATATCCATCTGTTGTGTGAACAGTCATACTCAAGAGTGAATGAAATTTCTCTGACCAGAAGAAAGTAACTGAGTATTTTGTGATACCTGATCTCTCCCCCAGCTGTGGAAACCTATTGAAGCAGCTCTACTTATAATACATTTGTCAGAATGCTAATTGGAAAAATGACTTCATTGTGTGAGTCATACAGTCACCTCTGCAGACCTCATTAGACTTAAATGAGCAGACTGAAGGCCAGAGCAATCATTCTGAGCACAGCCATATGTTGGTGAAGAAGCTTTCTCAGAAACAGGCTCGTGGCCAACTTTGGGTACTTACAAATGACTAGATGGAAGATGGAGGTCTTGGTGGCAGGAAATACATTGGAAACATATGTAGAGTGTTCCCTTTCACAACAAAGAACAATTTTAAAAAAATCTTCTTTGAACATCACAGATTCACTAGCTGGTAAATTTTTAAATAGCTTGCAATGTTTTGAGTTAGGACAATGGTATGTTTAGGTGGCAGTAGAGCATGTTTGCATGTAACTGTGTGGTCCTTTGCAGGACAGGCCATAGCACATGGTTGGAAGTCCTTAGGAACACAAAACTTTTTGGTGGGCAATGAATTCATTCCAGCCTGACTTCAAAAATTAGCAGCAACAACCAAAATACACTATTGGTTGAGACTGTGACTTTCCTTGAGAAGCTAAGCTATATGCGTGGAGCTGCTGTTTACCTGTGTTCGAGAATTAGGTAGATCTGGATGAGGGCTTTAGTAGAAAATGAGAACAACTCTGTCTCCCGCAGCAGCCAAAAGGTAACCTCCAGCAGCAGAACTAGTACAAAGAGAGAGAGATAATCTACCACTTCATTTAATTTTTTTTAACCTGAAATATTCTGCTAGTAGGATAGCCAGATTCAGAAGGGCTGAGGAAAATACTATTTGAAGACATCTCATAGTAAACAAAAATTCATAGTACAAGATAAGTGGAAGCAACATGGGATAGCGATCTCCTTCTGATGTCATCTAAATTTAATATAAATTTGGAATGAGGCTTAGAGTGACTTACAAAGCTTGATAAACAGGGAATTAAATTCAATATACTTTTTCAGAGGAGTAAAAAGTAAATAATATAGTCATCAAGGTTTATGGAATAACCTCACCCAAAACAAAACTATTGAGATACAAGACTTTTATGATTACAGCTATGTCTTACCTTAAATACATCTGTTTTGAAGCTATAGATTAAGGCACTTATGTGGTTGTGAAAATCTCAACAGTCTGACCTTTATGAATTTTATGTCAACTACTCATGTAAGTCTGAACTTCAGAAAAGTACACATTTTGCTTCATTTTCTTAGTTGCTGTGCACACAGTTCTTCTTCTATCTGACCTTGAAATAAACAAGAATGAAGAAAATATTTTCAAAAATTGACAGCTCACTACAACTAAACAGAAATAAAATAGGAGGCTTTTAAAAACCTACATTGTTACTACAACGTTTAAACTAGCAGGAGAGCTTCAGAAGGCTATTTTAAGTAGAGCTGCCAACAAGAAGACTGAGAATCTTGACATTCCCATCATCACTTGAGAGACAGAGTTGTATCTATTCAACTCCACCTTCCTGCATGATGAAAAATAAATCTGAGATGTGGCCTTGAAGTATCAGCCCCCCAAAAAACTCTGCTCATGCGAGTTATGCCCTTCCAACAGGCATGTTTCTATTATGCTTCTCAGTGTCATAATTGCTAACACAGGGGTGAAATCATTTCACAAAAATGGCCATAAATTCCTAAGTTCCCATATAAAAAGCAACCAAGTTACAACCAGTTTGTAGCAAAACAAGAGGATAAAAACTAGGAAATAAAACACATTTGCCATAGTGAGAGCCCTCACATCCAACCAACACATGGTGCTTTTTACATTTACCTACTTGAGAGACAGAAAAACTGCCCCTAAAGCACAGCACTAAAAAAAAAAAAAAAATCACTTTTTTAACACATACAGTAACCTGGGTATTTGCACTAAAACACCTAAAATGTAGAAGTTCCTGCCCTGGTTTCATGAAAAGATTATTCTCAATGCCAGCACTACAACATTATGGTGGTATCACTCACTTAACCACGGTCTATGTAATCCCTCTTTGTGGATAAATAAATAATTTGTCCTTGGTATACCAACAAATTCCTTATTTCTTCCTCCCAGTGTTTGACTTCACGTCCATCCTTAAATTATTAACTCCCGCAGGAATGTGTCCTTCTTTGAAAATACAAAAACTATCTGCCAGTTGTTGAGTGTTATCATATAAAAAATGCATTTTGTTGTTAAAGAAAAATGTAAATATCTGCATGGTAAAACTCTGCTATTATTAATTGAACACTTTGATTCAAAAGCAGAGCTGTCATTTCTTGAAGTGGATGTCAATATTTAATTTTAATACTTAAAAATCTCTTTCAGTAATCAGGCAAATTCATAGGAAAACTTGTGTAATTGTCTACACATAATTTCTCACTGGTACTGCTTTTAGTATATTTAGTTCCATACAACAGAACTGTGGCTTGAACATTTTAAAACACAGGTTCAAGCTTGTTCAGTTACACTATTTGCCAATATTTCCTCCAATGACAATAACACATTCCAACTGCCTTTTCAGGAAGCCATCTTTTTCATTTGTCTTTTTTGTCCTCTTGGCAAGAAATATCCATAATGATGACTGTTTCCCTAACCTTTCATTATCAGGCAGGATAAATAGCAACATCAACCACATGCTTCTCTGAGGTATAGCTTAAGATTATTATTTCCCCAGACTGTGTAACAGATAACAGCGCGGAAGGTACTTTGCAGTTTACTGGTTAGACTACTAGTAAACTTGCATTTTTCTGAAGTTGCCTACTTTTTAATAGATCTGTTGCCCGTATGCATTTTATTCAGGCGTATTGCTGCTTTGCACATGCAGAACTCACATTTGAAAATGGCAGGGGAAATTTAGTCCTCCTGCTACAAACACACGAGCCTCTACCCAGTGCACTGTGTATGTATTTCCAGTTGTCCATACTTCCGACACTCCACTCCCAGCATTGTTCGAAGCTCTTGAACTAAATGAAAACTTCCATTCCATGGAACTTACTTTGCCCACACAACGGATCAACTGTTAGAGACTAACCTTTACAAATATTTGGGCAAGTCTTATGCTGTATCAAACACAGAAAACAATACACGTACGCAAGAGTGAACTCTGTCTCTGATTTGAGGTTTTCTTCAGCCTGATCACTGTTTCCACCAAATTTAAACAAACAAGGAAATGGAATGCAAGAAGCTAAAAAGTCACGCACCATTAAAAAAATTAAATAGTTCTTTCAGAAATGCTAATTTTTTCACATAGCATATGCTGTGGGTTTAATTTATTGTTAGTTATGCTGTTAAATTGACTGAAAATGTATCATTATACCTTAATAACCCTATTGTAAGTGCAAAGCACATCCTTAACTGGGGACCCACAAGTGATGCTTCCAAAATGTAATACAGACATAGCCTACAGAATTAATGTATATTTCAAGTGTTTATAAAATTTCTAAATATGTGCAAATTAAGAATTGCTAAAATATCATTCTGATAAACAAAAATGTAGACCTTTTCAAAGTTTCACAGATCATACCATATGCCAAATGAAGTTCCTCTGCATAACCTTGGCCACATGCTTTCAAGTTTAATACAGTTAATTTTCCCACTCAATAACTATTTTGAGTCTGGTAGTCCAACTCGCTTCACAAATCTGTGAAATTCATCATGTAACCGTGGCACATGAATACTACAGCTAGTATGATGTACATTTTTTCCTCTTATGTGTCTACCTATTACCTACAGAAAAGCCATACAGCACGTGTGCAAATTAATCTGTGGGAGGTAAAACCATTCCCTTAGTTCACCCACTTTACCATATGGAAATAAAGATCTTCAGTACTGAAAGCTTCCTAGCCCTAGGGCTTACAGAGCATTGCCATGTGACATATGTTTCTGCATGTATAGTTTAACTGGTTTTTTGGACTAATTTTTAGTAAAGTTTAATTATATGATAGTAATAATTGTATTTATATATCAATATAGATTTCAAAAGTCATGGAAATACTTGCTGTAATTACGAAAAAGTGTTTTGCAACATTTCCTTTCTCTTTTTTATTGTTTCCACATTACAGAAGTGCACCAAATCCATATCCACTTTCCTTAGCTAATGCAAGTTGGTGTACGTCCAGGCCTGTGGTGGAGGCGGTTTGGTCCCGTTCCCCAACTGGCTGCTAAAACCTGCTCCTTGCAAGCTCCACTCCCCACAACGCACTCATTCCCCACAGCTGCTGTGCCGTTCCCGAGAACCACAGCGCAGATGCCCAGCTCTGCACACAGCTTCTCCTCTCCCTTCAGCCACCCCCTCAAGCCTGCACCCAGGCGTCGGCACCCTGGCCCCCCACCCTCACCCCCCAAGCAGAAGTCGTGGGTATTTCTTTGGCACAGCAAGGCTTGGCAAGCTCTGTGGCTCTGGAGCTACAGCACAGGGCTCAGGGCTGGCCTTATCAGGCTGTGAAATTCCACTGAAACCAAGGGGATTTCTTCTGCTGAGTGGAAAGCATGCAGAAGGGCTGTCAGGATCGGGGTCTTACATACTACACGAGTGGAAGAAGGAAAATGGAAATCTTTTCAATGAGCCTGTTTGCTTTGTAATATAAAACCATATAATGAAAGCACATTCACATCATTGTAATTTTCTAATGTTTTATACTTTAGTCTTATTTTTCATAGCAGTTTCTCTGATTTATCCATTTCAATTTTTTATGTTATTTCTTCTTTTTTTGTTGCCTGTTTATTATTGGCATATATTTTTAGTATTTTTCCTTTGGATTTTTTTTAAATTGACAAGATTTCATCTCTGTTTGTTAAAGAGAACCAGCTGTTTTCTTCAAAGATAATTTTCTGAAGCTGTTGTGCGCCATAATTACACTGCAATTACACAGCAATATCCATAAAAGCAGATGAGGATTCTATGTGTCCTTCTGACTCATTAGAAGTTGCAAAAATGATGGATGCAGTCTTTCCTAGCTTGACTATTGCCCTCTGTTGGTAAACCCAAGTCCTGTCATATCGAGAAAGCACTAAAGCAAGGAATAAGAGAAAACCTTTGAAAGGAGATTAATTTCAGTTTTGGTAATGGGAACAGTGAAATAATATTGAAGCTGGAAAGTATTTTCTAGGTGCATTTTATGGAGAACATTTTGAGTGCTCTAGTTAATGTTTGCAATAAATCAACATTTTGCGTTCCATTTTCTGATAAATTCTTTCTTTTTTCATATAGTCAAATTACTTGAGCAATTATTTTCTTTTCAGTTCAGTCTCACATTCATGTAATTTCCTTATAAAAACCTTCAAACAATTTCTTGTTTTTAAAGATATGATCAGATTCTATTAAATTCTGTTTTGTTCAGTTGTTCTGATGTGAATTAGTTGAAAAAAAAGTCAAAATATGCTCATATGGCTTTGGAATACCTTAGATCTTCATGTCCTAACTGTGGAGATGAATAAAATCAGAGAGCTTCTTTCTTCACTCAGACCAAAGCAGACCAAACCCAATTCCTTCTGAATCAACAGACCAAAAATAATTTCATTCCAGAATCAGTTCTCAAATATTTGAGATGACAGAAGAGAGTAATTTGGATGGGGATGGGGTGAGGTCTGGGGAGGTGGGAGAGGAGTTGTTTGGGGGTTTTTTTCATTAAATATTGACTCAGGTGAGCTATTTAGTTTTGTTGGTTCCTTTTCTGGTTAGGGTTTAGCTTGGTGACTTCTAAAGATCCTGCACGATGAGCCTGAGCCAAAGCCAAGAGGCAGTGAAGCTACTTGTACTGAATTTCAATGGACTCTTGTTCACTCCTGTCAGAGCAGCCACTGAACTCTCTCTGATCTTGATTTGCAAAAGGATTATGGATGGGGCAGAACTTCAGAAAACAAATTAGTTTCATTAAGACCCTGCAAAGTTTAATGTGAGTTGCAAGTCAGGAGAGACCTATCAGCACATTAGTTTCTCCTGCATTCCTTTAGTTTCAACCAGAGCTGGATCCCGATACGGTTTCAAAACATTTACTTTGGCATGGGCAATAGGGAGCATTCTGGTTTTGTAGCCAACTGGTCAACCAAAGCATACAAGGCGATTATTAGTCCTCTAGTGACTTTCAGCAAACAGACCCTGTTTAAACAGCAAAGTTAAACAAAACTCAGTTTAGAGAGTCTATTCTGAAAAAAAAGGCATTGGGAAATGAACATGTGTTTTATTTTCAGTTGTATTTCTAGCTGCCATAGCATCTACAATGTGTCTCTTACCTTGCAAAATTTTTAGATGCTCAGAATTAAAGTATTTCCTTTAACTCCAGGCAAGGACCAGATTTTGTTAAGGCTAATACAAGCACAGGAATACATTTTCTAATGCTCACATTTTTTCACTATTGATAGCTAAGGCAACTTGAGTGAAGCTTTATAAGCTGGTTACTTCCTGTTTAGCACCACCAAGTTGACCTGAAATTATTTTATTTTGTCTCTTCCCTCTCTTTTCAGCAACAATCCATTAATATTTCTGAGAATTTTTTTCCTGTGAAATTAGGCTTGCATACCAAGACACTGTGAACATAATAAGAAACCTACATCAGGAAAAATGGAAATGTAGAAAGACACCACGTTTGTAAAATGAGGAACCAGCTGTCTTTGTCCACTGCAAATGCACTGTCAATTTTCTGTTTCTGTGTAGGGCAGTAATTCTTTCAATATATAAGACGATTGCATAATTGCAGGACTTTCAGCTTTTCTTCCATCTAGTGATTGTTGACTGAACTGTGTTGATTAGCTTTCAGTACAAGGCTTGACAATGGTTCTGCAATCATTCTGCACAGATCATACCAAGCTCTATTTTTCTTTGTTATGAGAAACACCTGATGAAGTGTATTGTTGGAGTCACAGCTTTTAATCTGCTGGTCTTGTAGAAGACACCACTTTTGATGCCAAGTTGAAATTTTCTGCAGTTCCTTTGCATTTTGCTTCTACAACCACTTTTCATTCAATATTTGGGGATTATTCTTTTTAACTTAATTACTTACAGCAATAAAATAAAAAAAAAAATCACCCCTGTTTTGTTAAAGTAATTTTAAAACAGTACATTTAACAATTCTATCAAATCTCTAGTAGTGAAACAGTAAGAGTCACTTATCTTTGCAAGCTCAGTTTGAATATTTTTGCTACTGTATGTGCTTAAAACATCAATAGATAGGAAATTAGAATTCAGCTACCAAAGCAAAGATACATTTTAAAATATTGCAGAGAGCACAAGCACAAAACCCATGAAAACAAGTCATATTTGTGCATATATAACTAGGACAAAATATGCAGCAATTAAAGCTCATACTTTTCACTTTTCTCCACTTTTACAGAATCTCTACCTTTTTTGAGGCATACAATTCTGATGGTGAAATTGTGACTGCGTGAACTGCATAAAATTAAAACATGAATATTATCTATCTGGATTCATTAAAATGTAGAGATGAAAAGAAGTAGGCCCTAAAGTCCATTTAATCATCAGTCTCTATAAAGTATGATGTTACAGTCAAATGCAGTCATTTAAAAAAAAAAATCTGAACTGTGTTTACTGGCTTCTAAATTTTCCTAAATGCTGATTTTATTTGTGTTGTCAAATCAAAGGTTGCATACATCTCATTGCAAGAAATGTAAGAAAAAGACTGGGAGATATATATTCTGGTTATCGCATGCAGGAACTGCAAAGGTCCTTGCTTCAGAGATATCAGGACACACTGTCCTGCTGTAAATATAATGGCTATCAGGGAGTGAAAATTCAGGCTCACTGGCACAGTAGGTGATGTTTTAGGTTTTTTTTTCCCTCAGTGGTTGTACTGAGATTAACATATAAGCAATGCAATGTTTCTGCAAAAACTCTTACGTAAAATGCATACTGCCATTTAAATATTAGAAACTCATTTTGAAAAAACTGTTTCTGTTTTCCTGTACCTGAAATCCGCAGTGGAAATAATATGAAGATGGGAGTGGTAAAATGAAAGTGTCAAATGCTTAGCCAACGTACGTCACTAAGTCAATTGACTTGGAACAAGCAAATGTCAGTTTTCACCACATGAAAAAGTGGTGAAGATCTTCCCAGATAGTTATATATTAAAAATGTCATTTATATCTATAGATTGTCTGATTATAGATGAAAAATGAAAGATGCTTTTTAACCCCTTTTAAAAGATTGTTTTAGTGGGACTAGCAATGACACTTCCAGATGTACAACAATCTGGATGTCATTCAGCAGTTCAAGCTATTCTCTTTTAAATATTTTACTTTTCCCTTTGAAAGTATATAATTCATACCAAATCTTTTACTAACATCTGCCATCAGGTTATTTTCAGTTTATTTTTAAACTCTCTGTTGCACTGTTGTTATGCATTCAATGATGCTATATGTATGTACAGTACATTGCTCACAAACACTATTAGTTTCATTATTTCTGATTTAGGATTAAGATTTGTCTTTCAAATTCACAGTTTCTGTCAACTACAATCATTTTCTGCCTGCCTTTACACATAAGATCAATGCTCTTAGAGTTCAGGTTTCTGCGAATGTCATCCTAAAGTTGATGGTATTTCTGGTTCTTTATTGCCTTCTGACATATCAGTACACTTAAGCACAATTTTTCTCCAGTGCCTGAGGCTGAGTTGACTGAAGTGGTCCTTCAGTTGCATTCTGTCATCTGTGTGTTGACCATGACCTTCATGGTTTATTTATGATTAGGAGGTTATGCCTTTCCTTACTCTAGCAATGGTATTTTAGCGTAGTTCTTTACAAAATTTCTTAGTTCTGCAAATACCTTGCAAATTTGCAGGCTCCCTCTCTGCAATATTCTGCAATAAATAATAGGAAGCTGGCCTGGGCTTTTAGAGAAACATTTCTAGATATATATCCAGTGTCAGCTTACATTGTTGCTCACATTGTCTGCTGTCCTGCAGAATCAGACCAATAATGAACAATCTTTGCCATCTCTGGATCATATCATGTACTATGAGTTCTTCGATGAGGTCTTACTGTGAGGTCTTTAATGATCTGGTAAGGAATCTCGTCGATTATGTATCATCTGCCTGGGAGTGAATGTGTCTGGTAGACACTGAAAAGAACTAAGCATGAACATTTTATGTCAAGATGAGACCTTTATGAGCTTTGAATTTCAACAGCTGATAAAATATGAACTAGACGTCATAAGCATTTCAGACTATGTATAGTGTTAATTGCATTTGGAATTTCACGTGGGATTTTTCCTACTGTTTAAACTTACACTATAAATTGAGGAATGATACTTCATTGAGCAAAAACCCTCAATGAAATTAACGACATGATTCATGTCAGTAAAGATAATAAGATGAGCTTACTTTCTAGCTTATTAGTTAGAACAGGATTGTTCTATCAACATCAGAGAAAAAGGATATAAGACTTGTATCAACAAAACTTGGGCAGATCTACCAGCTGAAAGTTACTTGTCTGCACAAGTAAATAACTATGAGTAGCTTCTCACACTTGCATTTTCACAGACATGTGGATTAAGAAGAAAATCTATAAAAAAATCTACGTTGCTGTCCTAGAAACACAGATTTCCTTCCAGATAATATTTGTAAAGCTGGTGGCTCATATCTTTCTTAAAGTCACTTCAAAATTTTCTCCCTTAGGGGTGTTCAGCTAACACTAGTGCTAAGATCTTTATCTAGGCATTTTTCACATGCAGGTTTTATAGTCACAATATCCTTTATGCCATGCTTCTTGTAAATGCTCTGGATTTTCCTTCAGCGATTTTGAAAGCAAACTAGTCTTCTAGGTAAACTAAATAAGCTGATCATATCACTGCTATGCTTTATTCTGGGCACTGCTTCCAAGTTCATCAGTGCAATGACATCTAAATCTTGCAACCCTACATATAAAGCATTTCATGATATTACATCCTCTGTAGTGTCCCTAGACTGCTCATAGACTTAAATACTTTGCTGAAAACCTTAGCACACATTTTGATATTATGCTAGATGCTGTCCAACTGGAAATCAGTTAAACCCAACATTTTTAAGTAGGTTTATAAAGAGGAGGCTTCTTAAAGGCAAGAGCACACATTGAGGCTCTGGTCTGGCAGTCTGCATTTACTTATCAAAGCACATAAGCCTATGATTTTACTTTTGATAAATATGGAAAATCCTACTAAATGAGGTTCAAGCACTTGTTTAAAGAAAAATAAAGGCATGGTTGCATTTTTTAATTGGGCCCAGGGAAATGAAAGCTGCAAATGAAAATGCCATGTAGAAGAAACATCATCACATCCATCATCAACTTTGGGAAGAATATTTGCATTCCTTGCTTGTTGTAAAATTATCTTCTCCTCCTCTTCCTCCTTTGCCCTCCTCTATAGCTCAGCAGTAAGCAGAAGGATCACTGCCAATCCTGTTACAAGACTTGTGTAGTGTGAATATGCTTTTCTGAGCATGAAGACCATACCTCTTTTCGAGGAGCAGCTTCCACACAACATAGATGCTCTTACAGGAGTCCCAGACACAGATATGTTTACCTCAGCTCATAGGTTTTACACCTCATCTGAATAAACTCATCACTGGTCAAGTGTCTAAAATTAGTATTAGGAAAGATCTGCTTATCTATATGGTGGATGCAATTAGTAATGCTGACTGAATCTTTTCTATTGCACACACTGAAGATACAAAAAACCCCAAACAACAAACCACCAAAAAAGCAGAATCAGTAGATCCAGACACATTTATCACAGACGAATGGAAATGACAAGACACAAGTCCAGTAATGAGTGTCATAGTCCAAAGTACAAAATCACAGCTAATTTGTAAAGCTGTTAACTCACATAACATTCATTCTCCTATTTTAAAATCTGAACTATTCAAAAGGTTTAAGGGGAAAAGAAGTCAATAATACTTGATGATTCATTAGTTTGAGAGGCATACATGCTCTTGTTAAGACAATTAAGGCTTTGGTCACAAATCTTTTGGTTTTGTTGATTTGCCAGAAAATCATAACCCTGGCTCATTTTATACTTAACTCTGAAGTGCTCTGAACAAGGGGGAAGATAGCTTAAGCAATTATTCTGTAATATTTGCACTGAATTGATCCTGCAGTTTCAAAATACAGATCAGTGACCAAATGCTGTATTATGATATAATGTGGCCACAGCAAGTGCCATTCATCCTGCAGAGAAAGCAAATAAAAGGTTTCTGTATTAATATCTTGAAAATTTGATAGGATAAAATGTCAAATAATTTCTGTGCACGTTCCTCAGGGAAGAGCCTTATACGTATAGATGCTCTGATATGTTAGCCACCTAAATAGTACCCTCTGATAGAAGGAAAAGTTTTACTTACAGAGGTGCAACTTTACTTCCTTTATAAACCCCCCTCCAACTAAACTGTTGAAACCTGCCTTATGAAAAATTTCTATATTGTAGCTTCTTTAAGCCTTCTGCTCTGTATCAGGTACATGAAAAGCTCAGAACGGATACTTACCACTCAGTAGAGAGATGCCAGAACCATCATGGACAGTCATCTAAAATCATTGGTTCAAAGTCCAACAGCTGCCAAAAAGAAAAACCAACAATAAAATAGTGGGCATCATCAAGAATATAATTGAGAGCAGACAGAAAATATAATACTGTCACTATATAATTGAGTGCAGTACTGGTCTCCATATCTGCAGGACATAGTGGAGTCAGAAAAAGTGCAGAGAAGAACAAATAAAATGATTAAGGGCATGGTGCAGCTGTCTTGACAGAGAGACAGCCTAACTAGCTAGAACCAGGGTAACCTGCTGAAACTTGTAGCAGCTTGGATTAAAACAAGAGAGTACTTCTTTATACAAAGGGTAATGATTGTGTAACTTGCTGTCAAAGACAGAGTTGAAGCAAACAGGTTCAAGAAGAGATTAAACAAACCAAAGGACAACAAGGTTCAAAAGCAGATACTAAAGGGAATAGGTGGGGATGAATCCTCTGTTGTCCCTCATCCGTTGATTGTGGACATTAGGGGAGCATGCCTCAGTTGGTGACCAGGCTTGTGGGCTTCTCCTACTGCCAATGCTGAACAGAGAGCAAGATGGATTTACGGATAAGTTCCAGTCAAAGAACATGTTTCTTTGAGCTATTTTACAGATAAAACAGGGGACATGTTACTGTCATGAAGAGTCTCCTTAATTATTGAAAAGTTTTATATATATATTTGTGTTTCCTGTTAAAAAAAATCATATCTCCACTTCAGGAAATTCAGCAAAGAAGTGAATTTAAGCCATGTGTAAGTAGACTTTAAAGATGTTCTGGGTTATTTTCTACCATTAAAAAGACAAATAAATTAGATGAATACTGAAATATATGCAAAAATATGTTACAAAAATTTTAATGTAGCCTCTCTTTGACTATTATTTTGCCCTTTCATATTAATTTTCCATCTTTTATGTTCACAATATCTTAAAATGATTGTCAATCTGTAACATTTTAAGCAATCTTTGTGGAATATTTCAGGAAGTTTATCTGAACTTCATAATTGCAAATTTTTGCTTTAAAAGCCTGCTTCTAAAGGTTGTATTCAGAGTACTAAAAAACAGAATAGTGTTGTCTAGTCAAGTTAATCTGAATGTTTAAAGTTAATTTTAAATGTTTTTAAACAATCCATGTTCTTGTTATTTATAGAAAATGTGTGGCTTAAACCAGAGAACAATATTTAGGAGACAGACACAGTTCAAAACCAGTAAACATTACTATTGTGTCTCCCGATTTATTTGTCACAGATTATGAAACTACTTCTAAACTTCCTGTGTTAAAAGAGTTCTGAATAGAGGAAACTGACACTGTCCAAAATGTTTGTCATTAAATGTAGGACCTACTTAATTTTCATTCACAACTAAAAATATTCCACACACAAGATAGGATCTTTACTAACTCAAGGAGTATATTCTCTAAAACTTCCAATACTATTCAGCCCTGACAATTTAAAACAATAAGATATGGTAAGCAGCTTGTCAGAAAAAGGTGGGATACTGCAAAATTTAAAATGAAAATGTAAGAAAAAGGCACTCCCCTACTTCTCTGTAATGTCACTGTAAATCTATCTTGATTTGTGCTTACTTAATTCTTGCTGCAGGATGCACCAATCCTTTGATGCCCTCAAATAATCCTAGCTAGTGAGCCTAGCTAGAACCCCTACACAGAAATGTCCACAGAAAGAGGCTTGACTTAGTAATCACCCTGATGTTTAATGTGTTAGCATCTCATGAGATGTCACAGTGATGGGTAATAAGTTCAGACTAACTCACAGCTTCATTCATATACTGTAAGAAAAGAAAAAACTGCATGCTTGTAAGATTCACAGATAACAGTAATTTGTGAAGACGTGATCACGGCGTCTTCACAAATTCATCATCAGAGAAATGATGTCAAGTTTAGATACCTTTTAGAGAAGTTAGGTAATTAAAAGCTAAATCTGACAGAGACTGGCACACAAAGAGTTTTAATCATAGCACTAATCAAGTTGTATATTGTGTTAGAAATTTACTCATGTGATCAAGTTTTCTCCTAAAAACACATCTTGCAGGAACAGTTTTACAGACAGCAGCTGATGAGCGGCAAAATGATGAGCAACTGGGAAATGTGCCTGCAGCTGAAAGTATGTCTTCATATTTGATGATACTTTTGGGTTTATTTTTTCCTATGTTGCAGAAGGATGAAATCACTACCTTTCTGAAATTTCCCATACATGCATAAAGACACACGCACAAAGGTTGAGGTTCCAGCTTTGTCACTCTGTCACTCCCTCAACAAGACAAGATCACTGAGCAGTAAACTACTTAGAATTAAGACCCTCTCAGTCTCCGGCTAGAGATCTGCATGACAAAGTTTTCATTAGTGCTGGTACTTGGGCCACCCTGGGTCTTTCAAAGTTTACATGAAACGTTAAATCACTTGGCTAGAGAACAGGTTTTCCTATTGGCTTCATATACATAATAAAACTCTCCAACAGGCGCAAGTGAAAGAGTCTCATTCAGGATAGCCATCAGTCAAGATACTTTGCTTCAAGAATCACAAATACAGGTTCACAAGTTTGACTCGGTCAGTGCAAGGACTTGTGGTATTTCTATACATGTTCTCACTGGCTACTAATTAATCTGGGTCAGAAAGGCAGAAACTTCCAACATCAGCAAAGTTTCACAGAATCACCGTTTTTTTTAATTTAAAAAAAAATGTTTCATCTAACTTTTAAAACCAGCTCTAAACATACCACTATAAGAAAGCATATAAAAAATGCAATGAGCACTTATTTGGTATCACTTAAAGCAAGCATAAAGTGCAGTTATTCAGCAAAATCAGGAAAAAGTGTTATGTCAGGAGAAACAATACATCAAGGCAAGCAGGTAACAAATGGACACAAAAGGCTTTTGGGGAGTTACTTTTAATACAGGGGTTTTGTGTGCACTTTGGAGGAAGCAGTGCCACTTGTTAAAATGTACTCTTTGGGTTAGTCATATCTTAGGAGTTAATAGGGAATTAATCATCTGTACACCAGGGGAGAGTGGTTTGATCAATACCGAAAGTATAGTCTTCACTAAGGCAACACATCTAATAAGTACATCTTGAATAAAATTCCTTCATGCACTGACTCATTTTTCTTAAAACATGAAACCAATAAGCATTAGAATCCGTTTGGAGTGAGGGTGATCTCAGCAACACTTCTGACTGGTCTAACCAAAGTGTATCCATCTATACATCCACAGATACGCAATAAGCACATCTAATACATTATTAACACAGAGTAAAAATAATAATGGATCAAGAATTAATCTTTCATGAGCAATATGAAGGTCTGGTGTTGTGCCTATAAAAAAACCCTGCAACCCAAAACCCGCATTTATCTAAATTAACAAAGAGAGTTAGAGATTTCCTTCTCAAGCAAATAAATAGGAAAAAAGAATGACTATACAATTTGAAGTTATTGCACTGTGAGAGCAAATACAGTAAATAGTACTGAATAGTTATGATTTTTACAGGATTAAATTAATTGAAGCATTCTAAGAAGGGAGTTATTAGAACTAAAAAGTTTGATGTAAGTCCAAAGATCTCTTTTGATTCATTCTCCCATTTGTCTTTTATTTTTATTAGCTGGACAGGATCTTAAGTTGGAATAAAAGACTGGCAGTAAAAACCATGCTTCATTTAGTATATCCAAATGCACTTTACAAACGTATAGGTAAATTATTCCCTGAGTTATCTAGCCAGTAGTCAGAGAAGTTACCCCATTGATCCAGTTACTCTGGGACCTACAACTTGCTCTAATAAACTGTATCACCCTCTGATGCACCTTCCGTATTCTGTAATGACCAGGGAAAAAGAAAGAAGTGTAAATGTTGAAAGTTACTTAGAGGTTTACAAATCAGAAAGACAATAAATCTGCAAGATTTTTAAGCAACTCCCCTACTTTCATGCCTTGTGAAACTATTTCAACTAATACAGATTGCTTTGGTGGGACTGATTTAGTATAAGCAGGTGACTTGCTCTGTATTTTTTCATGGAATAAATAGAGGAACAGAGATAACTAAGAAGAAACCGTAAAGTCAGTTTGGAAGTTCAAAGCTGATATACTTCTGCCTGCCTCATCAAGACTGAAACACTCTATACTGCTTCCTCAGAAGTAGGTAACGCTTCTCTATTTCAGAGGACTCACTTGGTATCTATTTGGTTTGACATACCAATGATGCAGCTTAGAAATACTGCTGTATGTACATTTCATTAAAAATACATCTATTACTACCTCCAGTGTCTTTTTAATCTCTTGCAGTTCCACTCCAAACTGTTCCAATGGAAACTTACCACTTCTGCCAGACCTTTAATACACTGACCACCACCCAAGTATTTCCAAAAGCTTACCAAGAAATTCTGCTCTGGGTTTCTATACAAATTCATCCCCCCACTAATTCCTGTATTTATTTATCCTTGACACAAACTGTATGTTACTAAAAATATACAAACAAAATATGTGTAGGTACTAGTACAAAGTCGGGGAAGTATTAACCTGAAAGTAATACAGATACAAAATGGGCATCAGATTTGCCCATGCCTTGAGAGGTTTAAGAAAAAAAACACAGAAACCAGTCTTGAAGACTGAAGTGAAGGTCTCCAGTCATCGCTGGGAATAATTACTTTGGGACAACGGTGTGGCTCTTGCCCCTGTCTGTTCACCTTGTTCATTGTGCAAGGACAGGTAAACTGCTCATTTAACAGTGAAACATCAGAGATTGCAGCCTGTGTCTTAAATAAAACAATGAAATTGTTAATTTAACTGAATAAGCTGAACTGTTAATTGTAATGAACTATCTGCCTCTACATTAACAGTGAGACAAGGCAGGAAACTCTGAAGGTAGGGTATGGTGGACAATCAAAAGAAGGAACCACTATGGCTATCCGAAAAGGAAAGCTATTCCTAGTCATGAAACAATGCCTATAGGTAGTGGAGACAAAGACTTTGCCTCACAACACCTCAGACAGCTCAGATTTGCTATACAAAATGAAAGAGTTTTATGCCAGAGAAAAAGTAAGGATGTTTGGAGTGTGTGTAGGGGGGAAAAAAAAAAAGACTATTGCTGAGGTTTAATGAAGATATAGTTTTGGCAGAGCGTAATGGATGAAAACAGACTTGAAAACCAAGTCGTAAGTCCCAGCTTACACTTCCAGATAAATACATGCATCAGAACCAAATTACTCAGTATCTTATTGTATTTTATGGAACTTTTTATTACATAATATTCATATGATCTCTGTGGTAGTGCTGTTTGGGAAATGGGTAAACAGAGATTTTAAAGAGAAATTCACAGTATTTCTAAAAAACTAAGAAGACTACTGCGAGCATATAAGCACCACTCCTTGGGTAGGTGATTTATTTGTTCCCATGAGACAAATGCCGCTACGCCATTTGTGCTCCACTTCTTCAAACATTTATATTCATGTTTTAAACATTTATATTCATCACCATATACTAGTTCTTAAATGTTCAACTGTCCCAAACAAGTTTCTGTAATGCACTCGTGAGAAGGACTGTGGCTGGGTTGCACAGGTGGGAGATGCCCAGCCAGCGAGTCATCAGCTGCAGCTCATGAGCAGATCAGTTTTAGTCCTGTGGCTCTGTTGCAGGACAGGTAGGGAGGTTGTGCTGTGAAGGCAGATGCTGGCTAAATTGCATCAGTGAGGAAGAGGAGAGAACTTCCATTGACTCTTTCAGGTACACAGCATGTGTGCCATGGCTCACAGGCCTGGGAAGAATAGAGCTTTGTACAATAAGGAAGACTAGCAGTGCCTGCCATTAATAGGGTGGGATTTTTTATTTATCTGTCTGTACTGCAGGGGTAGGTAAGGGAGTACTGGGATACTCTAAGTGTGACAAGTTATAGAAATAAGATGCAAAAGCTACAGTGTGCACATGTAAAGCACAATGGTGATATACGATTGTACATTACATAGCATTATTTGCGGGTGTCTGGAGACAGCTACAATTTCATATGGTCTCAAAATTTTGAATGAAACTAGCTGAATAGAACCATGTCGTTCTATTATGTAAGTACAAAAAGTACAAAATTAAATGGATGGAAACAAATAACAGTGGTCAAAATTATTTTGTTTTTAAATATTTAAGCTGCAACTAGTAACAAAGAAAAAAGTAAATGTCAGAAGATTATTATCTTGGCAGAGCCCCATCTAATAGCGTTTTCAAGCCTGTGATCAGCTTCACTATCTTGTGCTGTGAAGAGCTTGGCTTGCCAAGTTGAGGTTAATAAGTGCAGTAAGTGATGCAATGCCCTTACTGCTCCTGTTTTCTCAGCAAACAGATGATAAATAGTAATTATCATTTGCTGATAACTCTGAGTGTGTCTCTTTTTAGATCCTGTATCCTCCATAAACTGATTTTGTTCTTACAATAGTATTTTCAAGAAATCAGTCTGTCAACATAATCTGGCTTTGTTATTGCAGTATCTTAGCTTCTAACCAACTTTCCTGTTTTTTCCCCTATTTTAGATGAAAACTGAGTCATGTAAGTAATATACACTTTATGCGTAATAACGAGCTATATACACAGGGACTTAATCTCTGTCAGAAGGCAAAAGACACTTAAAATTCAAAATCACTTTTTAGAAAGCTACAGAAAATCCTATGTCTTTTAAAAATGGCATCTGAAGTAATTTATCGATTGTCATACAACAAAGGCAATAATAAAAAAAAAAGAGCTCTAAGTCATTGTTTCAATGTTTACTGTGAACCATTCTTTCTCACCTTCATGGCAAAAATAATTTTAATGTAAATGCAGTCAGGTACAACTTAGCATTTAAAAATAGAAAATTATGATGTCTGAGGCTTGACTTTCATTTTGGCCTTGTCAAGGGCAAATGTCACTCATAAGTTAGAAGACTGCAACAGGAGGAGAGGATGAAGAATTTCAGTAACTGCCAGAAGCATGTGCACTGTAGGAGAGATCAGGGTCCTGACACCAAGTGTGCACTGTACATTCAAATCTCAGCAGTTTTAAGACTACTTAGTCCATGTTTCTCTCCTCCCCTTGAGGAATGACCTAAATATCCTCTACTACTTGGAAGGATAAAAGTGTTGAAAAATGTGTTCATTTACACACCAAAAACATTCTTTTTCTTTCTTTTTTTCATCCACAAGTTCCAAAACTTCTCTTTCTTTCAACTACTTTTTTAAAACCTTTGAATCTTAGCAATGAGGTTGATGCACTTATGGAAAATACTAAAATGTTAAATCTGCTGTTTCAAAAGGAGCCATTTCCATGCTGATTAGAGTTTCTTTAAATGCAAGTCCCAAACTTGTGGAAAATGAGTTAACATTATTCACTGGTAGAAACTGGTTGGGATCCCCCCTCAATACCAGCATCACAACCTTCTTTATTTCAAACATAATATTTAATAAGACATCTCAAGACATCTGTTTGAAACTCACCCTCCTTATTTTGCAAAATCTGTATGCCTGAATACATAGAAGCTATGCACTAAACATGATCAAAAGCCCCTTCCAAAAATGTATGTTTGCACCAACACAATATATTAGTGGAATCACCTGCCTGAAATGAAACAAAGAAAACATACCCCCAACACTCCCCCAAATCTCCATTTAGTAATCAACTAGCATTTAATCTCAGTTTAGATTTGGGTCTGGTACATATCCCCTGGACATACCTAAACAGCCCAGCTCCATACAACATAGAAGAGTTACTTAGGACAATCTCCAGTTACAGACCTTGGAGTAAAATATCCTCCTTTGCTCACAGAGATTTAACCCTGAGTCTCCCTGAAGTGTCCTAACTATCCCACTGTCTGACGGCCTAGAAGCCAGCTTGTTCGCCTTGTAGGTGAACACCTACAAGCGCGTTCACCACCCTTCCTCCCAAAGCCGTGCTACTGTGAAGAATGAAGATAAGAACAGTGATCCCAGGACACTGATTTACAGGGGATGCATAACTTTTATGCCTTTTATCTAATGACAAGATGATGTGAAAGACTGAAATACAACTTTGGGATGGACTTGATGCTTCTTCTTGAAGCCAAATTCCCTGACTACTGGGTTATAGAATCAGGTATGCTTTTAGTCCATTCCTGTGGTCTAACACATCATTGATTGTCTTCTGCAGAGAAAAGAAATGAGCAGATGACTTAATCTCTAGGACTTTCTATAAAAAGAGAATGGCACCACTATGCTATCAGTGTTTGATTGTACTTTAAAAGAAAGGTATGAGCCTTACTTCATTTTCAAGAGTAATGCACAGATAGCTGCTTTCGAGGGAAGGTTTCTGAGACTTCTGATCCTCTAAGCACTGAAGAAAGGCAGAATTTGCCATGCAACACTGTCACCAGCAATTCCATAAGATCTAACTTGATGAAAGGATGGGTCATGTTTTCGAATGCTGGTTAATTTTAATCCCCACCAACCCCCATCCCCCCCAAAATTGTATAGGGCCCCTGATGGCAAGTTCCTCATCCGTAGGACCACTGCCTATAAATCTGGCATTGCAGTACCTGGTGCAGCTCACGTCTCATTCACCCAGTAGGACAGCATGGCAACAACAGATGCTTAATACTACCCAGCTATAAACTGACACACTTGTATGCATAATACTTCTGAAAAGGTTTTAGTGGCTCACCTTAGTTGAGTTCACCCATCTTCAGTCATCTGTGTCCAGACTTACAAGTGATGCTTTCCAGAACTGTGTAAATCCTGAGACTAAGAAGCAGGACTTTCTGTCTTTGTCCTTTATTACTGCATTATTTTACAGTATAAGTATTTTACAGAAATCAGAGCCTGACTTTATTAGATTCTGTCCTTTGCCTCCCATCCCTCCTTCAGAGTGGGAGTGAGAGAGAGCAAGACAGTAATTAAAAAACCCTAGAAATCAGAAGCATAACATTTCCCTCAGATAACTTTACGAATTTAGAGTTTACCAAGGAGAAAAATACAACTTGAAATACAGCCAACATTTGTAACCTTAACTCATGTTCTAACTTAATTTTGCTTAAAGGTTCTAACTGCAGGAGTGTGGGGTTTTTTTCCCTCTCCATTTTAAGAAGTTGTCTGCTGTATGCTTGTTGCATCAGACTAACTCTGCTGAGCTACTGAGTTCCATTACACACACAAAAAAGTACAGTATCACCTCATAAAACAGTTCCAAGCGTCATCATCTGAGTAAAGATATGACAAGGCTGTTTATCAGTAGGTAATAAGACAGATAATTTAACTGTACAAGCTCTAATTGGTCTAATTCACTAACTGACCTCTCACCACTTGATTCACTAGTACAATTGAGCTCTGATAAAGCCTTTAATTGTAAATTGCACACAGCTGTGAGCTGCTTCTCACGCTGGCACAAAAACACTATCATCGACTGTTTCATCTCTGCGACCTGCTAATTTGGAGCATATGTAACTGTTTTTAATGCTGAAGGCTTGACATACCACAAACAGCAGATGTTGCAGCTGCCCCTGAGACGCTTTATTTAATTCAATTACGTCTTTTGGAGATATGTAAAAAAGCTAGGCAAGATGAGAGAGGGCAGGAGAATGTTAAAAATGGAGCCCCTGGTTGAGGCCCAGGTGGCTCGATAGGCAAATGATTGGGTGAATGTCTAAATGATCTTTTTAATTGAGTAGACTGACGGCTAATCAGGGTCATGAAGTGTTATCACACTGATGAGCTGAGTGGAGCCCTGGGCTGCTCTGCAATTAATGCTGCTTTTGTGAAAGGAGAAAAAAGGAAGATAATGTATACCATCTGGCAATTGTTTATGATAAAAGCAGCAGTTTGCTACAAATTCAAGTTAAATGCTATTCATAACATTATTTCTTCTGCTGCTGTGGAGGGCAAGGACATAGATCCCAGGCCTTTGTCTGACTTTCTCATTCTCTTTCAACAAGCAAAACATTCATTTGCTTCCACGTGTGTTGTTATTAATTATTCGCCTGCTTGCTAATGTATAGCCCAAATGATGCTCTCTTTGAAATGCCATGAACAAGTCCAGCAATCTACATTTTGGATGCTTCATGCCAAAGCATCCGATGAGGGAAAAACAAAGCTAGGGTCTCAACTTGTAGCTAAAAGCCAGAGAAAACAAGTCAGTTGGTTTGGCGCTGGTAGGTCCCTGTCCCATCCCGTCCCCCTTCGCCATTTCATTTTAAAGAGCTTGCTGCTTTGGCAGACACATTTAAAAGTTGAGAAAAGAGCATGTTTTTGAGAAAGAGGGGGAAAATTGAAGGCTGTGAATGCCTATGCAGAGAGTTTTATCTTGGCATAAGAAGGCTATGTTTTACAAAAGAGAAAACTAGTCAACCGGTAAGCCAGGGATGTTCTTGGGACTTGACTTTCTAGCAAGGTATGAAGAATTAGACAGACACTAATGACAGCATAGCACTGAACTAAAAACTAGCATTCCTGTAAGTAGAATACTATTCTGCTATTAGATAGAAGGACATGACTTTGTGTTCTTCAGGTTTTAAACCAGTTGCAAGCTGGAAAAAATACTGCTGGGGCCCTGCCTAAAAAGGACACCCAACAGTCAAGTTAGGGAAAATTTAACAATATATAATGCCACTTCTTACAAGTACCCAGAGACAAGAACGTGAAGCCTTGGCTTAGAGAACTTATGTGTTAGGAGCTTGTTTATTGCTTACAGATTAGTTCTGAAAATCAGGTGATTCAGATTCCCTTCTGAGGTCTGTCATGAGTATATTTTATGTCCTTAAGCCAGTCACTTAACTTGTATGTGCTTTATCTAAGAGGTGTAAAGCAATAATTCTTTAAAAACAGCAGTCAATTCAAAGTTGATCAAAATTCATAAATATCTAGTTTGACTCCTCTTTGCTTTAAAACTTAAAGGGCCAGAAACAGAGGCTCTGGCCCTGCCAGAAAAGACTGAAAGAAATGGACATTGTAGAGTTTTTTAATTCTTGGGGGAGCTGGCAGTACATTTTGTGTGTTAGTACTTTCATTGTGTTTTATACCTTTTTACCTTGTGTCTGGGTTTAAGCATTTCTGTCACATATGTCTTCAAAGGAAGATGTTGCTGGACTGTACTCTAGTAAAAGGAGGCATAGCCTCAAAAGTAAAGGACATCTCAGCATCAGTCTCAAGCTTAGATTTTAAGACTTTTTGTTAGTGTTTAGGTTCTGTGGAGCACAGATGAATACACCACTTATTACCTGTTATCATCTGTTATTTTCTGTCCTTACTAACCACTGTTACTGCAGATGCAATATCAGTAACATTTACAGACATCATGTGTTTATATTAATGTATAGAAGATAAGAATATGCTGCTTTAAGGATTTCACTCTGCAGTTGTCATGCTTAAACGGTGCTTTCAATCAAACTTCTAGCGATGGTTAACAGATCCAAGTTATAAATATACATTGTAGACTCCTTAGCAATTTCCCACCTTCTCCCTACTCTTCCAGATACTGTAATGTTCAGAAGCGGCTGGGAAACTGTTTTCTCATCCAAGGGAAGTTATAGAAGATTCTTTAAGTTTTCTTGCTCTGAACCAGGAGAACAACGACAACAACAGTAAAAAATCAAATAAAAAAGAAAGAAAGAAAGAAAAAGAGAGAGAGAGAGAGAGTCGGGAGTAGGAAAAGAGAGCAGGAAGGCACAAGTCCGCAGCAGGATTTTTTCTACACCACTGAAGAGATCCTCAGCTATAGCTGACCTGACTGATGTGGTGCACAGTACAGTGATGCTACCCCAAACTAGCATAGGCATGAAAGAGTGCAGCAGTGCTTGTAAACTAGCATACTGCAGTCCTCAGCACAGGCAAACCATGTAGGTCCAGCAGCAGGCTGAGACAACCACGCTGCTTCCAGATTTTGATTAGTCCATGCTATTCTGTAGGATGGCAGTGCCATGCTCCACTCTACATGTAGACACGCAGTCAGGGCCTCCCTGTGTCATCCATTAAACCCTGAATTATTGATATAAGTTGAAATGGTTCTACAATACTTGGTGAAATAAAGGCACATCGAATGTTGACCTGTCCCCAGACTCAGTTCATGGATTTAAACATCCTAAATGAGCCAGCTGAATAGTGGGTCAGCGCATCTGTCTGTTTCTGCCTGATCAGAAATCCTTGCCTTACTAAAACAGGTACCTACCATCTTGAAAAGAAAGTTTCACTTTCAACAAACCAGTGTATTCTGAGAAAAACATTCTTAAGAAAATTCCCAGCTGTGTCTCTTCAACAACAGCTGTTCACAAGGCTACTGCATCAATGTTGTAGTGGTAGATACAATAGCTTTTTCTGTACTGGACAATTGAAGTAGAATATTGCCCTGCTTTATTTTTCAATGAGGGCAGAAAGAGAAATACTAGGAAAAAATGCTGTGATAATATGTTGTGAGTTGTGCTGGGAAGAAGTGCCTGCTGAGGGTGTTTTGACAGTACAGTTAGTTGTCAGATATTGTAGCAGGCAGCTACTCTTGTTAAGACTATGGAGTCAGACAGAAACATTACTACTAATACCATGCTTTAGAAGATGGCTCAAAATAATACTTAAGATAGTCTTTGCGGCACTTTGAAATCATTGTATTAAGCTCCGAATTATGGATGAATGCTGCTTTATTTTACTTTAATAAAGGTATCACACTCTTTCTCTCAGACTAGTATTAGACACAATAAAAAAGAAACATTCTTTCCAAGATTTAATATGCTATTTGAGTTCTCTTCTGTAATCACAGTTTCCTATTCCCTTCCTGATTTTTCAGATACAGACTAATGTAAAATCTTCACACATAAAAAAGAATTTGTGGTAACACTTCTACTTATTTCTGGAAGAGTTGAGGAATCCTATATTTTTATACACATATAATGAGACAACATATGAATTCTACTGCTTTAATATCATTATGGTGTGAACAGAAATTTTTTTCAGGATGACTGGAACTGCATGAATAACTGAATTTTCATTTTGATGACCAGACCTAAAAACAATATCATTTTTAGTGAACTAGATAATTTGTTTCAGCTCAAACAAAGAAAAAGAGGTAGAATGAGTCTGTGTTGGCACTCTGAGAAGTCCCCTAGAAGTGTAAACCCAAATTCCAGGTCCTGCATCCAGGAATATTTGAATACTTTGTAAAACTATTTCAATAGAAGAGATTAAGAGAGAACTATTGAAATATTCTCTTCTAAAACCTTTGTTCAAAGTCCTGTTTCTGTCTAAATAAAGAGAAGTATTATTATTCCTCCTTCCTTCATCTCAGCTGAATGGCAAATATTTTGACTATTGGACTAAAAATTTTACATTAAAAATTATCTACTTTTCACTTAACTTCCTATTACTAGGTTCTAATGTCTGACATTGTTATCTTAAAAGTGAGCTTAAGATGTTGTTCTGCTGTATAGACTCACCTTTACCATCCTACAAGTATGTCTGTTGGAGAGGAATGCAAAAATCTCATCCAGGCCATTAAATCACTATACATTTTATCAGTAAAAATATGAATACAGATTTACAGGATTTTAGGATTTCATTGAAACAGCATTAACGATTCAAGTAGCTCTTAATGTTGTTCCTTTGACAGCAAGTACCTTAAACCTTTATAAAAATCACAGCTTGGCACAACAACTTACAGACTCTTTGAAGGAAAAAGGATCTGAAAAGTAATGCTACTTTGCCCTCAGTTCAAAATTCAGTATAGAGTCCATTCTGCTCCATCCACAGGCTTCCCATGTGATCTGTAGGTGGTAATACAAATCAATAGCAAAACAGACTAAGGCTTCTGGTTGGTAAGAGTTTGGGAGCTTCCCTGAATAGCTTTTGACATACTTTGCATATGGCTTGGGAAGAGCAGGATATCATTTACAACCTACAGAAGTGTCCTGTGGGTTCATCAAATGCGCTCTTGTGGCCCAAGGGCAGAAGAGAAAGCAATCCTCTGGGAAGGACCCTTCCTCTTTCAGTTTCAGTGTTATCAACAGCCACGCATTCTTTCCAAGTAGTTGCGTAGCCAATACTCCAATCCTAAAACTACCACTGCATTTGGCTATAGGTAGTGCCAGAGCATTATAACAGCAAGCCAATTCAGCACCATAATGTTCTTACGTAAGGGACTGAATTGCAGAGGCACAGTAAAATACATGTGAAATCCTGCTAAATACAGTATCTTCCTTAGATAAAAGCGCTGGTAGGGAAATGTAAGGTAGACTTACACTGTTACCCCTCTGAACCTAATAAAGAAGACTTAAGTTTTTGCCATGTTTTCTTCCAAATTTACTTAGAAATCGGAACATCCAAAGTGAACAGTAATGCTAAATGGTGAGAAAATATTTATCCAAACTGTTTTCAGGCATCTAACTTAGTTTGTGTGACTAATATTCTGGAAATGCTTATGTCCCTCTGTTTAGTGTAGACACCTAACTTTAGCCTACTTTAGGCTTCTAACTAGGATGTTACTCAGAACAACTACGTTAGATTACATGAATATTCCCCATGGGGTCAAAATCCAAAAGGCAACTTTGAAAAACCTCGGTTGCTAAGTTTACATATTCATCGAATGACTTTAAATTGGGTGGAAAAAGGCCAATTATGTTTTGCAATGCAGTGTATAATACTAAAATAAATCCATGAATAAAAATATCCAAATGTAAACACAGATTGATATAACTCAGAACATCCTAATCACTCTTGGAAACATGAGTCTCATACAGTACATATAAACTGTGTCATCATGACAAAAAGCACCCCTGGATCCCAGAGTTTTCTACTGAGTTTGTTTTAAGTTTCTGCTAAAATAAAAAGGAACTATTTTCAAAGGCACAACAGATAGTTAGATGTCTAAATCCAGGCAAAGTCAACACCTGAGATGGTATATTATATTAAAATCTCGGGAAGATTTCCAAAGCCTCTAAAAAGAGTTAGGCAGAATTCAACCACTGATAGCTAAGTGCGGTTTTCTAACCTATGTAAGACAATTTAAGATTGTTCTTCTGCCAAAAAGGCTATTCCTGACTTTCCACTACCTCACAGCCATATATTTTATTGTATCTTTCTTCTGCTGGAACTAGGCAAAACACAAAGGTTTTTTTGTGGGATTATTTTTCAGTTTGTCTGAGGTATAGAAAGGCAGGAATGTGTGGAGGAAGACAGGAGCGCTATGACCTTAAATTACTTTTAAAGTTGAAGAAAGCAAAGCAGAAGGTGCACATTGTAGTGACTGTTTAAATTTAGACATCAAAATTTCCTATGTCTCTTGGCCCTAGTTAGTTTTTCAGAGGTGCTATTAAGTATATGTTACATATACTAATTATATACCAAGCATATATAATATCTATTAGATATACTTGAAGCTTTCTAGCTATTTCAAGACAATGGGGACACAGCTACATAAATACTTTGAATTTAGTCCTTAGAAATCAAGGTTCTCAACATGGATGTATGACATTTGCTGAAATTCAAAGCAAATATGGTTTCTAAGTCACTTACTTAGAAAAAGGGGAGAGGAGGCAGAAGGATCTAAAATGCTGATAGGTGCCTACCGAGAAATTCCAAGCTGCTTCTGTGTCTATCCTCAATTCTCAGGTACACTGAAAATTTCTCCAGAGTGTCTATTTACATTTTTGTGTGTCATACCTTTTTAAACTGACCTTTATAATCTTTTGAAAAAAAAAATTATTAAAATCTTTCTTTTGATTTTTAACCTATTCTGCAAGACACAACAATACTCAGATTATCATTACCCTACAAGACACTCTCTCCTCATAATGGAAATTGAGTTGGAATGTTTCTCCTCACCATTTTTAAAACAAGCTTATTCATTTTCAGTTCAAACTGACCTAAATTTAGTTTCCTTCCATATTATTTGTAAAGGCATTTTTTAAAAAGGAAAAAACCCCAAAGCAGTATCAAAACATAATGTTTTATTTAACCTCAAACAACATTTTTGCTCCCTTCCACTTCTCATTCAGAACTGCAAGCTGACCAGGGCAAAAGAACAATCTGTTTTCCCACAAAACTTCAGCATAAGGTAGTTTGTATAGAATGCAGTATTTCAAATTGTTTACAATGAATGACAGTTCAGTTCTAAAGAGGCAACTAAATTTTGTGAAGTTCTCTTAATAAAATATATGGTTACAACTCTTCCTTCCCTGAAGAAAGTGTATGCATTTGAAGTGACTGCTGTTTTAGCACCTCTGTTCTGCCTACTTTTAAATCCGAAATTCCCTTTCATATACCTTAGATGAAGCTCAGATACAGGTTACTTTCTTATAATTTACCAGACAGTTTGGGAAATTTTTATTAATACTGACTAGGAATAAAATTTTAATGTAATAAAACACTAGGGTGTATAAATAGAGTGTATACACTGCTAACAAGATTGCAAAGTATCTCCTACAGGCAACTTATATTTTTAGACAGAAGTGGGAAGTAAGCAACACAGGACTTGATTCTAGTTTATCCTAGCATACAAGACCCCCAGCAATATCCGTTCTCTTTCCAGGAGGGTTGACGTTGGATTACAGCAACAGAAAGCAGTATCAACTCATGTTTAGCCACTCTGATGCTCCTTGGAAAAGGAATATAAACAGGGTCTCTGTGGATGCAGTTTTCATGAGTCACTTCCAAAAGGGACCACTGGTGGAGATTACACAAGATGAGGTCCCGCAGGGTCCACTACACATACACCCAGTATTTGCAGGGGGGAATCGAGCCCAAAGCCTGTTCTTGTACCACAGAACAGTATACAGAAATACTGTACCGCAGTATTTCTCAGCCAGAAGAAACCAGGAAATACCTACATTCACATATGGGTTTGTTTCCAGACCACAGAAGTTCACATAACTTTTCAAAAAATACTTTGAAGGAAAACAAGTGAACTTTTAACGATAAACAATTTCTTCAACCCTCTCTGTATATTTATGCTACTCAGTTCCATGCAGGGTTAACAACAAAGGACTTGAATGGTCTGCAGCGTGCCACGGTCTGCCACCCTGCGAAAGGTCGCAGTGGGAGCACAGCTCTGCTCCCTGACTTCACCACCCATGAAGGGGTAAAGGGTTGGCTGGCCGCCCTCCCTCTCCCCTTAGTCATCCTGCAGTCTGGGGATGCATGATTTGCAACGGTGAGAGAGAGCTCATGCTAATGAACCCTCCTCATCATGCGGATCTTTATGCCTAATTCATCAGGCACTTTAGAGAGTGATCAACTCATCAACAGCCACACAGAGAATTTTTTAGCTCAAGGTTGGCATGCGTTCTCTTTTCTGTGAACAACTGTGGTTAAAGAGACTGAGTAGTTGAAGTATATGTTAATAAATGAAATGTTAACAAGACCTCCGCTCACTGACTCACTGCCTGCTAGACTCTTTTTCCAATATTAACAATACTGGAGTTAAAAAAGAGGAAACAAACAAACAAACAAAAAAACAACAAAAAAGGAAATTTGAAATAATTCCATGTCCCGATAAGAATTCTTTAGAAAAATAATCTCTCCTGGTGTACATATTTCAATCCATTTAAGGTAATGAGAGATTTCCTGAACCCTTTCTTATTTTTCTGAAAAGTTTTGAGTATGCTACCATTATGATTGCATATGCACATGTCCATTCCCTCCTGTCTATCCTATTCTTCTTGCTACCCACTACCTACCGGATTGCTATCTGCTATGCTCTGACTCTGTGGGGTTCTTTGGGAAGAGACTCCTACCATCAGCAACAGGCTGAAGGTGCTACCAAATGCACAGATACACATGCACACATATACACAGAATGAGAACAAATTTTCCCTCGGTTCTCCTTCACTTACTGGCTTTAGATCTAACTTATTACTATAGTACTTGTATTACTTAAGTCTTCACATGGAATTTTGGAGGCTTTAAGATTTCATTTGGTAACTTAGTCTCTTTCGTGTCATGATTAGCAACCTTTAGCAACCATTAATTAGAAAAAAAGACATTAAGGCACAAATGGGCAATCTATATTGCCAATCCGTATTAGGAAACTAACCTGATTGACAGTAAAAACAATGTATGCCTAGAAACAGAAATAAAAATGATCCCAGTTGTGTGTCCTGTAGACTCTCTAATGAGTCTCTGAAGTACAGTAAGAAACTTTGGATTTACATTTGCCTTTTGCAGTTCAGCAAAAAGCTTATCAAAAAAAGGGAACCAAACTAGACAAAATCTTATAATATCCCCACCCTGCAAAAAAAGAAACAAAAAACCCCCTAACCCTCACAGGTCAATGTCAACTTGACCTGTGTCAATTGCATTAAGTCCCTGATTCTCAAATTTTTCTTGAATTGCTCATATTTCTTAGTAGATTAATATCTCTTCCTACCCTGGTACGGCCCTCAGATTATTACCCATTATTGATTTTTCAGGTAGGCAGTGATGAAGCTGCAGATAGAAGTCCAAGGGCAATCAAGAGAGACTTCAGAGCCTTGGGATGACTGGTTAAGGGATCACAAGCAGAAGTAGTGTTCTCCTCTATCCTTCCCGTTGCAGGGAATGAGGAGGGGAGAAACAGGAAGAGCCAGCAGATCAATACCTGGCTCCAAGCCTTGTGTCGCTGACAGAATTTTGGGCTTTTTGATCATAGGTTGGTCTACATGACAACAGGCCTGCTGGTGACAGATGGGGTACATGTGTCTCAAAGCCGGAAAAGGATTTTTGCACAGGAGTTAGCAGGGCTCTTTGAAAGAGCTTTAAACTGGATTTGAAAGGGGAAAGGGATAAAACCAGGCTCGCCAGACATAACCCTGAGTGTGGCATGCCAATGTTTGAGGGACAGTGCGCTAGCAAGGTCCTTTGGTCTGCCGTCTCAGTGGAGGTAGGGGATGGAGACCCGTGCAGCAGCAAAGACAAAAGGGTTATGGATGTGTTAGAAACCACGGAAGCGCCTGAGAATGGTCACGTAGGAATTAGAGCTTCTCCCCCCAAAAAGGTGGCAGGATCAATAGCCCAACTGAAGTGCATCTACACCAATGCACACAGCATGGGCAACAAACAGGAGGAGCTGGAAGCCATTGTGCAGCAGGATAGCTATGACTTAGTCACCATCACAGAAAAGTGGTGGGGTGACTTGCACAAATGGAGTGCTGCAATGGATGGCTATAAACTCTTCAGAAGGGATAGGCAAGGAAGGAGAGGCAGTGGGGTAGCCCTGTGTGTTAGGGAGTGTTTTGATTGTCTAGAGCTTAACCATGGTGATGGTAGGGTTGAGTGCTTATGGGTGAGAACTGGGGGGAAGGCCAGCAAGGCAGATATCATGGTGGGAGTCTGTTATGGACCACCCAACCAGGATGAAGAGGCAGAAAAAAGATTCTATAAGCAGCTAGGAGAAGTCTCACAATCGCTAGCCCTTGTTTTCATGGGGGACTTCAACTTACCAAATATCTGCTGGAGATACAATACAGCAGAGAGGAAACAGTCCAGGAGGTTCCTTGGAGTGTGTGGAAGATAACTTCTGGACACAGCTGGTGAGTGAGCCATCAGGGAAGGTGCCCCGCTGGACATGTTGTTTGTGAACAGAGAAGGACTTGTGGGAGATGTGATGGTTGGATGCCTTCTTGGGCATAGCAGGCAACTCAGGAGGACTACAAAGATGTTGTGAGGTTGTTCAGGGAGAAAATAGAAGGTCCAAAGCCCAACTAGAACTTAATATGGCTGCTGCTGAAAAAGGCAATAAAAAAAGTTTCTATAAATACATTATCAACAAAAGGAGGGCTAAGGAGAATCTCCATCCTTTATTGGATGTGGAGGGGAACATAGTGACAAAGGATGAGGGAAAGGCTGAGGTACATAATGTCTTTTTTGCCTCAGTCTTTAATAGCAAGACCAGTTGTTCTCGGGGTACCCAGCCCCCTGAGCTGGAAGACAGGGATGGGGAGCAGAATGAAGCCCCCATAATCCAAGGGGAAATGGTTAGGGACCTGCTACAGCACTTAGACATTCACAAGTCTATTGGGCCAGATGGGATCCATCCAAGGGTACTGAGGGAGCTAGTAGAAGTGCTCACCAAGCCATTTTCAATCCTTTATCAGCAGTCCTGGCTAACCAGGGAGGTCCCAGTTAAATACAGTTTAGCAAATGTGACGCCCATCTACAAGAAGGGCCGGAAGGAGGATCTGGGGAACTACAGGCCTGTCAGCCTGACCTCAGTGCTGGGGAAGGTTATGGAGCAGATCAGCTTGAGTGCCATCATGCAGCATGTACAGGACAACCAGGTGATCAGGCCCAGTCAGCATGGGTTCATGAAAGGCAGATCCTGTTTGACCAAGCTGATCTCCTTCTATGACAAGGTGACCCACTTAGTGGATGAGGGAAAGGCTGTGGATGTTGTCTACCTGGACTTTAATAAAGCTTTTGACACCTTTTCCCACAGCATCCTCCTGGAGAAACTAGCTGCTCATGGCTTGGACGGGTGTACTCTTCGCTGGGTAAAAAACTGACTGGGTGGCCAGACCCAAAGAGTTGTGAAGAATGGAGCTAAAACCAGTTGGCAGCTGGTCACAAGTGATATTCCCCAGGGCTCAGTTTTGGGGCCAGTTCTGTTTGATTTCTTTATCAATGATCTGGATGAGGGGATCGAGTGCACCCTCAGTAAGTTTGCAGATGACACCAAGTTGTGCGGGAGTGTTGATCTGCTTGAGTGTAGGAAGGCTCTGCAGAGGGACCTGGACAGGCTGGGTCAATGGGCCAAGGCCAATTGTATGAGATTCAACAAGGCTAAGTGCTGGGTCCTGCACTTGGGTCACAACAACCCCATGCAACACTACAGGTTTGGGGAAGAGTAGCTGGAAAGCTGCCTGGCAGGAAAGGACCTGGGAGTGTTGGTCGACAGCTGGCTGAGTATTAGCCAGGAGCATGCCCAGGTGGCCAAGAAGGCCAATAGCATCCTGGCTTGTATCAGCAATAGCGTGGCCAGCAGGACTAGGGAAATGATCATCCCCCTGTACTTGCCGCTGGTGAGGCCACTCCTCGAATACTGTGTTCAGTTTTGGGCCCCTCACTACAGCAAAGACATTGAGGTGCTGGAGCATGTCCAAAGAAGGGCAATGAAGCTGGTGAAGGGTCTGGAGCACAAGTCTGATGAGGAGCAGCTGAGGGAACTGGGGTTGTTTAGTCTGGAGAGAAGGAGGCTGAGGGGAGACCTTATTGCTCTCTACAGCTACCTGAAAGGAGGCTGTAGCGAGGTGGGTGTCAGTCTCTTCTCCCAAGTAACAACCCTAGGACAAGAGGAAATGGCCTCAACTTGCACCAGGGGAGGTCACATTGGCTATTAGGAAAAATTTCTTCACCGAAAGGGTTGTCAAGCATTGGAACAGGCTGCCCAGGGAAGTGGTTGAGTCACCATCCCTGAAGGTATTTAAAAGACGTGTAGATGTGGTGCTTAGGGACACAGTTTAGTGGTGGACTTGGCAGTGATAGGTTAATGGTTGGACTTGATTATCTTAAAGGTCTTTTCCAAGCTAAATGATTCTACAGTTCTATGATATCCTTTGCTGCCCTTGTGGCTTTCAAGTACATCATGGCCACAGCTCTTCCGGGGAGGAACTTTAGGATGCATACTTCTCTCAGGGTGCAGATCTACCTCTGATGTTCGTACTTTGGCTGTTTAGCACTGATGGACAAGGGAAGGTTTGAGGTCAAAGGTACTCCTAGCTTGCTGCCTCTCCTCTCCTTCTTAATGCAAAAGGGTATCTGAGACTATGTGCTTATCCTCAGATGGACAGGAGCAGTTTGAACTTGTCTGGCCTGTTTGGGTATATAAGATACTTACATATAAACACATATGTATGGGTATATATGTATATATATATATATGTGCAATTTACAACTTCCTATGTGAAAATATTTTAACACCCTTCTGACACTGTAATAATTTCAGGAGTTTTTAGTTTGCTAAAGCACCCAAAGACCAGCCTGACAGAAAATCAGGTCCCACTGATGAGGTCATGATCTGACTTGGGTTTCTGAAGATGGATGACATCATCAGAGAGGCTCACTGCGGTCCCAGAACTTCCACTCCGGCCACTTTGGGTCTGGGTACCCAACCCGATCAGCATATTTTTTCCACTTGTTGAGCAGTGCCTGACTTTCCACTGTGTCTGAAATCTACTGTGGAGGCACGAAGATTTAATTGGTACCTTTGCTGAAAGTTTCCCTGAATCAAAGGAACGAGGTCCTCTGGTCAATTCCAGATGTTTGAATTAAAAAACAAACAAACATGACTATAGTCCTTTGAAAACTGAGGATTCATAGTCCAGTTTTCATTTTGAAAGAGTTTGGATTTGGGGCACTAAAAAAACCAGTGTTTTTCAAAATGTCTATGCAAAATGAAAGAATTAGTTTCTATCAGATTTTAACTGGCACCTTCCTTTATTGTCCAGCATGACCTGGTAGCTACTGATCTATGTGAGTTTTGTTTGTTGGCTTTGTTTGTTTCACTGAAAAGTTTACATTATGCTGTGTTGTCTCTCATTTAAAAACCTTGATCACTTTTATAACTGCAGGAATCTTCAGTAAGGCATTTCTGAAGATGATAGATGTAAGATACAAGAATATACGGGCCTAACAAGAAAATCAATTACTAGTTTTATGTCTCACAGGCCTCTCTCAATATGTTCTTTAAAACTTGAAATAACTTTATATAATTTTGTCCACAGAAGATCCAAGCAGAAGCACAACTGTTTGCAAAAGTTGAGGAAAAGCATTTAAGTCTACTTGGCATCATTTCAGTTCTTTACAAATCTATTACATGAAAAAAATCACAGCTCCAGGGAGCTAAGCTATTGTACCTGAACTGGAAGGTCTGACCCAGACATGGATTGTACTCATTATGTAGAGACCATCAATTGACAAACATTTGAAAGTGTTCAGACTACCAACAAGAATAATATAAAAAAAAAAAAATCCATTGGCACAAAAACATATCATAAAACACCTGAGATCTAACAAAGAAGCTAGTGCTGGTTCATTGTGAACAGACATTTTCAAGAGTCTTGCAGTTTTTACTTTGTTTTGTAACATGCTTAGTGGAATTCAAAAAAGCACCTGGCTCTCAGATAAATGCTTCTTTTAAAGAAAATCTAGAAAGTTACGCAATGATTCTGGGCATGTGATCTGGGAATTTGGAGTACCCTCAACAGCCATCAAAGTTTGGGGGAGGGGAACGGGGGTTCTTTATTTTTTTAAGTTGTAAATGATGAAGGTTGAGTGGGTTTTTGGACAACGGCAGCTGTGTTTGGTACAGATGAGCTATCACAAGTATAATAGCAGTGGTGCAAATGAAAACCAGATCTACAGGAGAGTTGGGCAGAGTGTTGGGGAGAACGTGGGGACGTGGGCTAAGGAGGAAGGACCAACATTTTCCTCTTTGACAATCAGATTTGGTAAATGGAGCTCAGTCTGCAAGTTAAACTGCTTCATAGGTTTTACATGTGTAAACCAGGGGCTCATATGATTAACACAATACACATGCTCTGACCCCCGTGCCGATTTAAACCAGGTGAAGATCTGCCTCATACATGGAGCTATTGTTAATGCAACATGCCTTGTGCCTACTTTGAACTTCTTTGTGTGACAATCAGTCAGGTCATACTAAAATGAAAACATTACTCTTCATTTCCTTCAATTCAGTGTGGAGCTAAAGGAATCAGAGGAGTCTTTCCATTGATTTCAATAGGATTCTGTTCAACATTTTCTAAAACACCCCAGATTTTGTGTCGTGGTGTACAAAGCAACTTAAGATACAAAATACATCTTTTTGATGGTATTAGCACCATTCTAAAAACATAATAGAAGAAAATGAAATTTCTGGGAAAATATCTGCTTTGAATTTTCCCCTGTGTAACTTCCTTTGCTGCAGTCTTAAGCAGAGCTGTGTGCTTTCTATATGAGCACGATGTTCAGTTTAGAACTGTCAAGCCACACATAAAATATTGATACCTCACATTGGCAGGGTTAATACAGTGTTATTTTAATTGCAAACACACTGTGGGTGATTAGTCAAACTTGGTGCGTCTTGAATTCTAAGATAAAGATGCCTTCTGGCTGGACCTCCTATGCAATTAGCACTATGACCCTCATGTGCTCTTCTCTGTTATTAATATGATTGGTCTAATATGAGTATTAGATATCATTCATTAACCTGTTGTGAACCGTCTTAGAAACCATCTTTGAATAATAGACTATATTCCTTTTTCTAAATCCATTTACTAGCAGGGAGAGTGAAAAGGATGAAGACAAGCCTTCTCCATTAGACTGACTGGTATAGTGTTAAGCAATATATAGGGTATGAAATTATAAAAGAGCAAATTAAATAACAGGGCATATCTGGCTCATTAGTAATGGATGATCAGGTGCTCATTATGTTGAATTTCTACCCTGTTCAGAAGATAAATGCACATGCCAGAACAGAAGTATGCTAACTGACCCTGCCTGAAAATAAACTAATGCACATCTGGAAGTTCACTGTTTTGCCAGCTCACTACTGTTTATGCTGGCTTCCTCTCTTTCTTTCTTTCCTTCTTTCTTTCCTTCTTTCTTTCTCTCTCTCTTTCTTTCTTTTCTTTTTTTAAACCAAGCAGTTTGAATTTGAATCTTTTACTTGTTATTAAAAGTGCATTTGCCTACACACTAGTTATTAAAAAATTGCAGACTATTATTAGCATTAGTTGAATGTAAGAAAAAAAAGGAAAGTCTTTTGGAAGGGAAGCACGCTATTCTGTGGGGCCAGATCTTCAGCTGGTAGGAATCAAGTACTCCACTGGCTTCAATGGAGATACGCTGTTTACATCAGCTGAGGAAAAAGCTCAGTAAAAGAACTTTATCTACAATAAGCAAGATTGGATTGTTAACAGGAACTGCTCATAGTTTTGCTGACTTGACCTGGTTCAAGATTTTGCCTTAATAACACTCTGAATTGAGTATTGCTGTTATATTCCTATGTGAAAGCTTGATCATTTCAAATTGTTCACCCATCTCACATATGTGGACCTGTCAGAGTTCCTGGCTTCTGATGTGTGAGGCAACCCTTCTCTGGTCTGAAGACAAGGACACACATGTGGCAGGATGATTGCCTGAGAAGGGTGTTGAGGTTTACCTTATCTGATGGGTAAGGTGAGCCCCATCACAGAGGAAGTGCCATGGATTGAAATCACTGAAAGAGGGAGAGAGAAGGTAAGATGAAGGATGCTCCCTTGTCTCTGCACCCCATTAGGAAGCACACACTCCTGGTTTTGTGAAATTCCGTGTGCTCCCTGCTACTTCATGGGCAAGGTGTCAGCTGTGCTCTGTGCGCTTGCATTGGCACTACTGGGGGTTGGGTGCTGGGATGCTGCCCTGCAAATGTGTGAGGTGTAGGCATGACAGCCAGAGAAGGATCCTCTCCAACAGGTCCAGCTCACAATGCCCGAGACTTGGCAGGTCAGTGTAAAAGTAAAATAGTCTTCCTGCAAAGGAGAAATCAGTGTCTATGTTTCATAACCTGTATTTGTTTGAAGTAGGACTCTAAGGGTGAGTCCCCACTAACATAGGACCAAATTTTTTATGTTTTTAAAGGGGATGAGCCTTCCTCTATTTATTCTAGATATTGCTGTTGGAAAGGATAGGAGATGGAAGATTTGCTGATTCTTCTCACTGATATCCAGCATGCTATTTCATTAAGGCATCATATTTTAAATCATGCTTCCAAATTACTTGAATAAGAGTAGCTCAGAGCGATTGCCTTTGACATCTGAGCAAGAAAAACTTGTTAAAGAACCGAACAGTGTGTTGTCATCAAATGAGTATTGTGGTGTTTTCATGGAGATTTCCAGGGCCTCTTAGAAAGAAAGTCATACCTATTGCTTAAATTAAACACTGAATCATATGACTTCTGCAGAGGTCAGCTACTAATAAGTTAATTCTTAATCATCTGCTAACAACCTGGAGATCAGTTCAATTGTTAGGAATTCTAGCAATACCAAAATTACCACTGTGTTGAATTATTAAAGATTTGTATCAAAGAATGAGCTTAAGTTGCTTTGGTCTTGTGTAAAAATTCCTCTGATCTTCGGCAATCATAATTTATTTACAGCTTCCATACGTTCTCCCTCTTTCACAAAGAAATAGGGTTTCTTAAGTATGGCCAGGAGGCACTGAATTTTCATATGTAGTACTGTCTCTCAGTTAGAAAGACAGGGAAGAACTGCTGGCTTGAAGGTTCAACAGCCAGCTTTTCTGTGTGAAAGGCAGGTTATCTAAACATTTTCTTCCCCTGAGAGAGATATTCATAATATTTATTCTAAAATACAAATATTAGGGCTCTTTGCTCCGTGTGAATTATCCTTAGGTATAGTAAATACAGTTCAGGTTAAAATAAAATCAGGGCATAGCAACAGCTAATGTTTACATTTATAAAAAGTACATGTGGAGATTATTGCACGAAAATGTTCCAGAATTTATTAAAAAGTCCCCCTTTTAGCTGGATAAAGAACATTTTAACATTTGGACTTGAACCCAAGTTGGCTGTAACTGTGTATTGTGGCTTCCACAGAGTATCTCTCTGTTTAATGTGGACATCTTCCCAAAAGTTGGGATTGGTTCATTTTGCAGAAGGTAGATTAATACCAAATGTCCTGGTTTATAAATTACATAGGACAGGATTTTCTTTTTTTTTTTTAATTCAGCTTCGATCTGTCAGCTAGCATCTTGACAATCCTTTAGAGTCGAGGAGAGATAGGGTCACCCGTTTATCAGTGTTACTTGTCTGTGTTAGACATATAATTACTTGAAGCATCTGGTCAGCTATAGTTGAATTGGAACAGAGAAGCAAAGAAGAACATATTTGATATATTATTGCAGATCATACTTAAAACTGCAACACAATTTTAAATGGTGCATGACACTACTTTACAAAGAAAGGTATATAGAAATAAAAGCCTAATTTCTTCGTTTTGAAAATAATTGACACTACATTGTTGCTTTGAACTGATGTCCTTCTGTTGATAATCTGTTAAAGTTCACAACAGATATGCATAAAGACCTGATTTTCTTTAGAAGCAGGATATAGTAATGTTCCAAGCGTAATACTTGCCAAATTTTCATACAACAGTTCTCAGTTCTGACAGTTTTTATTTAAAACTGCTTGTACACAAACAAATAAAAGGAACAGGATTTTTAGTTGCTATGCCTTTCAGCCTCTAGAGATCAGACTAGCTGGGAGTGGACAAGAGATTCTCAAAGTGTGCTTACTAGTTTTGTAAGGTCTAACTGAAGATGTACTCAGATTCTTAGCAGGGTTTGACAGTTCCAGCAGGTTCCAGGAACCTCCATTAGGAGGCTCACCAGCTATTTAGTTAGTGTATGCCATTATTAAACCAGAGTAATATAAAATGGCACCAGACTCTTCCTCAGAACTTTTGCTAAAATGCTTGGTTTTGGTCCTATGGTTAAGTTCTATCTTCTCTCTATGGTAGATTATCCCACACAGTTGCACAATCTAACTATATGGGAGGGCTGGTCTTAATTACAACCTCTACTGTAATGCCCCTGGCCTGCTTATTTCCACTCTACAGCATTCCTTGGAAATAGATATAAAATATAAACACTTTCAGTTTGCTCTCTCTCAAGCAATCTTACCTATGATAAGCCAGCCCTGAAAGGGTTCACCTGGTTCTTGGAGCAGAAATCCACTTCTCTGAATATTTGTTTCACTGAATCAACAAATCCTGGCATGGACACATAGGAAAGGCACATCATTAACAGGCAAAAGGCACTGCCTGCTGATAACTCCAGACACCCGTGTAGCATGCATCTCTATAACCTACTCTCACAGTGAAGTTCTTTCCAAAATGCTCAGTGTTAACCTAGTGTCATCCCAAATAAAATAGCAGCAATTAAATTTCCATTGCAAAGAAAGTATGAACAAAGCTGAATGCTCTTGTAAAAAAATACACTGTTCAGATGGGGAAAGCATCTCTGAATAGCTGAGAACTCTGTCAAATCAACATCAGTTCTCATCAGACCACTCCAAGGTGCTTCTCTTTGCAATAACATAATGCATTTCAATTTCTGTCACTAGCAGTTTTCCATGCTTAGAAAAACAATGCTACATGATTATTTTCTATCTCTAAAGACAGTGATTTTCCCCTCTAGCTCTCCCAACTGAAAACTAGTAAAATTAAACATATATAATAGCAAAATTAAAACAAAGTGCTAAACAGAAAGTAAACAGCAAGGATGTAGTGAAATTGCATCTAAAAACATCTCCTCAAAGTTAAAGACTTCAGAAAGTTAGGAGTGAAAACTGAAGGTTAGAATGAAAGCGTTTGTGAAATGTTGTCTGTAATGGTTATTGCACTGTCCTACAGTACTCAATTATGAACCCACTTATATAATTCCCTACCTTAAAGCTGCATTACATATTTAAATCCTCTTGTTCATGTATCCAAGAGGTAAAAAGATTTAAAAAAAAAAAATCCCTACAGGAGAATGACCTTTGTGAAGGTAGCTCCCTCAGATGCTGAAAGGAAATAGGAACACCTCTATCTCTTTATTAAAATATGTAGATAAGTTCAGTTTTTTTCCTCTGTTCTCAAGAAATACACTTTTTAATATATACTGCTATATGATTACATACAAAGAAGTATACTTTATTTTACAATATGTAAATATGCTGCATTTATCAAAAGCAATCCTCACCAATTTTTCTGTCGTTTGGAAAAATTAAAACATATATTTTACAGCTAACTGTGCGATATTATTGTATCTAATATGATTTCAGCTGAGGGAAACCAATGAATACAAGTTTGGGGGAAAGGTTTTGAAAAATGGCTCCCCTAATTTTTAGTGTAGTGTTTTGTTTACAATCAAGGAAAGTACTCTGGTTAACTGAGAATGAAATCAAATCTCCTCTGTCACTTCAAACTGAACAGAAATTTGAGGTGTTTGATCAGAGTCCACTTTCATATATGATGAAATATTAGATGTCTGGAAATCAATCCAACACAAAAACAACAACTGGCATCAAAGGCACGGGAAAAGTAATCGTGATGTGATCCTCCACTCACACAAAAAAATTTTAAAGCCTTTAATGGTTTCTCGCAGATCACCTGTGCAGTCAATCTGCTGTGGGACGCTTTGCACTCCGGTTGTGGTGAGTGTTAGCAGACAGTCATTTCTATCTGAAGTAAAAATTGTTGTCATTTCTGAAACTCAGAGATAATTTTTTTGTTGGTTCATGTGCATATACCAGTATTTGACTATAAAATAACATATTCTCATTGGCAAACCAAAAAGAGTTCATGTGGAGTTAGTCAATTATCTGTGTTAGCAAAGGGACTGGCATGCAGATTAGGGCAAGGAAATACATTTAGGCTTAAATCCCAGTTTTTCTGTGAGCCAGACATCTTAATTTCTGCCAATTTGAGACAGAATACTCCAAAACTGGTTCATAATATATGCTTTAGTCTGACCTCAATTTTGATCAATTTACACCAGGCTAATTGTGGGGAAAGTGTGGACCAGAGCTACAGTTTTTTTAATTTTATCCTTTGAGATCAAATCTTTGCATCAGGATGCATGTGCCATCACCATATTACTAGAGAAAGGTTATCCCATTTTGCTGAAATACAGATTAGTTACCAAGAACAGTCTTGCATTCTTAGACTTTTTTCTCTAGAGTATGGGAACCGAGGGTGACCTTATTTATTTTCCTTGAACTGGCCCAAGTAGAGTAGAGTCAGCATTAAAGTCTTACTACTTAGGAAAATTAGTAAACAAAATTTCCAATTTTTTGTGAACTGATTAACGACACAGCAAGCAGGAAGAATTGATGATGTGCAACACTGACTTCTGGAAGTTCACCAAACTCAAAGGAGGAGTCCAATATTTCCCCAGATGCCTTTCCTCCAGTGAACTTTCTATGTGTCAGTTAATAAGTGCACAGGAGTTTGACACCATCAAACAGAGCCTTGGTAGTCAAGAACTACCTACATGAACTAGAACTACTTACCTACCCTACAGGGTAAGAGGGTCAAATAACTTCTGCATTAGAAGGCCCACAAATGTCAGAATTTATCACAGACCCATTACAGGAATGGATATTTTCAAAGTCTGCTGCTTATGGTCTTACAAACTTTTCCTACTATTATTATTTCTGTGGAAAAGTTTTATTCATCCATTAAACTAATGAACAGGAAGAAAGTCCAAAAAACAGTCTATGACAGTCTTTGTAAAATTAATAAGAAATTCTGGGAAGCAAAACAAAATTATAAAAACAACCTAAGCAAAAAAAAAAGAAAAAAATTAATCCAAGCTTTTGATCATTCTTCAGCTATCCCTCTTGGGACTGGGCTTTACCAACACATCTCTCTAGTAGTTACATTGCAAGGCAATATAACATTACATTTATGATGACAAAGTAAATTATTCAATAAAGAAATTCAGGTTTCAGTAATGTCTTTTTTCCTCTTACATTTATGCAGCAGTGTATATTTGCACATTGCTATTCATCTGTCTAGTGAGCCTTTTTAGTATACGAGTGCCTTCTAATGAGTAAATAGCCAAAATCACACTAGGATGATGGTATACCTTTCCTGCTACTTTCTCTCAGTTGATTTAACCTTTTCTTCTTTTCCTTCTTTCTGTATCTACCCAACAATTCTTTTTCTCAACTTTCTTTCTAAATAAATTCACTTGTACATGCTTCTTACCCCCTTATTCTCAATTCTAGTTACTTTCTAGGGAACTGTAAAAAATAAATCAGAAATAATTTGTTTTTTTCATTTTGAAAACAGTTATATCTATGATGGTTTAAATTTCCTATACCAATAGGCTTCTTAGAATAGTTGTTGCTCTCTGCACAAACTAGACGTCTGCATTTTTCTACTGAAATAGCTGAAAATGTAACAGTCCAACTGGAAGCCAGAAAGTAAAGATCACAGTGCCCAAGTTAGCTGAATGGGTTATCTGAACAGTCTGGAAACTGTCTTCTAGCCAGTCACAGAAGACCATTAGCTATTTTCTCTCACACCAATTTGAAGATGCAGCAGCAGCATAGAATCCAGGCAGACTTACAGGACATAAGTTATTGTGCTGAACTAATGGGAGAAAATATTTTAAAAATAATCAAAGTCAGTCAGTCTTTCTAAGCACACCTCATTTTATCTTTTTTGAGAACAGCTTCAGCTGTCTTCACCCAGACATTAATTTCAGGCAGATACGGAACTATTTAGTAAGAGGTATTTGCACCAGACGAAGACTAAGGTTTTCCTGGGGCACTAGGACGGGGCAGCTATTCTGAGGCTGCAGCCTCCTAAAGCTACTGTGAGAGACCTCACCATGATGATTTAAAAATCAACTCAAGCTTTATGGTGTTCCAGACATGAGTAAGCATGTGGAAAGAATGAGTCCATCCTCAAATCCTGGTTTTCAGGGAATGACTGGACTAATTCAGTCTCTGGTCTTCAGATATACCTTCATGTTCTTGAAGAAGCACAAAGGTATCCCATACTTAAATCATCCACAAGCACCATATGCAGAGCTGGAAGTACTTCAAAATGGAGAAGGATCACTCTAAAAGTAGTGACCTGTCTCTTTTATGGCAAGGTTTAAAACAATAATGCAAAGATCTGTAAATTTGATTGAAAAAATTAGCAATCAAGTATTTTCTTTATTTTGTTATTATTTTGTTTCAGAAAAAAAAAATCTTTTTCTTACCCCGGCTTAAATTCCATGGTGCTGGTCCTTCTTTTTTATTTAATCTCTCAAGAGGAAGGGAGCGATGAAATCTCTATTTTTTACCTTTTCCTCATTAGTAAATGGAGATACCTAAAATAAAAACATTAAAAAATCTAATTTTTTTCATCTGAAACTTTTTACTTAAAATATGGCATAAATTTTATTTGTAAACCAAAGAATCACAAATCTTATTTCTTGTCATTTATCTTTAATAAAAGTTCGGCTTTTTTCCTAGTTTCTGCATTCAATAAAGAGACATTACATTGCAGGAGACAGTCTTAAAAGTCTTCTGGGTTCAGAAACGGCTTATTGCTAATGAAGTCTTATAGTGCAAGATAATAAACTTTTTTTTCAGCTCTTACAGGGTTGTAAAGCAGACAAGTATATTCTTATTGAGACAGGTGACAACTAAAAAATTCTAGTTCTAGTTTTTTTGATTCTGTAAATAAGCTGAAGTCACAAAAATGTTATTTTCAAAATCACATCTTGTTTTTCAATGGGGTTGTCTTTGGAGATAGAATGGTGGTAATCCAGGTTGATATTCATCCTCCAGAAAAGGTGTTTGCTGAAGTAATCACTCCAAAAGAAGTGTAATTTCTTTTACTATGACTGACATACAGAATTTTAACTTGCTGTTGTTTTCTGCATAGGACATGAAAGACTGTTGTGCCTTTTTGAGTGTCAAGGGATATACCTCATCTGTATATTCAATTTTTGGGTTGGTATTTTTTCTGAAATACCTCTTGCCTCCCAAGATCAGATGATCCTTTTCTGATTTTAAGATCTTAAGGAAATATTCAGAACAAAGTAACTCCCTTCAGTTCCTTCCTCCTCTTCTTCCACTTCAATATTTTAGAAAGAATAAAGAAATCAAAACACAGTCATGCTGTTACTGTTTATTAAGTGATTTCTTAACCTGCAAAAAGGCAAGAAATTCACTGTCTTAAAATAATCAGAGTCTCTGCATATACCTCCGTGTTATGCTGTCCTCTCTCTCCTGTGTAGTCTGGGAGCAGAAGAGGAAAGGGGAAGAGGTGGCAGTGCAGCAAGTTTCTCTTCTCTCCCCATTTCCTGCTCCTGGGGAAAAAATCAAATTGGGTTGTCAGCAGATGTGACTCCTCCTGCAGCCAGTATATATTTTCTTGGAAGAATGGGCTGGACATGGCTCACTATAATTTTCATCTTCAGTCTTGCAGAATTTCTTTCTGGTTGGGGATTATGCAGGTGGAACACTGGCAATCACGTTAATGTTTCATGAGACAGTAAGCATCTCCCAGTACTTCTGCAAGGCCATATATGTTTTGCTGCAGACTGTGTAACTGAGTCATATTTTTTAAGAAATTATTTTCAATAATTATTGAAATAGGATTTAATTTTTTTTAGCTAAGCAATAAAGTAAAATGCAAGCGGGGGGGAGGGGGGCGGGGAGGGAAGGTATTCTAGTTCAATCAGATTACTCCAGAATGGATGTCTTCATGAGTACCTTGCACTAGCCTCCCTTACCCTCATCCAAATAAGGTGAGCAGAAAAATAGCACTTTGATCCTCTTGGAAGTAATTTTTATTAAAGGATAGAAGGAGGTGAGGATTTCTGTAGCAGCAGAAGCAAATTATTTTTGGCTTAATTTCAACAGAGGGAGAGAGACCCTCGTGGGACAGGGAGGTACAAAATTTCAGCCTCATGGTATTCCATAATAGCATTCAAGCAGTCCACCCAGGAGAAATGCTTTTGGAACCCTGCCCAAATAACTCACTTACTAAAAAAAGACAATAAATGCAGAGGTTCATTTTTTAAAGTTAGTATCATTTGTTCTCCTGGCATTGAAATTAAAGGCACATTTGAAGCAAACATAAGGGCAACTTTTGTTAGAGATATACAATCTGAACACATGAAATTGAACTTTACAGTGCTAATTGCCCCTTGAAGAAAGTGCTATCTGACAGTCAGTATCAGAGATGGTACTAGAATCTATTGAAAAGTAGAAATCTTAGTATTTTAGAGACATAGAAAGCATTTGAATATCTGATTGGGTAACTGGAATTTTAGCATTGATTTACTATTTGACAGTAAAACTTTAACTGCCTCAGTTTTATATAAGCAGCCACAAATTCAAAACCTCCCATTTTTGCATCAAGGCCAACCTAAGGCTTTTTGAAGTTTAAATCATAAAAATAAATAAACAAGGCATCCTGGAAAAATTGGGAGTTGGTAGCAGCAGGTTCTGACTCCAGGTGTTTCCCTGTCTTGGAGTTCTGACTTGGATCCCAAGCTTTCCTACCCAAGTTACACATCCAAAGCACTGGAAAAAGAGGTCTGCAAGTTACATCTGTCTCACGGAAACTTTTTAATTTTGCACAGTTGAAAAAAAACCCCCACTACTCTAAAACAACTACTTATTTTCACACATGTAAACTTCTCAGATATTCAACATCCTCTCAAAACTACTGTTTTCTTGAAAACAAATACTCAGACACTCAAATCTTTAGACAATGTGAAGAAATAACCCCTGAAGGTGGTAGTTTTCTTCTTGTCATTACATCAAGCACAGCTAAACTTTTACCTTTGATCCAACTTCAGGCTTTGTCTTGCTCAGAAGCTATAAGTTATACTATCCTTCAGGTGGCTGCATTCAACCTTTGCTCCAAAGTGAAAATAAGCTCTGCTTTGTAAGTTTTCCCTTGTATTATTTACAAATATCATAAGTGCACTTACAGTTTTTTGGTTTATTTGTTTGAGATTAACAACATGCTATGGACATGAAAAGACATCATTAACACAGGTGAAAGAGAATGAAGCTAACTGATAACTAAGGCTTCCGTCATTCACCTGCAGTAAGAGACCCAGACACAGTTCTCTTCTTTGAAATATTAAAGTATTTCTACAAAGCAAATAAAAGAAAATTATTCTAAGTGGTCCAGACACACAGTGTTTAGAGTCATCTGGCAATGTGAGAAAAGCAGAGATTTGAACACGGATTTCTGAGATCTGACATCAGCTGCCAAACTGCTGTATAATTGTGACATAGGTTTTTATTCTTCTCCCACTATTCATTAAAAATGTTATCTTGGCACTGAACAGCCTTCTCCAAATCTCTTAGTGGTATTACTACATGCAATTAAAAGTATTGATTTTGACAAATAAATAGTAGTTGAAGAAAGATTGTTCACTAGGAGTGTCCCAGTCAGGTTCAATTCTGAGTTGATGTTGATGGGTTTGCACAGTTTGAAATGTTTAAATCTGTTTAGCTTAGCATAAACAGTTTGCTATCTATATTTTCAAGCATGTGTCAAAAGCGATGACAGTTATTTGATTACACTATCAGATTCCAGAATGGATAAGATGTTGTAAGTTGTTATAGGAAGTAGTACATACTGAAAAGGCAGTATTGCTACTAGGCTTTGTAAAACTTGATCATCCTTTATGAATTCCAAGCATCATATATGGATGACACAATTTAAACCTTTGGTTGAAGGAATTACACAAAAACAATTTTCCAAGCCAAAAATCAAAGAAGGTGACAAAGCATTCATATCTCCCCAGTCAGTTTTCAAGGGCCACAAATAGGTGTATTAGAAACCAACTGGAACCACTAGAAGACCCAACTAGCTGAGTAGCTCATGAAGAACTTCTCAGAAAATCCTTTGTTTATTGATTCTTAGGTCTGCATTAATAAATTATCTAACAAAAGATTTCATTCCATCTACCGTGTTAGTCTAAATTATAAACAAGACAGAGGGTTTACAGCCCAAGAAATAAATGTCTTTAGTTCTGAAATTTCTGTTGTTTTCATTTTCCATTTTGTATGAATTTACATCCCAAAATGCATTTTTGGTTTAAAAGGAAACCATATTGCTTCACAATGTTAGGTTGTAAAAACAGGGAAGAAAACCAAACGAGTGTGGGGAGATGGGAGATATTACATTTATTTATTTTTGTAGTTCTGTGTGTGAATGCTTAGTTCTGTGCTACTTCTTCTACAACTCTAAAAGAGCAAAAAGAACTTTTATAGAGCTAAGAGCATTAATGCCTATAGCACTATACTAATCATAGATGTGCCTTAAGATCACTTGCTATGACAGTACCATACTACACTCTTATCAGGGAATGGGCTAGCTGGCTCTTTATTTTTTTATTTCTTCAGATTTATTGTTCTAGCCTTAATTATATTGCGATGAGATCTTGTGAGCACCACAATAGTTTAAACTTTGGGTATGTGCTATTGAGTAACTGCCCATGACAAAGAAATAAGGCATAAGCCCACAGAATTAGGCTCCACATAAATTAGTCGTACAGCTTAGCCAAAAGGCTTCCTCATCGACACTTCCCCTACTCTGTGGGGAAGCAGGTACCTGACGCAGTTTAGGCTTTTAAAACATTTTATTATGATGTTACTGTTAATTTAGACACTCTCCTTATTGATTAGCAGCATTGCTTGTGATGGAGAGTGTAATTTCTTCTCTGCTAGATCCTGGGAAACTTCCATTTACCTCAGCAGAGCAGTACAGAACATTCACACAGCTACATGGTACCTGGCAGAGCTCAGCTAACAGGCCTGGAGGAAAATCACTACTTGGAGGCATATTTCCTTATCTACCAATATATAGCAAGAGACCAGCATTTCAAACATATGTTCATGACATAATTTACTTTACGTAGGTAAAAAGACAAATACATTTTAGCTACGTAGTTTACTCAGAAAGGACTATTCACTTACAATAATTAGCTTTGCTAGAGAGATTTTAATAATTTCATTTTCTTATACAAATATTTGGCTAATAGATATGAAAGGTATTTATTTTCTCTTCAGTTGGCTTTCTTTCCTAGGATTAGTATAACATGACAGATGGCTGATGTCATCTTTACTTGGAAGAACTCAGCTGGCAATAATAGCATGGTACATTTCTGGGGATTTGCGGTACTGTATGTCATGAAGCGGTTTTCAACCAAAAAGAGTCCAAAAGGGAATTCCCAGAAGTAAATATCTGCCTATGATATCCTACTGCGTCTTGTTGATGCATCACAAACAGAAGGAAGCATAGAGTCTTTATAAAACTCCATAAATATTTACAATATTGTTGAAAATACATTGGAAATGCTACAGATTGCAAATGGTATGGGCCCCCTTGGCACTGTATCTTTAATTTTGCTGTTGAGTGAGAATAACAAAAACTGGTGCTTTATATATATCAAAATCTGTTATGTATATATTTGAAGTTCAGTGATTTTTGTCACATTTGACATTTGTGTGTAATAGAGTGAAAGCATTAATATTATTAGAATGTAGATACCCTGGTTGATTGTTTTTCATTTTGCTAATGATTGCTGTGATGAGTAGACTAATGTCAGGGTCGGAGGGTTAAAGTTAATGAGAGTTTTCCGTTGTGCCATTGATTAATGGTGGATACTGTAGCAAGAGAGTTTTAGATTCCTCCCATATAAAAAGAGTGAAGGTAAAAATGGACTGATGCCAATTTAAACACTTTGACTACCTACCAAAATGTTTCTAAACCTTCTGTCATAATTAAATCTAGGCCTGACAAAAACTGTGAGAAAGTATATAAAAATATATAAATTGTATCAAATGCTGGTAATAATATAAATTAAAGCTTGCTTTATAAATCTACACTTTCTCCATCTGCACTAGGCTAAACTGTATTAGATTTTATATTCCTCCACCTAACAGCACGTTGAAGAGTAGCTTTTTCTATAAGTAGAATAAAAGGACAGATTATAGCATATGTGTTGTAATATTAGAAAAAGTATTCCCACAATAGCTGATTTTATCATTATAGTTTTAATATGTCGACTCTAGTTGATATTTGTCCCCTTTTAATCCAAGAACAGGCTTTACTAACTGGATTCCAAAGACAGAGGGCATTCATTAACATCCATAAAGATCTCACTCTGCTTGAAGAAAATAGATATAAATGCAAGAAAGCAGACCAATATCCATAGCAAACTGAGCAAATATTTTTGACAAAATTATTTTCCATTTCAATGCTTTTTCCTGCTCTCCGTCACAATGAGAAGGAAAAGCGAGGCTGGGAGATAGTGAAAAGATGCATCTTAAAAAACAAAAAGACCAAACCCCCCCCCAAAAAAAGACCCCTAATCTTACTTTCAAAAGTGTCATCAAGTCAAACAAAATATATAAGTTTTTAAATTTCTACTAAGAGTTTTTCAAAATATATGGTTTTCTTAGCAAAGAATATCATATAACAGGTAGAGTATGAGAGAACTTAATGACTTAAAACAAATGTCTTTGCCTGTCATATTAACATATCTTTATATAGCCAAGAAATGCACAAATAAAATATGACCATGACATTTATATGAATATTTTTATTCCTTTTCCATTTTTTATTAGGAAATAAAATTAAATGGCTTCATGTACCATGGTTAAGAGAAGTTAAATCTTGATCCATCACCTGAACATTATTGCCAATGAATACCCATGATACCTATTAGTACCAATGTAGGCTTTGCCCATTATACGAACAAATTTGAAACAGGCTGGCCTCATAATGGACAGCATAAAGCTGTTGTGTTCCACTGTAGTTACGTTGATGGTGCACTGAAGAGACCATCATACCCTGCAATGTGGAAAATAGTAGGCTTGTAGGATTTTTAATGTTTTTCTTTTGTGGTACAGTGTATTTCTTTCCTAAGTATGATTAAATAATCATAAGAACTCCTCTAAGGGCTAATCTACGTTATTTCCCAGATTTTCACCTTCGGGACATATTGTCCCTTGTCACTGAAACCTCAGGGACAGAAGGGTACGCCACAGGGTGGCACAGCAGGAAGCTGAGATACTGATGAAACAGTGTTCAGTTAATGAAGGCATGGCCCATGGCCTCTGCTGGTATGCCATATGTTTGAAGAAATGCTAATGACTACAATTCAAATACCTTTTTCATCTTAACTATATGTAAATGTGTTTATAAATGCTCTCTTATAAATATACTATCACATTTTTAAAAGCTAAGTGCTAATGTTGCTTTCAACATCTATAATACACAATAATTAAAACTTTAGCGATTCTGCTTAATTATACCTTATGGGAAACTGTACCGTAATTTATAGAAATTAAGCAGAAAAACAAAGATCAACAGAAATAAAGCAGCAGTGGAAGAACTGAATAATAAATCACTTAGATCATTAATTTACAAAAACAAAATCATTGTGAAAAGACAACTTAGGGCCCAGTTCTCAAACAGCTGAGATTTGCAGGGGGAAGATCAGTTTAAAAACTCAAGGCATTCCATTAAAAAACTCCTCCAGCAAGTTGAACTAATTGTGACTTTTTTGAACTGTCAGATCATTTAACAAAACCCAAACAATAGAACTACAGATTTAAGAGCAAAAATTGGGGGCAATTTTAATTCAGCAGTGGCTCTTTTCTCTTTGCTTTACCTTTGTGAAAACCCTGTAGCACTGCAGGTGATCATTAGCCACAAATGGCATTTTGCAGTGAATCATCTCCTCCACAAGTGGCCAAAACGACATCTCCATTGCAACAGCAGAAGTGCTATTCAGGAAGAGCAGTTGGTGACCAGGTTAGACTACATGGGACACTACTATTTTTGCTGCAAGACAGGACACCCCGTTGCAGTCATAACTATTCCAAAGAAACTCCCTCAAGATCCAGGTTAAAGCATGGTGGTATTGCTAATCTGTGAATCTATTACTTGCTCTTTTTTTTCTTAACGTAAGTTCGAGACCTGACTCACCCATATGCAAATTCTGCCAAACACCTCCTACAGAATTTAAATAAACTTAAGATGAAGAAGGGCCAACTATTTTAAAATCTCTGAGAAAGTCTATTTCCACGGCATCTCACACAGGCAAACCCATGAAAGTTAACCACCAGCTAACTCCATTTTCTAACCAAAAATTCAGTTCAAGCAATGAGAAAACTAAACTATAAACTGTAACAGCTGCCTGAGGGATCATTAGGACACTCTGAATATTAAGGTAGAACATCTGTATCAAGCTGGTTTTCCTGATTACTTTTTTTTCCTTGCACCTTAAGAATTAGGATGGAAGGAATTATATGAATGAGCTTTGCTTGTCCAGTTTCAGCCAGAACTTTCCTATACAATTGCTATATCCCAGTGGAAGATTTTTCTGCTTCCCTCTCACTGAAAAGAGTCAAAAAATTGACCTTAAGGAATGAAGAGTAGAACTGAAAAACTATACTATTTTGTGATCATCTTACTGATCAATTAGGCAACTGTTTGAAAAAATAATTTCTGAGTAACCATATACTGTGAAGCACTCCATGGGAATCCAAACCAGGCTTGTGTACCTGGTTTATATAGTGAAACATTGGAACCTATTTTACGGTCAAGGCACTGAATGCCTTAACTTCTACTAAAGAGAATTTGAAAGCGTGCTGCACAGAGGAGTATACCTTGAAGGTAAAAAAAAAAAAAAAAAAAAAAGGAAGAAAATCACAATATCTCAATATCTTGGTGGAAGGTTCTTTAGGCTGAGTAAACAACCTCTTTATCAACTCTGCCATCTCTCCAAGGTGAATTTATCTTCGGCTGCCTCAGCCAAAGGCAGCTTTTTTTGCCCTCTCCAGCCAGGCAAGACTGTCATTCAGAGTCAAGAATTTGGCCCTACATATTTGACACATAGGCTCTGAATGTGTCATTTTTTAACCATTAACACTGACTGGTCTGTTGAGGTGTCATTCTCTTCTGGAAGGCTGGTGAGGCATGGGACTTTTGTTGGCCCTTCATACAGAAGAAAATTTCACACTTTGACTGTACAATATTTTTTATTGACAAAAATGTAAAATATGGAGGACAGGGTAATGGACTAGAGAGTGTGTCCTTCAGCTTAGCAAGTCAGCTCCAGCTTGGAGAGTAGAGAATTATTTTGGCACTTAGCACTTTCTTACTGACCTCTGTGAAGAGTATCAGTAAAATGATTTTAGGTACCTTCCGTTACCACCGTTAACGAACTCCAGCTCTCTAAAAAGGAAAAAGCATTCCTTTATTCCTACTTCACACACAAAGATGTAAGGCAGAAGAGGCAAATGTTTGCATTTCTAAAAAAAAGAGGTAGCCAACCCAGTGATTTTGACAAGAATCAGAAAACTTTAGATAGCTGACCCTCAGGTTCAGACCCAGTAGATACTTAAACATTAAAAATGGGATTTATGTAGAATTTACCTGCTTCAGTGCAAAACTATTAAACTGGAAGCTTCCATTCGGTCCTGAAGAGCATCAAACTATTCTGTCTTCTCCGCTTCTGGTTTATTTATTTATTTATCTGTTTATTTATTTATCTTTAATTCTTGAAATTAAAAGTACCTAAGTGCTATGGGGAATGCTTTAACAAGTCTAATACGTGCTAGCTGGTTCAATGTAATTCAAAGTAAGGGTAAACAGAAAGGGTTTTTTTGTAACATAACCAGATGAATATATAATTTGTGTAGGCTACAGGAATGCAGAAAGGGAGTAACAGAGAAAGACTTTTGGATTTCAGTTCCCATTAATAGGATTATCTCACTCTCCTACAAAACACAGAAACGGTCTTGAGGGAAAAGGCTTGACACCAGATCTTCCCCTTTACAAGCCAGTGCTCAGCTACAGAGTTAAACCCCCTCTTCTTCCCTTTCTTTCATGCTCAGCAAATCTTCAGTTTTCTGCACAACATTTGAGCTTTATGAGGAGCATTTGAAACTGTTCTGAGGAAGACAGTGGGTAGACCACCAATCTAGGACCTGAGTGAGGTGATCTTGGAACTCCTCAAGCAGGTCTCCTGTTCACAACTCAATTAGCAACTATTCACCTGAGAATTACATCCACACAGGGCAATGCTGCTCGTCACCTCTTGTTGCATTTTAACAGGCGTAAGTGAGCACATATCAGCTACCTCAAAATAGGCCTTACCTTATCTATAAGAGAGACTTTTGAGCCTCAGAAGAACACAGCAGACATGCTCTCCTGCAGCTTTGTAAAGCTTGGAGACTTGTCCTGTCCATTCATTAATTCTGCAGCTGCAGGTAGCCTCACACATTTTATTTCACTTTCTGAGGTTTCTGACTTCCCCGGTACTCTGGGGAAGGAGCCTGGCTGCTTAACCAGAGATTCTGCCATCAGGAGGCATATTTGGCTTCACACCAGACTAGATGTCACCTAAGGTAAAAAGGCAAAATAGTGGCCCAAATCCTTAGTCTTCTGCTTCTCAAGATGTTTCAGTAACCTGCTTTATGGTTATTTGTAGAGAAAGGGAAACTTTGGAAAGCTGTATTCCTTGGGAAAAACAACTGCTACAACAGAGTGGTCCTTGGAATGCCTGTAGGATCCTCAGTCAAACATCTGGATATTAATAAGCAACTCCTTTCTGTTTGCTTGTTTCAGAAAAGTAGACTATTCACTGGAGTATTGTTTATTACTCTCTCTGTCTAGATAAGAAATTGATTATGTGTCATTTCTCCCTTCCCCTCATCACTCACAGGCCATGTCTGCAGGCCTTCTTCCATGGTATATCTTGAGCTTTTGGTGCTCTTTGGACCTGTCTGTATGTCTGGTTTTTTCATCACTAACACCCTTCAGAAACCTAATCAAGCCTTTTTCCTTTTGAGGGATGATGCTTTATTAGCCATAAAGCAAAAGTTTGAAGACCAAATCAGATGGGCAATATGACCACTGGAAAAGATAACTGGACAAAAATCCACAGAATTGGTGGGAGCTTTTCAATTTGATCAATGTGGTTAAACATATGTGCAGGCTTACATCTGCACAATCAGTGTGGCTAGACCAACTGTTCGTGTTTCAGAAAAATTATTAAAATAATTGATTAAACCTGGAATTTCATGGAAAATGGTGGCCTTCCAGAAAAAAAATTGACCAAATAGAATGAAAATAAAATTTGAAGTTTCTTACAAAACACTTTTTTTGGGGAGAAAAGCATTTAAAGGTCAATAGAAATAATATGGAATTATTTCAAAAATACTTCAGTTCTTGAGTACGGATTACACCATAGTTACCAGTGAACCTCAAAATGAAAAAAAATTTTGAAACAAACAGCAACATTATAGTCCAATAAATGTAGAGACTGTTGTGAGCCTATTGAAATGCTTTGTTTCAAATTAGAAAACACCTTTCGAGCAAATTTAATCAAAATTGATACTTTCCTTCAAAAAGTTCAATTTTGTCAAAATGCTGTTTCCTGACAGCTGCAGCTATAACTTATATTTAGAAGCTTCCAAAACATTTTAATTTTGAGGTTATTATACAGATACTTCCAGTGCTAGAAGAGAATATTGTGAACACTGAAGGCTTAGAATAGCCTTTTCAAAGCAGGATCAAAAGCTTTAAAATGCTGCACATGGATATGGCTGGGAAATTATTTCATGAAACAAAAAACATTTGGAAAATGTTTGGAAAACATTGCTTTCCCTAAATCTATACAGAGAATTGAAGTCTCAAGCATTTGCTAAGGACAAATACCATATCATATCCTACTGATTATTCAGTTGTGATGTATTTTGTCTATTTACTCACACATAGCATATGAGACATGAACTCTGGGGCAGAGGTGAGCAAACTCCAGTAAAGGAAGCTGGTGCCTGCTGAACACCCTTTATTTACACCAGAAGAGCTGCCAAAAGAGGAAAAGAACATAAAATTAGAAGATAAGAAGCAAAGGCAATCCTGATAACAAGGAATAAATAAATAACGACTTATTTCCCTCATGTCTCTCTCATTTATTTATTTATTTATTTTTAATATAGAAGATACTGAAGCTGTTTTTTAAAGGCATTTTCATGCCACCTTTCCTTGGAGTCTTAGAACACACAGTACCTACCATTGCTAAGCCATAGTTCACTTCACTAGAGGTATCCAGAAAGCTAATTATCTCCTGAGAACTTGCTATAATTTTAAGGGTTATGCACAAGATGTTAACTAATCACACAGCTCCCAGATATTTGTAACATGCAGTGTGACTCTGAGGTTGCATTTAAATGAGAGACAGGCATGACTACTGATGTGTTGTTTGTTAGTGCTGCACAGCAAGCAAAATGCTACATTACACAGTGCCAAATTCACAATACTTCATCGGTTATGCTTCAGAGATAACAGAAAGCATACAACACTTAATCAGTGTTCAGTGTTCCACAGGCTATATTAAATAATAATAATAATAATAAACTGAGAAGTACTTCAGGAAAAAATAGACTACAAAATTAATTACAAATTGCAAATATGATGCAAATGAATGCAAACAAGAAAAACAAAATGTGCATTTTTCTACCAAACATGGACCCGATTTGGAAAACCCAGGCTTATTGGGAAATGAGAGCTCACAGGTCAGGCCTTGTAGTATCTACACTGGCTCAAAACTATAAAAATTTGAGGATGTCCAAATATGAAATGTAAAACTCATGTCCTTAAGTTGTTTACATTATTTCTGTTGGTAAACACACTCAGAATATATTCTCAATTTAGAATTGTTACTTTTTAATAAATACTGAAATCAAAACTGCTGTGGACAAGTATTGGACTTTCAACCTATTTTCAGAAATGGGTGCACAAAGAAAATATGGCTTATTGAATTTGAAAACAATAATGTTGACTGCTTTGGAAACTATCAATAACACTATTGAGTGTTTCCCCCCCTGTGAATAGAAGTAAAAACAACCAGCTAGTCATTTTACAACAAATCTTCACTTTTAGAAGTTGTAATTTAATGCAATCATTCAATCAATAGCCAAAAGTGAATATACATGTTTTCTAATGTATAGATAAAATATCTATCTATATAAAGACAACAAAAAAGAAACAGAGTTAGAAAATAATAGTATACCATTCCTGCAAGAGTTAACGTTTATGCCTTGTCATTCATAATTTGAACAAAATTACAATAGATATGATAGATAACTGTTACCTCTAAACTTCTGACATGTGATTTATTTAATTAATTGTTCCCATTCTATGCTACAACACTAAGCATATTTCAGTAGGTCCATACATATTTCAATAGGTGCATCTTTTAAATTTAGGGCTATGTCATCACCAGACTAAATTAGAGACTAGATAATTAATATTTAACTTCTGTTAAAGCATCTTGACATGTGTAGGCTCAACCACTGCCCTTCATTTAAGACAGCCGCATGCAACATCTATTTGTAAATTTCCACTTAATTTTAAAGCAAATGAAACACCAATATAACTTCATAAGGCAAACAAATGGGAAAAATTCAAAGAAACTAGGGTTTTAGCAACCCAGAGAAAGCCTATATCTTTGCGTGTTGCAGAATTTATTCCCTTCTGATCAGAGAGTTGATGGGAAAAAGAGGGAACCTCAGATGAACTAAAAGAAAATCTACAGAGTTTTATTTTCAGGGCATATCTAACGATGTGGATTTCCAGTTTAAGCTCAATGGAAAAAAAAAAGGCAAAAAACATTCCAGGAAGCTGTGGTATTTGCCATAGAAATTGAATCTTGCCTTGAAGCAAGCAGCAGCTGTTACTGAGAAATATGGAAACAATTTACCATAAGAGGCAAATGCATGAAGAAAAGAGATTCTAATCTGGTTCACGATATTATTGAATTATTTTTAAAAAGTCAAAAAAACAAAAGAAATGAGCAAAAATGCGAGCCGTCAGAGATAAATGCTGACACTATGGGGAAAATCCATTAAAAGATCACTTAGTTAACTAGAAGGCCAGAGTGGAGGGTCTCAGGTGTTCAATGAAACCTGCCATCCAGCTCAGAGGGAATCTGGTTTAAAGTAGAGAAAAGAGAGTCGCAGACCTGAAGGCTAAAAAAACTATTTACATTCAAAGATAAAACTACAGATCAGAAATGCTGAAGAGCCTAAAAAGTCTGGGATCAAAACCAGAATCTCATAATTAGCTATTCCTATTTAGGAATTGTGCCTACTTAACCCAGATTTCTAATCTGTCTTTGAAAAGTGAACTAGAGAAACTCAGGTAGCCAAAATAAAAAGGATGAACTGATCAGTGGCTTGTATTTCATTATGGCCAAGAACTGTATCTTATCCCAGGAAAAGGACTTTCAGTGTCTTAGACACCAGACAAAAAAAAAAATTCCACAGAAATAAAGTCTTACTCAATGGTGATATTTTTGCCAGCTCTAGTACTCAGTCTGAAAAAGTCATTTTGGGGAATAATTAACTTTAAACCCGCCTCTCCCCAAAACAGAGATTTTCAGTATGTTATTTAAAGTCCACAGGCCAAATTGTCTATCAATTAACTCTGACTTCAGAGAATCAGCAAAAATGCAGCTGCAAAGAGTAGAACTTTGCTAGGATTAAAATTTCTTTCCAACTATGTAGTTTTGAAAGAGCCTAGCCTTTTAAGGTCCCATTTTTGAGAAACAACAATGATGAACTCTGCATTTCTACTACTAACCAGTCTACACTACTTTAATGCTTAAGCACTTGCTAAAACTCACTCACATCACTGAGATTTAAATACAGTTAAATAATTTCATGAATAAGGGCCTATATACACACAACAGTTTTTAATGCTTTTCTAGCTGTGATGATTTCATAACCCATTTTCAAGCTTTCACACATGAGGAGCCATTAAGTTCAAGAAAAAAACCCAGCATTACTTGCTTAAAATTTCCCTTTTTAAGTAACCCTATAATTTTTACTTCCACACAACTTTGCCCTGACTTTTTTCAGAAATCTAATCTAGGTCACCACATCATGCCAGAGCCTTCCTGTATCATACATAATTTGCCTGAAACTTTTTGGATTCTGCTGTCTTCAGCGCTGGATTATATCCTTTTATTTGTGCATTCCTTTTGATCATTTCATCTCAGTTCTCTGTATATATAAAAATAATAGCTGATGCACATATGAATCTGAATGCCATACTAAAATGAGTATACAAGATGGAGTAAAACAGAGATTAAAAATGCATGTGCAAGAGATGAGATTGGAAAGGTTTAAAGGGACAGTTCAGTGTGTAAAAGAAGCTCAGAATTTTGGATGATTACCTAAATTTTATTCTGAAAACATTTAAATCTCATTTTCAGAAAGAACTCAAGCTCAGCAAGACCCCTAATGGGATTATCACTTCCTAATTCCCTCAAAAAGTTTGGAGCTGAGTCAAAATTAAACTGTGGGTGACAGTTCAAATGTGTAATTTTCATTTTGGGTGTCTACAGTAATTTAATTAAATGATCATACTAGTAGTAACTTCTCTTTCAAAGGCGTAGCTGGTATCTTGCAGAGTAAAGTTGATGTCCACTAAGAAATTCCCTCAACATAGCATCAGGAGAGAAAGCTTAGAATGGCAAACAACCAGAGCAACTGACTGACAAAAAGGTATCCACATTTGTTAGGTTGCTGAAAAGTGTGGTAGGGACTAATAGGGAACATCAAGAAAAACGTATGAAAAGGTTGAGTGACATTCCACATTTGGGGGGCTAAAGAGCAAAGCTGTAAGAAAAACAAAGTGATTGCCTGGAGTGCAAAGATCCTGTCAACATGAAAACCAAGTTAAACAAACAATTTTACTTTTTTAATTCATATTGAAGACTGTGTCACCGTGATGTAACTGAACTCTTTAAAATCAAATCAATCAATCTCTGCAGCACTTTGTGGAAGAGCAAGGAGCAGAAAATAGAAACTTGACAGCCCGATCTACCTTTGCCCTGATGTTAACTTGTCAACATTTATAACCCCAGAACGATAACAGACAACATATAAATTATTCTTAACAGCAGTGATAGCTGCTGTCCTTTTTCTCTTAATGCATACAAAACTCACTGGCTTGGTTTCATCATCATCATTATTTATTATTATTATTATTATTATTATTATTATTATTATTATTATTACTTCTTTAAAAAGTCTCCCAAACATTGTCTTCAAGGGATAGATAAAAACTGCTGTAAATCCAAAAGGAAAACAACTAATGCTTTGAAGTGTTTGGGCTGGTTTCACTCCACCACCAGCAGATAAACAACAATCTTGTTATTAGTGAAGACGGCTTTGAATAGAAGCACAATCCCTCTCTGCTGGGGTCCAGAGCTTCCCAGAACTGTGATTACAGCTGAACAGAAATGACATCCAGTGCACTGAAATGACACTCCGAGCCTTCTGGACCATGGGAACCTCAAAAGAACCTCAAAACAACGGTAAACCACTCCACCATTCAGGGCAGGAGTGATGCTGCTGACAGCTCTGGTTCGGAAGTGACGTCCTTCCCAGGCACTGCTCATTGGAAGAGACACGAAACAAATCAAACCGTTCTTTGTTCTCCTTCCAGAACTCAGCAAACACTGACCAACAAATGTAAAAAGTTCCCTTATTTTGATAAAAATAAAATCCTTCAGTAAATTTTGATGAATTCTGACGTGTTGAAAAGTCAAGAGTTAACTGGAAAAACCCGCAAACACAGCTTGGCTCGCTGCAGTGTGGATGAAGGATGGAGCTGAGTGTCTCATTGTCTTACAAGTCTTTCAGTGTTATTGGCTGAGTGGGCTGCAGCCTGAAAAGAGAGGAAGTCTATTGATTCCCAAAGCAGGCTGGGGCCTTTCAGATCTCTCAGGACCTTTCAGGTCCTCTGGGAGCTCAGTAAAACCTTCGGTGGTTATAACCCGGAGCATTTGCTTCATTTCTCTTCCTGCGGACTGCAGTTGTGTGTTTTAAGGCTTTGGGCACTTCAGACCAACTTGTGGATCTGTTTTCATTTTGGTCAGCTGCTGCTGTTGTCCAAGCACTCAGGTGAATAAAAGGTTTACAGTTTGGTCAGTCGTATATGTAAAGGGGTCTTTTTCTGAGCCTCAGAAAAAGCATTATGAATTAGATTATTATGTCTTTAGAGGTGAAAAGAGCTAAAGCAATTGAAGGAGAGAGAGTGCCTAGGCGTGTTAAAGAGCAATATCACTTGGAAGCAGGACCAGCATTTTACAATGTCTAAACAATTTGTTGAGGAGGCTGGTAAGAAGTGTGAAAAGAGACAAATTTGGAAGGACAATTAGAGAGGATCAAGATGAAATACTAGCTGTCAAACTGCAGAAAGCATTTTAAACTAGAGTTAGCAGATGCTTCAAACATTACTCAGAACAGACAAAAGGAAAATGTGTGTGCGTGTGTGTACGTGTGAGGAGAGGACCCTAACCCATGAGACTACGAAAGGGATGAGTGATAGGGTATATAAAATACACTGATTATTGATGCAGTTCTTTTGCTTATCTGTTTGCAGAAGACAGAAATGAAAGCTGTATGTGTAGTCTGCAAGTAAGAGGTTAGGTAATTATCCAAACTTACCTGAATTTCTAGTCTAGAAAATGCACTGAATGTCTCATCTAGGATTTGCCAGCTGGTTCTTCAGTACAAGGACAATGTATTTCCGTAGTGGTAGTTAGTTTCTTGGTGACTGTTTCCACCTCTGCTCCCCGTACCTTCCAATCAAATCCCAGACTGTGCCAAGAAAATGGAGGTAAAATGAAACAGCAGTCCTTCCTTAGCTAGAAAGAATATGTTTTCCTTTATCTACACACAGTGAATGGGGAAAAGTAAATGATAAATGCTCTTGCTCCCACGTGTGTGTCATATTGTTCTCATAGCATGGGACAAACAGAAGGCAGTATGACCTGTTGCGTAGCAGGGATGAGGCAAACCAGGTGGATTTGAAGCCGTACACAGCAGAGAGCTTTGCTGTCTGGAACTGTCGGTATTTCAGTCTCCCACTCCAACTCACCGTTGACTGTAATTCACATGTAATGCTGTTGTCTCCCTCATTCTTTCAGAGGTAAGGGGTTATCCGAAAGTGTATTTGGGTGAAATTAACAAATATGAACATCAGCGTGCTGAATGGCCACAATATTCTGCAGAGTAACAATGGCAAATTCCTTTATTGCTTACTTTCAAACAATAAAAAATGATCCAGTGATAAGTATTTGCCAGAACAAAAAAGAAAACAAATACACACAAATTCTTGGTATGAGATTGAGCAAATGAAAAGATGCAAACATATGTGATTCATTTTTCAGATTGATACACTTATTTCTGATGTCTGGTATAATTAAGACTGTGAAAACTTAAAGATCTTTTATACACTTTACACTTTCTCAGTTAATCAGAACTGTTTCTTTATTGACTTCTTTATGTGAATGCTGAATAGCAGTCCCTTCTTGTAGCTTTTTTTCCTACAGCAGCTACTGAAGTCTTCATTTACACTGCACAAATTATCCTTAGCAGCAGGTAGGAAGCAATCAGCAAGGTGTAGCTAGCAATAGGTCTATTTTCATTACAAGATGGAGAGAGCCAGGGGACATGACATTTGTCCAACATAGTCAGGGAGGACTCTATTAGAAAAATCGACTCTGGAGAATTGTAGTCTTGCTGAGGAGACATCGAAAGAGGGAATATGGGAATGAGTGGTTATTTTTGTTTTGGGTTTTGGGGGATTTTTTGTTTGGTTGGTTTGGTTTGGTTTTTTTCTCATGAGGGTAATGAAAAGACAGAAATAAGAAATAATGTAAATCCTTTAAAATTTTCCTTAAAATGCATATAATTCTCCTGCTCTTGAGTACTCTGAGCATTTCAGACTATATCTCTGAGAAATGATTTCACAGTGACTCATTAGTGAAACTATCAGTTGCAAACTTGGAAGAAGAAAGCATAAGGATTTTGGGGATAAAAGAGAATCACAGCTAATGGAATTATATCACACTGGATACATTTTTCAAGAAATAGTAGAATAAAACAGGGGCAGGAGGGAAATGGGCACTCATAACTACCTAACTTTAGATACCAAATTGAGATACACAAATTCAGAAACCAAATGTCCCAGAGTGCCCCTTGAGGGTGATTTCAGTCCCCCAAAGGTCTTAATTATCTTTTGAAGGTACTGTCTCTCCTCTTGAACTACAATGGCAGGAATTTTCCCCATTATATCTCATTATTTCTTGTTTCAGTTTTCCTTTGAGTAATCACTCTGGTGCTTCCCTTCAGTAAGCAGGAATGTTGCATGCTTTAAAGTATTTACTGAATGTCTTACAAGGATTTTTTTTTTCTAGAACTGTAAATACAAAGAACTCCTTTAAGCAAATGAATGCCCAGCAGGCTGTATTTTGTTTCCTTTTTAAATAATATATTTGCTTGCTACTGGCCTTGGAACTAAACTTCCTACTTTACCATAAAGTAGGAATAAAAGTATCTTGTTAAGTTTCAGAGTAATAACTCATTTTCTCATTCTTAGTCAAGCAAAATTCCTAATATAGTAAACACTGTAAACTCAGATTTGAATATAGGCTACAGTCTCTAGCTAAAGGTATTAAATATAGAAACATCTTGAGAAATTCTGATATATGTATATCTTAAATGTAATCCTCTTAAGAACATTAATATTTATGTATATTTACCTGAATAAAACCACTAGAATATAGGTGAATAGATGTCTTTCTCAGAGATGGAGAAATAAAACATCAGATTGCTTGCTCAAGAAGTCCGTAGCACAGCAAGATATTGAACCCTTCTCTTCTGAGTCCTAGGTTAGTATATGAACCACAGGAGCATGCCACCATCTTCAGTGGATTATACCTTTAATTGAAAATGGAAAGGAAAACATATTAGTCCTCATCTCTTCACGCACCATGCACCTCTCTCAGAACCTGAGCAAGAGGAGTCCATCAAGCTTCTCAAGTCCATCCCTTGTGGCCTTTCTATGGGTTATGGAATCCCAGGTCTTTCCCAGGTATCTGAGAGTTAACACACACACATGAAACAAATGAACATTGGGTGGACAAGCTAAGTTGCAGCAAAAGCATTTTCTAAGCATCTTTATTTTGTTTTAAAGTCTAAAGGCTAGAAAATGTAATGGTTAGATCTGAGACAATTGCATAAAATATTAAAATCACTTCAGAAAAACTCAAATGTGGTACTTCTCCCGATAGAAAGCATAATATGGCTACATGTTGAATAGAGTAAGAGACATGGAGAAGAGCTGCAAAGCCAGGGTGGGGGAAGGGGGAAAGGAAAAAATATAAGAACCGACACCATTCTTATCTTCATGAAAAATCTCCAAGTTGAGGCGACTACCCTGAAGCATTGGCTTAGTCCTGAAATTCTGGTTCAGTCCTGATTTTAGAAAAAGATTATTCTCAGATCTTTTTTTTTTGTTTGGTATTGGATGACACGCTTTGCAGAGGGCACTTGATTACCCTTTCAAGTTCTCCTAAATGCCATCTAACGCCAACTGCACGTTGCAGAAATTCATGCTGTGCAATATTGGACGATTAAAACACAAAAAATGAAACAGGCCTCAGACACACTGTCTCCATGTGAATTCTGAACAACAACGAGAAGTCAAGTGCTAGTTTCACCTTTTTTTAATTGATCCCTTTATCCATATATTTTCCTTTAATTACCCTTTATCACAATTAAACTTGCTGCCAAAGGCTTCGCATGGTTTTCTTAGGAACAAGCAGGTATCATATCACTCACCTCACTTTGCAAAGAAGATCAAACAAGAATGGCACATAATTACCATCCCTTGATCCTCAGTCTGCTCATATGTCCAGATTACACTAGCTCTTTATGGCTCTATGGAGAAACTTCAGCAGTATGAGATTAATACAGGATAAAGCTTCTTGACATAGCTATACACCAAAAGATTCCTTCACATGTTCCCATAAATACAGTTGATATTTCACAGGCTAAATGTACCAAATCTAGAGATCCCAGTCAAAAGCCTTGAAAATAAAGAAATTAAACATGATTATTTTGAAATTAAGTGGGTTTTTAAAATTTCTGCAGCCATACACAAAGATTATGTGTAGGGAACTTCAGCAGCTTCATTCACTGAAGAATGTTCACTCTGTTCAAGAATCTCCAGCCCAACCTCAAATAGTCATTAATACAGAGTATGTGTTATTTTCTGTGCTTTGTCACATGAAACAAGGAAAAATATAAGAACAACGGTGTAAATCAAAAAAGTTTTTGAGCTGAACACTGAACTTTCCAGTTAATTATTTTCTTGCAGCACTGTATTAAAGTAATTCTGTTAAATGAACCAATGGCAGAAAACATAACTACTGCTAAACCTGCTAAACTTAATTTCTATTCAATTCCCAAGAGAAAAGGATTTTATTCTGCACTCCATGTCAACTGACTCAGGTTAAAAGCTTCTTTATATTCTTGAGTAGGTGCAGCAAATTTAGCTCTTTGCTTTCATATTTGTTGTAATGTACATCCCTACTGCACTACAATATACCCTTTGTTGTACCAGTTTAAATATCATCCATACATGAAAGGCAGTGAAATTATATCAGCAAGTCTTTTCTGAAAGCAAGCAGTGTTGGAACAAAATAAAAGCAGCAAATAAATCCATCCTGCTCCTCTCCAGCTTTCTAAAACTTTCTCAAGTTCTGGAAGATGGGAGAGAAATGCAATTAAAACAATTCACTAAGTGCTTTATTTGCCACCTGCCATTCGTTGAATACCTGCTGATAAAAGTGAGTTTTTTTACTTGCAGATTTGCCCTGATAGACTGGAATTATGAAAGTTCGTGAGTGCTCCAGGAGCCACATGAGGATAAATATAGATTCAATCAAATCAAATCAAATTTGGCAATAAAGAGGTAAAAAGTGAATTACTTTCAGCTTGTCCCAAGGATATTTTTGTTTAACAGAACCAGGATAGTTTGTGAAGGCGGTTTTGTCAAAAATGTAGAAAACCTTGTGCTGATCAATTCTTCTGTTACTTTGTTTACTATACAAATCACAAGCTATTACACTTTTCAAGTTATTTTATCCAAAACTTATATACATTCCAAGATGCTTATGGAATGTTACCTTCATTAAACCTTTTAACTGTCAGGTTTTAGTCTATTTGTTAAGAACAAGGTGGTTTATATATTTGTGATGTATGTGTGCATCTTATCCTTATACCAACATACTCACTGGCCAATTTCAGTGAATATGACAGAGAAGCAGAGATCTCAGGAGAGTTGCAGGTGTGTCTACATTAGTGTTTTATATTAGATCACCCCTGTACTTCTGAAGTGAATGTCCCAGCTCTTCCTTTTTACCTTGCAGTGAGTTGCATAATGGAATTGGCTCCTTCTGAACAAAACTGACTCAGAGATCCCGTCAGTCAGTTGGCTTTCTCTGCTCCAGGAGGGCTCTCACTTCATGGAACTGGACGAGAGCTAACCTGAGGTAACCGATCTCCCTACATCCCACTCCATTATTTGTAGTATGGTCATCAGATTCTCAAGACAGGTCTTTTGCCTTACATTTTTACTCTTGCTGAGTTGCACTAGTAGTGTAAGTTACTACATGTTTGTGAAATGAAGAGAGAGCCTTGTATTGCACAGCATTGAAAATGCTAAAAAACAAATCCTTCACTAGACATCAAAAAAGAGAGTGAGGAGGGGAAAAAAAGAAATCTTTTCCATTACTACTATTGCTTAGGGATCTCCTGGTGAAGAATCAGTTGGTACAATAGTAAGGTGATATGTATGTGCAAACCCAAGGTACCTGCGGATGCAAGATCTGAACACTGAGTCCAATTGTAATTGCTAGTACAAACAACTAATTATTGCATTAAAATTTTCTTTCTATTTAAATGTAACTTTTTCCGTCTTGCTGTTTGCCTCATAATGTAACTATAGACAAAAATTGTATGCCCTCCCGATGTGAGGCTTTTTTTTAATTAGAGAGCTTTTATAACTAATCTGACACTGCTCACTAAAATTCACCTCATGCTACTGATTAAAGATGCTGGAAGAGGTGTTATGTGCAGCATATCTGTATGTCACAAATCCATATGATCAGATAGGGTAAAATAGAAATGCTCTGTAAATGCTGAAGTATGTGTACAATTGACAGTGACTGTTCAGCTGACCTTATATGTTAGATCATGGAATTGATTCAAATTCAGAAGTCAAATACATAATGTAAGTTATTTTGAGAACTTAATGTAATTACAGCCTCAAAGCTTAGTTATACCAAGAAAAGGCAATTCAACTGCAGTAGTCAATTTTCATTGCTTTTAGAACTGGCTTCTTGCAGATCTGTGAGAGAAGAGCTAAAAATACAGATATTATCTGTACCTCAGTTATGATGCATGAAACAGAAGACTTCTGCGTACACATATAAAAGCATAGGAACTATTCTTGGTATATACAGAACTCCATCGCCTTTTGAAGATATTAAACACAGGCATCTTGTGTAGACAGCCATACTGATGCAGATTTTATTTTTAAGTTCTCCCTGAATACTTTCAAATTTTAAGACCTCCAAGACCTGAGCCCAAAAATAGTAGCAACAGGTACTTGGCACCATTGACAATCAGGGATAGTTTGAAAAAAAGTGAGAATTAGCTAAGTAAAGTTTATAAACTAATTTATTTTACATTACTATTCTTATGAACAATTTAACTCAGTTTATAATGTCAACATTTACAATGCCAATGAAAATGGAGCTTTATATCATAACATTGGGCAGAGTTTCATTTCAGTAAATCAGGGAGATGCAACATTTTCATTTCAGCAAGTCATTCCTACTAAAACGAAGGTCATTATAAAGTCATTCTTTCAACAGACTGATGGGAGGCAAATCTAAAATGCCCTGTAAAGGTTTTAACTAGCATGTGGTAAAGACATAGTTAGGGTCTAAAATGCAGTAATTTCAAGTTGAACTGAAAAATAGTAATTTCTCTAGTTGAATACTTCAGGTCCATGATTGACTCAGTTTCTAAATCTTCCATACTGGATGCTAAACGAAAACTGAGCTAAAGACACAGAATTATTGTTAACCCACCAGCAAGATGTTAATTAATTTTACATGGACCACACCAAAGATATCAATACAAAAAGAAATGCAAAATAAATATTTTAATGTTACAAGTTTCTTTTAAACTTAAAAAAAACAACATGTGAAAAGTTTTTTTTTTTTTCCCTCTAATGAAATGAGCTCTTTACATATAAATTATATTGTAATAACAGAGCTCCCTGGTGGAAAAGAGTTCCTTCTCCTGCTGGCAAAAATTAAAATAATCACAGATGGCTAATGATCAAAAATACTGACTGACAGCTCTGAAGTACAAGGCATAGATAATATTCTCAGAGCTACAATTTATTTATACTCAGAACTGGCTTTAGGCACCCACAAAATCTGTGTTCATGATGTCCTATTATAAAAGAGATCTTTTAGCCACCACTGCAGTTTCTGCTGCCAGGGTTTTTCCTTAAGACTAAATTGATCTCCATAATAATTTCACCAATATACTTGTGTTTCAATGTACCAGTTATTTGAAACAATCTATAACTAGCTGAATTTACTCAAACATATAGACTCCATTATTTTTATTTGCATTGTACTTAAAATGTATGTTTTGAGTTCTTAGAAATACTGTATTATACTTCAGAGTTAATATAGCACAGAAGTCAATCAGTGCAAAGAAAGGGTCCTGAAACACGTTAGTTTCTTGTATTTGAATGATGGTGTACAAAGTGCCTTGTTGCTTTGGTAGTGTTCAAAAACCTGTGAGGAGTTTGGTTTTGTTCCCACTTATGTTAGTTGAAATGTTTAGTTGATTCATCCAGGAGGTAGATGATCTTATAGGTAATTCTGGTTTTCTCACATGTTTCTTATTTATCATTTTATGGCTCCCTTGAAAAGTGTGCTAAACACTTTGTAGAGCAGAAACCTACCTCCAATATCAAAGCACAGGCTGTGTTGTAGGCTTGTGATAGTTATAACTTTTCAGTGCACATCCAACTTGCAGCATCAAATGTTTTCTAAGAGAATGTCTGCCTTTTTGAAGAGTCATTTCTAGCCCCTGTAACGTAGATTAAAAGCTGGAGAGATATTGCAGACCTGTTTAAGAGGTTTGGCAATAGGAATGCAAGTTTTAAATACCCCCAAAATATTACCATTGGGTATTGGCAACATTTCCTATGAAAAGTGATGTGGGAGTGGATATGTAGAAATGTTTCTACTTCTTCATCCATTTAACTTTCAGGTACATATGAGAAGACAGCACAAGAAGGGCAAAGTTTCTTTGAACTTCACTGTTGATTTTTTTGAAAATCAGCAAACAGAAAATGTAAAAAAGAGAGAGAGAGAGAAAGAGATGATACTTATGGAAAAGCTACATAAAATTACACATCTCACTGGACACCAGAGAATCCAGAAGGAAGAAACTTTCAAATTCCAAAACTGCAGGAAAACCTACAGTCAGAATTTGCATTTGCTTAGACTCTGCAGTTCATCTCCACAAGCACCACAAACCAGGCTTCATTAATAGCAGAGCTCTCAGAAATACTTGCTTAAGAAACCTTTTGGTTTTAAACTAAGCATGAGTTTTGGACACCAGGTAATGATTTTTGTGCTGACAGTAGTAGCCTTGCTGATATGATGCGTAGCCTCAGACTATAATATTGGTTCACATTCTTTTCATTCAAATATCTGACTGGACCTCTGCTATATGAGCTGGAAGCTCTGGATATAAGGAGCATCATTATCAACGCAGCTGCTGTTATGCCAGGACAGTGTAAATTTTATAATGGCAGGCATGGAGCTGGAGTAATAATAATAATAATAATAATAATAATAATAATAATAATATATTATTTCATCTAAACACAAGTGCAGTTTATAAGTAATAGACAGACTGTGACTTACTAGCATTCCAGCAGTCACAAAGTCTTCCTCTGCTAGATAGCTCAATAATGACTTCTTAGGGCTAAAGCTGGTATACTATGTTACCTTATACAACACAGAAGTCAGCCATCAAAAAAAAAAAAAAAAGAAAAGAGAGAGAGAAAAATAATTGTTTTCGATAAAAGAGGTGTTAGGAGCTACAGGGGCTTCACAAAACAGCACTTTTAAAGAGCATGTATTCATTCTACCCCTTTTGAAACTCAGTTACAGCTAAGTGAACTATCACAAGTAAACTATTTCACTGAACTGAACAACAATAAACCAAAACGAGTAAAAGTACTAAAAGCACGCCTGAGGCAACAGAAACTTTGGTGTTAATTTCCATTTCTTTCAAGTGCATTTGATGAATGATGTGACAAAAGAATCCTAATTAAAGTCAAAATCCTGAATACTAAATAAATTAGAAGTGCCACTACATTCATCTTCTACAATGATAATACTGCCACTTCTGCTTCTTCTCTGTGCCCCTTTGCTTACATCTGTGGCAGTAACTCTGCAAAGGGCCAGCACAGATGGGGGAATGGATACCGTTCCCCCAAACAGAGAGATAATAGGACAGACGGCTTTGTTTCCCTTCACCGCCTTCAATTTAAACAAAGAAAGCCTATCAGGAGCATTCAAAGTATTTCTAGATATTTATTTTTCCTCTCAAACGACTTAAAACTTGACAAGCAACGCTGCACGCTCTGATCTTTAGTAACACCAGACAAGTTGCTGTGTTTATGGCCATTAATTTTTTATTTCTTTTACTACTGGAGAATCATTAAGTACATATATACTTGGGGTAATATATATTCCTAATGGGCTGGAAGGCAACACTGAAGCGATGAAATTCTATGGCTTGTGTCACACAAGCCAGGCAAGACAATCATAAATGACCTTAAAATCTATGAATCTTTCAAGGAGCTGCCCCATTCAATAAGCAGGATGGAACATGAATTATGACTCCCAAGAGACATCCTTTCCCTGCTCCCCTTTTGTTCCAGGGCACAACTCTGAAATACTTTAGGAGGAGTTTATATCCCCAGCGTGCCCAAGCAGTAGGCTTCTGTTTTTCCATTCTTTCCACTCCTTACAGAAAGAGGGCTGGCAAAGGAGGAGGCCCTTCTATTCCCATCACAACTACACTCAAAATCTGCCAACGCAAACAAAAGCGATGCCACAGTGTTTCTAGGTCCCATTTGTACTAAGGCGTGTGACAAGTCTTAAGAACAGGCTGTAGTCAACCAAGAACTCAAAGGGACCCATGTAGTCCAATGTCCCAACTTTGTCAGTGACTTATAGTGGCTGCCTTTTAAAAAAAGTGTAAAAACAAGACAAGCATGTAATGATACTTTTCCAAGTTATTCTCCCAGACCGTAGCAATTCATAGGAAGTTCTGATTTAGAGTTCATGCCTTTATATTTAGTGGCCCATGATGTATTGCACATACACAGGACACACATGACTTGTTTGACATGGCAGAAGACTCCAACCCTACAATAGCATAGGACACACAACACAGAGTGTCTTCTTTAATCTTCTCGCAGTGATAGCATGCTTGTTGCTTCTTTTTAAACAATGTGGTTTCTTTGTATTTTCTGAATGACAAAGGAGCCAGAACTTCTCTCTCCTTTACTCTTTTAATTTGAGGTTTTAAACAAGTCTTCAGATTCGTTCTATGAAATTCTTTTTTTCAGAGGAAATGACAGAGACAATTACCTTAATGAAAAAGATAGATTGCTTGCTTATATCTGTCTGATGTATTTTAAGACCTGATTTGACTCCTAATCTAGCTAGTGAAATTGTAAAGGACTACATTTTTTGAAGTACTGCAAGTAAAAATGCAGCTTGTGTACACCCAGTATGTAATTTCCAGAATTCTTATCAGCATGTGAATATTGTAGCCCTAATTTTCTCCTACGAATTTTGGATTGATATTTTAGAAAGGATATTACTTGATCCTAACTGTAATAATGATCATTTCAGTGATCACAGTGGGTTGTTGGGCTAATTATTCTATATAGGTAGGTATATATAGATTTAATAAATTGCCTAAGTGAGAGAGACATGCTGAGACACATATTGTGCCTTATTATTTAATGAAGTGCCTGTCTTACACAAGTAAAATTGAATATTTGCAGCACCAGCTCTTGAATTTTAACTTTGCTTTCAGCTGCTGAGATATTTTATTTCAATTTCACTCAGCAAAAAGAAAATTTTCACCCCATCTGTAAAAATGCACAAGGATAGAACTAATTATCTTACTACTTCTCTCTCACACAAACACCCTGTGATACAGGGTGTATGCTTAAAAAATTCTTAGTTTGTCAGTCAAGTATCAGGTTTCCATTTTTTCCTGTTTTTTGAATGGCTTCTTATTTATGTCTTGTGGAGCTAGTTATGGAACAAGAAGGTAGGCAAGAGAGGTTTGGAAACAAATTATTGGAATTTGAGAACTTAGTAATTCAGGTACATGCTCTATAACAAAAAGGTAAACAGAAGAAAGAAGGACTTCTCAAAACAAATGCAAGAGAGGAACTTGGAGATTTAACTTACCTTTTTTCCTGTGGTGTTGGATGGTACACTACAAAGTTTAATGAAGCCACTGCAAGTTTTTCTTTCTTACGGCTAGACTAGATTGCATTTGGTCTTCACCATCACTTTGACTTCATTATCACTGACCTTGATCCTTTCTGCCACTGTCTGCTGTGATCCCTGGGGATTAAGTCCCCAAAGTTTATCAACTTACATACATGTATATGAGTTGTCATCTCTGGATTCTTAATAATTAATTGTCAAAGCACTTTTGCACAATGCACCTTGCTTTTCTGGCAGAACAAGCGCCCTTTCTTAACTCAACGTTCAGCTGCTCTTGTTTGAGGTATGTGAGTGTCAACCAGCATGATAAAACGTAAAAATACAAGCTTGTCAGTAACGACCCAGTTGGTAGCACTCAGAACCCTTGGCTAAAAAGTCAGAGAAAGATTTTCCAAGTTCTTGTGCTGTTTTTTAAGTGAAAAATATAGCACAAAGCATTATCATTAGGAGAAATCTAGATTTGACTTTGAATTTCAAAGGAAATTATCCTCTTACAGAGCTAGGGAAGAAAAAGGTATTCTGGTCAGTGTTTTCAAAATTGCAAATGATCTGAAATGAGTTGTAAAACGACTACTGGGCCAAAAGAATACAATATTAAAAAATTCTACCCATAATCTCTGATCTGAGATTTATGTATCCTATAAACATATATAGGGGGTTTTTAAGCTTTTTCTTTTAAAAACTTTTGTTAATTTTGAAGGTTAGGAAGTGTTTTTGCAGACTGCTAGTTTTGCCAAGGACTCAGTTAATTTTTTTTTTTTTTTTTAAAGTTTATAAACTGCCCTGTCTTCAGTGGTTTTACTGAAAGATAGTTGACTTGAGCTACTGAATTCATGTTTAGATCACTGCTGGTAAAGACTAGATTACATACAACTAGCAGCCTTGTATGTTGATAAGTTTAGAAAGCAAGGTTAACTGAACACCACCATTTGTTAAATTTGTTGCACACACCAGAAAGGTAATAATAGGTTGTGTAAGCCAGGGTTTGGTTTTTTATTCAAGTGGCTTAGTCTCAGAGACATAGAGGAGCATCTTTTTGTTACCAGACAATGTTTTCTGGAGCTATAGTGTGCTATAGTCACCATAAGATGAATCTGTAATGTACTGGACAGAGTAAACTGTTCCTGTTGTGTAATGTTTCCCTATCCCTCTAAAGGCTTGTAACATCTTTTATCACAACAAGGGGAAATTTGGATCTTTTATCAACTAGTTCAACAAAGCAATCCATTTAAATAATGTGTCTGGAACTGTAGTCTATGGAGATAATCAGTAGCTTATTAACCTTAATCATAACAACACATTATCACTATTTGGTTTCCTGTTGACTAATTTGCAAAACAATGGGGAAGAGCACACTCAGCACATAAGACTGTTCCTAGTTCTTAGCACTGCATAAATACAGTGACCCTCACTTGAAATGTCAGAGACTTAAGAAAAAGCTGTATCATATGATGAAGGAAGAAAGTCGGGGGGGAAAAGAGGATCATGTAATCAGAGAGTTAGTTAAAAAGTAAACACTTGTTAAACCTTTGGACAAAGTGAGATCATCATCAAACAGATACCTTGAGCACAGAATAAAGGTCAGTTACCTTTTATCGTGTTTGTGTAGCTTCAGTTAAACTAACAAGCAGCAGCATGTGCTTAAGGTCATAGTTAAACACTTTTGCCTTGATAAATGAGCTGTGTATTCAGTGCTTCCCTTTCAAGAGCATGGCCAGATTGGAACTCTGATCTACAGGAAAAAGACAGACATCAGAAAAGGAAGCAATTTACCTGGGGACAGAAATCAGTTATTTCAGATAGTAGAAGGAAATAATAATAAGTCAAATAATAAAATAATAATAAGTTAAAACAACCAAAATGCAGTGGATAAACCTCAAAAATAAAAGTTCACTTTAATTTTGAGGAGTGAAAGCGCAGAGGTTTTTTTTTCTCCAGATTTGTCAAGATCACCAAAAGTGCTTTGCCTTGAATTATTTCAACATTAAAGGTACATTTCCTCATAGCTGCACACTTCTCATGGAAATTCTAGTTCTTGATCCTGATAAACTTACTATTTCATATGAATGCTCCAGATAAATCTACTACTCAGGAAGAAATATGGCCATAAGCCTTATGAGAGATTTAGATGGCATAGACTCCATCCTGAAAGGAGTGAAGGTGGATGAATAAACTGCACCTTCTAAGACAAGGTACCATGCTATGTAACAGTTCCATTGAATTCATTCAAAAAAGAACATTTTAGGGTAATTAAAATAATTAATTTCTTAGATAATGTAGGGCTATAACACTTTCAGTGGGAAAAAGTGAATACCAGAAAAACTGCAGTATACATCTGAATAATATTCGAACATAAAAAATTCCAGAAGTTTTAGGTTCTGTATTATGAAAATAACTTTTCTAAAACCGTTTACAAAGTAAAATGCAGGTTACAACACCTCAAAATTTATTAGAACCAGTTCTGCTACAATAAACGGAAAAAGTCCGAACTACTCGACCTTCTGCCTTTTCACTGAATTATGCTATGCCACTGTATGTCTTTAAGAGCATATTGCAGCTTAATGGTTATTGAGTCACAGAACAGCAACAATTTCCTTGCATGATTTCAACTTCATAGAAAAATGTGCAGACTTCAATTGGCCAGAGTGTTCACACAGAATAAGATTCTGCTACAGGGTAAACTTTTTTATGATGCTTGGTTGTAGCTGTTTCTGTGATGGAGAGAATGGTAACAAGATGTTTATGCTTTGATAAGAGTTCAAAAACTGTTTGCTATAAGTCACAGTAGAAAAGTGAATACCACTGACACAGGGGTAGTGCTGCTGCAGCCATGAGGGCTAAAAGAAAAGGTTGTAAGACATTGTTTTTATTAGATCAGCTTGTAAAGTTGAAAAAAAAAATATAAAAAAGCTTTGGGACCAACTCTTCTTCAGGTGTCAAACAGAACCAGCAAGGTAAAATATATCAAAAAAATTATATTAAAAATGGAAGATGCACTTGTTCTTCCTTCATAGCACGTTTTGTTCTTCTTTTTCTTCTTTGTTCTTCTTAATGTTGAACTAGAATAACAAAACATAGGAAAATTTCTTAAAATATCAAATCAGTTAGAAACGCTGCAGTCCATGTTCTGATATTAGAAGAGTTGAAAGCATTATAGAGAGTATTTCACCAAGAGTTTACTTGGCACAGAGCATAACGATTTTGTAATGGAAGTTTTAAAGGAGGAGGAAGTAAAATAGAATGAGAGAGGCAAGCATACAGTAAAACTAGGAACAGCAACTGAGACTGATGAAGCAGGTCAAATCTGAGGATGCTGGGTAACTAACTGTGAAGTTAAAATCAAGCCTCAGCCAATTATTCTTGACCAAAACCAAAACAGCAAGGTTTGGGAGAGAGAGAGAATTACTTCAGTGAGACCTCATTATTTCAATGATACAGATTCACAATTCTGTAAATGAAATTATTGCCATTTTGTCTCATAAATGGTGCAGTTAATAAGGGCTCTACAGAACAAAACTTCTCCACATTTTCCTGCTAGCATCAAAGCTCTCTGCCTGAGAGAGTAACTGTGCTTTTTTCCTACATATCATTGCCCTATCAGTCCTAGACCACACTTGTGATATTGCAGTAAAGTATCTGAAAAACATCTGCAGTGATTTGGGTTCTAAAACTGCTAGGGAATAGACAGAGAAAAAAAAGTAATTCACACAGGCCATGGGATAGAATTGAGACAGAAATGTCTCATATGTACTATACATGAAAGGACGATGATCCTGCAACAAATTTTAGCTTATCCCAGATGAATAATCTTGCAGATTCAGGGCTCTGGAAGCAAATATCTGTCTACATTTACATATTTTTGGCTTCAAAATGTCTAGTGATACTGCTTATAAATAAGCACAGATTCACATTATCTAAAACTGTATCTTCTTCATTTCACAGAAGTGATGAAATTTGCAACTCATTTTATAAGGCTGTAGAATTTGAATTTTACTGAAACGAAGTGTGCTGTGAGCAGATTCCACTGCTAATGTACGTATGTTGGTCTGATCTGAAATAATGCAGAAAATGTATCTGATTATGCATTACTCTAGGCAAATATTGCCCATAAACTTAAGCGACTATTTGAGACTTTATCTAAATGGCAAGCAGTAAGTATAAAAACTGGAATTAGCTTTCTGGGTGTTATTTGGTATCTAACAGTGACAGACTATGAAAACATTTAAGTGTGAAAACAAAAGCTGATCTCATCTCTTATCCTCCTGCGTGACTCTTAGTCCTTTACCATGCATTTGGCTTAGGTAGTTGAACAATATCGGTTCATGATAAAATTGCAACATGTCTTCACTTAATAAAGAAATTATGTTTTTATTCAGTGTTTATGTTGATATCTTATGTATCATCCACACTGCTATGTAGTGACAAGACCAAACGCACTTTGGCTTAGTTTCAGTATAAAAATTAGAAGGTGTTGGTTTTATTACCACTCTGGCAATATATTTGAAAGCATGTTAATGAGTATTAATGTCATGTGCTTAACCAAAAGAATTCCTGAAATCAGAGTGCTATTTTATCTGCTTTAAAACATCAGGAATAAGGAGCTGAATATGTATTTTGATAAGTATTTTATATGCTGTTAGCCAATAGTTGGATACAATTGAAAAATCTACTTACTGTACACATAGACCTTATGCTGTATTTTGGTAAAACAGTAAAACTGATGACAAAAGTAACTGAATTCCAGTGGAACCTTTCAAGAATATCCAGACAAAACCAGGAGCAATTATATCATTCGGCTGAAGAATTTTCCAGTTGTCAAGATAAACATTCTTGAGTTTTTATTTGGATTATTTTAAGAAATCCCAACCAGTCTGAACAATTATTTACATGGAAATCACTATGAAACTTTTAATGTTTCCATTAACATAATGTTTTACATTTTTTTCCTAACAATTTTTTCAATCCCATAAGAGACTGAATTCGTCAAGGAGTTAGATGAGAAATAGAAGCTTCTGTTTCAGAAAACAGAATGGCAGCTAGACAACAGAAAACAGATGCCAATTATTTGCCAGTGTCTGCGGTAGAACAAAACATTTTATGACATTTACTTTGCCTTAGCAAAGCTGCCGTTGATGTCGGAGAAGTACCAATCAGCAGGTTCTGAAAGGAGACTATATGATCTAGGATTGCAAATAATTTCTTACACTTTTGTAAAAATGACAAGATGAAAAATGCATAGTACTTCCTACAGAGTAGCAACAAAGTTAGCTATATTAGCACAATCTGGAATACTGTCTTACACTGTAAAACCAGAGTTGCTTAATAAATTAAGTGAAAACAGAATTTGTACTGCTTGGACTTAGCAGCCACAAAATGGGATTTCTTTTGTCACACATTGAACGGGGAAGAATTCAAGCTGTGCAACAGAAAATAAAACCAATCTTTTGTCACTACATTAGCTATCTTTATTTGGCCTGAGTACATATTTGTAAGGTGAGCTAGTCTTCAGCATGTGCCATCCAAGGAAATCAGGAGTTGGTGTCACTCTACTTACCTTTAACAGACCAACTTAACACAGTATTTATTAATGGCAAATATTAAGTCAGGCCAGCAGCAAATAATTCTTTTAAGCTAGGCCAACACTCAAAACTTGTAGTTTGATTCTGTAACAACATTTTTAATCTAGCAAACACTTTAATTGATGGTTACACTGACAAAACGTGGCATACTGTTTGTGGTATACCTGATTTTATCAGCATGAACCATACAGACAAAATGCTTTCTGGAGATGGAAATTGTACTGGTATTAGGAAACTATGCCTGTATCATTCTGCCAGCCAGACCTTTCTAATACTGACTAGGTCTTAGATTAAGGGCAAAGAATGTCCACCCAAAGGAGCGTACCTTGAAGATCAATGCTGGCAATGGAAGATCATGCGGTTCAATAGTTACTTTTAGCACAGGGCTATGTATGCTACATGCAAATGCATGAGAATTAATGAGAAAAAAAATTGCTGTATTTGTTTATATCCAGTTTTTAAAAGAATTACAGATCATATTACTGTAATGTCATACAGGGAACATCTGTTACCTGTGGCAAAACTGTAATATCTCATGTCCTCCCTTAACTGAAGGCCTCATTGTAATAGTGCAATCAGCGCAGGTTCAGGCAGTGTTCAATAATGGGCAAGCAGTTCCATGTGACCTACCAAACACTATACTTCACATCAATCCTCCTAGGCCTGACTCATAAAAGGGATGTCTGTAAAGGCCTTTCTAACCACATTGTCTGTGTCTTCAGTTCAACTTGTACTTTTGGAGTCTTTCATTACAGTGGGCCTATCACCACTCTGTCAGTGACTACCACTTACATGTGTGCAGCTTCAGTTCATTTTCCTCTTTCCAGTCTTCCCACTAAAATACTAACAACTTCAAAGTATTACGACATCCCAAGTATACTATAACTCAACCATGTCTCTAACAGAGTACCTGATGATAAGAATAAATCACCAAGTCTCATTCAAAAAACTATTAGCAAAAAAGTCTTGTGCTTACATAAACAGTTATTGTTTTTATGGCTGTGTTTCAGAGAGGTCAAGTGGAGATTAGTGCCTGTGAGATTTTAGCATGGTTTTCTCAGGGCCAATATACATTATGAAATGAGTCACAACACAAAGGACAAACTAGCAGTGGTCAAAGCAGCTCCACGAAGACATCATTGCAGCACAGTGCCCAAACTCTGTTAGTCGCTATTTCATAAGGTCAAATTTTTCTGCAGTTTTAATTCACTCTTTTTTTTTTTTTTTTTTTAACATGGTGACTGAAATCTGCAAATATACTTTCTGGATTTTTTTTTCTCTCTGAACTTACTTGCTCTCCCATGAAAATAATAATCTTCACAGACATCTTCATTAATATTTTCTGGAAAGAAAAATTATAAACTCAATAATATTGACATTTTTGGCAAAAAAAGATTCACCTAAGCATGTTAAGCTTGTTGAGCTATGACTTTACTAAGAACAGAACTTTTTGTAAAAAAAAAAAAAGTTGCTTTTCTACTCCTCAAGATTTCAGATTATAAAGAATCACTCTTCAATTAGCACATTTCTTGCAGACTAAGCAAGGGCTAAGCAAGACTGAACTCATCTTCCCTGGATGATGATGAGCCAGCATGTTGAGGAAAAGGGGCTGAGAGGTGTAGGAAGACCTAAGGAAGTCACAGGGAATATACTGTACTTCTGTGGCCCAACAGTACATTTTTTACTCCTGTGAATACTTTCACTGATTTCAGGTGAATAGTCCTGCAGGATTAAGCCACTGATGATTAATAAATGTTTGAAAACAAGGCCAAAGCTCCTGTCTTATTTTAAGTCTCAAAGACAGGGTAGTTTCTATCTAACCTAATAGATCAGAACCTCGACTCGCTCATTAGCTGAGAACCTCTGCCCTCCTTATTAGGCCCAATTCTCTCAGATGAACTGTCAGATGGAAACTGCTGCAATTGTACACACGACAAATTCCATGTCATTAATGGAACAGGTGTTTAATGGTTTTGGATGCATCAAGTTTATCCAGCTTCTTAAAAGGTCTCTTCTCATATATAATAGTGGCTACGACACCAAGGATCATTTGCAGAAAAGGTTGGCACTTCCCAGTCCATCAAACCATCAGCTTTATGCGCTCACATAGTGAATTTATTCAGGGAGTTTGTATTGGTTTCTTAAAACAGTGTTTAGGATTGCTATTACTAATACTGATGAGCCAGTTATTCAGCCTCCACTGATATCAGTAGGAGCTTTAACTAAGTAAGGCCCACAAAGAATTTAGGATTTGGATCATTAACTATAGTACGCAGCCTTCACACAAGAAAGGTTACATGTACTTTAGAAGTTTTATTTCAAGTAGAAGTTGATAAGCCAAGAATGTTCTAAATCATGGACATCTACAAGTAACATTTTTTGTCTATAAAAATATGAACAGATACAAAATCAAGCTTTATCCCAGTGAAAACCCTGTATTTGACTGATGTCACATAAGCTATATTTGACACTGGACTCTAGCACACTACATTACCTGATTTTATCCCAGATGCCTTATTTTCTGTAGTGGAATAAGAGCCAAAGAGCTTGGCAGAATGGAGCCTGTCAAGCTACATGGCACCCTCCCATAAAGTAAAGGGAAGAGGAAAGAAAGATTCCTGTACTGGGATGGGAGAGACTTACTTTAAAAAACTTTTGCATGAAAATGTAGATAAAAAGGATAAGAGATTTTCCAAGCAAAATTAGGCCAACTGTATTTTAAACAATAAGCCTCACTCAAAGAGGAATGAAGAGTTGTCATGCTTCTGTTACAGTTACTAATCTCAGATTTTATTCAGGCTTTTGTGTTAGTGTGAAGGATCTTTGCTGTCAACAGGGAGTGGAACTGTATTAAGATGCCCAGCAAATTTAGCCCAAAATAACAAGTTTCCCTCTCTAATGGAGACTTTTTATTCTCTATTATTTTGTCACATTCAAATTACAGTTAATTCAGGATAAAATTAAATAGGTGCTCTCCATGCAAGGAAAATTGTGCTATGAAATGAAGAAACAATCTTCTTTTTAACAGGACACCATCCAGGTACAGATAGAAGTTTTGAAGGCAGCTGCTTGAGGCTGCATACCAGTGAAGTGTAATGCACCCCCATCTGTCAGCTGCTTCTTGCAAAGCCTTGCTGCTTAACTCAAGCTGCTAACGATATTTTAGCCAAGCCACTTTGGCCTTGGGTGACTGAGGTGCCCCAGCTGTCTTCTGATCTACCAGATTGGCCATGGGAGCAGCCAGAGATGGCAAGTATTTCAGCCACCACAACTAGAGTCATTGATATTCACCTGCCAACAACTCACCAGTTGGTCCAAGAGAGCACCTTACTGGAATTCTAACAGGGGAGACTCCACAGAGGCTAAGTGACATTTTAGACAGTCTAGGGGTTTTGATACTTGCCCACAATAATGGCTGATGCAATGCAAGATTTAACAGGAGAGAGAGTTGAAATGGCACCATAGACCTATGTTTAAGTATCTTAAATCTGTATCCCTGTACCAGGTCAGGTGACAGAGCGGGTGGGAATCTTGTGTGCTTGGTGGTAGATATATTCTCATGCATCAAGTTATATCAATGACACCTCTTCCCAGATCTCACAACGAAAGAATAATTTTGGTACTAGGCCAGCCATCACTTTTTCCCATAATGTATCTGTTAGTTTAATCAACTTAGCATGAGTATACGGCCCCACCATGTAGGACTGAACAGTCTGGTTTCTGAGAAACACCAATAGAAAAATATTTTGTTTCTTTTCTCCTTTCAAAAATGTTTAGTCTGGATATTTGACTTCTGTCTTTGATTTTCTAGTGGAGTGTCTGTATAAAGAACTCTTCCAAACAGTTGGAGTTCGTAGGTGAAATAGTTGATGTGGGACAGTATGCTGTATCAACATCCTTTTACTTTGAGCTTCCCAATATTGCCAATGGTGAAGGAATTGAGAATATCTAAGTAAACTCGTTAGAAGTCAGTATTATGAAGTGGTTTAAGACCTTCTGCCACCCACAGGCAGTTCTCCATAGCTGCCAGCTCTCGTTGCAACACCAGATCATCAGTAGGGGGGATCCCTCCCACCAAAAGAAATGCATCTGCAAGAGGCAGCTATGCTATATGGATTCCCGACCTTAGCGGGAGTGAGAAGGTCATGATCAATGCCCTTCGTAGTTAAAAGATCCTTCAGAGTGACAGCAGCTATATCCCACATACAAGCTCCTCTGACATCCTAATTTAATAGAAACTATGAAACCATATATCTAAATTTTCAGTGTGGCAAAGTCTTGCCCTTGGTTGACCCAGCCTGAGTTTGGCAAGTTTTGGGCACACCAAGACACTTCTGTGAGAGGCAACAGCTCAGCTGAGCTAACAATGAAGCAGGAGCTGGCAGCTCCCATCTGGGATTTGGGTGTTATTTTTCTCCTCAAAGGTAACACATTGCCTCAAAGAAGCTCCCACCAAGTTCTGAATGCAGATACTTGCCTTTTTGCAAAGCCTAGACCCTTGTTACCCTGGTATTTTGAATTCACTGATAGCAGGAGTTGCTTCTTCTCTGCAAATCAAGAACTTGCCTCTGTGAAAGGCAGCAGTTTCCAGCCTTCCTCAGTCTACCCTGAAGTCAGCACTGAAGTCACAGGGCAACCTGTGACAGGCAGATGATCACCTTCTGCACGAACTCAGTGGGAGCAGAGATCTTTCTTGCTTGGAAACAGTATTCTGCTGATTGGCAGCAACTTGCCTCCTCATAGAGCAAAGGGCTGCCTTGAAACCATGCTCTAACTTTGTCATTACTGTTGTGTTTTTTCCTTGCTTATAAACAAACAGGAGACAGGTTTCTTGTACTGATACTAATTACATTTGTGTGGAAAAGATTCCTACTCACAGCAGTGTGCTTCTGACTATGGAAAAAATATCTTTTTGTTGAATACAGATGGTCAGCTCATGTTGTCCCTTTTTACCCTGATCATTACCATCCTCTATCCAAAGAATAATATTCTTAGCCCATTTTTCATAGCAATCATGTCCATCCTCACTGAAATTTGCCTTCAGAGAATCTAGGATTCTCTTCTTTCCTTCCTTCTTTTTCCAGATCTCTAAACCTTGTTTCACCAAGATTCTTGGGCTATAGTTCGGCAGCTACAACATTTTTTATTTTAAGACTCTCAGTAAATTAGAGAAAGAAAAAAAAGTTTATATTTCATATTTACCTTTCTAAATCAAATTTTCTCCTTCCTTTTTTAAACAAGAAAAGACATTATTTCCACAATGCATTTGCCCTGAAGTGTACTTCACCAGACCAAATATAAGTGATTATAATCATCGTCTTGCAAATTAGGGTAGAAGAGCAATACCTCATACTTTGTTCGTGGTGCTTGATCTCTGGTTGAAATACACAAGCTTTTCCAAAACACCTTTTAATAAGAGGTCAGCATCATCAGTCTGGCATCTTTCATAAGCAATAGGTTCCCTGTGAAGGAGGAGAAAAAGGAAGCCTCAATTGATAGGAATCACTAAGAACAATCCCATTTGTAACTTTCCCAGTGTGACTATTTGTGGTTGCCAGTCTGGGGAGGTATGCAACAGTTGCCCCCTCATCCCTTCCAGTATGGCACTGAATAGAGTTTTCTTTTAACTGTGGCACTGATATTAAGAAACAAGTTGAGGGATCACTTTTGGCATATCCCGTCTATGCCAGTGTTTTATTTATAGTTCTCTTCTATGCCACTATTTTATTTATGGTATTAAATATATAAAGAGATTATAATGTAGCAAAAAAGGCTATTACAGAAAAGCAGAAGCAGTTTTGTCCAAGAGCCATGCTTATGAACAAGGCCACCTGGCTTAACACACGGTGATATTCAACCATATACAGAACTGAGACCTTTTCTTTTTTTATTGTTCAATCAGATATTTTATCTGCATCCCACACTGGTGCATAAAATACAGGACATTTCTTTCTAAGGAACTGACATGATTCAGATCTTATCTTTTAGGAGAGAACAGTGTTCTGCATTTTGTTTTGAAATCAGGCCCTTAAATATCTTTGCTGCCTGGAAGTACATTAGTATTAAACAGAGCGTTTATCCCACAAGTTATTATGTAACCATTGTAAATAATATATAAATACTTCAACTTTACGTTAGCTTAGCACTACTTTTAGTACTGAACTCATTTTATTAACACTTTTTATTGGAATTGTTAGTAAATCAACCCCGTACCTTCTCTTTAAGGCAGTCAGCTCCTCCTAGTGGCTACTTGCAACCTGCAACAAAACAGTCTCCAGGATTTTCTGCGTTTGTCCTTGGTCTTCGCTAAGCAGAGCAGCGAAGGTGTAGCTGTAAATTACTCTTCCTCCTTAAAATATAGAACAGAATGGGGAAATCTTTTGTCATTCAAAGTTATTGATGGAAAACATAAACTGAAACAAGTATGTTTGCATTATTCCTTGCATTAAAGCCTCTCCTACTTTTCATAGCCTGAATCTTATGAGTCATACAAAATGTGAGTTGTACTGCTCGATTACTCATATTACTGCCCCTGCTACATCAATACTTTTTGAAGTGTTTTGTAAAGCTGAGCAGTAAAAGCCAAACTAGTCTGTGGACTGAAGGCTGAAAGCCTGAAAAAATACTTGTAATAATAACTTTCCTCTTTAGATCTTTCCTTCCCTTAATTTCAGCAACACTGCTCACACAAGTAGTTACGCACATGTTTGCACGCTTGTCAGAGTGGGTCTCTGTCACTCAGCCAGGAACACATTTCTGACAATCTGCCTGGTTTTCCTTCCTCAGTTTTACTGCCTAACTGGCTATTTCTGCCATGATGTTTCACCTGCTGAAACCGCCCTATGAAACTTTTGAACGGCACCCAACATTGTCACTACAGTTGTCACTTCCCCTTTCTTACATCTGAATGCTACCAAAAAAACACAGAGAAAAGCACAGTCTCTCTCTCCTCTTGTATCTTCATAGCAGACTTGGGGAATGTCCAAATAAAAATACAGCTGCTGAACTGCAAATTATCAGTGCAATGGAAGAACGGCTCACACAGCGATACCTATATATTGAATTTATTATATAGGACCACAAAACTTAGGCATCCCTTGATATGTAAATCTGCTTTCAGAAAAAATTAAAAACCGTTTGAGGGAAAGAACATAAGAAGTTTCAATAAAATCCACTGGCAACAAACTATCAACTGCATGGCAGGATGCTATCCACCCAATTTTCAGCAAAGGGCAGAACATCTGCTGCCATTGCTCAAGTTACTGCATGCCACCAGCAATTTCGAGATTTTAGGTCCCTATATTAAGGCAATACTCTTAGTTAACCAGTAAAGATGTGCTTTTGGTGTCCATCTTAAAGTAGCAGCAAAAGTCTCATTTTTCAGAAGCAGGTATTTAATGCTTTGTGAGAAATAAGGCATCATGCATCATGCCAGGCACCTACAGAGAGAGCCAACCCAAATCAATAGCTAGGATCTTAGCAGGAGGTTAAGAACCCACGCACAGCACAGCAAGCAGACAAGACAAGCTTCATTTCTGATATAAATACACAATGCACCGAAGAAAGCCTACAGGCATTGAATCTTTTAGGATCAGTGTAATTAGCTTACTCAACTATTTTAGTATTGAAAGACAGAGCCTTGTGTGCCACAGCACATAGGCAACAATTAGCAAATAAATTTCTGTCTCTAGCCACTGGGAGAGAGAAAATTGTAGGTACTATCTTTAATATCAATACAAGAACACAGTAAAGGCTGTTTGAACCCCCTACGTACAAATTTTGGGAAAAACTGGGGGGATATCTTGTGGCCTGAGGCAGGTTGCTATAGTTCTTAACTTCACATGGATTCACGGTGGCCTCTACAATCATCTAGATGTAGACATGGTCCAGGGTTTTATTGTTACACAAATTTCCAAGATTGGGATTTTAATTTGTGCTGTACATAGGAAAGTCATCTGACCAATAAATCTTTCTGTAGTTGACTGTTAAAGATGGCTTCAAGCCAATGCTGAAGAATGTTCACCTTAAGGTAACCCCTTTTTATTTCTGTAACAGCTTATTTTCGATTGAAAAATTATTATTAGTTATTATGCTGGTGCCTTAATCTAAACTGAGATCAGGGACTTACTACATTAGATGCTACCCATAAAAACACTAAGGAACAGTCATTGAAAAAATTAGTTTGTAACTCATATAAGCAAGAGAGATTCAAATGAAATACGTTCCACTTCTTATTGGAAACAGGTTCAGGAAACTTGAGTTGAATGAAAAGCTTTGCTCTTTTCTTTATCAAAAGACTTTCCATCTATTAAGGATTATTAATTATATTCCTAGAGTTACTTCAAACAAGGACAACTTGCATTATTCAGTGTTTTAAGATTATAAAATATGTAATAAGATTATTCAGTGTTTTAAAAAATACATCCCTCATTTGAATGAAAATCTGAAATTTTGTAATTTTTCCACAAAACTCACAACCTGCATGAATTTTGACTCAAGATTATCAAATCAAGCCTTTCACTAGTGTCATTAAGGAAAAATAATTTAACAAACAGATTTACTCTTTAAGAAAATACAGAACATATTAAGACCATGCATATGGATACCTCCAGTAACTGGATGCTCAGACTATTAGCTTGTTAAGCTACGGAAAGTTATTTTTAATTCCAGTGTGGGCTCTGAAGCCAGCTTTTGACCCCATAGTGTCTGGATAGTTCAACTACTCTTTGCTGGGGGAAAAAAAAAAAAAAAAAAAAAAAGTAGACCAAACTAAGCAAAATTAATTCTGTAGCTGTCAGGAAAGCCTATAATGTATTCTGCTCAGTCCTGGAGTCAGGACAATTTCTAAAATAGCAAAACTGCAACTGACTCGGAACCCGATCTAAAGCTCCCCGAATTCAATAGAAATTCTTTCAGTGAGTCTAATGGGCTTTGGGTCATGGCCTCATGCATTAAACTAATTTATATAGAAAAAAATCTATTTCCTTTTACTTTCTATTAATCAGAGGACTGAATGTGACCTATTGGTGGAATGGTAAATAATACAGAGAACAGGTCAGTGGTACAGAGTGATTTGGATCGCTTGGAGAGGTCAGTTCAGATCCAAACATAGGTTTTAATGCAGCCAAGTGCAAGGTCTTCTATCTAGAAACAAGGAATATTTGTAAGATGAGGAAAGCTATTGTTGAGAGCAATGACTCTGTCTCCAAATTGATAACAAATGACTATAATGGTAGATGACCAGCTGAACCTGATCTCCTTCAGCGAGCTAACATGATCCTTAATTGATTTGCAAGCAAGGGAACATGAGAAAAGTGGTAAGGCAGCATTAATGGCACCATTACTGGAATTCTGTGTCCAGAATTAATATCTATAATTCTAAAAGGATATTGAGGAACTGGAAGCGATTCTGGAAAGATGCAATGATGCAGTCTTCAAAGTATGCCTCCCTGTGAGAGATGAAAAAAGCACAGCCTATTTGGCTGTTCTGTCAAATGACCTGGAGATAACTTGAACATTGGTTACATGTAAAAAAATGTTTCTGATAGCAAGCAGGAGTTTAATCTGTCAAGAAAAGGTATAACAAGATCCGAAGTGAATCTAAACAAAATTTGACTAGAAGCAAAGGGAGGATTTGAAACAGTGATGAGAACTAACTTTTGGAACCAAAGGGATATTACAATTACCCAGCATTGTATCATTCATGTAAGATTTTTTTTGTCATCATCTTTTACCCCAAAAGAACCGTGGTTTGTTAAAGAAATTAATGGATGACATTCTTTGACTTGTAGTATGCAGGAGGTTGAAGGTGGTTATAGGTGGCTTTAAGGTCTTTTCACTTAAAAATCTGTGACTTTGCAACATGAGAAAGAAGAATACATGGTAGTTATTTGCTGAACCACGTGGCACCTTTTCCAGGTCGAGTTTGGTAGATGGCCCGTCTGCCCAAGACCATATTGATGATGATGTCATCAGGTAAATGGTTGGCAGTTCGTCAGGGATGTTACAATCCCTTATGTGTGGAGCTTCGAACATCCAATGTCACTAATGAATGCCGGACATTATTCTCCACTTGCAGATGCATCCCACCACCCTGAGTCCCTCCAGCCTGAGCAGCCAGATAGTAAGACAGAGATGCAGCAGATGCAGAGGACCGAGCAAGCTCAAGCATCAGTGTGAAGAAGTTTGCCCTGCTTTAGTAGGAGGATAAAGGTTTATATGGTGTGGATTAGAACCACAGAATTAACTGTCCATTTAGGCACTGAATAGATTAGGATCCCAGCAACAGTTTATGCCTACGGGACCTCACAGGGTCTGTGCCCTGGGACAGCAACCAACACAGTACAGAAGCAGGCCCACCAAAGGGGACCACTGGATAGGTCTCCGCCAGCCCCTACCAACTGTGAACCAAAAAATCCCAATAAATCCTGCCCCAGCCACTCAGTGGGCATGCCGTGCCATGTCCAGCAGGTAGTGTGGGAGCTCATTTGCCCCTACAAGACTCATCACAGTGCAGTGACAGTTGTCGGGACATGCCACTAATGCCCTGGAAATTTTGCCATTGGGATGATGGAGGAGAACCAGCAGCGTTTTCGTGTGCCTGATGCACAGCCACTCCTTTGCTGCCAAGGTACATGGATCAAACACCTCAACAGGGAAAGGGAAACTACAAGTACAAGTTGCCACCATCACTGCTGGAACAGTTGTGCATTTCTTTCCCCTGGCAGGGATATCAAGCCCAGGTAGGAACTAAGAGAGTCGTAGTTACTCCCACCGTAGTTAGACATTTCTGTTCTACTTTACCAATCCTTCTCATAGTAATCACGATGAAATCAGACAGTGATGAGCAAATAAAAAGCTAAAACCACTAAACACATAAGAAAATCTAAAGGGCACTTAATAAAACTCTTTGATTTGCTATTTCAACTTTTAATACACTCTATCATAATTAATTTTGATGATCTTAAGCTAAATTAAAAGCAACGGGTAGCACTGCATGGAAGGAAAAGTATAAGGATACCTTAATGGAGCCACCCAACATAGTGCCCTGTAGGCAACCATAACTTAATTTAAAAGCACACTTGATATGCAGCAATACACCCAAGTAAAATGGCAGGTAATCCTCAAAACAGAATAAGAAGTAGCTGTTGTATCCATCCTCAGCCACAGTAAATCCGTGTGAACGTGGTGCTTTTCATTAAGCAATCAATAATATATTTTATTAGTTCCAGAACACTGCATACAACCCACTAGAAGCAATCTCACTCCACAGTTTTGAGTGTGAATACCACAATTAAACTAAGAAAAAATAAATTAGTTTTACTGAAATCTGGAGGTTTTCGAGTTGTAAAAGTCCAATTACAAATTAGCAAGCTGTGAATAATCAGATTTTTAAAAAAAACACAGTTTCAAAGCTGCATGAGCTTTACTCATAAAATCCCTAAAGATTTATGAAGTTAAATAGTAATTGGTGTCAAATGAGACCACTGATGACAGCTAACAGAATCACTGTTTTTCACCTCTAGTTTTGGAAGTAATACCTGGCCTTCTGGGAGCACCACAATCTTTCTGCAACACAGATGTTTGAAATATACACAAATAATGAGACAGCTTTGTGCAATTCCAGGGTACTAACAAATATATCTGTGTTTGAAAACATCCTGTCTTCCAGTCTCCTTCCAGTACAGCAGTGGACTAGATTTCCAAATGTCTTCATCCACCTGCTCCCATCAAGAGGGGGAGATGTCTACTGTTAAAAACGTTTGGAAATCTGATTTACTTTGTTACACCGCTAGACTGGAGATAACCATGTCTTGAAATTTATCCAGATCTAGATGCTCAGGACTTCTGAAAATCTTCCTGGCATCATATCAGCATACTAATATCAACTAACATGTATATGTTTCATATGGATAAGATGCAGCTCTTCATCACGTCTGTAATTCAATCTTGGCATGGTAATTTTTAAGTTCTAAGAAGGAGATAATTTTGTATATTGCTCTCCTTTTAGCATGTGAGAATGTAAAAATCAAACATAGTGAATTTTTCATTCAGTTGTAAACTCTCACTGAAGTGAATGACCCTTTAAAAAATGTTAGGAAGCCAGGCCACTCAGAATATGAGAGGCACATTTCAGTCTGGTTGCATCGGAAGTACTCAAGAGTAAGAGCAAATGGTGAGAAATGCATTTTCAGGCTTACAGAGCACCTGTATTCTCAGGGACTAGCTGAAATTGTGAGAAAATCAACCCTATAAAGTGAAAACATAAAAATAAGGAAAAAACTGTGTCCCAAGGACTTCACAGTCTATTCATTAAATCCCGTAAGTGCTATTCAGGCAGAACCTTACGTATGCATTGACTATAAGATGATTATTCAGAGATTTAAGGACTCATTTCAGGAGTCATTGACTAGATTTAGGCCTGTAAAAACAGAGAAAACCTCCTGTATGGAGCCACCACAAGCAAATGAAAGGATGGCCCAACAGCTAGGACATTTGCCAAAGACTTAGAAGACTTGGGTTTGTATTTTCATTCAGCTATAAACTTTCAACAAATTACTTAAGGGACAGAACCTACTGGTTAATAATAAAACACAGCTAAACTCTCTCCCACAGCAAGGGGATCTTGTCCAAACTATTTACTGGGAACAGTTCTTGGTCCAAACTATCTTCCAAACCATGCTTGACAATTGTCTGAGAAAGTATTAGATGATCCAGTTGAAAACTATGCCAAGGAGCATGCTAATAATAGTTAAACTTTCTGGGAAATTGGATGCCATTGCCTAAGCCTGTATCTCATCTCTATTTAATATACTACTGTAGTTAAATCCACTGAGAATGTGTGAAAAATGCAAGAAAGAGCACTCTCTATTGTGGAATATTCTAATATTATAGGCAAGAAAGTTCTGTGAAAACAATAAATCCTTTCTGTAAAATAATGCAAATAATCAGTAATGTACTCATGCACCCATGAAGTACAAGACCTTTAAACTTCCCTTAGATTCTACTTTTCCAATCACAAACTCTGCCTTTAAGTCATGGGACAAAGTTATATGACATTGTCAATATGGATGGGCAGATGTGAACCTGATATCGATACATGTGCATCGTACCCCAAAGCACAAAAGTCCACAATTATATATCACATAGCCATTCCCAGGTTGGTAGATTTTGTGTTCCTTGAGAAAAGTGATTTATCCTTCAAACACACACACAACTTCATACTAGATCAGGCAATCCCTTCATAAGCTTGTCTTCAAACTATGGTCCGTTTCATGAATCACAGAGCAAATCCCATTCACTAGGGCTGGGAGGAACTCAACCTCTCTGGAACTGGCCCAAAGAAAGATTTTTATAATAGAATTTTAGGATTAACTTCTTGAATGTGATGCTTGTGTCCTAATTTTTAGCAGAAATGGAAAGGCAGCAAGTAGCCCCCAATGACAAAAATGATATTTAGCATTTCTGAAAAAAAAAAAAAAGGTTACTTGATTTAGAGACTTAACAGATATAATTCCACTAAGAGTTATTAAGAATTACACTGGTATAATGTTTAGGTAAATTGTCACACCTCTAATCCCTAGAGTTATATCAGTATAGAATAGAGATATGGCTGTTTGAACATTACTGTTTTTACCACTAGTTTTCTTTGCAAACTTCACTGATATTGCAGACAGAATCCATGCAGTGCAAATTATCCTCTATTTCAAAGACACCAGCTTTAAAATGAAGTTCATTTTCTTGCATAAATAGGATACAATATAAACAAAGGTTCTTAGACAACTCAACATCCAGACTGAAAAATACTTTCAATCTGTGCTAGTTAGCATAAAACAACATTATGTTTCCCTGAATGGCTATACTAAACATTTAACAAAAAAAGTCTACATTTAGAAGCCATAATTTGACTGGTTTCAGTTGCAAAGCCTTCTGATTACTACTATTAAAAAACTTGCCATGATTCATGCCCATTTCTGAAGAAAAAAGCTGGCTGGGAACAAAAAACCACAACAATAACTTGTACATTTTTCATTAAATTATGTTTTTCCTACGAATTTGGAGGATTTTAAAAGCTTTTTAAATAGAAATTATTTTTAATTTCGATTTTATTCCCACTGTGCAGGCTATTATTTTTATTTAACCAGCAGAATGGAGAGAAAAAGCAGAAAAATAAAATCAGGGTTAAAACATGAAGGAAAAAAGGCAGGACATTAATGGATCTTTATTAAATAAATATTTTTTAGGGCTATTTTTCAGTAAGAGAAGAATTTTAAATGAATGATTCTGCAATTGTGATGAAAAGTCAGGTGAATATAAAAGTTATCATGTAAAATTTTTGTAGAAAGCTACTTTCTTGCTGTTTCTGGGGAAAAAAAAAAAGAACAAAAATTAAACCTATCAACCAACCAAATACTGCTCCCCCCCAAATCCCAAACAAAACTATAAAGCAACATGACAAAGAAAAAAATACATTCTCCAATACAGCACATTAATTTCTGGTGACACTCTGTAGGTATCCAACTATAGCTTTAGGGTCACCGGACTGAGGTGGTTGGAAGAGGGAGAACTCAGGAGGTCTCTTGTCCAACCTTCTGCTCAAAGTAGGCTCAGCTATGAGTTCAGACAAGGTTGCTTGGGGTTTTTATCCAAGCAGGTCTTGAAAACCTCCAAGGATGGAGTCTGTCACTGACACTACAAGAAAGATCTTCCTCAGGCAGACAGGATACTCTAGTGTGACAAATCAGTTTCTTCTTTCCAGGCATGACATGCAGATACGCGCACATACAGAGACAGGCTTTCACGTTGGGTCAAGTGTTTCTCTTTTCATATTACAGACAGATTAAGCATAGCTCATAGTTTAGGCTTTCCAATGATTCTTAGATCAGCCTCAGTCAAATGCTACATATCAACACCCACAAGTTACTTGCAGGCTCCTCTTTCTAAAGGCTTGGCATCTAGTGTCGATTGGGATGTGGTAGGCTGGAGTGAGGGGAAGGGTAACTCTGGCTGTAGCGTGATTGCATAGGAGGATATTATTTAACCTGTTATTGGGCTTATATAACGTAGGTATTGGCTATGTAAGCATCATGCCTTGTCGTGTTGGTCCATCATGGACACTTCCAGCTGTTGTACATTGGAACATCTTAACATTTTGGGTGCATTTCTTCTAGATTGTGGGAACACAAGCAAGTTTTGCTACCAAAGGTAAGAACATAGGATCTCCAGATGTCAAGAGTTACTACCTCAGTATTCAAGGACAGCCTCTTTTTCTTGCATGCAAGGGAAAAAGTAATCATATCTGGAACATGTCTGGCTTTGGGCTGGGGGACTATCATGTCTAATAATTGAGTACAACAAACCCTAGACAACAGCTTGGAAAGGAACCATCTCAGTCTCATGGCTTACACAGTATAATCACCTGTCTGAAGCTCATAAATGATATGATCTCCAATTGACATTTTCAAATTAGTTTTTATTATGTATAATAGCCTATTTTAAAATATGCTATTTAAGAGCTGGTTTGTTCTCTGTGGAACTTTCAGCTGGACAATGTTGTAATTTTCAAGTTTTGGCTAGTCCATTTTACATCCATAAATGGAGATATGGAGAAATGTAATGAATTATATGCAGTAGTTTTATGGCAGCATTACACTTAATCAGTCTTCTCATATTGTTATATTTCTTGGGATTATGTGTATATATGTGTGCATGTATGTATGTATATATATACATATATATGTAATGTTCATCCCAGTTCATCATCTGCTTAAGAAAAGATTAATGATGAGAAGTACTGTAGGTGTCATTTCTCAGGTAGTTAACATGGATATTAATATTAAGTTTAATTTACTTATTGCTGAATCAGCAACCTTTATTAAAACAGCAAAATTATGTTAAGAGAACAGAGTATGGATTGTATTCCCTGGCAATATGAAGAGTTCAGGAAATGAAAAGTGCTTCAATCATATATAACATATAGAGTATTGTTAGTGCAGAAGCCTTGGATCAACTTCAGTGACCCATTTACTGGTTATTCTTTCATTGTTTTAAAGGCATTACAAATTAGAGCTCTGCAGTTTAAATAGCATCAAATACATGAAATAGAACCCCTGTGCCTCAGTTAACCTTAAACAAGTTTCTGAAAGCAAGAGAGACAGATTTAATGGATGTGATGTCATTACACTATATCATACATGCCAGAAAGAAAGAACAGAATATAACAGAATATCAGGGCAACATAGGAAAGCCATTTTTTAGCTATTTAAAGCTTCAGAAAAATGAGGCAAACCTGTGAGGAAGAGGCTGAAGTGCACGTAGTAATGCATCCTAAAACATCAAGATACTTAAGTTTTTCCATCCTCTTTAGCATTCTGTATTAAAAATCTGATGCTGTTCCAACAATACCCGGAAAAAGTACTTCAACTGCTTCCGCAACCTGATACTGTATCCACTGAAGGTCACAATGAAATCTTCATTTACTTCGTTACATTGTTCTGCTCCCCTTTCTAACTGGCTTCAATGGAAATAGGCCTTCAGTTGTAACAAATATTTACTCTTGTTTGCAATATCAACAGTTCCTTCCTGCCCTTTTGGAAATTACTATGGCCCTAGCTTTAACTAAAACTGTAAATATAGGAATGACTATGTGATACATATGGACTCCATACAAGTTCCATGAAGCTAGAGGGAGACTTCCATTGATTTCAGTGGGAGCTTACTAGATGATACTGGGTGTACATGGTCTTTCAGCTGGACACATTTTAATCCAGTGGGTTTTTTTCCTGTTCTTACTTTCATTCTAAAGCAAACAGATTCGAAGTCATTAGGTGTTGGAGTCCAGTATATGGCATCAGGGACATGCCCTTTGGTAGAGAAGTCTACGTGTCATGAGGTTTTAATTTATTTACCTTCTTCATGCAAATCAGACAGATTGATAAAGTGCTCTGAACAGATAAGATAATCAAGCCTGACAGCTAAACAGTCCTGTCAGCATTTGAGCAGAGCACCCAGGAAAAGGCTAGCTGCCTTTTGATAACAGGAGCAGAAACTTTGAAGACTGAGGAAAGAGTTCTGAAATCTCTGCTAATGCCGCTGACAAGAATGCTTTCATTTTGCTAGATGAGTCAACCTTAGCTTTCATTGTCATTTCCATTACCGAATGATCTCCATTCTGAAAAGGGATAACTGGTTATTGATTAAAATGTCAGCAGCTTAAATGCTATTAGCCAGGAGTAGCATAAAAAAGGAAGGCCACTGCATCAACAATATTGTACACTCCTGCTCTGCAGGACTGCATCTCCTTCTATTCTGTCTAGGCAGGCTTATGGCTCAGCATAACTGTGGATCTCAATCATTCATATATTTATCCTCAAAAAACATCTGATGTTCTTCTTACCCTTATTTTAGAAGCAGGCAGTACATGTCTAGGATGCAGACTGCAGTGGAGCACAGGATTGCCTGAGCTAGCTTTTTCTCTCACATTGATACCGTGAGCAGCAGCGTAGCTGCAGCAGTATGGAAGTTGGTGCAGGTCAATATGCCCTTAGGAGAAGGAAGCACACAAGATGTTTCAAGTGCTTGCATTAACTCTTGTAGAGCTAATTTGAATATATCCTACGCTGCCTGACAAAATCACAGTGGAGCTAGAACTGAACTGAAGCCTCCAAGTCAAATGACTGGTCAGCTCTTTCATGCTGTGATTAGCTTGAGATGTCCACACAGAGTTTGTTATGGGGTATTTCTTTCAGTCGCAGGACTAGCTAATAGTGCACAGCCTAGACACAAAAGTAGGCACTGAGGAAGCAGTAAGAATATACACAGGCTCCTCTCTAAACAGCTAACAGTGTAATATTACAAAGCGACTAAGCATCTAATAAATGAGAAGGTTAACTATGACAAAGTATGGTAATAAATATCTTTTATGCACATGGTTCTGGGGACTCCTAAGAACTAGCCCTCATTTTTTGGCCTCCAGGAGATTACTAAATCTCTAAATATCAATCTGAACTCCTTAGACATCCACACACATGATCTGGAGCCTGAGCTGTCTGCAAGCCTTCTGTTTCATCTCTAATTCAAAAGATCACTTCCTGGAAACTCTGAAGTGAAAACACTGAGGCATTTCTTTCCTTTTTCCTCTTTGAACCACCTCCTATGGATTGCACCAGTGAAAGGCAAAATCTAGACCTAATTTCCTGCAAAGAAAAGTATATATTTAACTTGACTAGAAAGTACTGATCTACACTTTCTTGCAGAATTTAGCCCTATCAGTAGGAGACAATAAAAACTAGCAGATTTATGCCTCATAAAATGGGAGTGTTTCTATCAGAACCAAATGACTATTTTTCTCATATAGCAATCAGAAGGGTTAAAGGTAAAAATTTTTCTTCATTTTTTGCCATCTAGTCCATCTCCTGAATAAGGGCTTCTTTTGAGCTGCTGAGCACAAAAGTGCATCTGGAAAATGTCAACTAATGTATTTCAAAGTTATTATGTGAAAATAAAACCCCTGAACATTTTTTTTATGAAACCTTCCAAGAAAATTCACTTCCGAGACCTGGCTTGAGAATGAACAGGAGACATTTTTCAGCCCAAAATAATTTTATGAGAAAGGTTTAAATGTTTGGAAAATATGTTGGAACTGTAATTTCTCCCTTAACCAATAGCCTCAGTGATGGATTACACGACCGATAGAGTGAATCTATGTGTATACACACATACACACATCATTTCACTTGTTTACCTTTGGATCAAAAATAGAACGTTACAACATTTGTTTTATCATTTTCAATCCCCCTGAGGCATTGTGACATTTGGTACATTTATTTTTCCTGTTAAGAGATGATTCTTTAATTCTTTGAAGCAGGTGGAGGAAATATTTAGCAGAATGTTTACACTATGACAACTATACATCGGGAGGGGGAAGGGGGAGTGTGTTTGAACATGCACAGAAAGCCAGAAGTTGATTACATTTCTTTCTTCTGCACAGCCCAATGTACAAGCTAGAGAGAATCTCTGTCCCCAGTGGAGCTAATAACAAATATATAGATTTCAAAGGGGCCATAGGCATCTTGTCATTAGCTTTAGTTCAGCACCTAAGTGAGATGCGAGTACTCACAAATACAGGCAGCCTTCTTACTGTCCAGCTTGGAACACTAAGCTTGAGGCCCTTCCTCACAGTCAACAGAAAAATGTAAATTCCTCCAAAATTCCTTTCAGTGGATCAAAAGTAAAAGCCCCCCTCCCCCCTACTCCTTACTAGTTTATGTCAGGAAACTTAAAACAAAGATGCCTGTGCATCCAGAAAACAGCTACCTAAATGTACAGTTTAAAACTCCTCCCTGTGCCTTGGACAATGTCTGTGCCCTTGTTTGGACATGTTTTATGATTCACACTATGCAGAACAAACTGACACATACAGGTGACTTCCTAAGCTCCAGTGTCCTCCCTCCAAACTGGACAAAACTGGAGAAGCTGTGCATGACAGGCAGGGTACGCTACCTTAAGTTCAGCAAGGAAAACCTGGGAAAGTCAACTTTGGTTCTCTTAGTGAGGTACTGTTAAAAGGATGTGGTAGCATACTGTAATTCCCAGGTCTTAGTGACACAGTTACAGCTGAATCCAGACCTATTCTCTTTCATTGTTCTGTAATGAAAGTTTATGACTGCTCTTTCTGTCTTTTAGCAGATGGGACCTCTGTAACTGCATACCTTAAACTCCTAAGGGATCTATCAGGATAACAGTGGGAAGAGACTTATCTCTATCGTGCTTCTCCAAGGCAGCCCTCACCTATTGACTGTTTTCAGCAAACCCCAGTTTCTTGGGGAAACTCCAAATTTAAATCCACTTGGTGCAGGACAGAGCTCTAAATGCCACATAAGGAGTTTTCCTGAACTGTGCCACTTCATAGGCCGGTGAATGGAGCACAGCTTTCCTAAGGCTCAGATGGGTACTCTGGCCACTGGGCACTAAAAATATGTATTTTTTAATTCTAGGGTCAATGAATATTTAAATATTGATACGAGAACTTCAACAGCTCTCATATGAGAGAATGCCATATAAAATCAGGGCTTACAGCATGACACTACTTCCCTCAGAAAGAGGAGGAATTTGGATGTCCAGCTTCTGGGAAAATTATCTGAATCTCCCTGGACTATTAGGTAAAAAGACAACATTATTTCCATCAATAATACAGCATATCTGTAACTATGCTTTTCTCTTTGGATATCCTAATACAAATATCATGGTTAGCACAACCTGAAATAATTTAGTTTCCGATTTGAATGAGGAAGAACAGAGACACTTTTATTTGATCTGAACCAATTATGATTTGTTTGTTTGTTTGTTCAGGCACAAAAATGGTTTGAATATTCAGCCAATTTGCTACTTACACAAACTTGTTGTTTGAATAATTACTACCAATGGGATCTTTGAGCAGCTAGATGGCTAGCAAGTAAATGGTTAATTGGGTAATGCTGTTTATAAAGCATACACATATATAAGGAAGCCAAGCCATATGGCATAGGCACCCACAGAAGGCCAGTTTGTATTATCCACAATGAATGATGGGATTTGTAGCTCTTCAAACTCCATTCAAAGTTTTTTGTTACTAATATTTCCAGGTCCATAATTTTTTCCATAGTACTTTGCTCTTGTTGACCACTGAGATGATTTGCAGCAGAAGTTACTGTTTAACTGTTCTACTGTTTAATAGAAGCTGATGCAATCTATCGCAGAATAATTTCAATCTTTCTAAATCAAAGTATATAAATAAGAACACCCTGTATTAATAATTTAGTCTGTTCAATGATATGACACATTTTTTACAATAAAGAGTTTTGTGACAGAAGTATTCTGACTTGATATAAAGGAGATCATTATAAGTGTAACATCCAGAGAGCTATCGTGTCACCCCTATATAAAAAATAAAAGCAATAACTTGCAAGTTATCTAGTTCTTAGCAGGGTCCAATAGAACCCCAAGGATCTGCTGTGTTTCACAAAAGTCTCTGTATTGTATCAGATATTGTATCACTCCGTTCAATAAGTTGATGAAAATGTTTCCCTTGAATTTTAACCTTTTTGCAGAATACACACAGGAAAAACAGTTTGATTCCATGAAAGTAAACAATTTTCTTTTTTCTGGGTAGAGCTGACTTCTGTTTTATAGCTCACTGGTAGTAACAAATTTTTGTCTGGATACCATTGTATATCCCCCTTGCTACTGAAGGGATGGGAGCTGGAAATTTGCTTCTTTCTGGTTTAGCTAAACGTGCCTTTCTCCAGAAAAAGAAAAAAAATTTTTTTTTCCCCTCCTGAACTATTTCTGGGAAGCCTAACTTCTTTAACTATCTTTACCTACTTATTTTGAATGATGACAAAATCTTTATTTCATATGACTTCAAATTCTGATGTGCCTGCTCTGTTTTGAAATAGCATTTAACAAAATGAAACATTTAAGTCATAGTATCATGGAGGCCATGATGTAACAGGAAGATGAGAGCGAAAATCAGAAACATGGATTCTGTCCTTAGCTTTGCCAATGATGATCTCTGTGATTTTGGACCACTCTGCTTTGTTCTTCGGTCTTCCAGACAATTCTTACTTTTATCTACTTAAAAAATAAGCTCCACTGGGAAGGTACAGTCTTCTGCTGGATACGTGTGCATAGCATTTAGCACAGTGGGGCTCTGATCTCATTTGAGTCCTTTAGACAAGATAGTACTACAAATAAATCATCGTAATAATATTCTTATTTGCAGTTAAAATTAAGCCTAAAGTTACCTTATTGGAGTGTCATACTGGTTCCTGTGATATTTGTCTGAAACTTTCTTCTCACAGTATAACAAATGTGCTTCAACTCCATTGTTCAGCTCCTTCCTCTAAAGCAGACAGCTTAATGGATTTTTCTTACGCCCAGTACGGCTTGTTTCTTAGTATTAATTTCAACTTCGGGTTATTGTGCAAATTATGTCCTAGCTGGAAATTGAACCACGTTGACCACTGAAAAAGAAAAGCCTAATATATGACCTGTATTAGACAAATTTGCCCAGCCAGCAGAGTACGGTTGGATTGATTCTCCCCGTCAGCGTGAGGCCGTTTCTTAGACAAGGTCGCCACCGGGCGGCTGCAAGTGTGCCTGGAGCAAGGACCTGGGCCCCGGTTTGGTGTCCTGCACACGCTGGAGATGGAAATCCTGCGTATGCACCTCAGGCGACTCGAAGGGAGACCGGCAAAAGGCTGTTTCCTTCATTTAGACCTAAGAAATCTATAAAAGAAAAAGTCATTTAAGACAAAAAATAGACTGAAGAAGTACAATAGTTGTAACTATTGCCCCCCTCCTCCCCAAACCCTAAAAACCTACAGTAGCATTCTCTACATTTTCTGCTTTTAGAATAATTTATCAACATGGCTTGGGAACTGCAGGGGGTTTTTTGTTTACTGATTTGCTTTTAGCACAGAACTGTGAGTCAAGCATTCCATTGCCAACCTGCCATCAACATTTTAAAATTTTCCTGAGAGTTACATGCAACAGGATTTAGCACTTGAGAAGAATTGCTTTATATTTACAAAATGTACAGACTCTAATACAAATAACTGGTCATCTTTAAAGTATATGAATGTCTTTTCACCATAACACACGAGTGTCACACAGGTTTAAGACTGTGTAACTTAGCTATGCCCAGATAAATTTGGGAATTAGTAGTAGCTGGGAAGGTTGTTTTTCAGAGAAGATGCCTGACACATGGAAAGGCTGTGGTATTTTGCCTGATTTTTACCCACAGCTTATCTCAAATATAAAAATGCTTTTGGCTGAATTTCAGTCAGGGCTAGGCAGATTTCTGTATAACAGTTCGACAGCCATCCTGTCTCCCACACTGGCAGGACCAGAAAAGCTTTGCTGCATTTCTTCTTCAAGCTAACAGCAGCAGCGGTGGAACTTATTTATATCTCTGTGTTTTTGATAGAAAACAACTGTAAAAATAAAAAAGAGAAATAAAAAAAAAATTAGCAGCAGCATGGGTTCACATGTGTATGTAATATGAGGTTTACTATAGTTAATTTTTTCTTCCTGTAGATCACTCACCTCTGCTTTTCCCAGCTCATGCTTTCCCTGTCGCTCCCAATAGTTTACATGTTTTGAATTTGGCCTTGCCTCTTTCTCTGATTTTTGTGGGTTCTTTTCAGTTATTTATATATATATGCAGAGAATATATTGGATTAATTTGAAAGTTACTATATTTTTATATGTAAATCCTTGTTTATTGATGATATATATTTTTGGGCCAATTAAAAAAAAATCCATCAAGTGCTCTGGCAGCACTGGGGTTTACTTTTGAAAACAAGTTTTAGCTTTTTCATTTGAAAGGGGAAAAGGCACAACACACATATATATATATAATGGTGTAAATTAAGTATCACAAAATACAGGAGAGGAAATTAAAGTTTACAATTAGGATTTTGTCCTGCAAATTTAGCAAATAAGTACAATGAACTATAACCGAGGAGGAAATATTTAAATACAATTTATTCTCAAAATATTGTTGCTTTCCTTGAAAGCCTATCATATAAGCCTTTATAAGATTAATCTTTTAGGCAGTAAAAATATTTGCTTTTTCTGTTTTGTGCCACTGCTCACCCAGTCATACAAATCTTTCTGCAATTAGCCAACATTTATAACCTTCTAGCTCCCCTAAAACCAAACCTGAAGCTGAATTCTCACTTTTTCCCGTTAAACACTGCTATGTTTTCCCAAAGCTTCTTCTATCAAAAAGTGTCATTTGGGTACTCATTCTAGTTATGATTAAAAATGAAAATAAATAGCTTGTTTGTTAAATACTTGGGAAACTAGAAATAGAAAGGTGGTGTCTAAAGCACAGTGGGATTTTCATAGAATGATAGAATCATTTAGGTTGGAAAAGACCCTTAAGATCATCGAGTCCAACCGTTAACCTAACACTACCGAAGGATGGAAATGTTTCTACACAACACTGACAATTAACCCTCTCCACCTAAATTCTCCTTTTGCTGCGTTCCACTCCCCCCAAACACAGAATATTCAAAACTGTTCTCTTTTCCCCGTATTTTTTGTTACCACTCTTTGATAAATACAGGGGTAGGGGAGAGGGGGTAATTTGGGGATGGGGGGGAATGGGGATGAGGCAAGTAATTAAACATTTGGTTGTCTCTAAAAATTAAAAAGTTCAGACAGTTTAGAAAAAGCAGCTAGCATTTAGTTTTGTGTATGGCTCTTCTACTTGTTTACCTGTGGGTTTTTTTAATGACAGAAATTGTGGACAGGAATCTTACAGTACAGATTTTAAATGTAAGAGATTTCAGTGCAAGAGAGAAGTAGTCTTACTTCAAATCTCCTTTTCACTTTTCTCCGAGAATCTAAATTAAGATTAATGTCATGCAAGGAGTTTAGAGTCTCTCAAATAAACAGAGAAAAGTGCAGAAGGAATAACTGGCAGCCGAAGTTGCACCTTTGTACAGCTCAAGCCCATTCAAGCAGCAGGCTCATGCTGAGTTCCCACGCAGACTGGACTTACTCTTTCGGGGAGAACCAGCCAGCCCCAGGTCTGCGGGTCCCCTTCCCCGCTGGGCCAGCAAGTGTCACCCAGCCTTCGGAGCACGAATCCGCTCCCCACGCAGGAAAGGGCATTGGTTTTGCAAACTGTTAGCCGACTCCACCACCTAGTGGCAGTGCCGTGGAAGGGTTCGGGCTAGTGGTTGCAATTAAATCCCAGGGGAAAATTGTCATGAAGCACAAACGCTCCGAAATGATACTATGCTGGAATTAGGGCTATATAATGGCACAGAGTCTGCACTTCAGTGCAGGTGTCCCCTCCAAAAGCATACCATCATTTGAATAAAAGCAGAGTACATATACTGTCTGCCCCTTCTGTATCCCCCATGTCTTTGACAGATACTAACAGTTCACATATATTCCCTGCAACGACCAAAAAAGCTACTTAACATTTAGATGTCTTTCCTAATTTAACTCCAGGTGACAGAGCAATTTCAACTTACCCATCAAAAAAAATAGCGTCATAATGCCTAGCAATGCTTTGCAGTGTGTAACACCAAAGAAGGGACCGAATTTTTACAAACCAGTATTCAAAGACACAACCAAGTCATCATTGAGAAAATGCTCTAAGCCCAGTATGACATGTTAATCAACTTACAGTCGAATTTGGTGCATCACAATAATATTTAGGCTTATCACTAAGTCCGGTAGCCTCTACCCACAATGAACAGCTGTATTACTGATTTATATTCTTTTATTTACCCTGCAAAGTCAAGTTAGCTGAGATACAGCTTTATGACCTGAAAAAGATTTGTATTTCCATCTACTCTGCTGCTTAAGAACTAAGAATTACTGCCCAGATTATCATTGATCAGGACAGAGTTAGATGGAAATGATATTAAAGAAGATATCACAGCCTCACACTTATGATTATAAACAAGAAATCCAGGATTATTTCCTGAGGTTTTGGTTGTGTTCAAACCGAAAGTATAAACTCCTACATTCAAGTTTTTGTTTCTATGCAGAAGAGAGTAAAAAGCTGACTTTCCCCTAAATTCCAAAGGGTTTCTGTCCATCTCATAAATTTATACATTTCATTTTCTAATTTTGTTTTCTTGATTGACAGTTGCTGCTTCAGTCTTCGAGGGGTCTGACCAGTTGCCTCTGCAAATGCCAGGTATTTTCTGTGTAGCTGACTCTGGGTAGTGTGCACCACCAGAGGCATCTGCTGTGCCATCTTCATTTCCAAAACAGGTTTTGTAGTGATGCAGAGCTCCAATTTCACAATTGTTTCAGCTGATCTCTCCTGCTTTTGCAAGAGGAAGCAACAGAAACAATGGCTCGACGGATGGACTAGAAGTTAGCCAGTTGCAGTACACCTTAATTAATAGGGGAGGAAAAAAGCCTTGGAAGGGAGGAGAACCACTTCTCCATAATATTTTATTACTTAGAATTTCAGACATGCACCTTTCCTTTGTTTGAATGGATCCTCGAATTTATTCTTGCAGAGATTTTTCTATTAACACATCCCACCTTACTATGACTATCAAAGGAAAGGTGTAGTCCTCATTCTCACAGTTACACGGCATGCAGGGTTAGCTGAAAAGCCTTCAGATAAAACCCTGAGAAGGAAAGAAGGATACCTATCCTGAAAATAGAACATCAGATAAAAAATCTGCAATGAAAGTGGACATTTCAGGTCTTTTTTGTCCCTTTTTTGTTTATTCACTTTTAAAAAGCTTTTGTGAAACATGTTAATACTTCCACGTTCATGCATCTTTGACCAGTAATGCTGATAACCTCCTGGTGTCAGTATGGCTCTACTGCAATTCAGCTCCCTTCGCAAAGCCCTGAATAGAGATTAAAAACTCCATGTTTGAATATGACAGCTAAATACACTGGTTAGAGACTGGGACTACAGTATGCTAAATGAGCTTCTTAGCAGCATTAAACAGATTGTTTCCTTACATGCAGATCCTTTGCAAAAATGTTTGTTCTACCTACACTCCTTGTGCTATTGCCACAGTTCTGCTTATGAAGGTGATACCTTGATAGTGCTGTCTGTACAATACAGCCACTAGTGGGCATGTAATTATTCTAGCAAAAATATGCTATTTGCCACTGTATTTATTTCACTTCATGTGCAAGAACAACGATAGCAGTAAAACAAATGTTTGCACCCACCCTAACCAGCTACTAGTGTTCATCCACCCTCGCCCCAGACCCAGTTAGTCAAAAGCAGCAGCAGCTCAATCAAGCTGTCCTGAGGTATTGCTTCTCTTTCACTCAAACAGTAGCAATATCCATCAAATTACAAGTCTCGCTCATCAGTCACTTCCTAAACTGTGATTATTTATGCCCAAACGTCAATCCAGCAGCATAGAGAAGAAGACAGGAGGGCATGGCAGATTTTGTTTGTAGGAAAGCTGATTTTAATTGTCTTATAACTTACCACCTGACCATATTTCTACTTATCCTGTTAGCAAGGGAATATGCAGGAGCATCCTCTCTTCTGTTTTTTATCTTGTCCCCTCTCTCTAGTAAAATGATAGACAGAATTTATCCCTCGTCCCTTTACTGCAAATTGGGAAGCAAATGAAAGAGAGTTGGAGGGGTGTTCTTGCACATTAATTGAAAGGGGTGAGAAGGAAGATAGCTATGTGGAAAAGAAGGTAGCTATATGGGAAGTAGAGGGGGATACTGAATCCTGAACAGAAATTATTCTAATAATTGAGGGAGAGGGAAAAGGGATTGGCTTCCATTCTCCTCCTTGAAGCCCCGAATCCACCCTAATTCCAGAGCTCCCACTAACTGTCTCAGGCCTTTTTTTTCCCTTGCCCTTTTCCCCAAAACTATCACAATATTAAATTTTACCAAAAATACTGAGATGCATTAAAGCAGTTCTGGGACAGCCAATTGGAATGGGAACATCTTGTGCTTATTCTTCACTGGCATAAATTAATTTCAAGCTAAGAAAAGTTCTTACAAGTATCTTGTCTGAAATTCCATAAAATGGATCAGGCTGTAAAGAACTTTAAAATTCTTTTGACACAGGACCATAGCAGGCAAGGCTTAGAGAAACTTCTGTGGTAACAAGTCTACTACTTCTGGACCTTAACAAGTCCCTCTTCCACATACTGCAGCACTCCACCATGAATGTGCCAGCAGAAGTGCTTTCTCAGATGTGTCTACATTGTTCTCCATGAAGCAATGGTTTAAAATTCCCTTTGCAAAACTCTCAGAATCCACTTATCAAAATCACGTAGAAATAAAGTTTAAGTCCATTGCTCCTGAATAGCAAGTCCTAAGCTGATGTGTCTTGTTGCATGGGGAAAAGGAGTGGATAGCACTGGGAAAAATAAGATATCTTTTGGCTTTAAAACAAGCTTAGGACCACTTTAAATAAAGCAAATGGATAATGTGTTTGTTCTCAGGAATACGTTGTACAAATAACTATTGTTCTAAACTACTGAGTTGTACCTCAAAATTGTTAAACATCATACAGAGTTGCTGTAGAATTATTTAATTTGATTCCTAAGCATGTTATGGAGAACAATTCTGGTTTTGTTTTTCTTTTAGTTTTATTACCTAGAAAACAAATGTCATTTTGACATTTAACAAACCAGCCAGGGACTTCTGTTGGCAAAACCCACTGATGGTTTTCCCACAAGGATCACGATATACTAAGCTGAACTTCCATTACAGAATACTGTTTCCAATAGATCAATTTTTCAAAGAGACTTTAATAATGGTTTGGCTGTACATTTATTCAGCAGGGGGTTCCTAGACTATCAGAAGATCCCAGAGTCTGGAATTATTTTATTGCTTTCCTTTGAAGTAAAACAATAGTAGATGGTTCACTGAAGCATCAATATTGCCTCAGAAGCCACAGAGAAATCTTGAATAAAGCTGTAGAATAACTGGTACTTCCAAGAGGAAGACAATGAAAGTTTCATGGAGGTACAGTCACAGTTGAGTATGTTCATTTGGATTTCAAAATAAGTCAAATTGTTTGCTCATCTCAACTAAGCCTCCATGATTATATGGATTTTTTCTCCCTACATAACTCATAGTTAATCTGCTGGGATTTCTGTCAAAACTGCAGGCTGCTTAAGTTATGTTACAGACAACATACCTTATATAGCAAAGTTCATGCTCACAAATGTAAGGAAACTTAAGGAAAACTCTGCATTGCTTATAGTTAACTGGCAAGTGACTGGTGGGAGAGAAGTGATTTAGGGATTGAAACTGATAAAAGTGTAGGTAGGATCAGTGTAATAGACATAATTGAGGTTGGAAAGAATTTAGAACTCCCTTGTATTTAAACTGGAATTATAGGAACTCAGCTCTTCTGAAATTCTTTATAATCTGAATTGTATTTTTTGTCTCATACTCACTGTCTACATTTGCTTGTAGTTCTGAAAACTTGTCCATAATTCTAGGACTGCTTATTTAGTTTACCTAAAGTGCCCCATTATCATTTAAAATAAACATAGATTCAAACCTGCTCAAAGTGAAATTAATGTTTCATTTCCAACCATAAAAAACATCCACTCTACCCACCACTCAGCTGGAACCTCCACATTTCTATAATCATAGTTCATACTTATTTTTTAAATTAACAGTATAAGAAATCTGAACATTGCTGGTACAACCTCTCTCTCCATTGGCCTCTAAAACCTTGTCAATGAAATTACAGAGATTGTCAGAGATTCCAGAGCAACCAACCAGATTATTATTAGAGAGAGAGAGAGATGCTGCAACACAGTGCTGAGGCTTCAGCACTAATTATAATTTGAGTGCAAGTACTGGTACTGCACAAGTTAATATAGCACAGAAACTGCTTGTCTTGTGAAGTTTGTGGATCTTCCTTTAATTCTCCTCTCTTTCACTGAGCAGCAGGGTCACCTTTAGTATATTGTGTTGTCACCTCACATTTGTCACCCCATAAAAATGTGCTTTATGATACCCTTTAAGTTCATCAGTAGAAATACCATTCTTAGCAAATACAGTCTTTAGTACAGTCTCACTCCAATCATCTCTTGCTCCTAGCTCTCAGAAAAGGCACTTTAGCTTGCATGGAGTTCACTGAAAGCAATTGAAGGGTGAAAACTATAGAAGGTATTCGGGAATTGAATGTATTTCACCCACTTTAATGTAATGATCCATGTTAACAAAAGGGTTCACTGTCCCTACCAGATCCCTAGCCCTGAAATCTGATCTACCTCAGTGGTTGTGTGTTAGCTTGGATAAAATAAGTGGATCCAAAGAATCCAGAGAGAAAATACCTTTGCATTAATATTAAACAAGGCCTAGAGGCTCTGTCTACAGAGACCTTTTAAAAAGCAACTTCCCATTAAGCATTTTTTTTTTCCTTTTTGTATTTTTGCTAATCTTCACCTTTAGCTGTAGAGTTCTTTTAAGGAAGAAGTCCCATGTGAGACTTTAAACAGTTAATACTATGCTTTCTAGAGACTTTGGGATTAACCAGCATGACTGTTGTAAAGTCATTTTATTTCCTTTGAGGAAAACAAGAAAAAAATTATGCTAAATAGAAGAAAAGAAGACTCAAAGATGATTAAGGTCCTCTTTCTGGTGTCAGTGGCCTGGTGTGGCCTCTGGTGTGAACTCACTGCTGGAGGGACAGTACAGCACAGCCATGTTGCCTGAGCTAGCGAATCTGCACTAATGTTGAGGCTGCTTTGACCCTTGCTCTGCACCACTTTCAGTCACAAGATGCTCTCTTGATTAGTTAACCTAGACCCTACCTAGGGCAGGTAAAAGAGGAAAACAACACACCCTCACCTCATTTAAAATAAAAGAAAAGTGGGAGAATAAAGACAACATCATGTCAAGGATGACATAGCTCTCATATATCAGCTGTTCTTCAAATCTTTTCTTCTTTGGCTACATAGGTTTGTCACCTGGTTCCTCTTTCCAGCTTGGTGGTAGTCATCCTTAGTTGAGTGGGATAAGAGCCCAGTGAGTTGTATGGTCCAAGAGACTGCAGAGAAATTAACCTTTTCAAAACACAAATCAAGTCAAGGTGAGAGAAGAGAACTTGAAAGACAAAAATTGAGTAGTTCGTTCTGCTACTTCTTTAACTCTTATTTCCAGCATACTAATTCTGGGCTATCCAGTTCAAGTTCTATGCTGCCCTTAACTGCTTGAAACATTCAGCTCAATCCATGAGCTATACTAATAGGTGTTTTGTTTGAACAAGCTCTGCTTTTTCCTCTTGAACTTTTGCTGACTTGCATAAACAACTTCATATAAAACAGGCTAAGCTGGACTTCTACTGCATTGAAAATTAGGAGCACAGACTCTAGCCGTAAAGACGAGGAGTTTCCATGCTAACCCACAGATCTACCAGTCTTGTTTATATGTACACTTGGGTCTGATGCAATTCCCAACAACTTTATCAGCTTGGGTATGATTTGGGAATCTTCAAGAATGCCATTGTTCTCTGGATTATGTTTCAGAAAGCCCGGGTATTCTCCTTTTCAGATATTGTGTCCCCTTTCACTTCTGCAACTAAAAATGTCTCTAATAATCGTTAAAAGGGGAACTTCCAAATTTCAAGAGATCTTTCAAAGTTGAGGGCTATGAAGATAATAGCTAAATGCATTTTTATTCTTCCTATGATGTGCATCTATTTTAAGCATCAGCGCTGTACTGTAGCTGAAGGATAACTACATGCTACAGTGAAAATACTGGCTCTCAAAATGTGAGCAGTAGCTCTTCCCTCTCCTGTATAGACAGGGTTGCTATAAATAAAACATCTTTTGTCACTGCAGCATTTCTTCCAGTGTAAAGAAAGCTCACATGAAATTTTTACTGCAGCTTGGATAGTGTCAAAGCTCTGGCATAGTGTTCCAAATGAGTAATTTCATTATAATTAATCCACGAGGGATGTGCTTACTCCAGAACTGCTGGCCTTTTGATCTCAAAGAATATAACACTGTTGTACTATGGATGCCTCAAAGGCTATAGTGCTTAAATAATACAGTCCTTATGTCTACTGCCTCTTTAAAATCTAAAGATTTGAAAGGTCTGAAAGGATTGGAATACATAAAAATAACCTAAATAGTATCTAATAGTAAAAGGAATTTTATAATTGTGTGCTAAATAATCATACATGTGGGAATATATGAACTGATTTAAGGTCATTATTCAAATAAAGATGTATTAGGTATTTTGTAAAAATATGCACCTCCTTTTCACAACCATGAGATTAATAGCTTTATTTTAAGCAGCTGTATGGAAAACTGCAGTTATTGATTTGACACTAATGTATTTATCCTCTTATAGATGTGGCTATTACATAAGTTAGAAATCTGGCCATAAAACTTATTACAGAAAATAGAATTATTGCTTCTAAGGCAGAGAGCTCTGAAGTTCAAGATTTGTAGAAGGAAAAATGTCTAGGCTGACTTAGGTGCTTTAAATTACTGAAATGTTTCAGAATTATAGTGGGTTATAAAAAATAAATCTCTATGGCCTTCTGTGTTAGTGTAGGGGGGTTTGTTTGCATTTTCTCTTTTTGAAGAAGAGGTGGGGCAATCAAAATCCAAAGCCAATACTTCAGATAAAATGAAAGATATTAACTAGAAACAGTGCCTACAAGTCTCTTAGCCTTCAAGTTTTTTGAAAGCTTGTGCATGGATTTAGCCTTTGAATCTGTTGTGTTCTTTTGACAACATCTGGATTTTATTATTTTATTTATTTTATTCTGAAGGTTGTTAGTGATATATGATGAAAGGAACACATTTTATTAGACTCCTGCACACTGTACAGAGCATTAGACTCACTAATACACTATTAGTGATGCTTTCTGGTTTTGCTATATTGACATACTTCATCATGCTTTTTTAAGATAAGTAAACTGGAGTAAGCTGATACTACTTAAGTAAACAGGAACATGAGAAGGTAACATTACCTCTAATAAAAAAAAAAAAGAAATCTGTCTTGTATCCCTTTTACTGAGAGTAAGAAGTAACTGCTGTCCAAAATTGGATTTTTTTGAAAAAAGTGCTTTTTTGGCCTCCACTTGGGGGAAAAAAAACCACTAAAAATGTTTTATCTGGCAAGAACAAATCAGCAGTGCCAAGAAGAGATCACTTGCCTCCCCCTTTAGCCCTGAAACACTGGACAGTTTCTGCAATCTGTTGGGAGAAGTAACACTGAGGAGACACACTAGACATCTGTCATGAGACAGGAGCTGAGGCATGGATTGCTCTGTATACTACATACGTCTTTTTCCATATTGCCTGTATCTGCTTTCCCTTGACTGCTCTTGCCCATCTGCTAGTTAAAGACATACATCACACTTGGCACAGCAAAAGCAATTAAATGCTTGGTATTCCTTGTGCCTCGGGTTTGGTTCCTTGGTGCCATGGGTTTGACTTGCACACCACCTCTGCTCATCTGTCTTCCAAGGATACTCTCAGAAGTTTAAAATTCAATCCATCTTGAATTATTCATGCTTAGTGCATCAGTGACAACTGTATAATTCACTGGCCTAGTCAAACAATGTTGTCTTAGAGCAGTAGGGAAAGGAGGTCAGACTTGCATACAACTCCATGTGCTCAGTACTCTTCAGAGCACAGGCAGAGCACACACCTGAGGACAGTACAACATGAACTACTGTTTGCACCCAGAGAGTAGGATGAGGTATTATCCATCTCCTCACCCCTCTCCTGAAAGGAGATTTCTTGGTTTTCTACTGTCATCAAGAAAATGTAGCTGCGCACGGTGTCCAAAAAGGGCCAGTCTGGCCCAAAAGGTATTGGACTGACAGCCTATCAGGCCCAACTCCTTTTCAGTAAAAAAGGAACAAATATATTCACTCAAAAGACAGAGTACAGGCAGCACCACTGCAAACATCTCCCTTATGACTTGTACATTTGCCACTACTCTAGATTGCAGAAATCATCTCCAAGGTTCAAAGAACAGCTCCAACTCCCAGCACATTAATCCTCTGATGAAATTAGAGTAACCATTACAGTTTACTGTGTAATTATCTAATTAAGCAGGCGCCTTTAGAGAAAAAGGCCCTTTCAGTTAGCTCAAATACAAAAGTCTAATGAATACAAGCACTATCTGGTATCCCAGCCTTTTTTCCTCAAATGAGGATACTATTGTGGCAGATTTACAAGTCCTTCCAAAATGAGGTTTGAAGTAGAAATGTGAACATAACTTTACCCGCTGCTATAAAAACTCCAGTCTTATAAAAATCGGTACTTACACCTTCAAGGTTCATTTATTATAAAGGAACTCCTTGAAATATTGGTTCCAGTAAAAGATGCAGGATGTAAAACTCCTTCTAAAGGGCTCAATCTGGCACAATACACAAAATAAATAGCAAAGATGTGGCCTGGGAGTGGAAAAGATCCAGATTTCACTAATGAGGTCTGTTGTCTGGTTACCATTTTATTGGGGGTAACTACAAGGCTCAAGAGGACAGCAAACAACTAAGCATCTTGTTAGAACAATACAACAATCCTTTCTTCACCTCGTTAAGACTATAGCAGACAGGCTATATGTAATGTTATATTTGCCTACATCCCTACCATATTCTTCATTCAAATCCATCCTACAAAATTTATTTATTCTCTGGTTTAAGACTTGAATTATCTAAGCCTTCCTAGTGGTTTGCCTCAAAAACAGACATAGCTGACACTTGCCTCCCAGAGGAACAAAGCTGTTATTTTGGCAGCGCCAACAGTGTTCACTGGCTTAGAAAATGGAAGGCATTGTTAGGTCATGAAGTCTCAAAAACAAGAACATGAGCCAGCCTGTAACCTCAACATAAGCCCGAAGAACCATGTGTCTGGAAATACTGATGTTAGCAATTTGCTGTTAGTAACAAGGCCCTTAATTTGCATGATCTTCACCAAGCATGACTTGTACTCCTCCCTGCTCCTTCTCTCTCAGGTGTTGCTGAGCTTGCCCTCCCTAGTGCTCAGTCCTTCCACCCAGTTTTGCAGCGCATGTTGACCATCAAAACACAGGATCGGACATCCGATCTCTGATCTCTCTTTTGCCACAACAACAGACACTCTCAAGGCTTCCTTCCACCTTTGACTCCCTCCTAAGATGTTATCTACCCTGCCAATGGCCAGCCTCTAATTCCTGTAGGCAACCTACAATTCCTGCCTCCTTCCTGCCTGCATTTTCAAAGTTGTTCTACAGAAATTGTGACACCAGGCTGATTTCTCCCACAAAATTTGTTCTCTTTGTTTGCCTTTATGCCATCCTCTCAGCTAAAGAACTTAACTACTCCCACTTACACTGAATCTACAGTTTCAGTAGAAGACATTTTCTCCCACCTAAACTCTCTCCCAGTAATAGTACTTTTCTCTCTGCCACAAATCTCTTAAATTTCTATCAAGAGAAATATGATCAAATGAATGTAAGCTTCGTCATTACTCTTTCCTTCTCCCAGAAAAGCATTTTTATTTATTATTTTATCTTTTCTTCTAATTCCCTGTCTTCCAGGTTTCCTTATGTTCATAGGCTGTTTCTTAGCTTTCCCCTCATACATCACTATCTTTGGGTGCTTCACTCTAATTCTAAGCAGAAATATAAAAAATACAAAGCCTTCAGGCAGTGAAGGGTCACCTCCTGACTTCTGTTACATTTCATCCACGTATTCCAAATCTAAAAGAATACAATATCTCAAATTATGACAGAAAATAAGCCATATATTACATAACCACCACTCACATGCACTCTTCTGCCAAGGACAGTGTCTGATGTGAAAGTTCATAAAGGAGTAATAGGGTTGGATAAGGTGGGACATTTATTTATTTCCATGGGTTTAAAGGACCTGTTAATTAAATGACATTCAATTTTACCCACTCCTGTATGTGATTTAGATCACCTAAGGGCACATCTGTTCCATATCAGCTAGAGGGCAACTTCTCCAGCTTAGCAGTTTGATCACTTTGACCCTTATTTCCATTCTGTAATTCCATAAACACAGAATAGATGTTACCAATTCTTTAGATAAAATCTCTAGTTAACACAATGCAAAGTGATGTGAATGTATAGCTAATAGTACATGCAGAGAAATCATACTAATGCAACCTGAAATAAAGTTCCATTTGGCTGAACACAACAAATAGATTCCTGACTTTCAGCTGAAAAATGAAAAAAACAGACTTGATCAAAGTCCCATGTCTGTCCTTTAAGCAGAGCATATCATCTTTTTAGAAGTTGTGGGTGACACCTTTAAGAGATTTTAGCTCTGTTGATTTCATCTGTAACTTGACTGTAGTGAATCAAATACGATCAAGATTGATCCAACTCCTCAAGCTGGTTAGTTCAATATTAATGTCATCAGCAGGGATGATTAATTAAACAAGATCTCTTGACTTAACTAAACAGAGCTATGAAAATTATTTTCACAACCTTTTCTATGTTATCAAAGTCTCTACTTTAAGACCAGAGGTGGGGAAGAGAAAATTATTTGATATAAAGCAACAATTTGTGGCGATGTATTGCATTTTAAAGGTAGTGAGATAGGGACATACCCTCTTCACTGAAGAAAAGCAATATTTAAACTCACTTACTTGCAGGAAGGTGTTGCAAGCCACTGGAAGTCGAATCTGTATCCTCCAGGTCCCAGTTCTGTGTTTTCTCCACACATTTTCTTAATTATTTTTTCTCTTCCTGAAGGTATCTTTTGGCATTAAAAAGAAAGTGTTTTTGAAGCAGCATTAGCAGCATATCCTGGGTTTACCAAGAGAAGTCGGAAGGAAGGACTAGAGAAAAATGAACCAACACTGTTTTAATGAAAAACATAGTTCCATAATACTAAAATATTTCATTAATTTATTCAGGTTTCATCAAATATTTCACATTGAAAATTACTTTTTCCAAACTAAACCAGACTACTTTAACATTTTCAAGACATTTCCCTTTTTTTATAGTTTTGCTGTATTATAGGTGAACTGCCTAATCTTTTAATAAATGTGACAAAAGAAACATCAAATTGCTTTTAATTTCATGTAATAAAACATTGAAAACTTTTTGATATGGCTTACATGCATATTAAGGCCCACAGCTCTTTTTAGATTCCTGAGGAATGTTTCTTCCCAGCACAATGTATTTCCAATCTGTAACAGACATATTTCTTTATTAACCAAACTTCTCCACTTCTCATTTTTCCTACAGCAATTCCACTTATCCGTATTTTCTCTCATATGCTTCGCTTGCCACCTAAGGCAGTTACACTATCAGTATCTTCTTCTAATACTATAAAAGCAGTCACTTGGCATTTGTTCAGCTAAATGAACAGCTAACTTCAGTGAAAATCTTTGATGTCAGGCTTAGACATGTAAGCTAGCTGAATCCAAATAGTGGTATCATGTTGTCCCAGAGGACTGACAGCACAAAACTTTACATGGCATATATTTTAAAGGCAGAGAGAAAGGGACATGTTATCTTCATTGAGGAAAAGTAATATTTAAACTCACTCACTTGCATTAAGGTGTGGCAGTGCACCAGAAGTTGAACCTGTATCCTCCAAGTCCCAGTTCAATGCTTTCTCTATATATTGCCTTAATTTTACTTTCTCTTCCTGAAAGCATATTTTGCCATTAAAAACCTGCGATGAGTAAAGTCCTCTGTGACATATAAAATGCATAGTGCCCCTTCTTCGGTTTTCACAAAAAAAATGTACTTGTAAGAATGTTTGTAAATACTGAAGATTGATCTTATCTTTATTTAATTAATGTCCCACCCACTGCATTAGACACTTTTACTGCAAACCTAGAGCCTGAACTATTGTACTATAAAAGACAATTTCACTTGAGCTTTGGGCTCGGTTCAGGTTTGTGATACTTTCCGTGTTTCAAAAAAATATGGCAGGCTGAAATATTCCATTTTTTTACTGTCACTGTTTAACCTCCGGCAGTATTTTGGCATGGCACTTAAACAGTTGTCTCTTGGAATAACTGAGGTCAAGTTCCAAGATACAAAGCTTCCTTCTACCTGAAGCTTACCACTATGGAGAGATGGGCACTGACAAGAGTAACATTCAAAGGCCCACTCAAATAAGAAACAAGGTTTGTGTTGCAATAAAAAATAATTGTTCATCTAATTGAATGTCCAAATGCTCCTATCATAACAGTGGATTTAGCTCTATTATTTACATTACAGTAACTTTAGAGTGAAGCAGCAGTTCAGGAAAACAGCAATTCCCAATCAAAACGATTTTTCTGACTCCCTACTCTAAGGTCACCTACCTGAATGCATGACATCAATTTTCTTTCTATATGTGAAGAAAGCAGCACAATGGAACAGTACAGGAACATTGCACCTTGAGAACGGAGATTATAGGTATCTTACACACACTGTAGGATAAGCTTTACCTCCTGTTCCACTTTGCTACTAGAGGTAGGCTTTACTCTCTACCTGGTGTGAAATTCAGACATAATCATTTACTGAAAGTATCCATAGTGACTACTACTCTCATGGCATCAGAATTTCTCTACCCTCTGATGCATAATAGTAGAGTGTTTAGTCAGTCCAGCAGTTTGGAAAATAGTATAGCTTGAGAAATTATTAAAATAGTATATTGGTATCCAATTGTTTTGGACTAGTTATGTTACAGCCAGTGAATTGCTTAACTTTTCAATAAACATAGTAAATTAATTAGGGAATAATGATCAGAGAGATGGAACACCTCTCCTGTGAAGAACGGCTGAGAGTTGGGGTTGTTCAGCCTGGAGAAGAGAAGGTTCCAGGGACACCTTATTGCGGCCTTTCAAGACTTAAAGGGGGCTTGTAAGAAAAATGGTGACAAACATTTTAGTAGGGCCTGTTGCGATAGGACAAGGGATAATGGGTTTAAACTAAAAGAGGGTGGATTTAGACTACATACAAGGAAGAAATTTTTTACAATGAGGGTGGTAAAACGCTGGAACAGGTTGCCCAGAGAGGTGGTAGATGCCCCACCCCTGGAAACATTCAAGGTCAGGTTGGACGGGGCTCTGAGCAACCTGATCTAGTTGAAGATGTCCCTGCTCATTGCAGGGGAGTTGGACTAGATGACCTTTAAAGGTCTCTGCCAACCCAAACTATGCTATGATTCTATAATTAAATTTAGTGATGATATAATTTTGATTAATATGCCAATTAGGACTATCTACTATGCATACAAACTTTCTGAATATGTGTAGATGGATAGATGCACATCAATTTTACTTACATTAATTTTAACTGAGACTGAGTTAATCTTCATTCTAAAGAGACAATATGGAAAATGAAGTAAGATTAACATCTAAATACATTCCCAGTTTCGTGACGTTTTAGAGACCTCAAAGTTTTTGTTTAAATCTTCTGACAGAAATCCTTATATTTCCAACACAAACTTCTTTTGACATACTTTCCATGGTTAAATTTATTTTTAGACTATGATCTGAAAAGCCTTTTCACCTGTAATATCTTCATAAGAATGCATAAACTATATGTATTTCTTCAGTAGTGTAGGACTCATGATGCCTGTAGGAGTAAGATGAGGGCCCTTTACCAAGGACAAAACCAGCACAAAAACTCAGTCAACATTAGGGGCTTTTAACCAGTTTTCTCACAGACACAGGGAGGAATGAAGGCTTAATGCAATGCTGATGTATTACTCAATGTTGCATGCTGATGCAATGTTTGCATACCAATGTTAATATACATTGTTTAAGAGTTGGAACTTGTCAAAAATAACACTTAAGGAATTGATATGAAGACTTTAAGAACAACAACAAAAAAATCTCTGTGTGTGTATGTACTTCATACATAAAAATATATATAAAAATACTAAATATAGATAGTCTGTATATATATAAATATACTTGTGTGACAAAATGTACAATGCAGCATTTAAGAAGTGTTTGCAAAACAACAAATGTTACAATTAGATTGTAAGAACTGTCAAAGATTTCCATGTTGAAGAACTCTGGAATTCTAATTCTAGACACTGAATTTTTATGGTATCTTATCATTTAGATAGAAAATGTGTATCTCTTCAGTCTTTTAAGATCCATTTTATCGTATCCCTGGCAAGGTGACAAATATTATGCAAATTTTGCTGAACATATATTTCTCCTGTACCTTTAAAAAAATAAAGAAAAGGATGACCAACAAGTCACTTTTTGGTACATCTTATAACACAGATGATAAATTTAAAACTTTGAATAACACATCTTTAAAGAATTTGAATGACCCTATGTTCATTTTGCTTTCTTTTTTGCTTTTAGTGAGTGTTCCTGCCATGATGGAAAAGTGTAAAGTTAGACAAACAAAATTTCATCTAACTTGCATTAAGATTTTTGTAAGTTAAATTTAGCACTAAAGAAAGAATACTATTTCATTTTTCCAAGACATTTATTTTTTTATGATATCAGATATAAAAATACGCAATTATACTCATTTTCCTCATTTTATTTATGAAGAAAGTACATTAAAATCATGGATAATTCCATGGAAGACTTTATATTAGTGGATTTAAGATAATGAGATATTTTGAGAAAAGAGAAATCACAAACAATAAGTCATTGCACAGTTTTGGGAATTTAGGAATGCTCAGAGAATTAAGGAAAAAAGTGAACTGATAGTTTACAAATTAAAAACTTGATGAAAGAAATACATGTGTGAAAAATCATAGAATTTTTTAATTCAGTTTGGCCAGATTTACTAACAATGAAGAAAAAATAAGAGTCTTAAATCAATTTTTATGCATCCACTTAAAAATTCCTTTTTATGGCTATGACTTTGAATAATATTGAAAGGACAGTCATGATTTCCAAATGGATTGAACTCTTTCCCATGTAGTTAAACAGTAGAAGATTATAACACATTTCCAGAGATACATAAAAGATGTAAGCTATTTTTGAATATACTGTTCTTCAAGTGATATCCCAATGATAAGCATGTAGACACAATCTCTTCCATAAGTTCAGAATTAGAAGGGGAGAGAGAAAAGCAAGGTGGCAGATGTCTGTCAATTTAGTAGAGTTCTTCAGCTTACAGCATCTCCAGATATCTCTTTGGAAGAGGGAACTAAAAGTTCTTCCATTGAGAAGAGACAGACTGCTCCCATATCAAATCACCTGCAATTATCATTTTCATTTAATTAATTATTGTTTCTTCTGTTTCAACACAATCAGGGACTTACTGGTTGAGACAACTATGATTAGCTGCACCATTTTACTCTACTTGCATTACTAATCTTGCCACAGAGAGGATCAGGTTATGTACTATCTGTCAGCAAATGTTTAATACACAAAGTCTTTTGGGGTATGAGAATTAGGGGTATAGCGTTCTTAATATATTTTCATTATTAAGCCTGTGTATTTGTACTTCCTTTCAGTAGGACATGCATGACTTTGTTCTCAGTACAAGCACAACTATTCTGTTACAGTAATTGCATAGCCAGGCAATATCACCAATCACCTTGCTTAAATCTAAATATGTGATGGAGGCCAGATTACCCTAAGATGCAGGCAACTGTCTCTCATATTGCAAGCCCTCCTGCCTCTGCTGACTGTTGAATTCTTGTATTTCAGCAAAATGTACACATCCATCTTACTTTCTGACTCATGCTTTGCAATCAAAAATTGGACACTGCAAAAATCAATACCCGTCTATTAGCGTCTGAATCTAAAATTACTTTACTTAGGAACTGTCACACAAATAAAATTTATCTTCTTAGGCAACTGCTAGCCATTGAAAAAAATCACATGCACAATATTCTTGCTTTCATTTAAGCTCTGCAGATACATTATGGGACATCTTTTGATTCTCAAAATGTGAGCAATTCATTCGGATCCATATTCGCTTTCAGTCAATAGAAATAAAAGATGGGAATTTGCAGCAGTAATACTTTGTTTGCTGATCTTAGAAACATTCACAAGCAATGAATGTGGATTCAGCTGCCCCAATATACTGTTTTGCCAAGAAAAAATAAAAGTCTTGGAATAGCTAATGTTAATTATGAAAAATTCAGATGACAAAAATCTTGGCAGACCTAATCTATTTGTTTTCTCAGTGGTCTCTGGTCCCAAGAAGTACATTAAATACAGAAGAATATCTCAGTGGGTTGTGCAGGAGACTTCATCAGCCACTTAAAGTAGGCAAAATGCATAATGCCATGCTGGGAAATTATAAACACATATATTTGCGCAGCACATATTGTGTAAAATCTGTAACTTACACATACACCCCGTACCCAGGTTTATTTGTGTGCATTGATTCTTATTGTGGAAGCAATGAAAAAATATCAACATAGTTATATGAATTGCTGTTTCTGAGATCGAGAATTATGAAGGAGACAAAAATCAATCCACTGATTAGTAGAGAGAACACAAACAGGCAGAATATCAAAGGTGCATCTCTGATCACTCTGAATGACAAGAGAGAGGTGTGAACATTAAGATATCACAAGGTTAATAGAAAAGGCAGGTCACTACAGAGTGTGGTTGAGAATAAAATCCTAATTTACTTGCTTTATACTTATTGATGGAGGAGCTTACCTTTGTCACTCACTATGAGGATGGTCTAATGTTCAGGTTTATCAGTAATCTTGTGATGGACTTTACAGGGACAGATTTTCATGCTCACTGAAAGTAATACAGTTTTCAGAGGCATTTTATACTCAGTGATACTAATTTTTTCCTATTATTTGGATGTGATGATGGATCAAGGACACTGCAGTTGGAAGTCCCTTCCCACAAATGCCAGTAGCAGTTATAGAATCTCCCAAATCACAGCACTTTGTTATCCTGGCATTCAGATTGCCCACCTCTCCTCAGAGGGGTTTGATTTTGTGTCTATGCAGCCATAGAGCAGTCTGTTTTTTGAGAGCAAGGGGATGTGCCATAATCCACATGAAAAAATGCATGCTTGGTTTGTGCCCAGACTTATACGTATATAGTCATATAACTAAGTATGACTGAAGTCTAGTAATTCAAATATTGTAACTATTTCAAAGACTCTTGTGACCATGAGTAGAAAGTGGGATTTTGGTGAAGTTTTGTATAGAATAATCTTTTTCCTTCCCAGCTTAAGCACATTTTCCATTTGAATTAATCAAAGCGAAGTATTTTTTAACAGAAACAGAATATGTTCATTATAACCTTTTTTTTTTTCACAATACTATTTACATATAGTAACTGCGAGTACACAAGTAAATGTTAAATAGGAAAAAATTGATGAGTAAAGAGGCAGAAATTTATCTTTCACCTCCTATTTAGAGAATAAAGTTTGTCAGTTAAAAGTATATTATTTAGTCAGTTAAAAATCTATTACTCTCCAGTAAAATTAGAACAACTGTGAGTGCTTACGTCCCTGAATCCTTGCTAAGATGTCTGGTTATTACAGTGCAAAATACTGGCTGCTGCGACATCACTCTGATAACAGTAATGTTCTTCCAGTAGGAAATCAACAGCCAAGTATTTTCAAACCCCATTAAAACTGTGCAGCATATATTTTGCAAGAGAACATGGCTGCACGTGGTTAAACTTTCATGAGTAAATCACAAGGCATATCGGTTAAGAGACACCATGGATGTGAGAAGTCATTACAGGTTTGCAGTGAATGACAACTCAGGTTTGTAAATTGGAGAAGCAGTTCTGTCACTCCACCCACATTGCTCACAATGGTGACACTGTCGAAGGGCAAAAGCCAGTGCATATTGAGCAGGGAAATGATCAGGAGGTGGAGGTATTTCTCAGTATAAACAGTGAAAAAATAAGGCTCTTAAATGGAAGCATATTTTCTCAAAAAGCAATTAGGAAGACAATAGCATAAGTCAATGAAATCATGCCTCAAGCTGACCATAACATAAAGATGAGAAGGGCTGGAAGTCAGGAGAATTACCATCAGTGTCATGCATGCATCTTCAAAAGTATATAGTATTTGCACTAAAACATTTTAAGTAATTCCTTCTCCTTCTTCACATTCACTCTACTACAACCTCCATATTTGTCTTCCCGTTCTTTTCAGTTCATCAATGTGTATATCACATTTACCACAAGCACTGCTGTAAATTGTTATATTTATTACAATGCTTAGAATTAAATGCTTTCACCTCTACTTGTTGTTAAGCAACACTTCATGATCAAGAACTAGTAATTAAGACAAACACAAAGAGAACGCATTGGTAATACAGCTTTCCTGGGTTGCCCTAGAAGGACACGGATGTGCAATACCCCAATTTCACTTTGAAATTAAGTGATCAGCTAGCTTTGAGGGGAAACCATACAAGTAAAAAAAATAATCTCAGTGAGATATTAATAGAAATTTCTATACCTAAAACCAGCTGTAAACAGATGGAGGGTGATGGATTTCATTCTCTATTAAATTATTTCTATAAGAAGTTCCTGAATAGCCATGAACTCTTCCACAGGGTTTTCATTCTTTACTCACTTCTATAGGATGGTAAAAACAGAGGAAGTCTTTTGTTACATTCTATATGACTTATATATGACTTACATTCTATATGACTTAAAAAAATACCTCCTGAGATGGAGAGGCTTATTGACTGCATAGATAGATTATTTTCTGGATGTAAAAAGTAATGCTGTCAAGTAAAAAAACCAAGCGACCAAGTCTATCAGCTCTGCCAGTTTACTCCTTTCCCAGTTGAAATCATTATGGAGCACACTGTGCAACACATGAAAAAAAAATCTTAGTAAAAATAAGGCAATAAGAAGAAAACCAAAACAAATCCAGACCAAAGCAAACAAACAAAACACCCTCCCCCCCGGCTTTTGCTGGCTGTTGATATTAATACATTTATATGAAATATATGACAGTGTTTTGGAAGTTGTAAATATAGGGTATGAACTACTGGGCAGAAAGAAGTATTCTACAGCGACCTAGGAAGTTGAATATGCTCATGGATCCTACTGAAAACTAAATTATGTTTTGCTGATGAAGAGTTACTGTTCAACCCTACTACACACAATCGCTTGAATCAATGCAGGGAGAGCAGCAACAGCATGCAGCTAAGATGGACCTTTTAGTAAGGATCACAATTTTAGATCTGCTTTAACTTATTGTGAAACCACACGCTAAGCCATAGAAAAACATCTTGTAGTCTGAGACAGCCTTCTGTAGTCTTATGAAATACAAATAAGGCGGTTCTGCAACTGTTGGAAATTGGTGATGCTGCATTAAAATCATGCAATTCATCTATTTATTTTTTGTTTGTGCCTTTTTAGTAGGCTGTCTCAAAGTACTTCAGGAGTCAAACCTGTAAATGTCTCTTATTCTAAAATAAACAGCACTCAGCATGACACAAATGACATTTTGTGAGGCTCCAGGAGGGAGTAAAGCAGCACTGCCACACAGTCCCTTCTTCCTCTCTAAATGTCATTACATTGTTTGATATAGTAACAGAAATCACTTAGCCGGTTGGACAGCACAGCAGGTCACTCTAGAAGTGATTTTAAACAATCTTAGAAAAAATGTTTCACACACACAAACACAAAATAAAAAATTAATACAAAACAGTCCCAAATGGTTCCTAAGTTTACTTACTCAGCAATTCATTTGCCAAGATTATTCTATATGTACATAATAAACTTGATTGCATGCTGCAATAGTCTTGTTTATTGGTTCAACCACATGAACTCATTACATATTCACTTTGGAGTTCATCTTTTTTTTGTCCACATGCTGTACAGAATCCAAACAGTTGAAACAATATCGTGTGCATACTTGGTATAGTGTATATGAAGATTATGCTGAAGTTATTACCCCTTACCTGATTTAGAGCAGAACAAAAAGATCTCAAAGAATGCTAAACATGTAGTGCTGTAGTCTTCTGTGAAATTTAAGAGTTCTGTTCAATCCTTTGTCAGGGAAAGCAGAAGTACCAAAGCATCTATGGATACACATATAGATCAACCAGTCGATACCATTCAGATACAGATAGAGTGTATAAATTTCTTTAGCCATGCAAACAATCACAATCAAGAAATGTCAGATAACAAACCAAACCAATTTCCACCATTAACATTCAACGGAGACATTAAAAAAAAACAACCCAAACCCCCAAAAACAATGACAGAAAAAGCATATGATGCATACCATAAGTAATGTTATTCATTGACCTGTGTGGTTGTTCCCATTTTATTCACTTTGTTCTTAAAGCCCATCATTTTTTAGTCACTAGGTAGTATAAGGAGAAAGAAGACGATATAGCAGACCACTTTCAACAAGTTTTAGAGGAAAAGGAGATGGGCAGAGAGTAATCTGAAAAATAACAAAAATAGATATTCCATTGCCTCTTGTCTGAGCAAAATGCATCATGGTAGATTTTCCAACCTCCTGTTGTATTCTGCTAGCTTTTGTTTTAGATTATCAAATTAAAAGACTTTTCCTTCCTTCATGGGAGAAGTGTTCCAAAACATCTGCAAAAGAATGACCTTGACATCCCTACTTAGTCACCTCAAAACTCCACATTTCATGACAGCTACCAAAGATTTAATGGCAAGGCAGTCAGTATGACGTTATTGCTTAAGACGTCAGCTGTAACTGTCTGTGTCTCCTACATTCCTGTTCTTTTTTGGCTCTGTTCTTGCATTCATTCTAGGCTTGCACTGGGACCATGAGTGCTTTTGGGACACCATTTCTTACTGAATGCATTAAGTTATCTTTTGGAGACCAAACCCTGACTTGCCTTTATCTGCTACGGCAATTATGTTACATGAACACTGTCATCTGCTATTTAATTAATGACACTGCCACTTTTATTTTTTGTTAGGGAAAAAAAACCTGCAAAGCATTTGGCATTTTTTTTGTTCTTTAAAGTTCATTAAAGTTCACTGCTCAGTAAAGCTACTACAGCTAGGAAAAGTTTAAAGCAATGTCAGATACCTGTGATTCCTGTAACACACATCAGCTAACAACAGAAATATGCTTGTGAAATATTAGTAAACTAAACCAAATGTTTCATGTACACATCATTAATTTCATCTTATAGTAGAGTAAGTGCAACTAGAAAGGGCATAAAGTTTGCATCTCAGAATTATAAAGCTTTCAGCTACCACGTGATCATAAGGATGGTGACAATTCCATAAGCAAATGTATGGTCTTAGCCTGCTTTGCTGTCCCAGGCATTCTCTCTCTGCCTTCTTTCTCCTCCTATCTCCTCTGCTAGTTTCAGCACATTTAAATGTATTATTTACCATCTTAAGTTGTGGGCATCTCCTCACAATAAAGGAGAAAACAAAACAGCTGCATTTGAGTTATTTCCAGAATGAGGAACTGTATAGACATACTAGGACTGTCCTGCACTTAAATTACTTGCCTGTGACGACGGGCAGAGTTTAATAGTTTTACTAGCAAAGCATACATTAGGGTGTTAATATCATCATACTGCTTTTGGTACTAGAGTTAGTATCTCTATGTGATATCTCTATGTTAAGTGGCATTGTGTCAGTTCTCAGACATTAGTAAGAATCTGATTATTACTGCTTGTTATATGATGAGGCAAGACTGGTTTATTAAAAAACACTGTTTGCAGTAGGCTGCAACACTGAGACATCATAAAGGTATTATGAAGGAGAAAAGAAAAAGAGTGAAAGACACCCCCCCCCCCCCAAAAAAAAAAAAATTAGGAAAAGTCATTCTGGTAAAATATCAATAGTGACACAGCAGTAAAAAATTTCTGCACACTTAACACCTTTTACATTATAGTTTTCTGCTTTTAGCTTTTCAACTTAAAAAATATTGTACTGTCTATCTTTGAAGCAATGTTTTTAGGTACTATAGTTCCAAAGCACTTAGGATCTTCAGATATTTTTAAACAATACATATAAATACCTTTATTGCATTCTGAATTAATAAACTCTTTGGAACATTTGCAGTAATATAAATCTTTAATGTCTCATTTAATTCTGTAACTGATCAATGTATTTATTTTATAATTTCATAAAATGATCTTGTCCAGTTGTTTCATGGAAACAATTTACTGTAATTGGGTTTCTAACCAAATGTATGTGGTGATTACTTAAAACATTAAAAAAAATCGAAGAAATACCAACTACACTGCTTAGAAGAAACATTTTAGTATAAAAGTGGGCTCAGAATAGACTCAGAATAGACTGCAGGAGACCACAAGGATATTGTGAGTTTTGCAATATGTACAATGATAGCTGGTAGCACAGAGCCATCTATAAGCGTTAGTTAGTTTTTATTAAATTGTTAAATTTTATTATCCAGAACCATGCATGACTCAAAGTTTTCCATTTCTTAGCCTGAAGCTAAAATTAAGATCTTACTCAAAAAGAGGTCTCTGTTGAAGTATATTTATCAACCCACTTGGCTATTGTCCATTTAAAAAACAATGGAATTATTGAAGAATTTAGTGTTCTGCCTACAAGGATTTTTCTTCTTTTCCACTTTTAAGTTGGCACATGATGTTGCCATAACCAGAGAACAGCTGTGCTCTTCCATGCTCTTACCTTAGTTAGCATCAGTTAATGATACAGAGGCAGCACATCTAATAATAACTAATAAAACCCATCAGAATTTCTGACTGTGGTAATGTTTGTTATTTCTTTGGCCTATTGTTTTTAAAACAATAGTTGTACAAACTTAAACCCTTAATAACATCAGCTTTACTCTCCTAAATTTCCCCTCTTTTCCAGTACTAGAGTGCTGTCAGATTTCTGATGCATTTGTTTTTTCTAATGATGTTGATTTTGTATCATTTATATTTCTTTCTTGTCCTGATCACTACAGGACGAGGATGTCCCCAGAAGAATCTTTCATTTACATGATTTGAGATAACTCACTGTCTATGTTGATGGCATTTTCCAAGGCTACTAATTATATATCATTTTAATGGTAACTTTTAAAGGTAACATTTACTGAAATACTTTCAGCTCTGCTAATTTTACTACAGAGAAATCACTGTCTTCTCCTCTAACCAATGTGAAGAATTGTCACCTGGGAAACAGACTAGCAGTGCTATTGTAACACTTTCTACTGTGTAATTAATGCAGCATAAAAAAGGCTTCTCTCACATTTATTTAGTAATGATAAAAGCTCACATAAAATATAGCAAGCATCAGGAGCACAGATTATTTTCTGTATGCTGTGTAATGATTACAATACAGCTTTCCTTTAACAAATGAAAAATTTCATAGAATTCAGAAAGTCATTTCCTCCACATTACTTCTTTTACAGGATTTTCATTTCTCTTACCATGCAGGGTATCTGAAGATGGTCGCAGATGGAGAAAAGTAATGGGAAGACTAGAACCGCTAGTTATATACATCTGTTGAAAAATTTATCTTGCTGAGAAGAGTTACATATCTATCAACTTCTTAGGCAAAAAAGTTGTGACTTCTGCTTTTTATAAGCTCTTTCCCCATCCTTCTTTCTCACCCAATCACATTGTACTTGTTTCCTATGGATGCATTGGCCGCAGCAATCTTCCTACAAGCACTGCACACAGAACCTGCCAGACTTCCTTGGCATTACCATCCTTTACATAACGACAACAGAGTGCTAAATTGTTTGGCTGTAATTCCTTCCATCTCCTAAATGACAATTCTTGTTTTCATAACAAGGGGAACATTGAAATTTCCTTTGCTACACCAGTAGTGAGTCTTTGCGCTGTATGACCCTCGCAATTCTTTTGCCACTGAGGCAAAACATTTGAAAACTGCTATAAACTTTTTCTTTTATGCTATGAGATGGGGAACAGTGTATGACCTAAAATTGTGCTATTGGCTTCCTGCACTCAGTTTTCTCTTCTGCTAATTTCTCTCCTCCTCTTCCAATTTATAAGTGATAAAATAAGGACGGGAACAAATTTTCAATGTGTGAAGATATACATGAAGATTTAAACAAAGATGACAAAGTCAAGAATGTGAAAACAAAATTTGGTCAGTTATGTGGCCGTTTGCTAAATGATCCAGTTTGCACCAGAGATGGTATCACAATTCAAAGCTAGGAAGTCGCTCATCAAGCTTTGAGAGTAAGAAGGAATATTTAACAGGGCAAATTCACTTTCTAGTTGTCACAGCATGACAGCATCTGTTGTGGAGATGGTCAGTAACAGAGTACAGGTTGATACTCTGACGTGGAGTTGATAACAAGAAGTTTAGTGTGTCTTTGAAAAATGATTAGATGACCAAGACTAACCTGATGGATACCACACTAATTGCTGCATCAACAGAGAACAGAGAACGAGCTCAATTCAGATAGTCATTGTTGGCTCACGTCTTCATTTCAGACCTTTAGACTTCCCTTTCAGTGCCCTGGAAACCCAGAGCCAGTACATGTGGTATGAAATTTGCATTGCATAAAGAGAATACAGAATGTTCAAAAACTCATCTTCAGTTACGCCTCTACAATGTCAATGACGGCAGTGATTAAGTGAGTAGAGTGTAAAGCTCTGGCACAGCTACATTTTTTTATGTGGGTTAAACCCCATAATTAGAAGTGCAACTACTCTTCTATCTGAAATTCACCAAAGGATGCAAATCTTCAGATGAAAAACGAACCTACAAAAATCAACATTTCATAAGAAACTGTATTAATTTATGATAACTTCTATTTGCATTAAATTAAAACATTTAGTAGCCTTACTTTACAGTGTCATTATTTTCTCTTGCTGCTAGGTCAATGTAAATCTAGCTAGACACTAATAGCTGGATTCTGTTCTTTTATCACCAATAATAATAAGATATTGCTTTCACTGTGGTTCATTAATTACCAAGATGAAAATGGTGTTCATTTAGTTTACAGAAGATAATTACCTTTGAGAACTGCAAGTCAACTAACTTATGGTAGCCATGTCTTCACAACACTCCCTTCCACTTAGAAGGAATCATTTTATAATCTGCCACAGTTTTGGCCTCAAGTTCAAATTTAATTGCATTTGAAAGTCATCTTTTGGAAACAGACCTGTGGAAGTAATGTTCAAAAATGTTAAATGTCTTATGTTTAGGTTGTCAAGGATGGGTCTCCACTGAAGTCATGATTGCCAAGGAGACCATCTTCAACCAAACACTTAACAGCAAAAATGTGTAATTGTCCTTTAATTATGAGAACTCTAAACAAAGGTTCATTCCAACTCCATTAACTTCATCTTGAAGTGGAATAATCCACGGACTTCATCAGAAAAGGCAGCCAAATAACATAGCTGGGGTCATTCATCTTACGGATCTTGAAGGAACCCTGTATTATGTACTAAATGAGCACTATTTTGTCAATTTGCGTCTTACTTTAGAGAAATGCCCTTTTTGTTATGGTTTAAATCTTCTGCCAGGCAGTCTTTACCGACTGTATGTAAGCCTTAAGCTTATTCTGCATGCCTTCTTTATTTATATATATATATATTTTTTTTTTTTACATGTAAAATTGATAGAAATATGTATTTTTTTTCTGACAGATCTCACCAAATGAATGACATATGGAATTTCACCTAAGTGGTTTTACTTAGTAAATTAGCAAAACTTCATTGTAAATTTGAGAAACTTTTTTTAAGAACTGGAATTCAATGAAACTAAGGAAACTCATTGGTCAATCACATTATTAATTCAATTAACTAACTATTTTCATATGTGCACAGATAATCTAAATGTCATCAGTTCTGCACAGAACAAAGAATATTAAAGAGTATAACCAAGTGAACCTGTACCGGGCTACTGCAGCAAGTCAGTACCTATCGCAAGTTAAATCATTGGTGTTGAATCTAGCTTAAGTTAATTATTACTTTAACACTATTGTGAGAGCTATATTTCCTCATCCTAGTCTTTAAAAACATATATTGTAGTATTTGATAAGATATTTCAGTATCTGATATTTAAATACATTAGTCATACAGAAATGCTAGTATTGTCTCCAAACTGGTTTCAGTTTCCGCGTACAACATATGCTATGCTATCAATGGGTGTAAAAAATCAAAATAAAAGAAAACAGAACAAAATCATAGCTATGTGTTAAAATAACATGGAGATAATTATTTCATTCATAAATAGAAAAGTTAAGAAATCCTAACTTTAAGAGGCTGAAAGTGCTACATGAAGCTTCTAGAAGATTTTCATGTACAAATTAGCTAGAGCTGACAATATAAATGCAAGGATTGCTTCATGTTTATTGAAGTAATAAAATTTATTTTTTTTTCCCCTTCCATCTGCCCACTACTCAATGAATCCAATGCTAACTACTACGTTTTGGTTTTAAAACCATCACCTTTTTGAGCTATGAAAATTTACAGCTGAGAATAATTACACAAGTTTATCACCAAAATGGAATTATTGAACTGAAATACAGCGGACTGTATGCCTCACAGAAAAGACTACACAAAAGGAGGTCCTTTGAGTACTGCTTTAGCAAAGCACTCGGGTACACATTTTATCTTAATTCTGTTCTCGACTCCCACTAACTTCAAGGAGATGAACACACTTGACTGCTTTACTGCACAATGATAGGATTAGTCAAGTGCTTGAAATAAAGCATGTGTTTATGCGCCATACACAACACGAGCTATGGTTTACCTTAGTATGTGAGACTGCAAATTATGGGAGTTCAGAAGAAACTCAGTGAGCTGTGCAGCTGATGACAAGGCAGAAAACAGTAACTTGGCCAAGTGTTGCAATGTAAATTGTTCCAACTCATGAGTCCAAGCAATTAAAATACCTGCATGCTTCTTTGCTTGGACTGAAATTCCCTAGGTAGCTGCAACTGTTCCTACACATGCTGCACAAACTGCCAACGTCTGAACAGGTTGATAGCGGTCTTTTGCTTAAGCCTCATTGAATCCAGGAGCTAGGGAAAACAGTGCTGAAGTCTTCCAGAAGTCTCAATCAGAAGTCCTCCAAAGGCTTCCAATCATACTTAACACAATTTCAAGGGGCTTCTTTCGGAAGCTAAAAAGCTGTTTGCAGTGATGTAAAAGGTTCTTTGTCTACCTCTTTAAAGGAACTAGTGCTGAATCCTGCAATGAGAGAGGCTGCTCTGTAAATTCATGCAGCCTTTCAGTCCTCTTCAGGACAAGGCTTTGGCACCTGATGAGAGAGGTTCGGCTGTGTCAGGACAGAGGAACACCTGAGTACACACATAAGCAAAACCGTAGGTGCCTGGAAGCATGTACAGCAGTTTGGGAGCTAAGTGGCAGCTCGCGGGGGTTTTCAGAAGTCCTGTTTGGAGATAGCTGGAATTACAAGAATAAATAGTGGCACACCAATTCCCCACATGTAAATGTGAGTAGCCATATTTCCTTATCTTTCATAGATATTATAAGATTGTTCTCTGATACTTTGCAAAAAATAAGGATTACTGTCGATTCCCATTCTCATCAAGTGAGTTTTGGAGCAACATAATAAAAATTAGAAGAAAAGTAGACAAGGGCATTGGTACTAACATCCACTGGAAAACTTGTATCTTTATTATTTCCTGATGCTTAGAATAATAAGATTAGTAAATGGAATTTGGACTTCACTCCAATATCCAGTGTTGTGTTAACAGTTACTGTCACATACAAATAGGAGTCTGAGGAGTGGCTGGGGGGGAACCCTCCCGTTGAGTCAGGAGGTTCAGACAGGACCCCCTTGCTTTCTAAACTCCTTCTCAGAGAGGAGTCTAGGTGCGGCTAGGTCCAGTCTTAGTCTCAGACTTGGTCAATGGTTTATTTTCTAAGGACTGTGTGTATAGCCACTTATCAGAACCAGAGCCCTCTCAGGGCTTTCGCTAAGGTGACAGGATTAATTTACAACGTTATAAGTCCGGTCGTGTCCAGCGTACTGAACTTCACGATTATGGATTCACTAATAACGCGCTTACACTCCCAGTCTAGTCGCATTGCATGAACTATCACGGCCACACATAAAGAGTCTGGTCACGTTCAATGAGAACTACCACGGCTAGATCAATGAAGAGTGCAGTTTATTAGAGCAACAGACACACAGATTCTTTGGATTATCGGTGATAAATTCACTGTCTGCAAAGCACGTGCAAATACCAAGAATATGAGTAACAGTGCCGGCTACAAACATGTTAAAAGATAATAAAGCGACTCTAGAGAGATTTCTAAGTTTCCCGGGGAGGCACTTGGTATAACCAAGTGTTCGGCTCTTACCCAAAGGCGTCCCGATGGGGGGGAAGAGAGGCTCAGCCTGTCGACTGATCCCAGAGGTCAGAGTGGTACATGATGGTGTCTTCCCTAACATTCTCTTTCTCTTAAACCATTTTATACTATCTTTCACCTTTCAGGTAGAGCTTGAGTGACTCTAGTCATACATACCTTTGTTTAGGATTGGTGTAAAGTTTTCTCGCTTCGCTTTTAAAGGTATAAGCTAGAAAAATTCAGTGCGCAAGCTCAGTGAGGGTGGTCACACCTTGGAGGCAGGTAGCTTTTGGGATGGAGGTGTGTTTTGGTATTATAATGATGTTATAATGAGCAAAGTTCACCAAAAGGACAACATTTTGTCAAAAACGTGGCAGGCTGTTGGCCCAGGGTAGTAAGTATGCAGCTTATCAGTTCCATGATACCTTTAAGTTCCCCTATTATTACAGAGCCTGGTCGTGGTATCTCCACACCGCTCCACCCTCCGGGCAGTGCCTCTTAGAGTCAGCACACCAAGTTCCCCTGGCGTTACCAACATCTAAGGTTGCAGGCCTAGGGAACTTCCATGGAATGGATTCCTTGCATGTCAGCCGCATTCCACCTGGGGAGCTTCTTCAATGCTGTGCCTTACCTAAAAGTGTGAATATAAGTTCTAATTTCTAAGTCACCTCAGCAATTGTCCCACATCCAGGCATGTATTCATATAGGCAAAATACAACTTGTAAGCAGTTACGCTGTCTTGCACACCAGAGCAGCAGAAAAAGTTCTAACTTCAGTGTTTAGTAAATGATTCAGCATTTATTTTCCACTATATTGTTTAGTAGAAGAGTTTTCTGTGTTTTAAGAACTAGAGACATTAAGAAAAATACTATCAAATTAAAATTACATATAAAACCCTAAGCAAGTTAAGTCTATACATGAACAATGCAGAGGAGAACAATAACTGTATTTGTCATAAGTTTCATACAAAGTTTGCATGTTTACATTACTGTGAATCTATATATTTGCTTTCTTCTTACTTCGTCTAACAATCCATCCTCCAAAATTTCATTGCTGCCACACTACCTCATATTCATTTCCAATACGGCTTACAAAACTTCGAAGTCTTTGATAATTAAAGCATAACTATATAACCACATGTCCTTCCTTGAAACTTGTCCACATGACCAAAGAAAACATTTAATTTCTTTTTGCATTTTAGCCTATGCAGAGAATTGAATTAAGCAGATACACTCATGCTAAGACTTAGATCCATTTTTAAATTGATGTCCTATTAATATATGCATATAAGGCCAGCTGGTAAAGCATAATCAAAATATTTTCAAGGTTTCTCTGAGGAAAAGTTACAATCTCATGTATACCATATTTCCAGAAACAGTGAATACCGTACAATTAAGAGTTATGGTGAGAACATTTAAGTGCTTAATCCAAGAAATTCCTGCCAAGCTTTCTCATTTATAATGGCCTTTGTTAATCTTTCATGCAATTAATCTTCCCCACACAATGTGTGCTTTCAATTTTTACTCCTCACTAGATACAATTACATTACCACCAGGAAACAGTAAGTTTTCAAATTAAAAGCATGCACAGAATGAAAGCATAATCCACACCAACTATTCTACTAGAGTTTAGAAACCCTAAAGTCTAATAAAACTCAGTTGTTTCTTGTTCTTGGTCACTCATGGGTAGCTCCTATAACCTACTCAGTCTGCTGGGTACCATGTTCATTATACCCTACTTTCCATGCCCTTGGTCCCTAGTTCACAAAGTGGTATTTGCATTTTGACACAGCTTCACAGAGGAACTTAGGAACTGTGGTTAAGTGCACCTATGTTGTTTTGCTCCTGGAAGCACAACATCAACCATATCTTTCAGATGATGCCCTGAACAGCCTGCAGTATAAGGCACCTCAGAACAGGATGCAAATTCGCCACCCTGCTGAGGGAGGCAGCAGCAAGCACTGCAGATGGTCTGACACCTTTCTGGCTGAATGAATCCTTAAATCTTCTATGCAGTTACCCTGGCACACCCATTCAGCCTGGCAGGGAGTGATTAGTGGAAAGCAGGAGATCCTACATTATGTCAGGAAAAGAAATAAGCCCATGGATTTTCAGGTAGGTTTCCATATGTTCTTACTACCAAAAAATATGATCATAACCACTGTGTGTGTGTACTCCAGTAGGTATACTATGAACATCCTACCAAATCATGCCTTCCCTCCTTCTCCTAGCAGAATAAATGGAGAAACATCTCATCTATGAACTCCACAAATGTTGAGGTCAAGGGTTTCCTTAGTCTGCCAATTTCCTAGGCAAGTTCTAGGCTCATTATGTCTGTATACAGGGAGTAGGTAGCGCGTGGTATGATGATGACGGTATTCTCTCTCCTTTGGCAAGCAGTCATCTAGCACTGAAATCTGCAGTAGTTCCAGATTTCTAAGACTGCAGTGTTGCAATACTGAAAGCTGTGATAACTCTGGGATACGTACGGGGACATAAAGGAATCTGGTGGCAAAATAGGAGAACTTTAGTCCAATCGCAAAATAGAAACTTACATCTCCCCTGCCTATCATAATAGCTAGGGGAGTGGAAATCTGTACAGTATAAGGAATGATGGAGCGGAAAATTGTGCCAGCTGGAATATTTACCCTATCTCAATGAATGCTTTCTGGGTTTCTAATGGAGTCATAAGTCCTTAATAGTTTCTAGAAACATCCACAAATTATTTTATTCTTGTTAGATAATTAGAAACAGTTGCACATTTAATATTTTTATTTAGACTTCAGTGTGATCTTGAGCCAAATGCATCATTGGTATAGTTCCACTCACTTCATTTAATTATGCCAAGTCTGAATCTGGCCTTTCGTAATTGTTTCCTGACAAGACTTTTAGAAGACTAAACTATGAAGCAATATTTATAGTGATCACTGCAAGTGCAGATTCAAAATTACAGTATTGAGTTAAAAGCTAGAGGCCTCTGGTTGAGTAATCAAATCTCTTTGTTCCAAATGTAATTGTTTGAGTCTGACTCACTTTGTTCTATTTAAAGATTAACTGAAGACTTGCAATATTGAGGGCTCACTTCAATAAGCTGGTATCACACTTTCCATTAAGGAAACATTAAAGAATGATATTACACTTCATTTGCAATTTGTAGTGCTAGAAAAGTATTTTGTTGGATGTTAGGAGTTATCTGTAATTTCACAAGTCAAATCCTTACACAGATTTTTCTTTTCATAAAAATGTATCTTTGTATTATTTTACTCCATCTCTGCATCTTTAAAGACAGATAGAAAGGCCAGCCATCACCCCTCCCCCGATTGTTATAAAGGACCAAGTACAAGCCATGAAAAATCTTAAAAGCTCCTATATATTGCTGGTGACCAATACTGCCATCCATTTAGTTAAGCTTAAACTGTAGTAAAAAGGATGAAAGAAACAGGTCAGGCTACCCAAACAATAAGAAAACCATCAGGAAATGCACTTAGCCCACCTGTTTCCTTGGTCAGTCAACACTATTAATCAAAATATTAAAAATAGCACAAGAGCAGAGTGTTATATAGGCTCTTGAGACCTCCCTCCTTTAAATCAGAGCCCTAAGATCTGGACATTCATCCTTGTCTTTGATCCGGAGCAGAAAACAGCCTGTTTTCTAAAAAGCAATCAATGGTGTGCAAGGCTTTTCCTTGCAAACCTCCAGCCAATGTCAGTGAACCAATCTTATTAGATATGATCTATTAGCAGGGTGTCTGCTGTGGAATAAGCCAACCATATACTGTTATACCTAGAATAGCATCACTTTTCTCTAATGCAAAAGAAAAGGAAATTAGAAGAAGTGATAAAAAAAATTAAGAACATCCACCTAGTGTGAAAAAGTACTGTTTCTAGTAATGCAGTGTAAAGGCACCCATAACACAGCAGCTATGTCCTTCTGAATTTGAAGAGTTTTGTAGCAGGAAGCGTTCAGGAAAAGGTTTTTATATAGTCATGTATTCAGTGACAGTTGGTGAGGCTAAGTAACTGTATTTTATTTACCTTCAGAAATGCCGCTATCTGCTCCCAGGTTGTGGAGAACTAGAAATCATCCTGGTTTTACAAAGACAGGGTAAAAATATACTAACAAAATCTTCTGATGCTATAAAACCTAGCAACAGTATGGAGTTTTACTGCTTCAAACTATGCTACTTATCAACATTAACAGGATAATTCAACTGCATTTTAAGAAATAAGTAGTGCTTGAAATCAGCATCTTAGACTATTTGCAATTTGAAACATACATACATTGATTAAAATTTTAAATAGATAATTCTTTCAAAAAAATAGTGCCTAGTGACACAAAGATACTGTGCTGTGCTGCAAAGCAGCTTCAAGGATACTTCAAGAAGTGTTTTGCAAGATTTACAAATAATACACAAAAGAAGTCTGTGGAGAGAATTATCCCCTCCTGATATAACTCATCCCAAAAGTCTGGAATCCACTCTCTTCTGTTTCTAAAGGCCTATAATTTAGCTGTTGCTGTAGGCTCACACTAAGTCCTGACTTAGTCCCTTGTGTTAACCATTACGTGAAGATAGGGATAGTTCATTTTAACCTTTGAAATAAAAAGCATGAGTTTGCCTTGCCTACTAGTATAAATTAGAAGTTTTTGGTCTAAATTGAAGAGGTGAATTGTAACTATTCCACATAAAGAAATTAGCAATACAGGAGGCTAGTAGTGTTGTACCCAAACCGCCACAGTAACACAGCTGCTTCCACCTCAGCTTAGGACCTGGTGGCCAAATGATCAACAATGGACACAAAACCAAATCAAACACAAGAAGTTATTAGGAAAGGAATAGATAACAAAACAAAACATTGTGCCACAGTACAAAATCTGTGGTACAAGAACATCTTGGAAAATGCAGTTCTGGTCTCCATCTCAAAAAGATTCACAGAAGGCAATGGCACTCATCAAAGGTATGAAATGGCATCAGAATGAGAAATAACCAAGCGTATTAGAGCTCTTCAGCTTGGAAAACATAAAAAACCCTACCTCTTTTTCTACGTCCTCCTACATTTATCCCTAGAAATCACCTTTTGGCCACTGGCTGTGATGGACATGGAACTACCTGGATCTTTTTTTGATATGCTTTGCTCATTCTTACAGTGCAGCTAACATAACCCTATTTTCTGCTGCTGTCTCGCCGAGTACCCACTCTGCTTCTCAAGCAAGTTCTGCAGCTTGCATTAGCTCCTTTGCTGAGGCATCTGCAGCCTAAGCTAGCAAGTTTAAAGACAGGTCTTGCAGCACAGTTGATTCACATAGCACAGTGGAAGTGAATAGCTTTTAGTGCTGAAAATTCTGGTTTAGTTTGAAATACAAGCATATTTGACAATAGTTTTCCTGATCAAGATGTGACACCACGAGTGTTCTGGCATAGGGCAACCAAGACAACCCACTGAAGCATTGCTGACCATTTCTATATTCAGTGATTTCTGACACTTGGGGTCTTCTTAGTAGTTGGCCCTCTTTGATGTCCTGAAAACAAACCAGAAAGCAGTAATAGTGGCCTCTCCAGGAGTCGTAAATATGTGAAAATTGCCCAGCTAGATATAATTCCCTCACTGCATTTCTCTCATGTGCCCAGTATTGCCAAGGGGCACCAGTGCTCAGTGCCATCCATTGAGAGTTAAGGGTACTCAAGGCCACAGCATTCTCAAAAAGTGTTTAGAATTCATCCAGTGCAAATCATGACAAAAGCTACATTAAATACCAAAAATTAATCTTCTCTTATTAGACCTTGGAGAATTGTCTCTGCAATAAATTGCAACAAAGACTACAAAACAGGCTGAGCTGTAACAGCAAAATTCCCCAACATTTTTTCCTGCTACCCACCCCCTGTCACGCAGATTGCAACCATTTCAGGAAAGCTGTAAAAAGAATTAAATTGCTTGGGCGGGCTTTGCGTTCTAAATGTAGAATTAAAAATCTCTGTTTCACTGGTTAGACACTCAAAAAGCGTTTTGAAATTGCAAACACTCATCGGCTTTCAGCATAACAAAAGCTTTAAAGGCACAGTAGTCATTTTAACACTGTCTCAAATATCCTTCTCTTATTCCAGAGGACAACAGTGGAAGCAGAGAGCACTTGGTTTTTTCATTAGTGGATCATACAGCTGTGACAGTTGGAGTGACGTGAGGGCTAGCAGTGCTTCTCAGCTGTGTAATTGCAGACACCCTGAGGAGCATTTACCTACTTTCCAGATGTTTGTTCTTTTTTTACAGAAGAGGAAAAAGAGAGCATTCTATCATTAGTCCCCATTATGCTTTATAATTAAATGAGCCAAACTGAACATTTGGTGATTCTACAAAAAGAGAGTAATGAGGTCAAGGAAATCAGCAGGAAAGGTATAACAATATCAAAATGTGACACAAACCTTCAGGCTACTGGCCAACTATCTAAGGCCTGATCCTGATGATGCTGAGTTCCGTGGCTCTTCCTTCTGGGTAGTCAAACACTCTCAGCTGGGGTCCCCTTGTTCAAAGTCATTAAGGATCAAGCTACTGCTCTCAGAAAATGCCCTGAATCTGGAAGGCCACTGATCTTAGCATTTCAAAGGATATGGACTTCTTTATGGAAGAAAAGAAGATTTTTAAAGTAGGCTGTCTCCTCCAAACCTTGGTTAGGACCAAGCTTATGGCTGTAGGAGGGCACTACAAAGATGAAAAAGTGATAGAGAGTGTCTACACTAGTTTGAGAGAGGTCTCTCTGTGGAGGTCTCTCTGTGGAAGTTTCCCAAAGATACACACACCCAGAGTGCAGGAAACATGAAAAAAGCCGTCATTTGTGTACTTGTATCGCATGAGTCCTGACTATACAGTTTCTAGCATTCACTAGCCACCATTATAAATCAACACATGACATGTGGGAAACTGGATGAGGGGCAAGCTGCTTTGTGACTCTGAGGTAGCAAGCCCACCCCCCTCAAATCTCACATGCAGATTATGGGGTTTACACCACAGAATCCCAACTCCTATTTCCCATGGCCCCTTCAGCAAATCAGTCCCTGGACCTTTCTGCCTTTCTGTCATTGCACGTACCATCCCCAGCTGGTCAGACTGGTGGGCGGCTGTCTGGCGTGCCGTACTCCAGAGAGTGAGGGAGAAGCTGGGATGCAGCACTGGTGCTGTGGGACATTTCAGCTGGTAGGGCACAGTTCCTTGTTACAGCTAGCACTTTGGCCTCTCCCCTCTGTGGCTGTTATACCTGTCTTCAGTCACAAACTCTGATATGCCTTAGGCAGATACTTCAAAGATCTGCAAATGCTGTTAGTAGTATTCTCCTCCAGAGACTATTCCATATCTCCTGCTGTTACTGTTCTGGCACTCCCCATGCAACTTGACACGCTGCAGACAGCAGCCATAAACATTAGATAGTTCATGCATACTCACAGGGAAATGATAGCGGAGCACCGGGAAAAATGTTTTTCTTAACGCTTACTTCAATGCAGCATTTAACCTCCTCTGGAGACCTGACCATCAGAGGGTGACATGACCACAAACAAGGACTTGTAGAACATAAACTTTCTCTGTAAGTCATCTAAGTAAGTGGCAGAATGCAGCCCGCAGTTACAACAAGCAATCGCATAGGTGTCTCTCTGCACATGGCCGGACAATTGCTCTACTGATATTTGCACCTTTCTATATATGTGTAATTGTTTCTTTTGAATTAGGAGGCTGACAAGTACTGATCTTTTGTTACGTAGTGCAGGCAAACTTAAGTATTAAAGGTGGTTGAGCTATTTTGCAGTCTGACAGTACAACCACACAACTGCAATAAGCTTATGCAGGTTGGTTTGTTGGTTTGTTTCTTTCATTCTTTCTCAGACATAAAGACAATTTTGTGCATAATACAAAACGAACCAAACAGGAATTCTATACTTCAGTGTATCATTTTAACTAATCAAAAGCCCTGACATTCTTTCTAGATAAAGATCCTAAAATGTATTTTAGCACAAATTGCAAACACATTGCTGTATTGGTGAAAATGTGAAAAACAGTTGGTTTTTTCCTCTCTGTTTCCTCTATATTTATTAGGCTTTTTTTTTTTCTTTTAATTAAAGATCCGATAATTAATTCCTTGTTCCCATTGGTTGCCAGTGACCTGTACATGTAGTGGGTTGATTCAGCATAACACTTGTTTGAATAATTAAACACCCATGAAAGTAAAACTAACCCAAAGCACATTTCAAGGAAAAACAAGTTCCTAATGTGAAAAGATCCCTTCAGGGGACAGAAGTTTCAATCCTACACCTAATGCAAGTTACAGAGAGTGAAGCCATATAAACTATGTTTTTATGATATTATGATTATTTGCCATGGAGATTATGACATTTTAAAAAAAGGTTTATGTCACTGGGTGATAAAAAAGAAGGGGGAGAGCTGAACTCGGCAGCAATAAGCAGTACAATTTTTATGCAAGATGCTCTAAAATCATCATGATGAGAAACAGAAACTATGGCATGTGATAAGAGAATTGCCCTCCATAGAGGATCCATATGCTATCAGCAACTCTCTAGATTCCATATGCACTTCATAATGGATGCTCAAAGAGCTTTGTGAAATGAGAACTAATAAATGGAATCAGATTTTTTTTAAATTGCTGATATGCTGTTAAAGGAGATGCACAGTCTTCAAAGCTTCTGACAATGGAGAAAAAGCATTTACCATTACGATTGCAATTGCTTTTTTGAAAATGTGCTAATAAAATCTATGATGGTCTATACCTGCGTCTGGAAAATGTATTAGGCTGATATCAAAGTAATCCCTGCAAGTATTAATGTTAAAAAACATGGATATTAATGAATATCAAGGCCTTCTTTTTCACTCTGCTTCTATCTGTGCAGAAGAGTAGAAAATCAATCGAATATGTCAGTTAGTTTCTAATCACTCTAATAATTAAATAACAGCATTGTCCCAGCTCTCTGATGTACTATTCATAAGTGCACAGCGTAATTCTGTTAAGGAAGATGATAGATCTGGTAGCTCATTTACATTTGACAAGTATTTCCTGAGGGATAAAGCTCCTGGCAGAGACAGAAAAGTCAAAATTTAGTACTTCAAACAAAAAAGTAGTAGTAGCTGCAGAAGAAACACAAGTTTTTGAAACTGCCAGTTGCAAGTATCATGGTAAGATGGCACTTACACTCTCCTTTAATGAAGAAAATGTAAAAGTCAGTGACAAGGAATAGACCGAAGATATTTTGACTTAACATCAAAGTCTTACATATGAGGATCATATGGCTTAGTGCCCTCAGTCTGACATGAACATGGAGTTCCACGAATGGTTTTACATCAGCATATGGCCCCATTCCTGCAACAAGCCCACACAGATAGATTCCCTGCACAGACAGCCTTAGATAAGTCCCTGGTACTCTGCACAGTCATCTACTTGTATAGAGATCACTGCAGAATCAGGACCTGTATGCTTAAAAAGCCTCAGTCTGACAGCATGTATTGTTGGCAATACATGTTCTTTCCCTGCTCAAAAATCATGACTGAAAAGGTAACACTATGAATGAGATAACATGATGCAGAGACTTTAATATTACCTGAATACCTGACTTTCTGTGGCAGCTGCAGCTTCAGGATTCTGGGGCTTCATCAACACTGTTAATCAGAAATCAGACAGGAAAAATTGGGGTTTTTTGTCTTCCTGTGAACCAGGCACCCAGAGTCTGTCAAGTAAAAGTGATGGTACAGAGCATATCTAATTTTTGAGGAGCTTACACTCACATAAATCTTTCTATCACGGCTCTCATCTACAGCAAACACCACACAAAGTATTCCTAGAACATAAAAAGGGAGACTACTTCAAAAAATAAATAGGAATTCTGCAGATAAGAAATCTAGATTATGATCTCCATCAAATAAAATACCTGAGGATGGCATTTGTAAGATAGCTTGAATGAATAATTTTCACAAGATGTGCTGACTAATGATTCTGTTTATTAAAATAAATATAGGGTATTTGGAAAAAAGTTCATATTTATTAAATGCTTCAGGAGTTTCAAACATTATATGTACTCTAAAATCCATTTGGTAATTGTTGCAATTTTAAAATCACATTTCCCAATTTTTGGGTTCACCTTATCTCCAATGTGTCTAAACCCCAAAATATCAGAATAACCTAGAGCCCAGTCCTGAAGCTGATATTTGGGGCAGACTGATTTACAGGGATGAAATTCCATGAAGTTTTCATGTGTATGTAACTGTGGCACTTTCCATAGTTTCATCATGGCCCAGCTTTGAGCAACTGTTTGGACCAAAGTGTTTCCGCCAGCCTAGATTTTTTCTTTGAATCTGTGGTCAGCTGCAAAATATTCTAAAATCAGTGTAGAATTATATATTTCCTGACATTGTTAATAAGTGTTGTATAGACCAAAAAAAAATTTGTGAAGGCCACAATGGAGCATCTGTAGAATGAAACATTATGGCAAGCAGATCCTGAGACAGTACAAATTGGAGCCACTAAATCCACAGCTAGTGAAGTGTCATGCTCATTAGTCTGGTACACAAGCTGCTGAGCCCCATTCCCTCCCAATAAGACAGACCATCTTGGGTGTCTTCAGAATGGCTGCCCAACATCTCTGTTTTCAGGATTAGTAAAGACATATCAAGCCTGCGTCTACTTCTTTCCACAGCATAGATATACCTGTGAAGTAGTACTCACTATTTGCTGCCAGAACTTTAGTAGTTGAGAATCAAGAGGGCAGGATATTGTGCTGGTACGTCGACTACAATCTGAGTTCTCTGCCTGCACAGAAATGTTGCACAAGTAGACCATCCACATTATTCAACGATGGCTCAACTGTAACCAGCGTACATCCCAGAGAACACTAGCCTCTCTGCAATTTCCGTACCATCCTTTTTAGAGTGTCAAAACTGGTCATATTTCCGTTTACCCTGAAAAATACAGTAGTTTAGTGTTTTCACTTTAAACCTAGACCCACAGCCATTGCCAAGCAGTGCCTGAGTTAGTGTTTATAAAGGAAGTTCAAGGTCAGTCAATCACGTTGAAAGTTTAGAGAAGGTCCTTACAGACCAGATTTCAGGCATGTTATCTGGGAAATGTAGGGGAGCCTATACACTTGCTCCTCATGCCATTGCTGTCTTAAATAAGCATGCCAGTCAGCAGGGCTCCATTTGCAAGCTCTAATGCCTTCTGTTTCTCAGATACTTGGTCAAACTCTCTCCTGCTGTAACTGTGAGTAATTCTCACGAGCTTCAATAAAAACTGTGCTTACTTTGCAAAGGGACAAATTGGATGCCTTGAGAAGCAGTCACAAAAGGTAGCATCAGGCTAGCCTCCCCAGGCGCCCTTATTGACAGTGGAAAGAGAGAGACTTCACCAGAGGACAGTTTAAATCTATGCTCAACTCCTCGTTGAAGAAATCCTTTTCTCTCCATTGACTATAAGTGGAAACTAGGGATTTTAACTTTCTGCAGCTGAAGTTACCTTAATGCAAACAACTAATCACAGTTATCATATTACTCTTGATTGTGATCCAAAATACTGTGATTTTACAAAACCTCTATACTCTGAAAATAATCAGAAAGTACATGCATGGAAGACTAGTGAAACACTAGCTTGTGTGAAGTGTCTAAAAAACCCTAATAGTGTACACTTTAACCTCTTATAAACAGGAAAGCTAGTTCTAGAACACAGAACAGGAAAGTGAAATGACTATCTCATGCTCATTTGACTATTTCCAAAACGTATCCACTAATTTACTGACTTTCTTTTATTCTGTGATATGTTCATAACAGGGTCACTGGGAAAAGATCATATAAAATTTCTTCTTTGCTGTTTAAAAATGGGCTAAGGATATGTTATTTAATGTTCCTTATAGAATGAGACATTAGATCCAGATAATTCATTTGTTCAAAGGGAAAAGAAATTTAAAAAGATAGGGGGAAAAAACAGAAGAGACCGCCTTTTTTAAATGACAAAAATGAAAATTTAATGTTCCAGAGGTTCACTGACTCAGTGCAATTCTAATAATGCTATTATGTCATTACTGTTGTTATTTAATTTCAGAATTTGGTGCATAGTCCTGATAAACCCATTTATGTGACACATCATAAATCATAAAACAATATACAGTATTCCCGTAACTGGACATGAGATACCGCTCTACTAAGAATGGCTCGCGTTAGGCAAGCACACAGATATTCAGTCATACAAATATGGTTTGAAGGCTGAAAAAACATCTCTGAGAGTACTCGACTTCTGACTTTTTCTTCATTTTCAACATGTCTCAGCATGTAAGGAGCCCTCTAGATGAAAACAATGGCCACGTGCACTTCCCCACCATGTGCACTGCAGTCAAGTAGCAGCTCGTCTGCATGCTTCTGTAGCTATTGTACAGGAAAATGCTGTAGTGATCCCTATTGCTTCTTAATTACCTTTTAAGCAGTTACAACAGGCAAAGCACTAGCAGAATGAGGACATCTCAAGGACTGTCAAGGTCCCTATAAGACTCTATAGGGAGTCATAATAAAGAAAAGGACAGGAGAGGAATCCAAGCCATTTTCTCTATGGACCTACAGAATTCAGTATCACCATCAGTAAGAAGTTTACCATTTTAGTCCAGGTCTGGGTTGTGTGACAGGGCATCTGTTGAATAATAAGTGAAAGAGACTTTCATTCAAATGAAGGACCACAAACACTGCAGTCCTGAATTTCAAAGGCTCATATGAAGAATAATCAACTCGAACTTAGCTATATTAGCTAATATTATTATTAATAAAGCATCCTTTTACAGGAGTGTGGGTTTTTTTCTTCTGTGTCAGCATGTTGTTGTATGAACACAGGAAATTTTTATTTTCCATTTCCTTTTAAGCACCAACATTTCTAGGATCATTTTGTTTCCATAAAGGGTTTAATTTTCTTCAATTGAAAGGCAAGATGGTTCTCTTCTTTTCAAACAACACTGACCCTTTGCTGATATCTTTACATTTTATTAAATACATGAAGCCAGTTCACCTATAGAATAATATCCCTTCTCCCCTTTTATTTAGATAACCTTAACACAAGCAGATGTGCATGACCAAATTAAAATCTCTTCTCTAAGGAACAGCATTTACTTCATAAAAGTGGTATCAAGAAGAAATAAAAAAAAACAACTTGTCATATAGTTTTTTAACAATATAATGCAATATTTCAAGAATGATTGCTTCCCCTCAGGCACTATCTCTGTTTTAGTATTTCAGTTTATATTGTATCAATGATCTCTGATTTTGTGGTCTGTGCCATGTTTCAATACAGGCACCACTCACTGTATTCCCCTCAGATACAGCGAAATAAAATGACTGAACTAACAAATCTTTCTTTAAAAAAAAAAAATTTCTAAATAAAGCTTCTAGCTTACTAACAAGTGAAAGATAGGCATGTTCCATAACTGGGAAACTGTAGGTTTGTCCTTACTAGTCACAGCAGAGACCACGTAAAATTAAGATTGGCCATCAATACCCATGCCCTGGAATAAATGGAGGACTCTGGGGGGAGTGGAGCAGAGGCAGATGTAGAGGGACCACAGCAAATTCCCAGCTCCTTCTGGAATCCGACTGGACTTTCCTACCCTGGCACTGTCAGGCTTTTTGCTTCAACTCTTTGTCTCTGTCCCTCTCCTACACCCTCTTTTCCCAAGTCCCACAGTCTTTCACCTCATCTTCACACCTTATCTACTTCTTGTCTCCCCACTTGACTCTCCTTCCCTTTTCTCTACTTCACTTTTTCCAGTTACGCACAATTCCCCTACAGAAGCAGTTTCAATAAATAAGGAATATTGGTGTAGGCTGTGAACCTATTTGGACATTTGCCATCATCATGCCATGAAATGTATTACATTCATTCTGTTCTTAAACCTTGTATGTGCTCTTCACAACATGGCCTGTCTTGTGCTCTGTGTTAGCACAGCACACAGAGACCTTTTTTATTTTACTCATAGGTATTTCCAGAACCTTATTATTAGCATTAATAATGTTGATAAGAAGAATGATAACAGCAATAATGCAATCTAATAAAAGCAAAACATTCTCTAAAAAAGGTAAAACTCCAAAATATTTAATTACCAAGAGCATCATCTGGCCTGAAAAAATTAAGTATGTCTGAAATACAGCCAGTTTAGCTTTCATCTTTCCTGAGTCAGATACATTTCTTAAAGGAGAACACAGGTATTATAGCATTATGCAAGGGAAATAGTTTCTGTCTATATCCTCAAAAAAAACCCAACTGTTAAATACTTTTATAAAAGTGTCCATAGTTTAAGTTGCTTAATAGAAGTTTAAGTGTTAGCCAGTAAATTCTAAGGAAGACTACACTATTTTCATACGTAATTGCATGCATATTCCTAAATTAGTTCATCACTAGAATGGCAGCTTATATTTAGTAAGCAAAGCATCTGTTAAAACTGCAATTTATCTCTGAAAATTACTTCTGAGTGCAACTGAAACTGATAAATCTGCAAAGGTAAAGACAAGTTCATAGTGTCACATTTAGGTCTAACTTGACATATGAGGTTCACTGATATTAGCATAAAATGTGAAGTATTTCCAGATGGTGTCTTCACATTTAGGAATGCAGATAAATAGTCTTGAGGTCTGCATGGGTATTGTCCCTTCTTAAATATCCCAGTGAGATCTTACTAACTTAATCCTAAACTTAATTTAAGTCACATCACTATTGTAATGCTTAATAGGCAATATCTAGTACATAGAAATGAGGCTCACCTCTTTTAACACTTGAACACTGTGTGTGAAACAGGAAGGATCTTTATTAAAAAACTTGACTAAAATGAATAAATGAAATATATGCAGCAATTTGCTAATGAAAATTGTATCTTTTGTAAGTAGCTTCACCAATTCTTTTCCAAAACTGCAACAAAGGTAAATAGTATGGAAATACTATTGTATTGAATTCTATTGAATTGTAAACCTGCTATTGAAATACTAGGTTTAAATGTATGGAAGAGTGGAAGAGGGGTGCAGCAGAAATCCAGTAAACAGAAAACATTTAATTATGCTGAGTCATATAAAAGAATATTGATTTAAGGTGAATAAAATTATCAGCTGTAATCTGGTCTATGACTGCTGTGTAAGTTTCTGTGCAGTTCTATTGCAGTGAAGTTCCTGAATTATTATAAAGTTGTGGTACTCTGCAGGCTAGAAATATCAGTGATTCAAGCATCATATTGGACAATGACTGGATGACTTTTGAAATATACAGATGTTAAGAAACAGAGATCGTTAAAAGGACAAACCATTTTACATGGTAAATTTTAGAAAAACACAGTTCTTAACGAATTATTTTAAGATTTCTTTTTGTATGAAAATTTAGATTAAAACTGATAATTTTTAGCTTGCTTGCTTTTCCTCTCTCTTTTCTCATTTTCCCTTTCTCCCCATAACTTTTTAAGATGAAACAAAAATAATACAAAATGTTTTTCTAAGTTTCTGTTAAAAAAAACCCACTTTTTTTTAATTAAAGAACCTAGACATTTCCAACAGCTTTTGGCCATTTCCCTCCTACTATTGGTTCTTCTCAGTGAAAGTAAGATTGCATTTAAAAGGAACAAATGAACAAAACTCAACAACAAGCTCTCAGGTTTTATTCTAATAATTTTTATGCTAGTAAATATTATGTCACTATCAACAAACCAGATTCAGATCTATTGTTTTCAGTCAGTAACTATAAAAAAAAAAAGCTTATCGAGGTTCCACGCCTAGACTATATACTCACTGAAAACTGTACTTTCTATGTTCTCTATTCTACTGCTAGTTTAAACCTGTACTAGTACGGGATAGTGAGCCCATAGCAATACCTCCTGTGAAGTAATATGGGAAAATGAACAGGGAACTTCACAAGGATTAAATTTTTCTTTTTATGTCTGCCCATAGCTCTTCTGGCCTCCTTTCATATGGAATACTTCCTTTGATGGTGCGCAGGAATCAAATATGACAAAAACCAAGTCCTAGCTGAATAGCTGACTTTGAAGGAAGATGTCCATCATACTAAACACGTTTGTAATGAGAAGAGTTCTGTGTGAACTCTCACTCAATGCAATGGCAGACTAGTTTTGTCTTTTAGATACGCCATAGTGGTAGCAGAAAAGAAAATAAGCAGAAGATCTTCTCTATGGTAATGTAATAACAGTTGGACGTACAGGTTCTACAAGTTCTTCTGAAGTATCTTGCATTTGTTTACGGTAAGAACAAATGAAAAAATGTTCAGTGCAAAGTTTTAATACAAGCTATTAGATTTTTACCTCTAGGCTCTGTGACAGCCAAGTGGAAGACTCTAAGGAGAAGGGCAGAGAATAGGAAGCATTCACCAGAAGTCAATGTATTATAATCCGTTATCCTGTTTTAGGTCAAGACAAAACAGACCAACATTCAGAAGGGAACATGGAACAAGTTTAAACAAAGCAGCAGCAGGATATTACTTCTCAGAATCTCTTTTGGTTTAAACAAAGCAGGATGAAGCGAGCTGAGAAATGTTAGTCAGAAATTCCAATAAAACCATGACTGCCAAAACATTAAAAGATTCCTTTTACTGTAAGAATTCTTTGAATTTTTGCACCTTTTGAAGAGCAGGCTACTCTAAATCTGAAAAAAGGGAACCAATTAATCAGTGCCAGAACAGTAAGTCAATGTAATTGTAAAGCAATAAATAGTAATAAAGTTCATAATACAAAAATTACATGTAAAGAAGAGCATGGAACTATTTTAAAAGGAGGGTTCTTCCCCTTTTTTTTTTAGAGACATCTTACAATAGCACTATTGGGATCTATTACTGAGGAATACTACAGTAGTTTCTTTTTAATAGGAAAACAGTAAGAGTCTGAAGTACAAGAAATGAATGGTAAAAGATGATATGTCTTGAAAATTTAACTGCCATGCTTTTTCCTTCACTTAAAACTCTTGCATGTTTGATCTAATTCTTCTCATAACTCTTTATGCATCCCCTAGATTCTAGTAGCTGTTCAAAGCCCCAGTGTCCTGTCTTTACCTATTTGTGTCCACACCTAAGTATGCTTGAGGGGCATTTGCTATATGCTCATCCGGAGAGCTTTAGCTATGGCCAACTGCAGTCTGCACAGAACATTGAAAATCACAGAATTTTACCTATGGAGTTTCACAGGGGTACACTTGCAGGAGTGTAAATGCAATCACTGGGACACAAATGACTGTTTCTGAATCATGTTGCTTTCTTGTCCTCTCTGTAGAATATTACTATGTATTCTGTACTTAATTTTCAGCAATAATATCTAGCATACCCAATAGATAGGATGCTCAGTGCCTTCTTACTGGTACATTCACAATATCCAATTTTCAGACAGCACATGCAAAGATATTACTTACTTCAGTGGATGGACATGGCAATCAACTAAAATTTTCTTTGGGAAGGAAAACAAAACAATGAAGGACAGATTATCAGAATTGCTGAGTGAGTCTAAGGTATTCTGTCAGGCAAGGGTGCCTAGACACTTTTCAGAGTTAAATGTCTGTCAGGGAAGTGCCTTTCAAAGAAAAAATAATGAAACCTCCTAAAGGCTATCATGCATTTTTTGAGAGAGTGTGTGGTGGAAAGAATATACAGAATCATTAAGCAGTGCCTGTCACCACCATCAAGAGAAACAACTGACAAGACTTTTCTGAGTACACGAGCCTGACCACATATCGAGGCATACCCACCCAAACCCAATAAGATTAAATTACTCTCTCAAAGCTTTAAAACTGCATGGTGGAATTCCCGATAAACATGTTAAAAAAGATACATTAGTTTGAGAGGGCTAAAACTGCTATCATGAATAGCTTGATAAAAAAGACTACATGAGTTCTTTGTTTTCTTCAGTTAAACAACTTAACCATCTAGTGAAGAGCAACTATAAAAACTAGGAGAATCTGTTTTGGTCAAATCCATTAAGCTTGAACACACATCACTAGGGGGTTACTGATTATCTCTTAGCCTATCTTTCAAAGCTGATCATTAAATTTGTTACTTGGGAAATATATCCCACTTAACATGTTGGCCTGATTCAGGCTTTTGAGCACTCTATAGTCATTCAATTAGAACTAGTTAACAGAAACAGTCTTTTAAAGAAAAAGAATCATATAAGATTATGTGGTCCAAATTCTAATCCTATTACTTGAATTTCCTCATAGGAAAGATTTATTCTTACAGTCTTACCAAAACTCTATTGATAAAACACTTTATTTGGAAAAAAGATATAAAAATAAATTGCTTTGCTGGCCCACCTAGGATTAAAGCCTGAGGAATCAATATTCCTGTGTTTTATGTGTGTTGTAGTCGGATAGCCATTTTTCTGTTATGCTACCGAACTGCATTTTGAAAGCTTTTTGAACTATTAACCCTGACAAACAGGCCTCTGACTTCTGATACTGCCCAAAGAACCTGATTTCTTCCAGATTTAATATATTGATTTAAAAGGCACTACAACATAGACAGTCCTATTAAAGGAAAAATAATGTAATAAAATTTGTCAGTATTCTACCTAGACCAGCTTATAAAGAAAAAAATCACTTTTAGAAAGTATGCCTTAAATGGAGTTTTATAATGGATGAAGAGTCAGATCACTTCCATCTTGAATCTGAACAGAACAGACAAGAGCATTCTGTTCCTCTTTTGTTTGCTTTGAAGTAGTTTGTGTTCTCCATGGCATCTACCCAGGTAAAATTAATTTTAAGTGAATGAATATATCTCAGTGTGTTTTCACACTGTCCAGGTCATTTCTTCACCCATAAATGTCCAATATACTCAATTCAGACTCCTAACCTTCTTTCCTGCACAGGTCTCCATCCAAAAACATCTTGCCAACAGTCCGAAAGGCAAATGAGTTCAATAACCGTACGAATACAGAAACTTCACAAGGTTCAGAAAGGCACATATCATGCTGGCTGGGGCTAAAAAAAGCAGGAGAATGGGGCGGGGGGGAAGAATGGAACTGATGGAGAATTGTTAGCTGCCCTGTTAATGCTTATTAGTCACCCACCTTTACTGCTTAGTTGTACAAAAAGCTTCTAAACCACAGGAAAGACACATTATTTAAAGAACATAATGCTTTGATCAAAGATTATTTTCTTTCTTTATTCGATAAGAGAGATTCTCATGAATTGCACAACATGGTCTCCATTTAGCCAGCAAGGCTAATTCTCACATGAGAAAGAGTTGGGTACTTTTGAGTTCTAGAGTTTTCAAAGAGCAGATTATCCCTGCATGAAATCTAAAGAGCACATATAATAAATAGAAGAGTAACAGCCTTTCAAAATCATACGTTTCCACTTTGGAAAAATAGCAACATTGCAATTCTAACCTCAGGTTCTGTTTATCCAAAGACTATCTAAAGCACCAGTGCATGGAGAATACAAAAGCTACAGATCCAGGCTTTACTATGACTCTTACATGGAATTTGTCTGAAGTTGTTTCCACTTACACAGCAGGCCTCATGAGATATTTTCAGGTTTGCTAGAGGGCCTTTTCTTCTTCCTGCCATGTACTTCACTGGAGACCATTGCAGATCAACCTCCTTCAATCCTTAAGTTTATTTAATTAAAGAATTGTCTGGATTTTACTTATCTGAAGCAACATATGGGTATCTTCTGCAATTGTAACACAAACCCAAACCTATCAACTGAAAGACCTATGTTACAACTTGTGTAGGGCATAGGCCAGATCCATCTCAATGAGTTGAAAAATTAAACCTTGTTTTGTTTCTTCCACTTGTTGCTCTTAATTTCACTGCTGCTGCGGATTTTCTTGTTTAAAAAGTTCTTCATCCATTATTTTAATCAATACAAAGGGAAATTAATAGAAAAACAGGTAATACAAAGTTTTTAAGGCTTGTTGGGAGCTCCAGACTCAATCTCCAAATGATGAGAACTCATGCCAATTTTAACCTGTTAAAGTTATAGGTGAATCTTGATTTTCAAAAATTTATAAGCAACTACAAATAAAGATTTTCAATAGTAAACATGAGTAATACTACGATGCAAATTTTTAATCTATTCTTAGATTTGCCCACAAAAAGTAGGTCAGTAGAAGCCTGCAATTTTTAATTGATTTTCCTATTTTCCTAACGTAATATGCTTTCTCTAAGTCTTAGTTGGTTGAAAGCAGTTTTTATAGTTAAGCTTCAGTAAAACTGTGTGACTTGATGGTAAGTCAGCACTTACACTTGTGTGTAAATATAAAAATAGTTATAGAACTGGTCCTGTATTTGCATAAGCCTCAAAAATATAACATTTCATAACTAGTGATATTATTTGAATTAGAACCTTGTTGAAAATAAAAGGATAGTAGTTTGATTCTAAATATTATCTCCATAATTCAGAATGGTGAGACACCATCTCACTTCACTTAGATGGAATAAATTGACACTGTGGAAAGCTTCAAATCATCTAAGTATGCAAAAGGGTTAAGAAACTACAGTAGAGTATCCTAAACTGCTGAGTCCAGCTGCCTGACAGTTATAACTTGGTAGACACCAAAGGAAGAATGCTATGGTTTTGAACTTAAATGTAGAAAAATCACAGGATTATCTGCATCTGTGATTCAACTCCCATGTTGTTTTGAAATGTGCCCTTTGACAGAAAACAGAGTAACTCCACACGTACTACTTCATTATGCTACTGATAAGATAATTTATTTAACTGCTAGCTTTTTACCATCTATTGCATAAATATGATGCTATACTGGCAAAGTGTTTGCCTGGCAAATTATTGAACAAATACCAGCATGTTGCTGAATTTTTCTTTCAAGAATATCTATCACGTTAAAATGATGCCCAGAAAACACAGAAATACTAAAGAATATGTGAAAACAGCAAAGAAAGACAATCTATAAATCTAGCTGATAATTTTGTAATTGGTTTTGCTTAATACACCTTACGTTCTTTAAGGGATAACCACAGTGTCCTAGGTTAAATTACACAATGGTATTTGAAAACTATAGCACTATGAGGCATTGCTGTATTCTTGTTTTCATAAATCATTGTGTTTTAATACAACTGGAAACTTCTTAGACCCTCCGTACACACAAAACTTTCTGTGGTAAATGTACAGTACAAGAACTACAGCTTTACACTTGGCTTGTATTAGAAAAGCTTTGGTATTATCATTGGCTTAGTACTAGATTAATTTTCCAGTTCTTCTTCTACTTTGTAGGAATTCAAGTAGCCTAGGTCCCACATAGATACCACTGAGGTGCCATCTATTCTTGATAAATTAATATGAGGCCTTAAATTTTCTTTTGTTTTCTTTGACAGTACTGTGTATATTCCATTACCTCCATATTTGACATTTACTTTTTAAAATGTCACAATGCAGTCTTTGCAGTTAAGAATCTTTGGCCCAGTCTCGCATTAAAAGGTCAGTGTTTAATCTATCAGTCAGAGAAACCATAGCTGTAACTGTGGGACTTATGGTCTCTTTGCTGGATTAGCCTAAGTAGAAACAGCCCCTGGCAGGATGGCGTGGACACAGAGTCTAAGAAGAAATCCACTGGGGGAGAAACTAGACCTTGCAAAGAAACACTGGAGCAACCTATGTAAGGAAAGCACAAGAGAGGGGAAAAGATTTTTTTTTCCTTTTCGTTGGGCATTTTGTAGTGCTTACGTGGCCCAGTGCAGTGTTGTGCAAAGATACCCAACTACTACAAAAATAAGTGCATCACTCCACCTAGGCTAACGTGACACCCAGAGAAAGGGTTATCTTGAACATTTCTTCATGGCGCGTTATGGTGCTAGATCACACCAGCTCAGCAGATATAGTATCATATCCACACTTAAAATATCAGGCTTTATCTAGATCGATTACTACATCTTCACTATAGAAGAAAACTGGTCTCTCATGATACACCTATAACACTACATAAAACAAAAGGCTCGGGGGCAAGTTGGATCATCAGGGCCCTCTCAACGCCAAGAGCTCTGTTAGTAGCCTGCTTTCCTGCATTGCACTGGCCTGTCTCAACAAGCTTTCCCCCCGGACAATGCCCAGCACAGCTGGGACTCCATATGCTAAAGACCGTTCCCAGTAGTCAGTATAGAAGAGGAAAGACCAAGTTTGGGCTCCTTTCTCTCTGCGTAATTCTCCAGCTGTATTCCAGTAGGATTTAATACCTTAAACATCCCCATACGCCTGCATGCCGCATCCCACAGCATACAACACATATTCTGAGTTTCACACAGTCCTCACATTATTTCGTGCTATTGACACTTTAAAATTACTCCCTCCACCCAAATGCACACACAATTATAATTTTGTCTTGGGTGACTGAGGCCTGGAAGAAACACAGGGCCAATGCGATGTATATCAGGGAATGATCTCTGGCTCTGTTTTATTAGAAGTACCGAAATAGTGCCAGATACCAGTGTTCAGTACTTATTTGCTCTTTTACCAGATACCATTTATAAGTACAACAGCATAACATGTGTAGGTCAGCCAGACCATCTTTTCTGTGTATATGCACTTGGGAGGTCAGTCATGGGTTTAGAAAAAGGAATTTACTAAGTGGCTTTTGAAACAATTTGAAGAATTATTGAAAAATCTTTTTACCACTATTTAAAGAATAGTCCTCCACTTTCTCTCTGATCTTTTGCTGGCATACATATAATATCACTATCAGTGAAAGAAAATGATCTCTAAATATTTTTGAAACCATCTTGTCGTGAAGCACAACATGGAGAGCATGGTATTCAGGAATGCTTTTGCTTTGATGGGATAGCACAGATGTAGGACTATGTACAGCTGTACGCTCTTTATGCTAAGGAACTTAAAATGGTTCAGCAAACTTTTGCTTCAGAATATGTACTGTGGCATGCAGCAGATCAGGGTTCCACATAGGGTTGAGGAAAACAGGGTAAATCTGAAGTATAGTGCTTATATCAGCAAGCATCCCAGAACTCAAGTATATCACAACATATGGGCTTCAGCCAACAGCATGATGGCAGTGACAGCACGTCATGACACCCTCCCTGTAAAGCTGTAGCCAGTGATAATGAAAATGCCTGATATCAGGTACCATTATTTAAAGGACTATAGCTCATCACCACTGCTACTAGACAAAACCCACTGATGGTACGATACTTGACACTGATTCTGATAGCTTGTTATTGCTGGTTTTAACTATGAAAGGCACATAATGAGTGAATGAGGGCACCAGCTGTGTATGCAAGCTGACAGAACATCCCTTTTTGTGAGAGTGTTTTGGAAATCCTACTGGTTTTCACAGGAGTGCTTATATCATTTTTGTCAAGGAGAAATTCCTGGGTAAAGCCAGAGAACAAGTGAGACCGTGACTCTCAAATATCAGTTTAATTGCCAGATCACTGTCAGAGATGACAAACTTAAACCTCAGCTTCCCATATACTAGGGGAGTGCTTCGTATTTTATACTCTTCCATAATGGTGTGCTCTCTGTAACCCTTGTTTGTAGCCGCTATATTTTTCCGTAAGTGATGTCAGGAGACTTTTCCTTCAGTGGGCCAAGTCCTAGCAACTGAACTATAGTCACTTTCTCCGATTTTTCCTGTCAAAAAATCTGAGGCTGAGCACAACACAGACCAAGACTATCTGAAAGCTGACACCCATTTGTAGAGTGGAAGCACTGTCATACCTTCACTCCATTGCTCATTTTCAGAGCCCAGGGCTGAGCTTGTTACTTTCAGCAGGCCTCACTCAAGACCTCTGTCCTTCTGCTGACGCTCAGGCCATGAGTTCACAAAGCTCAGTGATGACATACCATGGATTTACACTAATTTTCCTTGGAGTTCAGCATGTCTGGGAGCAGGACATTTGAAGCATTGCAGCCCTGAGCATTTGGATAACATTACGGTGCAATAAAGTTTTGAGAAAAATTCACCAAATCATCTTTTCAGTGACATACAACATTTTGAAATTGCAGTTTTTTCAGTACAAGCATCCTAAAAAGTACAGTACAGTAAGACAAGGGATATGTCTTATGTGATGTTCTTTGGGTCTGTAGCTTCCAAAAGCACAGTGATAAAGGAACGAATGGTTGGATTCTCAGATAAAATTAATATGCTCTCTGGGACATCTGAATTACATAGCACAGCTTTTCTAAGAGAAAAAGAACAGAAAATAAAACCAATTTATATTGTTATAATTATTTACATGCAATTTATCATTTTTAAAGAAAATAATACAATTATAATTTTCTAGTCTGAACTAGATATTGCAAGATAACTTAACATAAATTTTGTATCAAGCCAGTAACATGCAATTCATTTGGCATATACTAGAAAGACATTCAAATGATTGAATGGATAAAGAACTAAAAATCTACCATTCATCTTGCATCATAACTGTTTACAGACTCAACTAAGCCACTGATAAACTTTGAAATATTTTGCAATCAGTATCAAACAGTATCAACTTTCTGATAGCCTAAACCCAAACCAAAATAAAAACAGTCCCTTCAGAGAAACAGACTGTCAAATTCAAATGCACCTTATAAAAAAATAATTTTCATAAGCTAATACCAAATTTTCCATAAATTTGACACACTTCTTAACTACAAATTACACAAATTGCCACTATTTGTCTGTTTATTTTTATATCAGAAATTCAGACCCAAAGCAAGCTTTGAATGGCTCTCTACTTGTTAAAAATGTAACCTATTAACACATAGAGATATTACCTGACTCTATCACAAGGATGGCTGAACAGTCCATTTCACCAGCCAAGGTGACCTTGCCAGCAGCCTGTCTATAGAGACAGGTGGTAGCTACTTACTCCCAAGGCCTGCCTCTCCCTTCCACATTTTGTGGCTGGAAGCATTTTGGACATGATAAACACTCCTCTCTCTCTCAAGTTTTTATATTAATAAGGTTATGTTAAAAACTCTCTGCTACTTTCACACAGCCCATGTTTTTTAATGACCTCCCCAGCATTCAGTCAATGAGTGAAATTGGAATCTCTCAAAGCGCTCATCCAGAGGCTGACCAGAGTGAATATGCACACTTAACATACTTTCTAATATATAACTTATTGAATCACATTATCTGGAGAAGTGAGATGCGCCTGTAGTGACATTAACCTTAGCACAAGATTAGCTACAGCACTGTGACTAGAGGTCTATCGGAAGTAATTTGTCCTGTTTTGACCTGTCATGAGATCACTTAATAGGAAACTAAATAGCCCACTGAGTTTAGCACACTTTCAGACGATTCAGCTGTTTGTGGTCACAGCAATTTATCCTTTTGTCTGAGACAATGCCTTCTAGGCACTCCACTTGCTCACCCTTTGGTATGCTTTGATCTTCACTTTGGTATGTTTTTACTCATGTCTTATTCCGCCAAGCCTTGAAGGGGCATGAACCTTATTTCTAAAATGAAAATGGAAAATGTTTTGCAATTGCATTAATTGATTTTGTCTGAGATCTAACAGATGGACACACAAAACACATTTAAGACTTGAAGCTGACCAACTGGAAGACCTTGGGAAGGGAGTGAAGGACTCTCTAATAATTCATTTCCACAAGCCTTATAAAGAAACAGAGACAGTATCAATCCAGACAATCAAAACTAACAATGGAAGAGGCAGAAATGGCATCACATCTTTCTATTTACAAGAAAAGTACAACTGAAAAATTACCATGATTAAATAAAGAAGAAAGTTTATTGGCAATCAGTTATTGTGTTCTCAGTCTGACAGACTGGGTGGATATGAACCTATCTACAATGAAAGAATCTTCTTTGCATCCTTCTTAACTAGGAGTAGTGCTGCATACTGTGTCTAAGACTGTTGTAGACCTACAATATCCATTTAACCCTAAGAAAATTGCAGAGCAGATAGTGACCACCCTTGCTTTTCCAGTCCTCTGTTCTCACCCATACTTCCTTTTCTTTTGTAACTGAAATACTAACAAAGAGAGGAGTAATTCTGTACCTGTCCCATTGCTACCCTCTGTGTTAAGGCCATCAGTGAAGAATCTAGTGTAACTTCCTATAGCAAGCTCCTTGAGCAATCCAGTTACTTCATGTAGCATTTTCCTGTGCTATTTTGAAAAGCATTACCACCAGAAACCAGGAAAAGAGTAGCAGCTTTCTCCCTGGTAAAACTTGCATAGCGTTGCTGAAATCTAACCTCAGAAAAAATGACAAGACTAATATTTGTCAAGCAGAAGCTAGATCTGTACTGGTAAACTGAGCACGACCAGGGCATGTGCTCAAGATGCTGAAAGGTCATTGCTCATATGATTACATTTTTGGAACAGCCTTTGGTATGCATATGATTCACAAACACAGTTTCCCAAACAATCCCCAGATGGCATTTCTCAGGTAATGTTTCCAAAAAGCAGCAGAGATGAAACCATGCCGTTTTGGCATACTTCTCTGGCATAGTCCCTGGGTATTACACCACCAGGGTCACACCTGCACACTCTCATGCCAGCTCCCCAGCAATGTAGAAGGCATGGTATTGTGATATTAAAAAATGTCCCATTTCTGAGATGTCTCATTTTTCAAGACGACCTCACTCAGGCAGTGAGGACCAAGGTGTCTCACCCAGGAAAGAGGTACGTTTACTATCACCCCAAATGAGCTGGGGAAGATGAGAGAAGGATCTTACCCTTACTGAATCATCTCTCATCATACCTATGCTGAGCTTGTGGTTGGACAGTACCACAGAGCCACTACCATACACAGGGGTAAATTTAAAAGTTAAAGCTGCCTTACTCAGAGCACGAGACTGACAAAGTCATTAGTTCAGCACAAGTGGAGTGGGTTTCCACTATACCTTTCAAACTCCACAACCCAGTCAGAGACACACTGAGGCTACAGTTTTGCCTCCCCCTCTCCTTGTCCGACTGAAGCATTTTTGAATCCGAAGATCAGTGCAGAGGTGCTGAGATAAGCCCTTCTGCATGAGCAGCTCAGCAGCCCTCCAGCATCTAGCCTGGCAGAAGCAACTATCTGTTGCTGAGCAGACATCTGATTGATCACTGGTCCACACTTACCAGGTACAGGGGCCAGGATGATACACACCCAGTCTTTCTCAAAGATTTTTTCATATATTTAAATGTAATGTTTATGTAAATAAAGCTTGCACATAATTCAGATTTGTGTTATAGTTTTGTACAAAGAAGTCACTAAGACTATTGTTGGTAAGATAAGAACTGTTTAAGAGTCTGTGTCAGTATGGCACCTGTAAGAAGTATGGATGGCGAGAGCTTTGATTTTGCGAGTTTGTGTGATAAGGGAAAGTGTTTTGTAAAAATCCATCTCTCTAAAGTCTGGAGGGAGAAAATGGAGAGATGTCATTGAGAGGCATAATAGATATATAGAGAGACAGAACAGGAGCTGTGGAAAACCACTAAAAATCAGACAGAGAGAGTTTAAAGTGCAGTGACTGGAGGAAAGAGGAGGGGCCGTGGGTACCTGCTAGAAGTAGATTGGCAGTGTGTGGTACAGACAGGGGACTTACAGACAAAACAAAATGCAGAGAGCTCTGAAAGAGCAGGACTATTTTGCAAATGCTGTGGAGGCAACAATGGTAGGAAAGAATCAGGATCTATACTGTGGTGGTTCCTGGCCCATGAGGTATCATCAACACTGTTGGTGAATGACTCCTCGCTGTTGGTCTGTTTATTGGTGTAAGTGACCTCCACAATCACTCCACCTGTTGTAGACTTGCCAACCCTAAACCTGTTGCCTACTGACCAGTAAGAGTCCATAATAGCAAGGCTACAGAGATGGCAACCATCTTCTCCATGGTGATGGGCTTGTACAATATGGTACTTTGGTGCTGGATGGCAGATGCGAGGTTGTCTGGAAAGGGAAAGTGGGCTCCATCCAAAGGTTCAGTGCCTTGTGCGTATCAGAGTACAATCATCTCCCCTGTAACATGAAGCTTAGCCTCAGCCTCCTTTCCAGGACCAACACCTAAGCTCTGCTTCCTGCAATTGACTTGAGCTGAAATGTCTGCATGCCATCAAGACCCCCTTTCTCTACATAGTTCAAAACCAGAACTAGGTACCTGACCTACATGGTGTGAAGACTATCAGCTCTTCTAGCTGCAGTTTGAAGGAAAAAGTCCCCAGCATGGTCCTGAGAAGGTATCAAAAGCTGCCTGCTATAAGAAGCAGGGCTTCAGGTCCCTGAACATCCTGAAATGGATTGGTAGAAGCTGCAAACAACATGTAACAGCAATTTGTTATACAGAGACTGTAAATCTGAAAGCATAGGTCATGGGGCTTTTTCTTATATACCTGAAGGCATAATGAAGGGATATTCATCAGGAAGATGAAAGGGAACAAGGCATGTATGATAGCCAAACATGTAGATGAGTAGGCACAAAAACCTGTGGGACACATTCTTTTCCATTACCTTTGCTACCTAACACACTGTTGGCAGAAGGACACTCTGTGAGAGACTGAAAGAGTTAATGTCTCAAACATTGAGGCGAGGCGAGGCGCGATTTGCATGGCGACGTGGAGAGCGCGTGGAGGACGCGTGGTTCCAGGTTCCGCCGGACCTCACTATCTATGGCCAGAGGTCGCACAGAGTTGATCTGAGGAAGGGGCTTGCAACCGCCCGAGAGACCCCTCGCAACCACCCCCTCCCCCAGTGCCTGCACAGAAGATTGAGAACTTTCTAGAACAAGAACCATGTAAGTCCTGAAGGGGCGTACCTGGAGGCGGGGACTAGCTTATAAAAGACACGCCCTCCAGGGAACTGCGCACGCGCCCCCCACTGGAGGATTGCCACATCTGTCATCGTCATCGCGGGATCCAAGGGTGGTGATACTTTTTCTTTCTCTTTCCTCCTCTCTTTTCCTTTCCTTTTCTCCCTTCTCTCTTCCTCTACTCTTCCAATATATGTAAGTCTGGGATAAATTGTGACGGGTTGCCCATAAAATAGCTCCATTGCCAAATCGCCTCTGTTCGTTTGTTGAGCTCACCAGTTCGTTAAGTTTGTTCATTTGTTGAATTCACCAGTTAGTAAAGTTGCTGGCCAGACTCTTCCTCTGAGTCATTGTTGTGACTCTACCGACCACGCGGCTCTGCCGAGCAGAGATCGGCCTTTGTCGGTACACAAACGGTCAGGGAATCAAAAAGATTCACCCATCTCACAACCCACCAAGTGGGGCAAGACATTAATTTGGTGTCAGAAGTGGGATAGACTGTTCCTGAGTCATTGTCGTGATTCTACTGACCACGTGGCTCTGCCGAGCAGAGATCAGCTTCGTCGGTACACAAACCGTCAGGGAATCAAAAAGAATCACCCATCTCACAACCCACCGAGTGGGACGAGACACACTCTCACAAGTTTACTAGTGTAGATGTGGGCTGTACCATACCATCTGCCTTCTGAGACAGAGTGTGCACCCTGGCATGTTCGGTTTACTAGTACAGTTACAGACAAAGGGCCCCAGTGCCTTTCCCTCCTCTGCGGAAGGAACCCGAAGAAAAATGGAAAGATTAGCATTTTTATATGAGTTTCCTCTCAAATGGTATGATCTCTGAAGAAATGGAGTGGTATAGAAGAACGATGGACTTCAGACACCATCCCCATACACACAACTGACTGAATCAGGGCAGTCATCTTAGTCCATTAGTATTTTTAGTCCTTTTTAGAGCACCTGATATGTTAAAGATGTGAGCAAAATTCTCCCAATTTGAGGGAGAATATGATAACAGCCCTCTGAAACACTTCATGGAAAGACAGAAAGAAAGAGAAACAGCATAAGCACGTTGTGTGAGTTACAGACGAAAGCAGCCACGGTACCACAGGCCTCAAGGAAGAATTGGTGCAACAGAGTCAGAGTGGAAGAGAGCTGGTGGCACCCCCTTGGGGTGTGGCCTCCCTACATCCACGATGCATGGTTACACGTAATGGGTCTGAACCACCCCATAAACAAGTACAGTGAACACTTTTACAAAATACAACACACAGAGAGAACCTAGCTAAATAAAACCATGTTTTCTTTCTCTTCCTTTCTACAGTTATCTTATCTTGGTCTCACTTTTGATTGTCCTTTCACCGCTTTTCTCTGCAGTGATGAATATCAGCAAAGCAATCCAATTTTCTTGCAATCGCATTTCCAAGTGGATCTCAGGGTGGTCAAATTCTTTTAGTCATGTGTGTTGTTGAGTGCAACAGCTGTCTTTATTTGTGTTATGCCACTGGGCAGATGGCCTTTTCCCAAATCATCCCATATGTATTTGACAAATCATGGAGACATTCGTCACATGCCATGAAAAGTAAGGACTTAGCATACCGAGTACAACTTTGCATCTTATTTTTCACAGTAAAAGGGTTTATTCTGCACTCTTATAGGTTCTCATCTGTTTTCTATAATCAGAAATTTATGCTGCTACCCAGAACATTTGTGTTTTAATCTACGACAAAAATTGTTACTGGAACGCTATCTTATCAGTAGTGTTATTTATACAGTTGTCTGTACTTATCCAGGGCAAAAGATAGATAGCAGCCAAGAAGAAAAAGCAGCCTAGAAAAATAATCATCAATAGAAAATTATCTATGGCCTTACAGAGGACAAAGATGGAATAGAAGGTCAATGAAGTGATAATTTATACCAATGAAAGATAAACCCCACTGAGATTATAAAAGTATGAAGTTTCTGTAAACCATATCTAATGCTTACAAGCGTGTCAAATGTCTCTCCTTGTATAAAACAAAACAGTTCTATCACTAGCTGCAGCACTACGTAGTCTAGCTATTTCCAGTAATAGGAATCATGCTACCAAAGGCAAACGTTGAATGAGACATGAAAATCTAGCCATGGTTCTTGGCTTGCATGGAAGCTGAATGGCAGCATATTTGGCTGTGATTTCTACACAGTATGCTAGATTTTAGACTATAATATTGTTATGCACTCCCTAGAACAGATTCAGAACTGATTTGAAGGGAAAAGAATTGTACAGATGTGCAACAGCTTGATGTCATATGACAACATATGGCATCCCAATGTAATGATCTTTATACTTGTTCTGTTACTGGCCTTCACTTTCTGAACTGAGTTTCACAGGAGCAACAAGGGCACATCAGTGGGGGACAAATTGTTTATCCAAATAAAAAACTTAAGTTGAAGGCCAACCAAAAAGGTTTATGAAATCTTCTTGGATTCACTGATTTGCTAACTAAACTAAAAGAAAGAAATTAAAAGATTCTAAATGAATCTTTCTAAAATGTTTGCACTGAAATGTGTTTCAATTTACTTTTACAGAACCTTTAAGAAAACCATCAAAATTACAATGAACTAAAAGAAAAAATTATTTTCCAGCCTAAATAAAAGAAAACATGTTTTCTAGACCTATTTTCTCCAATTCGTTTCTCTCTTAGACATTATCTTTATGATCGCAATTGCACCCTGCAATGCCTATTTCTCTCTGCCGACTACATAAAAAGTTCAGATGTTTTTACCTCTATTTGGTGAAATGAATTTTTCTCTCTGACTTACGAATAGAGATAAATTACAAAAAAAAGGATACAAACACACTAGTAAATGTAAGTAAGTAGTCTTTTCTTGATATACAAATGATTAGAGAGGTTTTAGCCTTTTTCTGTTTAAGGGCCCAAGAAAAATACTCAGTAGAGCTCTGGACCCCTGTGTAGGAAATGTAAACCTACTTCTTAGTAACCTTTTACAGACCTCTTGTCTGGAGATATCTACAGACCACAGACAGAAAACTGTTGCATTAGAAAAAAGGAAAAGTCATATAAAAACTGTATCGCAATGAAATACACAATCAAGTTCAAAAAGCACAGTTTGGAATGTGATAAGCTTGAAGTATGGAGGTACAATAAGAATAAGCTTTCAAAGTCTGATTACACTGTGAATTTGTTCCTATATGTGCATAAGAGACAGGTGAATAACTGAATTGTGGAGTCAATATGCTACTAAAAATAAATAGTGTGTCAGAATGTAAATTTAGTCACTCAGTAGTATTTGAAATACAAACACGGGACTATGGAAAACTGACCACCTTCAATAAACCAAGCACAAAAACTGTCACTGCTTCACTTGGTGCTGCATCAAATCCACAATCGCATGCAAAGTGTAAGTAAAATGAATGAAAAAGAAAAAACAGTGAAGAGATAATCCTTCGCGTGGCATTTGAAGTGTCCCGTTCTGTGTCCGTTGTTTGCAGTAAATACAGAGAAATATTCTGATAGCCTCCCACATGTTGAATGGGACCTACAGAGCTCCCAAATGAACCTTATGCATTACTGCGTTACCCAGTGTGAGTGAACAGCATAATCTCGTTCCCTGGACTCAGAGGGAAGGCAAGAGGATTCTTTGAGAACACAGTAATATGAGTAACACCAGCATGTCTGTCTGCATCTACTTATTTCCCAAAACAGACTTCCAAAGCAGCAAATTTCTGTACGGCTGACAAAATCTGAGCTTGTTGCAAATGACTGGAGAACGCTATGAAGAAACGAACAGTGATTGCTGCTCAGAAGCCTCATGTGAAGTGAAAGAACAGGAAAAACTGTTTTGGAGAATACCTATACTATCAACCTTTCCCCTTAGTGCACTGTAATACACTTTGGATCCTCTGCAGTTTTTAAATTCCTCTGTCAGACAAGCAAACTAGAGGCCTACAGTTAAATAGCATGAATTCTCTTCATCCTCACATATTATAAATACCATCGATTCATTTTTTTTCAGCCAAGATTGTCTAACATTTACCAGATAGCAAAAACTATAATAAATATTCAGCCTATATTTTTACACACTATACATATTAAATATCATAACTTGCAACATTTAAACGTCACGTAGCAGAAATAATGGTGCATTTAGTCTGAGCTGGACGTCAACTCCATGACTCTATGGATGAGTTCAGAGCACAAGTGTTCATTCTGTCAGTTGTCAGCTCCACGCGTATAACCACATTAACATGTCACTGAGCATAAACTAACATATACTGCCTTTCTTTTGGGCTGTATTAGCTCAGGAGCAGCTCCACAGTAATACTGCCTGCAGATCAAAGCTTGCCTTTGTCCAGCCCAGGTTCAAGTCTAGGGAAAGGAAAACAAGACTGTTCACACTTGTCCATGTGCACATCTTCTCTGGGTCTTATGATAGGATATATTATATTTTAAAAGCTAAAAAAATAATTGATTTCTAATCACTGGCAGTCCTCATATCTGTAAAATGTCACTCAAGATTAATAACCCTGGCTGTGTTTTTATACTAACCTCTCCAAAGTAATGACTTTTAAAAATAGTTTTTATATTTATATTTTTCTCCAGAAACTTTGCTAGTTTTAATTAATAATAACGAAAAAGGAAAAGGATAAAATCCTTGCCTGAAGGAGAAAGCAATTTAAAGTTAATGGCCTTTTAAAAAATTATTGGTGATTTTCCTACAAGACCCAGACAAAATATATTTCAATAACGTTTGTGGTTGAGCTACTTGGTTTTTGTTATTTTTGTCAGCATATTGTTTATATTTCTTCAGACCATCAAAATAATTTACAGCTGCTTCTGTATCTCTGTGTTTGTGTGTGCAGATGTACTGTGATTTTATGTATGCAATTTTGTATGTGTGTGTGTAGTCAACTTTCTTACAGCTTTACAAAACTGTAGTCAATATTCTTACAGTTACAATTTTTCAGCCAAATGGAACTCACAGATGAGACAATCACAAACAAGCAATGGTTACTGAGGGCTACCTTCTTCAAATATATTTAAAATTACTGATGACATACTAATTTCACACATCTTCATATCTTCAGTGTCAGCTCTGCTCTGTATCCTCAGTGGTGTGGTGCTCATTTATGTTGATTTTGTGGATTATGGCATCTCTTCAAAGCTTTATAGCCAAAGTTGGGCTAAAGGGCACTTGGTTGAGTGAGAACATATAATGGTATATGATGTGTACATTTGCTCAAAATCAGGACTTATCTTGCTTTGAGAGCATCTTATAAACTCATGCTGTCCATAAAGAGAATTATGTACAACTCATAGCAACACCCACAAAAAGAAAAAAATCTCTAAGAATGTTCAAGCACTTGAAAAAAAACAAACAGTAGGATTAAGGTCAACTGAATCTTTCTCCTCAGTGCCTGGATATGAGGTGGGAAATAGGTAGCACAGGTGAAAGGTGTTTGATTTAGTGCCTTGCACTAGACCATTCACAGCAACCAGAAATATTGTTTCAATGGAAAATCTTGCTCAGTTCCACCTACATGTGTAGTTGTATATACTTTTTTTTTTATATACTGTGTGTAGGGTCTGCAGGCTGGATGCAGACTTCAGCTTCAGAGGACAGGATATGGCTGCAAATAAATCCATACTGACCATACCTGATTTTTCAGGTCAAGGACAGCCAAAAGTAAACCGCCTGACTCTGACAATCCTTGAGTAAAATACCAAGTCCTTACCAGAAAGCATGGATGTTCCCTAGCTTCTCAGTGAAATTATTGTGGGTTTTCTTATTTTTTAATAGGAAAAAAACAAATGTATTCCCTCATCCCCTTTGCTCTCCCTCATGTCAACCAAGAACCATGTAAAACGAAGCATTTCAAGGTAAAATCTTCCTGTAGCAAATGCCATCTATGGGAAACTTTAATCCAAATGGGTACTTTTTGGTAACATTAGAAGCAGGAGAAAATAACATATTTTAACAGGAAAATGTCAAGTAAACTAAAGTATAGGCAAAGTGACAGTTCAACCTAGATTTGCAATCATCCAAAGAAAAAGGGACTCCCACACAGTTGTGTATCATGGACTCCATTAGAAGAGTGTTTAGCGAACAACATATCAAATTAAGCTTGGATGTGGGAGCCCAGGGTAATTGCAACAGTAATAATCTATATAAATGACAGCTCACAAGGTCAGAAAAATCAGCTGAAAGCTCAGGTAAGTTTGAATCAGTCAGCTTCCTTTGGGTGGAAGTCAATTTACTGTACTGGTAAAGTTTCAGCTCTGTAGTTCTGAGTTTAATGGAATGAGTGTGCTGCTTGCTAGCAAATGAGAAAAGTTACTTGTCTTTTCCTGAACATACGATATAAGTCACAGAAGGAGTGATCAGCCTTCTTCACCAAGAGCCTCATTTCAATGTTTTTCACAAGACAACAGCCACACAAAACAGCTTGCATACCCCTAGGAGCCCCGCAATGGGAACTGTGGGAATAGTTCACAGAGCTCCCTAGGATCCCACCACCTTGCTGAAAAAGAAGCTGGCGTGCAGCTGACCCCTCGCTGCTTTGTACTGCAACAGCTCCTCTGACTTGCCTCTCCTGTTCTGAGAAATATGGATATCACAGCAATATTTTTGCCAGTCATTTGTCCTGACTTGGAAGAAATAACAGTTCAGACACATCCGGCTCAGGAGTCATTGGCTGGACTGTTGGCCTCTCTCTGTTTGACTGCGGGGACCATTTACTTGTGTTCTGCTGGGAAACTTGCGAGAAAAAATTATGTGGGGATCAAATTCTGAAGGTCTCATTTTACTAAAATGTACACAAAGAGAGCTTGTGGATTCTTGCTATTATTTACAGTGCTAAATTTTGTATTCTGAGAGTATAAGCCTCAAATAATAAAGGAAAAAATATTATATTTTAAAATACATACATACAAAATGGCTGTAATTTAAACCATTTCAGATACATTCCAGGATCTCCAAAGTAAATTCTGGCTGTGCAGGTAGGATAAAGTAGACACTTATTCTCAAGCATGATATAGATCTCTAAGTCAAGACAGTCCTCCTAGATGGAAATATAATCTTGAAGCACTTAGTTGCATCATCCAGTGTGAGGCTGCTATACAGTGTTGTTGATTTGTACAAGCTTTAAAACCACTTCAGAGAGCAATCAGGTCCTTTTCCTGCCTTTCCAGCCTTTGCCTCTCTTCCTGTACTCTTTCCGCAGTGCATCAGGACAGCCATTCTTGTTACTATTTTCCTTCTTTTAAAGAGTTTGTAACCTTTATGAAATGCACGCACCCCTCATGTTTTTACACTTCTTTTATCATTATGATGGCAAAGGAGCAATTCCCACATCAAATCTTAAGTCAATAATTAATGAACAGAACCAACACCACAGACTAAGACTAGGAGATTTAGTGACTTCAGCCCTCCAGGAAATGAATCAGCACGATTTGTTTACTGAATTTCTATAATGTTGTTGTGGTACCTAAAATCAAAAGACAAAGGCAGCAGGGAACCTTTATTGGTGTGTGTGTGCACATATATATATATATTCACACATAAAAATGCACAAGATAAAAGTGAAAGGCTTTACTTTTAATGTCTCAGAGCATTGATTATTCTAGCATGCTGAATAATTTGAGTGAATTTGCTTTTTAGTTCTGCTCTGGGATCTGGAGGAAGGTGAGATATTAATATCCTATATAGTTCAAGTCTAACACTGATTAAGTAGGACAACTCACCTCTCTCCCCACATCATTTCCCCCCTGCACTTGAAAATTACCAAGTCTCTGTTGCTGCCTTGCAGGTTGTACACAGGGCCAGCCATTAAAGGGACATTGACACTTTATATAGTTCATCCGCTGGCAATGAGAGTGTGGAAATTCTTGACTTAGTGATTTCAAACAGAAGAAATCAACTGAGCTGTAAATCTGAGGGGTTTCTGCTAATCGTTGCCTTGAAAGAATTCTCATTATAGCACATCTGACAAAGGTATCAGAGGCTTCTAGTAGATTCATACTTTGGCTGTAAATCTAAGCATACAGCCATAGGACAGCTTTTCCTATTCCCTGGTGATAGACCTAGAATAAAGTTACAAGGGACACTGAGAAGCAGAGATGCTGTCATAATATAGTGACCTCAGTACTGTAGATACTTTTAATGTAAAGCACACTTTAAAAAAAACAAAACAAAACTTCAGTTCTTTGATATCAAAAACAACTCCAAAACAACGGATACAAATGTGCAGAAGTGATGAAAAACATTACAGAATGACCTCACAAACTGAGGAAGTTCTGTGTTTAGAATAAATTGCAAATTTTGCCCAGCCTACTTTTTGAAAATCATCGAAGTGAAGAGTTTCTCACTAGGTGTCTGCTGTGAAATGTACTTGAAACTGCCATACACAGTTGAGCCAATGGCAAACCATCTTTTACAAGTATGATACTGGTGGACAAGATTACTGAATAAGAGGGTGCTGAGAGTTTGCCTTTTCTGGATAGGTAAAACTTTAGATCCTGTAACACATTCTTTTTTCTTGTGCAGAGGCAAAACCATCCTAAATTCAGGAAGGATCATTGTAATTGGAAAAGTATATTTCAGACTGCAACCAGTGCAAAGCAAGAGTTCTGTATCATCATCTCCCTACACATATAAAAAGTAAGGGAGGAAGAACAGTATTGGAGTTAAGATTTAATTGAAAGAAGGAGTTAAAACGTGAGGACTCTTTTTTCCATCTTTGCCACATAGCCCAGTCTCTGATACTGTCAGAATAGAAATGCAAGGAAGAGCATAAGAACAGTGTAAACATTTTGCAACACTTTCCTGAATATTATAATAGTCTCAAAAATTTGAAACTTAGTCTCGTGAAACCACATACAGATTCTTCATATGTAGTAACTCTCAATGGATTTCCTTCTCATAACACTACCCAGCACGTCTTTGAACCAGTGTAACTGCCACGTAACCAAATTGTGTGAATAATAAGGTTCTTGGATCAATGCACAATCTAAATTGACTATAAATATGCCACGTGCTAATGATGGAAAATATCACCTAATTTCTAAAATTCTGATCTTTCATTTCTCTATTTCTCTGTAGACTGTGTTCTGAGGTTAAACTAAGTTGCATTTCTTAATAATTTGGTCTCTGAAAATGGAAGGTGCTATAAAAGCAAAGACTTTCTCCATAACTGGTTGAAGCTAAGGAAAAAGAGCCCCACAAATTTGTCCCTACATTTTAAATAGGGCAAAAAAACATTTTAAAGAATTGGGGTAATAGAAAATAGCATTTATTTAGTAACACGCTAAAACACATTAAGATTTGAACATATTCTATAAGCCAGTGTATAGGGCACTCTTCTTTTGAATTTGCCCATCAGGAAATTCAAAGAATGAAAACCAAATCCCCACCTTTCCATACTGACATTTGAGTAATTTGTTTTGTCTGTGATTCACAGCAGCATGGAAAGCCATTTGAGAGATCTGGTCTTCTTTCAGGTGCTAAGAAGGAAAATAAATGCTTATTATTTTCCTCCTAGAAAAAGAAATGTTGCATGCCATGACTTATTTGTTTTCAGTTGGTCATTTCTATCTGTCATTGTCAAGTGCTAAAATATGTTTGTATTTAAAAAAAAAGTTTTGTAAATTTATTAGTATTACAATATTTTTTAAAACTGAATTTCAATGAAAGACTTAGTGCAACGGATGATACTGAAGTACCTACCACATTTCAGTCCTTTCCATCATTTTTACTGATTCAGTAGATAACTCACACTCACTCTAGTGTACAGGACTGGGATGCACATAATTATTTTTTAGGCAAGTAGTCTAAGAAATTTTCATTAGCACGTACAGAAATTATGCATTAGCTAATGATAAAGATAGAAACCTTATATTAAATCCAGACAAGTGATAAAATAAATCCTATTGTTGTAAAGCTGGTATTCAAAATTTTAATATTATTCTGTGATAAGTTGAAGGCATTTTTTGTGCATAATTCATAACAGAGATAAATTACACTAATTTATCTGCTCAATGACGTAAAATGCTAGATGTTTCTCCATTTTGATCTTTAATTTTCTACTTTTATTATTTTAAAATATTTAAAAGGTTAAATGAATTTTAAAATCAGTCTAAAAAGTGAAAATTAATTTTTCTTTGAAGTTTATCCTCCATGTCCCCTCCACTGACAGAACTGAAAGAAACATAAAAGATTTTTTATGAATTTTTTGCGACCTTTTATGGCTCAGAGTTTGGACATAATATTTTTGATAGACCTGAGAGGAAAAGGAGGCAGAGAAAATAATTCTTAAAATAAAACAAAGGAAAAGGGTTCTAAAAAGCGCACTTGCACAATAGTAATCTCATAGTGAAAGTAGTGTGGGTTTGTGTATTTTTATGTTTTGACACATTGCGAATTACACTTAATTTCAAGCGCATGGCTAATTCCATTAAATCAAGAGGTTCATTTGCATGCCTGCTATTACAAATGTACTGTGGAATCATGACAAACTGGTAAAGGTATCAGCAAAAAGTGCATATATCCTGAGCCACTGTTTTATAAGGGCCTATGAAAGATTTAAGGAGACAATGCACAAAACTTTTACCCCCTGAAACTTCCCCCACAAATTTCCCATTAAATGCAGAACCAACAAGATTAAGATTTTGGTCCTTACTTCAGGGGACTCATTTGGTGCTAATAAAACATTTTTTTCCAGGGCAAATACAAAAAGAAGCAATTATATGATTACTATAATCGAAGTTGCAAAATCACGGCATCCTAGAACTCATTCAAATATCATTTTCCAAGGACTGTGTAAGAGTAGAGTGAATGTGGAAGACTAACTTGCATTTTTCTGAATTAATTCAGGGCAAAAATTCTTGTACAATATTTTCATCTTCTGACTGTTTCCTTGAATAGGGTCTTAAGCCTCGAAAGAGAAGACTTGTTCAATCACAAAGTCCTGAAGCATATAAACTGCACACAATCAGATTGAAATAGCACTTTGCAAAGAGCATATAGAATATGCTGCCATGGGTTTATGTCTGTTCATGGAGCCAATGTATTAATACTCTGTGGTAACCACATGAAGTAGGACAGGTAATAAAATCAGTCACCATCTCTAGTTGGACTACAAAATGGCCTTTTACTGTTAACATAGAAGGAAGGTTTCAAATTCCTCCATGCTCACTCAGAAATAACATGGAAAAACTTTATTTCAACATGAATTAAATACCCAACCTCATGAACTCTTCAAGATGCCTTTTACTCTCAATGCTCCATAAATAAAGTCTAGAGAGGGAATGGAGGGAGGTATTTTACATTGCATTACAGTACATGAAGTGGTAGGGTGTTGTCTTTATTACAAGCTATGTAACCCCTATTTCCAAATAAGTTATCTAAATTAAAGCTTAAAAGTCTTTCAGAAAACACCAAATGAGACACAAATGTCTGAGGTAAAGGGCTGGATTTTTTTGCACTCAATTTCTTTTTTTTCTCACATATACCTTGTGATTCTCCTATTTGTTACAGCAATGGACAAAAAGTGAAAGACTCTCTCGCCTAATCCTCTTGCAGATGACAATGACAATGTTTCTGGAGAATGTGATCTCAGCCAACCAGCTTTGCAAGTTTGATTCTTGGAAATGCCAGCATTGAATCCAGATATTTTAGACTTGTCCACAGACTTTAGCAATGTGTTGATCACTCCTTTTACTTTGGCTCATCAGATAATGAACTGAGAAGGAATCAGACTGTCTTGGAAATCCTTTGGTCCTGCCTCTGACCAAAGCTATAATAACTGACAAGTCGATCCTAGGATTCTACGTTCCGCTCATATTTTTTTGGACTTTCTCTTTAAACCTAAATTTATTATAGTACTGGCAGTCTCTCAGAACATGTAACACAATGATGATTCTCACACAACTTTTCAGAATTAAAAGCAATCTAAAGCTAGGGCTGGGAGGAGTTGCAGCACTTTCCAACCATATATTTCTTCAGATATCTTGAATTCTCATCAGGCCATTGAACCATGTTTTGTGTTACTGGGGTGTGGTGAAAAAATAGATACAACAAGGACCTGTTTCTAACTTGTTAGGAGACTTGCTTGCATGCTCCCAGTGTCATAAACTTAAGTTATAAAGTTTAAGATTATTATCCTGTCTTCTTCTAGTTCATGCTTCCCTGGATGCCAAATTGTGATGCTGCAAAGTACACTGCATCACCTTCCCTCAGAATAGTTTTCATCAATGTCTATTTATTGGTCAATATGTGATTTTTTTTTTTTCCCCTTTAATCCTCATGACAGCATCTGGCCCCAACAGTTTTATTTACTTCACGAAATAATGGGTGATAATTGGAAGACAGCATGGTAACTGTACAGTAATGAAACATAAAATCACATCTAGTAAATGTGATTTAAGATATCCCCCCAGAAACCTAAGGAGAATCCTGTTCTCTGGGTAGAGGCCATACAGTTCTAGACAGAACAGTGATTAGGACTTGGAGAGACAGAAGAAAATACTGTTTATGATAAAGGGTTGGGTAAAGGTTAAGTGATGTAAATGTTACAGCTTGTGCTTGATAACAAACAGCAGAGATCCCTGGCATATTCACAAACTCTCCCAAGGCTTGTTAGAAACATTTGCTCTGCAGGTACATTTTTTACAGTCTCAACTGCTCAAAATGCAGCCTCTCTTTCCCAGGGTATTCTAAAAATGTTGTAGTTGTTGACATTACTAAGTGAGGGGGAGGAGAAAATATGGGGACATAGGAGTCTAACAGTGATGAAAATTGTTATCTGCACCATGAACATTTCGTGTCAGATCCACTTAGGATCATCACATGGTTTTTTGCAACACTTTAACGCAGAGATGAGAATGCAGATGACTTTTCAGTAGGTACTTGTAAGTCCCATCACGACTATCCTGTCACTTTGAACAATGAGAAAAGAGCAAGGAAATTTTCAGAGCTTTTTTTTTTTTTAAATATAGACATCAACGTACAATTACAAAAGAAAAGGAATAAACCTCAGCAATAGCTTTGAGTAAGCACATGAAAATATGGATGCTTATCTGACCCTTATCTAAATCTACAAAGATGTCTGGAACCTGATGAAAATCAGGCAAAGCCAGACAGTTCAGGAAAGTCCAGAACCAGAACTATCTGCTACTTACTAAGAGTGCGAATAGGTCATATCCTTTATGAATTAAATTATTTTTGGATACTTATCACTGCAAGATACTTCTTTCAAATGGAGCTAGAGAAGCTAGGAGGCTAACTCCCATCTTTTGAATAGGGGCAGGCTTCTCATGTCCCTTTGTCCCATTCATTTTCACTGGAAATGTAGCTTAATTCTAAAAATTATACAAAACCAGGAAATTATTAAAGAAATGTTTCCATGCTGCACTAGGCAAACCTGAGACTGCTGAAGTTTCCTGTCAGAAAGCAGGGAAATCCCAGCCTTGAGTAAGTGATTACATTCATTTAAGATAAATAAAAGTCAAGCTTCTTTTTCCACACTGCTTGATTCAGGCCGAGATTCCAATACTAGCTGCTACCATCTAACTCCTTTTCTTTTTCTCATTGCTGCTGGGCTGTTCTGAGGCAAATCTTTCTCTGGATTTGACCAGAAATTGTATTTTTAATGTGAGACAACTTTTCTGGCAAAAGCTGAAACCAGCACATTTAAATGAAAATTCAAGTTACAAAATGGAACCAATTTTTGGCAAAAATATTCACAATGCAATGTGATGGGCATAGGACCAGATGCAAGGAACATAACATGTCTGCTGTTTCACAGAAGCTACCAGTTCTTTCCTTTTTCTTGTCTCTCTGTAGCAGAACACTTCTGCCATCTGCTCCAGTCATTAGTGCAAAGACAGCACCAACACGTTCAATTACTGTGTTCTGTCTAACCTTTTGAAATAAGCCGTAATCACCTATAAAATGTGAAAATGTGAAAAAAGTCCTCACCCTGTCTTCTCTTACAGACCTCTGATTAGACCATTGAACAGGACACATTTCAGGCATTATCAGAAGCGCACTTCTCCCTGGATCCCTCTCTCAGGCATAAATTGCATGTTTGACATCAGATTCCCCACCCTGCGTCTGGTAGCTAAGGCTCATTGCAACACTCATACCCTCCGCCTCCTATCCCAGCTGGTTCCCCTTGCCTCACTTCCCCCTCTACTTCGTCTGTCCACAGCTCTGACTGGCAGCTCCATGACACCACATCGTACCATCAGGCTTCTCCTACCTTTTGCTTGTGCCAAGCAGACAGGAATCTGGCTGCTTTTGCATGCTCTAACAACTCTTCCTCTTCTGTCTGGCTTTTGTACAATATGATTTCCCTCCACCTTCTTCCTCAGTGTATTTATCTTATCTCATATTTTTGAGTCACAGGAGTGACTGAACTGCATGAGAAGGGCATACAATTGATGTCTGGCCAACTCCTAAATACTAATACTCTCAAATAGTGTAACTTTAGTCAATAACACAAGCCATTGCCATCGTTCTTGAGAGTTCTGAATTGTTTGTACGTATTAGGTGTTGCCACAGCCAAAGTTAAAAAGATCTTGGGAATTCCTGGTAATTTTTGCAGTGCCACATACTCTGGATATATAGAAAAGCCAGATAGCATGCTTGAACTCAAGTGGTCGATAAGGAGATCTTATTCAAGTAATGTTGTACAGAAAACTCTGTGAATGTGTTTGCCACAAAAGCTTTGACTTTCATAAAGGATCTAAGGAGAGTTATTCACTTCACAGAGACCCCTACAGAACAGCATTTTTTTCCTTCTGCTTTGCTTTGCAGAAGGAAACCACATTGCAATGAAAAAGCTAGTTAGACACACAGAGGAGAAACAGATTGTTTTTCAGAGCCTGCTTGCTAAGGAAGAACGGATTTTCTCCAAGGACCTCATTCTAAGCCAACCTGAGAAGAAAAGCCAATACATCTTAAGTAAACTATAATTTTACTAATTTTACTGTAATTGTCTCTTGAGCTAAAGAAAGAATATGATTCCAAAGTGTTAATCACAAAAAGAATCAGTCCATTATCTATAGATTAAAAAGTAGGTTATTAATTGTTTTTAGGATATTTGGTATTACCTTGGAATTTGTTTTCTTTGTCAAATCTATTGGAGCATGAAGATGAATGTGATTTTGTTTTTAAGGTAAACCTGCTACAATTCTTATCCAGGTATTCTAACAATATTACAGTATGATACCATCCTTCTATCTTAGATCTTTCAGCTTTTCCTCATAAAGAGTCCTTTAAAATTTATCTGCAAAGTCTTCTAATTGGCTCATTGCCAATTCTTTATTTCTTCGTTGGCTCTCCTTCCTTATCTCTCTCGTTCTTCAAACACACACACACACACACACACACACACACACACTCTCTCTCTCTCTCTCTCTCTCTCTCTGTCAGGAGTTAGCTTCCCTCATCTATTCCATGGATGTGATCCTAAAACTCCACTGGTTTCCATTTTGACTGTCAGTGATGACAGTTTCAACTGCCTACTTGTTTGCTTCCTCCAGAATTATCTCCAGTCTTACATGCAATCTGTACATGCAAAAACCCCAAACAAACAAAAAGCCACCCCATACGATTCAAATCTATGAAGCCTCAAACTCCTCTAAAACTATCCTTTAGTAGGATGTTACAAAAAATTTTTAGATGTTAGAAAACTTAACTGTTTGATAATGACTAGACAACAAAGAACTTAGATTGTTGCCTTGAATGCTAATATAAGCACTCTTTGCGTGTGATGTGTTGCTGAAACTTCAGATTCTGCAACAGATACTGCCTTATGATATCACGCCTGTTATTCAGCACACCTGAAGCCTTTGCTGTTAAAATACAGCTGTCGTTACATTTTATACCTACAGCTCTGTCTTTTCTTTCGTTCTCCTTATTTTTTATGAGACCAGCATGACAAAACTGATCATCCACCAAATATCCTCACTTCTTTCCAAGATTGCAAGTGAGATTTTAAAATCCATAGATTTTAAATTAAGCTGGCAGGGAAATCACAGAATTTCAGATTATGCCAGAATTGAAGGCATATTGTGATATAATGTTTAATGGCAGCATCACAAGAACTCTGTTTTTTTCTGTGTGCTGTTCAAATACTTCTGTTCTCCCAGAGCGTCATACGATGGCTCTCAATGAGAATCCAACAGCATTGGTATAATAAGGATGCTATCCAGAGATCTGTCCCCATCAGTTTTGGAATATTATCACACAAATTCAGGAAATGTAAAAGCGATGTATTCTTGTTTGAATTCCTCTTTGGACATAATTTCTCCTCAATCCTAGAGCACTTCTCAATCTTTTAAGGTACATTTTTAACATGATAATTTGACTTTCCAGCGCATATTCTGGGTGAAACACAGGGAAGTCTGTACTTTGCTAGCTACAGTATCACATTAAAGACCGGTTAGAAAAGGAGAAAATTATGCACAGTATGGTCAAGAGTAAATCAAAACTTAAGCACAAGGAAGTAAAATATTCTGATTACAATAAACTGTTTTCATTTTGCAAGGAAGACTGTTATGGGTAATACTGGTGTAAAAGTTCTTGTGTTTTGTGGTGTCTCATTCAGAAAAACATGATGCAATTTGTAGAAATCAAATCAGTTAAGGTGTTAGAAATATTTCTACCCTCAGCAATTTCTCACCAGTTTAACAGTCTGCATCCTACATGGAGCTAAGCCATGATATTTCAGATGCAGGAATTGCTGCAATAGTTATTCTGGGTATTATTCATTAGGGCACTGCTGAACGTTATGTAAACCAAGATCAAATTCCCTGCCTGAGGTAACAGCAAATTCCTTGCTGTTTTCAGAAAGTCAAACAAACATTTCTGAGGTACAACTTGTGCTTATATTAGAAAGAGACAAATTCATGAAGATTTCTGCTGAGCTGAGCCATCATTCTCATAATCCTCTTCCCTCCGGTTACATCCAAAGTAGACTTACATTTTGACAAGATTTAGTTTGTTCTTATGTTGTGATGAGAGATGCCAGATTCAGTCTGGAAAGTGGATGGAGTCAAAATGTATTTGGATTTCTATTTCTCTGAATGTTTAACCTTTTCCTGGCCAAAATTTTGTCCAGTATACTTTGGGGATTGGGATCATTTGGCAGAGATTTCAACATATCTTCGTAGCTACAAAAGGGACATCAGATATTCAGAAATTCTTTACGTATGACTAGTAAGAATGCAAAAATTAGCTTCACAGCTCATGCACTTAGCCCTGGAGTAGACCCCTTAAAGAAAAGCAGCTGGCTTTGCAGTGAACAACAGTATGGTATTGCTGTGAATCAGTCTGGATTCTAGATCAAAGTTTAAAACAGGCACCTGACCCAGAGGAAGGGGGGAAAAAAGGTTTCTTTTTAGGTAGTTAAGTATAACAACCAAAACCATCCGAAAAAGAGAGACCCTTTCCCTAAGTCAATAGCAGTTTTGAGATGATAGGCACTAGTGAATTTTGGCTACCCTTGCCAAATCCCAGAACAAGTGTCTCCTCAGTAAATTGTTAGCCACCCACACAAAGTGACAGCCATTCACTGAGCCTGAAGACCAGAGAGCGTAGTCTACAGATTAATGTGTTCTGGCCACATTGAATTTACTGAGAATCCACAGTAGTTCCAGCCTTCCCTGGACGCTACTACTGACTCACTGCTCAGTAGACCAGCAGGGGCTAGTTCTCCAGAGACCATAGGGAAATGGCTAAGGTTCACCCTGGCAAAATTCCCAGGCATTTAAAGGAGATATACCCTTAAGATATACCCCTTATCTAGAAATACATTCTTTAGAGAGATGTTGTCTAGATAGAATTATAGCTTCCCTAGCGGCAGATTACAAAATTCTTAAATTTCACTTTGTCTACAGAATTCAGATAATACTTCTTATTTACCACATCTTTTCAGAGAACATCAGTCCTGTTGAACATATAGCCCCAATGGTATAGTGAAGGGCAGGCAAAACTAGGCAGAGTTTAAACACTCATGATTTAGGCAATATACAGTTTAGCTATACCTCACTGCCAAGGTTGGATACATTTTACCTACTTTTTCATTTAACATACTGTACTGTAAAGAACATTATCCCTAGTAGGAAGATAATTAATTTCTTTGTCTATAACAGCAATTTAGTATTCTAGACTCTTCCCAAGAAGCAAACAAATCCATGTGAATCTCTCAGGATCATAAGCATGACATTGTCATGAGTTAGATACAGATTAGGTGGATCATATTAGTCAAATGACCATGGCATTTTCTGAATTATGGCGTAAGCATTACTGAAACATGTTGGCAGTGTGTCTGATTTTAGTGCTTTTATCCTCTTCATCTCATTGCATTGTGCTTGCACAGATACTCCATTAAGTCATTTGCAGGGAAGTGCCTAATTTTAAGAGTTCAAGGTGACTAACAAGTAGTTTTTTAAATATATATGGATCTTAAATATCCAAACATAATTTCCATGATACATTTATGCCACATAAGCAGCAGTGTTAGGTGTTGGTTAGATTTGGTTGAGAAGTCCCAATACCAGCAACAGAAGGAAGTACATTAGCCAGGCCTGCTGAGACACCCTGAGGGGGACACCCTCAGAAGCTGCTGCACACACTGCCCATCTGTGATGAACCTGGGATGTCCTAACAACATCTTAACAACAATGACATTGTCCTTGAGTAGCCATTGTCATCACTTCCTTCTACACTGTTATCAGAGCTGCTGTTTCCCGAGACATGTAATGTATCTTTTCTGAGTCTGGCTTTTGTAAAATGTCAATGTGTGGCCCTCAGAGCAAGAAAAGCTGGCTTCATCTGAGTAACTGAAAATATAATGGGCCCTGCTTAAAGTGATACTAGATTTTATACCTGGAAAACTCTTAACGGATTGTACAAAACACACATACCCATGCCCCTGCAACTACTACTACCACAATTATTATTATTTCAGTGTTTTCCTCTCAGCAGAATGAACTGTGATAAAACTACAACAGAAATAGCAAAATATGATGTACAATTAGTCACCGAAGGCCATATTTTTTCTGCCATCTTTGACTACTACTATAACCATAAATAAAACCAGTCCCTGGTTCCAACAGGAAGCATTACAGCCTTGCTGCATCCACATTGCAAAAGTCTTTCTTTCCCAGAATATGGTAGCAACTTCTAAACTGATTATTAAGAATCATGCTTGCCATGTCCTTTCCCCCAGAATTCGACACTGCTTGGGAGAGCACCAGTAGGCACAGACAAAAACTACACACCAGGGATCCTGCTCCCCATTGAACCATAGGAGCAATTGTGGTACTGTGGTCAAGTCCATTAAGCAAGTACGTTGTTCAGTTTAGCAGCAGATGCAGTCTTTAAATGCTAAATTAGGTGCTGCAATGTTTAACATTAATTACCTAGTCTGTGCACCTTCTTAGGTAGTTAATGGAGATCAAATTAATTATTTAATATTTACTGTTTCTCCCTAAATCTATAAATGTGCAAAAAGCTAAATATTGGGCTATTTTACAATGAGAGGAACAGATTTTCAGAAAAGCTTATCAAGTATAATACAACTGAATCTTCCTAAAGTAAACAGATTTCATTGGAAGAAAATACCTGTCTTGATTAATATTAATATAACATTAAATAAGGATAAGTAACAATAAGCCTTTTCATCAGTACAACTCAAATTGTCTTTCAAAGGAGATAAGGATCACTAACCACCATACTGAGTGATGTCAAGCAGCTTGCTTTAACTCACCCAGTAGGCCAACGTGCAAGCCAAGAATAGAGTTCAGCTCTCCTGGGATGCAGTCCAATGACCTGATCATTAGGTAGTGCCACCTTGGTTTCATGTTAGCAAATTACAACTTTCTCACAACCCCAATCACAACAAATTTTCCGCCAGAATGATATAATTTTAGCCACATTTCCAGCAGGACTTAAAGCAGGTATATGTGCAAATCTAGCTTCAACCTAATCTGAACATACTTTCAAAAACAACTTTAAAAAAAAAATCTAAGAATTATAAAATTTCCCAAGTAAGCTATTTGGGAAGTAATTATTATTTATAATTTTTAATCCTAACACTTTTAGAACAATTTATTTTTTTAAATCTATTTAATGAAAAACCTTGTAATCAACCCAGGCTGTCAAGAAGACAGGCTATGTCACATGAAGTCATTTTCTTCCATAAAACACTTCCCAATCTGCTGTGGATTTGCCTGTCTGTAGATGTTAACGATAGGAAATGTCAACTTAAACATATTTTTCTGCCTTAAAACTGCCAGATGCCAGAATGTGCTTAAATAAAATGAAAGCTCTGAAAAGAAGGTAACATTAATTTTAAATTCCCAAACCCAGCTTACTTTCATTGATGATCTGGGAAAGACATGTAGTGTACATAAATGCACTGATTGATGTTGAGAGATACCAAAAATGGCCTCATCATATCTGACTTTTAAAAATGAAAACTTTTTCATAAAAATAATTCAAGTCGTCTCCAGCTGAGGTCATACTGCGCTAATAACATTCCACATAGTGAGTTGACTGATTTCTGATCTCTTCAGCTTTACAAAGGCATAACCTCTAGAATACATTGCAGTTATGGAAAAGCAATCTGTTCCCTCCAAATCATGTGAAAGCCATTTAGAAGCAAACAGAAGATAGTTCCATATGACAGGGAGATCATTTGCACCAGGTGGAAAATTTGCTTAAATCACTGAAGTTAGTATGCCAGACACATTTACAGGACCTTAGCAAAGCTGCCTAAAGCAGGCTCTGCAACAGGGCATGGATCTATCTGTTCACCAATACTTCTATGTTGTCTTTATTAAAATTTGAATTTATGTGTATTTTAAAGGAATGGTAGGTATGATGCTAGTCATGCAAGTGAAGGACATCACAACCTTTCCATAAATCACCACAGAATGAAACTCTATTTAAATACAAAACCATAACCTTCCTGTGACCTCCCCAGACACTACAGCTCCTCAGAGCATCACAATGAAGAAGACTTGAGCTAGGACTTACTCTACTAATCACAGAACCTGTAATATTTACGGGTATGCCTATGACACTATACAGTCTGCTTCTGTTCTGAGCTTTCAAAAACATTTGCCCAAGACTTATCTGATCAATACCTCTTATTTTCAGAGCCATGCTAACAGGTCACTTTTCCCTTGTAGACCATTTGGTAACATCTGCAGCACAGGTAACTTAAACATCCACTCTTTTTCCTTCCTCCTGAGCTTCCCTCTCACTTCCTAAGGCTTCCATGTGTTCTTAAAAATTCTTAGACCTTGTGCTTGAAAGTGATTTCCTTTGAAACGGGAATCACAGCCATTTGCTCGTAGCCATCCTTCCCCTAACATTGCCAGATATGACAAAAATGTTCTATTCAGTAGCAGTCAGTAATTTAATTAGCTTAGTAAGGTCTGAGTCTCAGGCTTCTACAATGTTATTTCATCTCATTGATAAATTTCAACCTTGGTCCTTTCAATCAATGACTTTAAAAAAAAAAAACCAAGGTTGGCAAAATATTTTCCATTTTTCATATTCATTGTACTCACTGTTTAGCTTTCACATATTTTTGTTTGCTTTTATTATGTTTGTTCATCATTTTTTGCTTACCAACATGAACTTATAACCTTCTACAAAATCTGAGAGGGAAAAGAAAAAATCCATAAAGAAAAAATAATTACTATTTTTTAATCACAGCTAAAAATATTAGATTTTCCAGCTAAATTATTTTTTCTATTGATTCAGATTTTCAGGATCACCAATTACTGAAGTAACCACCAATTACTGGTCAAAATTTGCTTTCAAGAAGAAATTTTATAACTATGAATTTTTGTTTGCATTTAGAGTAAAAAAATGTCCAAATGTTAAGAGTTTTCCATAGGTCAGAAAATTTATTTTCCAGCCATCTTTCCTCATGGATGCAGTCAAGCTACCTTTTAGAGCCACTAAAAGTTTGCTTGATTTGTTAAAGAACATGAAAGTGTGTGCTTGCTTACCACTTGGGCAGGAGAAATCACTTTGCTTATTTAAATCTCTGTTCTTACTGATGGGATTTAGTAAGGGTCTGCCTGGACATGAGCAATTCCCCCATTCAGAGGTGAATTCATTAAAGGTTCTGGGCTTAGAAAGAAGCCAAATGCAAACTTCAATTCCTTTCATTTGATTGGTGAAACATACATCATGAAGTCTTTTCACTATTTCCTGAAAAAACTTAAAACTGAAACCCTCTGGGTGAGGGAAGGAAGTGCCACTGGGCAGGGGTACAATTCTTGCAAGTGGTAGAAATGATAAGGCTGGTTTGCAAATCTTAAGATTGAAAGTAAACAAAATATTCTAAGGAAGGCAAGGAATCAAAGAAGCTTCCCAAGCAGCTCCTATAGTTTGTAGAACACTGTTTTCTTTACCTCCAATTTGGCCCACAATTACATGCCTTTGACTGTTAAGTCAACTTCGTCAAGGAATGCTAATTTGAAGACAGTGGACGCTACTGTCCAGGCCTGAAAGACATCTACAGACGCAGCTCAGGAAACATAGCTAGGATACTAATGTAAAGAGGAACATGCCAGGCATTTAAAAAATAAATAAACAAAGTAGAAGAAATAAAACGTCCCTTGAAAGACAACACAAGGGTATTAGATTTAGTGAACAACTGTACCAGTCAGACAACAATTCCAGGAAAGCATGGCTCAAACTGTATTTCCTATTATGCAAGAACAGGTGCAATTATAAATAAACAGTACTTTTCCCCATACTGATTAAAGCATTTGTTTTTCTATCACAAAGCCAAAGAAAGTAAACAGACCCATTTTTAATGCAGTACATAGGTATGACTTTACAGTGCCAATAAACTTGCAGTTTCCTTTTAAGATCACAAATGTAAGACATAACAGATGCAAGTTACACTATGATTTGTCAAAAATAGTTTGAGCCACAAGTGTTGAGGAAAAAAAAAAGTATTTTTTCACAGCTTTTAATGGCAATGATGTCCTGTGTACACAGCTGGCTGAATAATGAACTATACTTGTGAATAATTACCCCATCATTGATTTGGGTTTTGGTTTTTTTTTCCCAGCAGCCCAAATTCTCTCCCTCTAATGAACTTCTGATTCAGCTTGAAATAGAAAAAGCAATGTGAATTATTTTCCAGATGGAACGTGAGGATATTTTTATGGACTGGTGCTGAAAGAATCCAAAATGTCTCAACATATGTTTACAGGAGAGATGCTCTTACACTCTGAGAATACTGAAGAGGGGTTTGAGAAAAAAAGGAATTTATGTCCAGATGGAAACACTCATGCAATTTTTAAATTGCCTTGTTCTTCCCTGCAAGGCAATTCAAGGCAATTTACTACTGGACAAAACCAATACATTTAGTCCTGAATCAGAAAGTTACCACAAAGCAGATGTGCAGTTATTTTCTGCAGTAGTTTAACTCTACTAACTTGTTTGGTGTTCAGCTCCTTATCCAGCCTATAGGTAACATAGGCATGAAGAAAACCTCTTTGATTTTTCTGGTAAGTTATTGGTAGTTGATTACCTATGTTATTATTCTTCCCCTAAAGTATTCATACCTGTTGTTTTCCTGCTCAGCCTAATGGTCTCTATGATTCCTATTCTGAAGGTCTCACTATGAACTACAGGAGGTGGCAGGACACCTAACTTCAGATGTTGAGGACTCTGCTAAGCATTTGCATTTGCAGATGGAGGTTGACTTTTCTGAGTCCTTATGCACACATTTGTGAAGTCTACATAACAGTTATATTGGTCTTTACAAGTATCAGGCTGTCAATGGTATGATCCCAGCATGTTCATTTCCATATTCCTATATTATTATTGACCTACGTAACTACTGAGCTACCTATGGTATTGGTTAGAGATTGACTGGAGAGACAGTCCAGAGAAAAGCTGAGCAGCAATACAATTATTCTTTACTTCTCTATACACCCATCCTGGTACTGATTATTAACAAGACTATATTTGTGGAAGCCCTAATTATGCTCATCTGTTTACTAGCCTTTGGCAAACTAAGCAAACCTGACATAAACAACTGGAAAAGAATTCTGCAACAACCCCAGGATATAGCAGTCATTACCAAGTGTTAATGCACTGGTGACCTTGCATTGCATACACTTACAATCAATATTATGCAATTATTCAAAGTCTTGCTTGCTTTTCCCTTCTTAGTTAAAGCATTTTCACTCTGATGTGGTTTCAAGACTTCTGACAGCACATTAGTAGGTGTACTTGATTTCTCATTTTTTAAAATGTCATTAAGCAGATTTTTTTCACAAAATAACCTAGAAAATACAATCCCAACCAGTTTTTTTTACACTAGGTGATCTCAGTTTTTTGGCTAAGGCCAGTGATACACCACAAACCAACCCATTACACAGAAGTGAATAAGCAGAAAGGAAGCTTGCTTTGATTTGCATTTTATTCATGTGATGTTTAGCTGTTAGAACTCCTAGAAAATCCTCCCTTACTACCTTTAGCCCCCCACTTAGCTGCGAACAGCAGGATGTTAAGGGGAAACAGAGTAAGAGTTACTGGTAGGAAGCATAAGCAGGTGGTTCTGCATCAGGCAGATATCATTAGGCTATAGTGAGGGTTAGGGTTCATATACTAAAGACTGATGAGCTATGCTTATTGCTGAATCCTGAAGGCTCCACAAGTTTATGGTGAGGGATGCTATCAAAGGGCTTTTTGCAAATTTTCTGATCAATTTCTATTAACATATGTTTAGGATCAAGATTTTACTTTAGCATGTCAGGACCCGAAAAGCTATGTAGATTGCTGGATCATGTAAACCATTAAAGCCAATGTCAGTAAATACCGATTTTATCTAGGGGATAGAGTATATATTTGTGCCCTGTAGTTTGTCCTAGTCTATGCTGATCAGCAGCAAGAAAAAAAATAATCCAGATTTCACTTGTTCATAATCAGTCCCATGTCTACATTTTACAAAATTATTATAAAGAAAACATCAGGGCATCCATTCAGCTGTGCCTACATGTCAGATAAACGTCACAGAAGATAGGGCTTCACAGATACACTGCAGAGATGTTTGAGAAGACATCTAATTGGAAATGTCAGGGGGTGTGGATTTTTTTTTTGTTTGGTTGTTTTTTAACTGTAAAAAGGACAACTTTCTAAGATGATAAAATACTTCATTCATGTAAGCTCCAGATGGTTTGTTTTACCGGGGGGGGGGGGGGGGGGGGGGGGGGGGGGGGGGAGGGCAGGGATATTCAGATCAGGCTTGACAATTTGTTTCTTTTTATTTAAATAACTGCACCAATTTATTAGTTCACGCTACTGTAACTCCACTGACATCAGTGCAGTTTTTCTTAAACAGCAAGGTGCCAATCAGGTCATAAAATACTATCAACTCTCCCATAGATGGAGGAATGATTTGTTGGGTTATGCTGGAAAATCGAATAACCCCAGTAATACAAGTACTACAGAAATAATGGGAAAGCATATTACAGAGGATCCCCATGTAGTCATTCACTGGTGTTTATTAGTCTGGACGTATTATCTAGTGAGCTAATGGTTCCTCTCTGATTCACATGAATGTGTCCTGTTTCTCTGTATTCTTGGTCTGAGGTGAGCTTCTTAGCTCAGTTGCAGCCCCAAACTTCTGGGCCCAGTTTCCCATATCCAAACTAATATATTGTCTTGACATCTGGAGTATTAAAAGGTAATGTAGTGATAACTACAGCATACTGATAAGTCCATGCTAAATCCAATCGGTCTTCACATGGATCGACACAGGGGTGTCCCTACACCATCCATAGCATCTCTAACCCTGGTAACACGGTTCAGAAATGCTCAATCTGCTAACTTAGACCTAGTAGGACTTACCAAGTTTCAGCTTTGTGCTGTGCAATACCACATAAGCTGCTTTTGGATTTGCTGGTCCTGGAAACAATCTAGCCACTTCTATGGAGGACTATGCCTAAATTAATAAGCCTACCTAAACATAACCTGTCTCTGCCTGGAGCCAGCTTGGGTTTTTCTGCACTTATAAACAATCTATACCTCATTTAAGCAGCTCACGGATAATGGAGATTATGTTACATACTGTCATATATTATATGAGGGTATCTAGGCACTAAAGAAATTGGCACCATGTGAGATTTTATATAACCTATGAGATTTTATGCAAATATCATTTTACTGGACTGGGATTCAAGTGGATGACAAGTCCGTTTCTGTCATGGTCTTACGATTGAAAAATTGCAGCACTGAGTAAAACAGATTACATTTAGCTGTTATTTTCAGAGGTGACATAGAATTGCTTTATTTCACAATTCACAAACTTTTACATAGAAATCCTTTGCTTTGTCTCTGACTCTCTTTGGCGTACAGACAGTTTCTCACTATGTATATGCAAAAATTATTATCTTGGAGGATGTTTGTACTGCACAGAGGACCCAGTCTTTCACTCATATATATCAGTACACTCAGACAGAAAGCTGAGAAACACTGAAAGGAAAAGGAAGATTATTAATTTATTCTAGACTTTATAGTGGTGTTCCCTCCAGCAAAGATGCATTTCTAATACCAAAGGGTAAATATTTCATTTCAAATGGTTCTTGTTCTCAAGTCATCAGTTAGATATACAGTCAGAATTCCACCTGAAGTACCTGAGCAGTGCACACACATGTTTTCCTATGAATTCAGGTAATTTACTCCTTTTCCAGCTCTGCCTTATGCTGAAAGCCAAGTTTGAGAATTTATATCAAACAACAGAAAGTGACATTCCCCTTGTTTTCTGTGAGATGCCTTTTCAATATGAAAACAAAGATCAAACAAATATTTCAGACTCTCTTTTCTCTCCAAGAGATCATTTGGCTTACCTGGCCAAATCAGTTTATATAACAAGACTTTGCGATATATGATAGTAACTTATTTTCTTTGGAATGAGGATATGAAAAAGCATTTTTAAAAAGAGCCGAGGTTAAGATCTTTTTATTCAAGTAAATATTGAACACATTCCTAAGAATAGCCCTTCAGATCTGGAATAGGTTCAAGAACAGTTACTTAACAGTCTGAAGAACAAATAACTCTAAGTTTTGATTTTGTAAGAAAAATGTCAAAAGGCAGACTGAACTTTAATCATATGACAGCAAATGCCTTGGGCTTTTTTTGGTTTTAGGTTTTTCTGGTGGAGGGAGAAACCTAGGTAGTGAGGAAGAATACTTAGCAGAAGTTAAATAAAACCAGAACTGAGATCAGTTACTCAGAAGCTCTTATTTGATTGTATTTCTATAAGGGCAGTAACCAAAAAAGAGCCCAAACCAAAATTCTTGTTCAGAGCAACACAGAGACAAGGGAACACTAAATCCTGAGATTCCCAATAGCATTCAGAGGCCACACTTCTAAAGAGTGTAGGTGGAGTTTGTGCCAGAATTCTTTTGTTGTTTGCTTTCAGACAAGTGCAACTCTGGATCTAAATTTCACTGCTGCCTGAAAGATGTGGGCAACCTATTGAATACTGAGCAGATTACCGGCCTCAGATTCCAGCTCTGTAGCCCAACTCTGTCTTTAAAACAAATGACGTAAACCGAATATACAAACACACCAGTGTACAAATGTGTGTTCCTTCTAGAAAACAAAGTATACTTCCATAAAAACAATCTTTTGCATGTTTTGCATCCTTCCTTTCTGAAAATCCCCACCTGTATCTTTTCCAACCCACTTTTTTTTGCCTCCCTTAGCACCAAAGACTCCCCAGTTTCTTCTGTAGCAAGTACACACAGTCAACAAGACCTGACAGCGTTAAGCAGTAGTGTCTAAATGGTATCTGCTGAATACAATGGCATGTGCAGGCACAATTCAGCGTACAAATCCGACGATATCACACCCAATATGCATGCTTATATGTGTCCTTCTTTCAACCAATGAGTTTAGATAGTTAGTATTAAGATCACTCATACTGTACACAGAAGACCTTCGTTCTAGCTACTGCCAAAATGAAATACCTCAAGCAAAAAATACAGTCAAGCTCTCCCTCCTCTTTGGTCAGTACAGTGACTACTCAGCTCTAGTTCATTCTGCTCTTTCAGTGATTATCAGAGAAGAAGGACTGAGAGAGCTCAAGTCAGACTACACAGCCTGAGTTTTTCATCATGTTCCAAAACAGTATTCAAGTGCTTTCCAAGCTGCTGAAAGAAACGGAGGTCTACCCTTCCTCAGCCTTTTCCATAGACTAGCTCTTTGGCCTCCTCACTCACTAGTCTCCTGTGAACCTCAGTGCCTAACTCAGAGGATTTGAGTTCTGCAAAGTGACAAGGCTCCTTAAACGTAGGTGTAGCTAGAGTGAATACCTTAGTCCTCCTGAAAAACCTTCCTTTGGCAGAGGAAGAGGCTTGCCTGTCTCCACAGTCATTAGGCTCTACTAGAGTGGGATAAGAGGCACACAAATCAAGTGACTGTACAGTTAGCTGGGATGCCCTCACTAAGAATCAGTAGCTGGTGCTCCACACGTGCTTCTTCTAGATGAAGCAAAGTACATCTCTAAGGTGATACTTCTAAGAACAGCGTGGCAGCAACAGAAACACCAGCATGAGAGATCCCAGGAGCAGAAAAGGTCTCTTCCTTACTTTAGGTGTCAAAATGAATTACATTTATTTGCAGTTAGTTTGACTCAAAGATGCAGAATAGAAAAAGCACTGCTCTGTGTTTTTATATGCGAACTTTAAATAAAACTGTGATTCATTAGTGCTGTTTCAAACTGAAAATAGGAAAGTTGGCAGACAAACACAAGTTTCATAAGTGAGTTGTAATCTAAAGCAAGTGAGAAATCATAGAATCATAGAATCACAGAATCATAGAATGGTTTGGGCTGGAAGGGACCTTAAAGATCATCTAGTTCCAACCCCCCTGCAATGGGCAGGGACCCCTTCCACCAGACCAGGTTGCTCAAAGCCCCATCCAACCTGGCCTTGAATAATTCCAGGGATAGGGCATCCACAACTTCTCTGGGCAACCTGTTCCAGTACCTCACCACCCTCATCCTCTACCACTTCACTGATCACAGAGAGGGCCTGAAGAAGATCAATTCTAATCACAGCAGGTCCTAAACTAAATGCTTCCCTTACAGTTAGTTTCCTCAAATTCTTCCAACTACCTTTTTCCTATAGAAGCTGAGACAGAATGACAGTAGCTTCTTCTTTTTCCCAAATTCAGTAACACAAGCTTTTGAAAGAGCAGTACATTGTGTCCCCATTCAGACAGACTAAATTATATAAAAGTCCAGCATAACTACTACCAATTTTGTTTTTAAACTCACAAAATCCAAAGAGAAGTTGTAAGCTTGCTTTGGTAAAACACTAATTACTTCCATATGGCTCTGAGATACAATGAGCACACTCTATGCATGGAGCAGCATCTACCACAGGAATAATAAAATATGAAATCATATTTATTATATAAATATAAAGCTGTACTATTAATTACAATACATATTATGTACAAATTATATAAAACACAAAGCCAAATGTTATTACATGAAATTACATTTGAAATATCAGACACTTAAACATTAGTAAATGTGGGTAATCAAGAAAACAAAAAAAAATTTTCTTGTCTGTATTAAAATAAAGAAGTTTTATTTACGTGACCACAAGTTATTTCAGGGGTCTGCCTCATTTATTGTATGGGTGAACAGTGTTTAGCTGGGCAGCTATCCAGTATTTTGTTTACACTTGGTTTTGCAAGCTTGGTTTATAGCCTACAATTCAAACACTCTTGTGAAGTCAGAGCTACTAATTTCAGTGAGGACTTTTCTGTTGTTGAATATGATTACTTCACAAGGAAGGTAAAGGGATATTATACCCATAAAACTAATAACAACAGCAACTATTCTTATTGGCGACTGAGTGCAAAACCACTAGTACTTAGGATAATTCAGGAATCCCACTTTAACATATCTATAGCCTGATTTTTCAGAGAATACAACATATTTTGTGATCTGTATAATCAAAATTCTAACAAACTAAGCAAACTGAAATTCAAGTCCCTGCTTCAAAACAAAGTAGTATAATTTCTCAGCTAATCAGTTCTTTAAAGGTAGCCAAAAGTCTGTTAGCAAACCAAAGTTAATGAACAATTTAATTATTTTTCTGAATGTATTGAAATAGAAAAGCAGCACAGCACATTTTAAGCCTCAAGTCCGCCTATGCTTTAATTGAGTAAAAGAGCTTCCTACAGTAGAAAATGCCAAAAATGCTTTAAATGTGGGAACTGCACTGCTCTAAATATGGGCATCTGTGCTGTTTATAATGATGGAAAATATCCAGGTATTCTTTGGATTAAGCATTAGAGCAGTTTAGAGTGCATTTATGATAATCCACTGAGAAAGTCTGGGTTTCCCACTGGCACGAGAAATAAATGCAGACTGCAAGCTTTTACTTGAGGAACAAAGCATCAGTTTGTATTATATCTAGGTTAAAAGTATCCCTAGAAATGGCTATAGTCACATGACACAAGTCATCTGAAAGAAACGGTAGTAGGCTTTATAAACTATTATTGTTTTTCCAGTCATGGGAATATAAAGTAACATTTCTGAAGTAGAAGGAAACTTTAGTGTTTGCAATGCTATAAGGAAATATAAGGAAATGCTGGCAAGACCCGAGTCCCTTGTTGGAGTAAATGTTACTTGAGCTTTGTGGCAGAATACTGCAGTGAGCACTTTATTTCATACAGCTGTTTCTTTTATGAATTAATGTACTAATACTAACATTTTTACTATTCCTTTTCAAAGCTGAGCCTACTTCTCCCCATTCTTTCATGCTTTCAGAGGTATAACTGCTCGCTTGAATTAAAAAAAGGTAACTCCACTTTTTTTTTAAACTGCTAAAACTGACTAAACAGTCATAAAACAGATAAAGCAGATGAGATGAATTAGGAAGAACAGAATAAAGTAGGTGGATTTGATACTCTCTCCTTTGAAAATACAGTGATTGAGTCAGGGTCCAAATTTGACATTAAAATTGTTAATTAAAGATGTAAAAATCCCCCAAAGATTTCCCCACTAATACAATTTAGACTTGAAATTTGAGTGTTTTGTTACAAACATTATTCATGTCAAAACTCCCATTTTTTAAATTCCAACCTAAACTTCTGTTTGATTTTTTTTTAAAAGGAGTTAAACTTTCTTTTCTCTCCAGTAGTTCTGCAAAGTTTCTGTGCAGACAGGACTTTTGATATTCCATGTTTTTGCAATGAAATGAAAAAATGCTACAGCTTTTCAGACTTTGCAATATTGGTTTTGACAAATTATAGTACTGTTTTTCAAATCATTTTGGTGCAATCTCATTTCTACATTCCTGAAGAAGTTCACTTTAACATTGCAAATGTGAGGTAGGGTACAATACCACAGCACACTCATTCAGACATTTTTATAGGCATGTTTGTTATAGGCATATAGATATTTTTAGGCATAGTTATTTTACAGTGATATATCACATGAAATTTAAGGAAACCATTCACATACAAAATACAAATACTCTTCTTTTCATTAGGTAGACTCTCTCTAAGTGAAATAAGTAATTTGAAAGATTTTTTTTTATTTGATCCTTTGAAACAAAGACAGATAGCTGGTGACAGCTGTTTCTAAACTCACATACTACAATCATGCTGGGCTGAATTTCAAGCATCTCACCTATCATGGAGAGAAATTATAGGGAGCGCTGCCTCTAACCTGCACTCTATATATTGTATCAATTTCATGCATGCAGGAATGGTGAAATTAAGAAAAATGAACTTCTGGGGCAAGTTAATTCAAATGTAATCAAAAGAGTTGGTTTTGTCTGCAGGCTTCACAGCTTTAACAGCTTAATAGCTTTCTGGACGTTTCCATCTAAATAAAAAAGTGTTCAATATTGTCTAGGTAGATATTGATTGACCACTGCAGCTTGACTATCTAACCAGATAACTCAGGGTGTGATCTTCTCTTAAGGAACAATAGTTCTTGACCAGATTGCATTATCTGTATGGAATATCTAGCAAAGGACTAAGGCAGGATTGTTTGATTCTGACTATACACTCATTCTTTTAGAGATTGTCAAGCCTTTTTAACTTTAAATTGCTTTAACACACAGCAAGTGTGTGTACCAGAATCTATTCAGAGAGTGCCCAACTCCTTCAAGTTCCTTGAGTCAATACCCCATGTCTATTACGTGCGTCCAATATGCAGAACTAACTGACTTCATTCAGCAGAATACTGCCAAGGAAGTAGACAATATTATGGTTGAATCTCAAGAGACTGACTGAGAAGCAGAGTCTGGTTGCTATTTATGATTCCTGGCTTGGCAACAAAGAACATTACTTCTGAGTATACAGAGATAAACAATACATTTTGAGATTCTGGGACATGATAATACAAAACTTGCAAAAAACATAGCAAAATCACATGTCCAAAAAAAGAAAAACAAAAAGAGAAACAGAAGAAAGAGGTTTGGAGGACACCAAAAAAAAAAAAAAAAAGAAAAGGCCATTACTATCAAGTGCTAGCTATGGGGAGTGAAAGACTGCCTCTAAGCAATTGCAGAGATCAAGGAGCCTGTTTCTTCCCCTAAAAGACATTGCAAAGAAAGAAGCGTCAAGAATGAGAGGAGAATGCAGGCCTTTGGGCTTTCTTCACCTCAAATATTGATAGTCTAAAGACTTGCTGGATCTGAGTGCAGTTCTGCGTAAACGCAGCAAATATCTACAAAGCTCTGTTTTAGGATTTGGGGACTGTGTTTCTATTCAGAGACAAATCTCAAATCCATCTTTACATAGATAAGAATACAGAATTATATGGAGAAAAGAAAGAGACATTTACACAAAACAATTGTCTTTTTCTTTCTCTTCAGAGTAACAGAAATGAATAGGAAGCTATGGGTCCCTTGTAGGGATCCAAGCATAGTAAACCACTGGAGCATAGCTCAGGAGCATCAGCAAAATGCAGAAAAATAATTCCATTGTGTATTCTCCATCAAGGAATTAAACTCTAACTAGGTACTAAGCAGGAGAAGTGTGTATTATTGTTCCTATTATTATGAGGTGAAAAAGAATCTGTGTTGTGGCATTAAGGATCAGAACAGCAATTAGATGTTAATCAGAACAGAGCCAGCTAGTCACACAGATCATGCATTTTATAATTTTAGCTACTAAATTTAATTACAAGACTACTTTCGTTATTTTCTTAGTATTGTTTTCCCATGGAACTATTTGCTGTAATTGTCACACAGTTCCAGTGTGAATGTAGGGACGTTAGCCCTTGAAATGGCACAGGGAGGGGGAAGGTACAAACCAATCTTTTGATTGGATCACTTTGAACCAGAGAAAAATTTAAACCTCTGGTCTGTAGAAAAACAAATCTATATGTTTCACTTGTAAGAGAACTTGCAAAATACGAGCAAGATTTCCAAAAGTAGTAAGGGATGTGAAGTGGTTTATCTTGGTACTACTATGACGGCACCAAAACGTGTACTTTTCAAAAAAACAGCTGGATGTGATTTGTATGGGGGATAAAGTTGTGGAAACTTTGTGTGATTTCTAGGTCCTATAAATATATATGTATGGAATATTACCATAGCAGAGTATTTATGATACATAAACATTAAAAACAATGATGTAACATTTTAGTATATTTGTATTTTCCACAACTACTTTAAGAATGGAGGCCTTGCATTAAGCTAGAGGTCTTTTTGACAGACATTTTAATACATAATGTGACCAAAGGGGCATAAAATACATAATGTGACCATAGTAAGAACAATGGTTGTCTTCTTTCTTCTGAAATTCCCTGTACACTTGGTCTTGTTCATTTATTGGATTCTCAAAATAACTGCAGTTGAAAATTGAAGTCCTCCCTGCTTAGCCATTCCATACCTTCTGCTTGTCAGTTGATTTTAACTCTTAAACATAATGAGCAAATTATACTCCTAAGACTATAACAGTATGGAGGATGTCAGCTATATCTTCAGCATCTTTTTCCAACCTAAATGATGCTATGATTAAGCAGAAGTGAGCTCACAAAGCTGGCCACCAGCTCAGCATGATTCCCCCTCCATCAAGCCCTTTGTCCCACAGTGTATGGGCTGGACAGCTGCTAACAGTGTGGAGCAGACGAGGTGCAATGTAGATCAGCAGTGTACCTAGAAGCAACGCTGATCTCTGGAGTGAAAAGGGTAGGTGTTGTGTGAGCCCAGAATATATTTATAACTGTTTATCACCACAGAAAAGTACCTCTAGAAATCAGGCCCTAGCTCTTCTATATGCAGAAATTGCTTGTACTGATATAAATTCACATGATGGCTGATTTCACACAAATGCCCACTGAAGTTCAGTGCTTGGTCATCAGCATATTTGGAAATACATACGTGCAAGTGTTCATGTGGATAAATGGCCAGTTAAGGAGAGAGAGGCAGATGATATATATATAAATGTACACTCTCACACTTGCACCACTCCCATATGTATGTTGAATTCTTCCTACAGAAATTCACCATATAAGAAGACGGTCTGGGATTCTGAGTAAGATTTTATGTATGCTAGAATAATAACTCACCTGTTCGGATTTTTTTTTTCTTTGCTAAAACCCTGCTCTCATTGAAGCCTATCTTTTGGAAGGCTTCCTACAGAACTGATAAATAAAAAGCCTTAACATATTTCTAGGTGCTATATATTGCTATGTGCTAGTGTGCTAAAGAACAGCGATTGCTACTGAGCAGGATTTTGTGGCATTTTATGTGACTTTTTAATTCACTTTTTAATGTAAAAAAATACTTAAACTTTCTTCCTAGTAAAAGAGAAGCAAGGAAAATCCTCCTTTCAAAGCTGTTCTGAAATTGATTTTTCTTTTGTTTTGGGAGAGAGGGGTGAACTCACACCATAATTGTGTGAAGATTCTTCTTTATCCTTCTTTCTTTTTATGGGTGTCTAAAGAAAAACAGTGAAACAGCTATTTATCCTAGGGGCTCCTTGTTTAAAAGGAACCAACCTCATTTTCTGAAAATGGATCTGCTTTCTTTGCTTTCACTTCGCTAGGCATGACACAGTAGGAGGGCAAAGCTAGTTTAAGGAATTTCCTCTTACACCCATGAGTGCCAGGTGTAATCACAATTTGTGTTGTCCTTCAGAGGTAAGTTTAGACAAGCTCCAGCAATGAGCACGGATAGTTTTCTTTCACCTGCAAAAAGTCATTTTATGCATATGTTTTTCCACACAGAAAGAAAAAAAACCCACCTTATGGTGACAGTGTTGAACGGGAGTTAGCTGAACAAATACCTTTGGGATACTTTGGGCCAAGTGCCCAAACAGTGCAAAGCTTGATCCCAAGAAGAGAGCAGCAAAGCCAGCATAATGAGAAGGTATTCACTTGGGCTCATGTCAAAAATTCTAGGACTAGTTATTAGTTAAAACACGACATTGCTGTTTCTTGACAGACTGCAAGGTGTGTGCAGAACTGGTTTTATGCCTGTCACTTTGTGCTGCATTCATCTTTTAACAAGGGTGCAGTGCCTACTTAGCAAATTCAGTGTGAAAGAGGAGGGAAGGATCCTGTGCCAAGTCATTAGAGGATAAGGAAGAAAAAGAGAGACTGTAAGAGGTGATTTCTCATTTTTCTGTTTCAGGAAGGTTTTATATGGTGTGAACATCTAAGACCCTGACTCACACTCAGTGTATCACAACAATGGTCTGCCACAGATTTCAGTGATCCCAGCTTGAATTTTACAATAAATTTCAGGAAGTTCCATTTATAGCAGAAGGTGAGGATTTTTGAAACTGTTTAAATTGTCTTGACAAGCCAAAGGTTGGTGAATGTGTGCCACAATAATAAAAAAACACATCAAAGACAAAACATTTTCCAAAATATACCTTCATAAAGACAGTATAAAGCCATCTACCCATTCCATGGTTTTCTGATAAAATCTTGGGTCCATCTATCCATCCTACCTTACCTTCCTCCAATGAGCTGGTTTTACTCATATAAATATTTCTATGTATCTCAAGGATAAAAAGATCCACTTACAAAAATTCAGACATATCTAATAGTTACATTGGAAAAGAATTGGCTATTTAAAATCACTGGATGAAATAACATACAGTGAAGCTTAATAGACATTTTGTAGTGTATGTTATTCAAACTTTTATAAATTTTAATTTCACCTGATTGTGCAAGGGAAACTCTCTTAATGCCTAAATGCATTTCACCATTGAAGTTAGATTATGAGGATATACAAAGGGAGGAAGAAAGTTTTTCCTTGCCATTTACACTACAGGGTGCAAACAAAATGTAGTACAGGTTATTTTTTTTCTTGCAAGGGACAAATTTGTTAAATTAGCACATGTAGAACCACATGAAGTATCTATTTTCCCCACAAAGTTATTTTCAGGTTATAGGTTTCCTTGTGCTAATAAAAAAACCCATAACCCATAGGGGTATTGTTGCCAACTCTGACATTCATGTTTAGGCGTTCATATTAATTTCTGATTTATTCTTTTAATATCAAAGCTTTGCTTTTGCCATCCAGATACAAACCATTATGACTCGATGATCCTTATGGATCCCTTCCAGCTTGAGATATTCTATGATTCTATGACTGCTAAAACAAATAAACCTGTAGGCTACATCATCAAGACTGGCATATGTGACCTTTGAACTTTAAGAGCAAATGTTAGGCCATACTGACAGGAAAATCAAAACCAAAAATCAAATACACCCTCAATATAGTGTTCCTGGAGAACAGGAGGCAGAGGAGTTCAGGGAATTGCAACAGGTAGCATGTAAATAGAAAGGAAATCTAGGGTAATGCAACATGAAAGGGGTGCCAAATATGATGTAAAATGGGGAGAAAGATAGGAAGCAGTAAACAGACAACACAAAAATGTTGTAAACTGCGGAGGGAGAAAGTTAAAAAGAGAGCTGTTCTCTGTTGTTGGAGAAGAAAATGGTAGAATGGTCATCAGAATTCAGGGGATAAAAGAAAAGGTATATCCTTTCATGAAATGAACAGAACTATTCTGTATAGCCTAGATGGAAATTTAAATCTGAAATAGTTATACTCAAATCTGGGACATGAAAGAAAGGGACTGGCAGACAGAATAAACAGAGAAATCAGGTCAGGAGAAGCTGTGATCTATTATTTCTACATTTCCCATTATAAGCCATGGCTTTGGACAATTTTCATAGCTGTTGATTCTGAAGGAGGGAAATGGCCAATTGAGAAGTGGGTGTTTTCTTTGGAACATGTTTAATCAACCCACCACACACCTAAATATTTAAAAGCTAAGTACATGAGATAAAAATCATAACATTTACATTGCATAATCTAAAGAAACAAGGACCATAAGCAAATGGATGAAGTGATTATAGAATGAATCAGGTAGCTGAATCAGAGACCAAGCTTTCCAGTTGCAGCCCAAAGGTGGAATTCACTACAACAAGTTCTGAATCAAATTTGTTAATATTGAGGATCTAAATGCAGACCTTCCAGACAGCTTTTCTCAGACTTACAAATAGGAGGGCAGAAAGAGTAAAACACACACCCTAACTCCAAATTCCAACCATAGCCCAAAGGAAAAGATGCCAGGAGATGGCTATTTGGAATGATATTCACCTTACATATCTTTAAAGGTTTAAAAATCAGGCATCTAGTCTAAACCACAAGGGACAAGGGAGACTGGCAATATCTAATGTACGAGTGGATGCACCACCCTTCTGTGCCCCAACCCCTTATCAGGATAAGGTCTGTATCTGTATTCTCACACCTTGTGTGCTCTGTTTCCACAGAAAGCATACCCAAGTGTGGGGAAGAAAACGGAGAGACAGCATGCGCTGACCAGATCACCTATTTAGGCAACCAGGAGATCCAGAGCCCAGCCCACTTCAGACCAACATCAATCTCTGTTTAGGCACTGCTACAATTGACTCCAAATGGCAATTCTGACCATCTTTAGGTTGATAGCTCTCTGCAGGTTTCTCCAACAACAACAGAGGCAGTCTATGTGACTAACTTTGATCAAGTTTCTAATATTTAGGTATGTAAAATTTGATAGACCTTATCTAGTTTTATTAGGGAACTGTCAGAAGTAGCTTAAATTAGCACTTGTGGTTCAGTTAGGTGTTTGAGCTGTAGATGTCTATAATACATGGATGGGCAACATCCCCCCAAAAACCTATAGATAGAAATAAGTTCCTGAATCAGCTATATCTATTTGAATCTATCGGCACTGATGTTCCACCTCTTTCTAACCTTTATATAAGATATCATGCAAGCAAATCAGAGCATCCACTGTGGGCACAAAGTTTTTGTTACAATGTTACAAGACAAGCTATATTCTTAACACAGGCAATGCCAGGTGTTTACCACTGTGCCTAATTTTGCAGACTTACCCAATGGAGACCAGAGTTTATGCCATCTTCATTCTCAAAAGACGGCACTTAATCCAGGCTATAGAGTGTTCCTCTATAAAAAATAGATTATTGGATACTGATATTTTCTGATACAAAGAAAGAGAGATGTTGAAAAATAAAAGCTAGACCTGGAGTTTAGACTAATACCACTTAGAAATGAATCATAACATAAACAAGCCTGGATTTTGGAAAAATATCAGGGCTTTGCTTTTAGTAGTCTTTTGCAATTGGTGAAATTTTTTCACCAAGAGATTATGACTATGTCGAAGTCTTTATCTTTATTTACTTCTTTACCACAACATTAACAACTCTTAATGCAAGGTGTCATAAATAATCAGTCGTATTCTGTGCTGAATAGCTGTATTAAAGACTATTCAAAATTGATCTTTCTGGATTGTCCTGACTATGTGGGTGATCCACTACTTAAAAATTCAGGAATTCTGGAAGAACTGGCTGATAACATTTTGCTTTTTCTTTCTTCCAACCACCCAAAAGCATAACAAAGCATAACCATGAGGTTATTTGAAGTGCTAGAGAACAGCTAGTCTGAAGTACTCTGTTTTACACAGAAGCTAAAACAAACATAAAATGCTTCATTTTCTCAGCTGAAACTCTCTGTTGGTCTAACTTGTTTTACATTATGCAAATATTTAAAAGATTGGAAATCTTTAAAGGAAATGCAACTTAATAGGACAAAATAAATTGTTATAATATCCTCTGTATCATTTTCTCAGGCACATTTACAAAACGGATATTACAGAATGTTTGAACATCTTCAAGGAAACGGGAAAATACAAACCTAACACTAACACATATCCTATCTTCTGCTAACACAGAGATCAAAAGGAACAGAGTCAGAAACAGAGCAGTATTTTATGTAAGTCTTCTCATCACAATGTTCAACCTTGCGTGGCAGCAGTAATGGCGCTTCTATTGGGTTTTATTCACTTTAAGTCATTACTAACAATTCGTCTGTAAACCAAAGGCATTGGAATAACTGTCGTGGAATGCTAAAAGCACTTCCAGTGTTGGGCTTCAAGTCCTGCTACTGATTTTGGTAGACCCAGATTAGTTTTTGATGGACAAGTAAATATACTGGTGCATACCTGCTACTGCTAAATGTGTCTGTTCCTGGTCTACCATTAGCTGTTAGAATAAAAAGTATTTCAATAAATTAAATTGTCACTGAATATGGTCACATCAAAACATCTTTAGGAAAATTAATGGATTTGTCAAATGAGCTTGAACAGTCAAGGATCTTAATGTTATTCCAAAGAGCAATACTGCAAAGAGCTTTATTTCACCACCTTTCACAAGTACTACATCCCTGTCCCCATCATATATCCAAGGTCTCCTTGTTTGTCCCAATGGATGTTTATGAAACTAGTTTCGGTGTCAGGAAATGTAGTAGTATATTACACAGCAGTGATTTAAGGTACTAATCTGTGATCTGTGGAGTTGTATGATGCAGCACCAAAGACACCAAAATGAATGAGGAAGGTAAACAGCCTTATCACCCAAAGATCGACGGTGCAGCTAAATTAGTCACCCCCTGGGACTGTCTCTCCATAAAGTAGGAGACAAGCAGCACATCCTCCGGCAAAATATTTGAACTCATTTCCCACTCTGCCAACCATTCTCTATTCACACCCTCTCTTAACCTAGCCTATTCAGGAAGTAAAGTCTTTTAAAGTAAATTCAAATCTTGTCCTCCATCATGAGTTAAGAGAAATAAAGTAACGTCATCACAATTTTAAGATGTGGTACACAGTTTTAGAGAGGCCAAAGTTTTTTGGAGAAGATCAAAAGCCCTATGCATAGCAAGCATATCAAAATTAAACAGCTTTCTTATTTTTCCCTCTAAAACACAAAAAATCCCTATAGCTACACTGGGTAATATGGCTAGTATTCTTAAGTTGAAAACAATGCTAAAACAGTGATAGTGTTTTGGACTACTATAATTAACATGTATGGGCAAGATAGGAAATTTTTACTTTCATTGCACTGGCTCAAATTAATACCATAGAAATATTTGAATCAATCTCAGAAAAAAGTTATATAGCTAGTTCTTTTCTCTCTGGCTCTGGGGTTTTGTGTTTTTACTCCAGTTGTGCTTATTATAAGATAGCTGATTATTCTTCTTTGGTTCTTACATTGGTGACAAAGCTTCCCTATCAAAAGTCATCTTCTCCTATGATTTATAAGCATATTTCTATGAATTTTTAACCTTACAAATTACCACCATACAAAAAAAATAGGTAACAATTATCACAATTTTTAGGCAGGTAGGTAATGTTAAAAAAAATTGGAAAAGAGAAAAATTATTATTATTCCACTGAAACATTACTAGTTTGTTGCTGTCACTCTGCAAGACTCACAACACCTTATCTGTACTGCCTTTAGCAGCTGTGCTCATGCTCAAGTCTAAGTCTGCAAAGCCAGTTGCGCCCATATTGCCTGGGGAGACAGAACTTGAAAAGGAGTTATCCTTCCTCCTTTCACCCCTGCCCTCCTTTCTGTGACTGAGGTTCCTTGCTAGGAATGCCAATACATTTCAGACTACAGCCACCACATAGGAAAAATGAAGAATAAAGTCATGATGTAGCATGATTGTATAGATGTTGCTGAAGACAATCACATACATCAAACGTGTCTGAAGAAAAGCTGTGGAGGTATCAGAATGTAATAGGAATGCATAGTTACTATTCTACTGCGGCATTACCCGTATTTTTGAGGTATATTTAGTGCATCCTCTCAGGGACACTAAAATACATGCCTCCCAAAGATGTCACTGTTAGAAGAATACAACATTCTAAACATTGGCATGCTGAGCTGCATACTTTGTTCTCTGTCATTAGGGTATGACTGCTGAATAAATACAGACATTTCAGTTGCACCTGCTTCCCTTTTCTAATCTCTTTTGCTAAGATTAAATGCTTTTAAACAAAGCATTCCTGCCTATGTTGGATTAAAAGGTAACATATCCATTTTGTTTGCTTTACTGTGAAAGCTTTGAGGTCCAGAGGTCACAACTGGACAGTATCATGAGGATTTCTACAATACCAGCTATCTTTCATTTCCTTAGGAAGTTTGGAAGGAGAAAGAATGGATGGATATAATGGATGTTCATGAACAAGTTGCAAAGTTTTTCACATCAATTGTATATAACAGAACCATAGAATTGCTTGAATTAAATGTCTAAAAGTTGCCAATACTGTACCTGGCATTCAGCTGATCTAAGTCAATGTAGATTAATTGAAGTCAGTGGCCATGCTTTGATTTTCACTGGTTGAAGCCCTGCTTCAAATTGCAGTAGGGTGTGTGGGCGGTTATATCTGTAATAGGATAAGTGGGTTATCGCAAAAATAGCTTAGGTAGCTGTACCTTCTGTGTCTCCAGCAGATCATTTGGCATACTAGCAGGAAGAAGAGCTTGAGGCCAATTCCATCATAGTAATTTATTTTATCAAAGTCTTTGAGTCAGCATGTGCAAACAGTAATTAGGTTAGGTCCATTGCCCAAGAAAAATAATAAAAAAACAAGATAAACATAAAGAGGAATTTCTTAACCATAATAAATAGATAGGGAATACAGTGGCAGATCAACTTAAACATCTCCATAAAGCTCCCAACTTATTGTTAGGAGTGGCAAGCAAGACCTGCAGCCCCCAGTTGATCCAGCAGAAAATCAGCACCTGTTGCTCAGCAGAGAGCCAAAGGACCCTTCCCACAGTGATATCAGGGTGCTTTGACTGTTTTAGTCCAGGAAGTTAGTTAGACGTCAGTGGGGCTTTGAATTCCACCTGCTCAGCAATTCACCCTTTGTGAATTTGTTCTGCTCTACTAAGGATGTTCATTCATAGAGCTTTTGAGAAGGGATCAATACAGATTGGGACCTTTACATTTTGATCATAATTTTGCACGTAAGTTGTGCCATTGCACATGAGGGATCTTTCAACCTAATTGAAATAGTTTTTTTCAGCTGCTTGCATACCCTGGATCAGACTTCAACTAATAACTTTCATTAAAAATCCAACAGTACAGAGCCAGTTTATACAAACTAAAGATCTGGTGGGTAGCACTTTGGGAGCTAGGCAAAAAATTGTGGAGCAAGAGAATTCTAGTCTTTCTTGAACATTTATAACTACTGTATGAGCTCTTATTTGCTGTTCAGGCTTGTCCTGTTATTTTCAAGTAGGAAATGATAATGGGCATTTTCTTGTCAGCAAATAACTATCATTATCAGAAAAAAATGCTGCTAAACACAGGTACTTTTGTATCCTATCCTTTTGAACGTTGGTAGCTTAGAAGATCAGAACTGTGGAAGATGACATGGATTTATGCTGTACTAGGCTATACTATAGTGCAAAATAAGACACAGAAGTGCACGCTTACAAACAGCCTCATGATGACAACGTTTGGCATTCACTCCATACATGTGCAAAGGCTTTCCAAGATGCAGTACAATAAAAAGTCAGAACTCATGGAGTCTAATAGCTAAATGACATGCTAGGATAGTACTTGAAGTTCTGTCCACTTCAGAAGCTTAAAGTTTTTTAATAGACTCCTCTTCCATAGCACCAACACTCAGATTCCATGTAACACAGGCCTTCCTCATCATATTGGAAGATTTAATGAGATCACTAATAAGATTTAATATAGCTGATAGCAAAGGTATATCATATTTGATCAGAAAGAATATTTAATAGAGAACCTCACAGAGGGCAATAGAAATTACATTCAGCTCTTATACATAACCAGAATAAAATAAAGGACTGGGAAAAACTCAAAAGCTAAATAGAGTGATGAATACTGCAAACATTATCTGCTCAGATAAGAAACAGATACAAGAACACAAATTACTTCAGAGCTGGATTTAACAAAACACAAACTATTTTGTACTGCTCCAGCAAAATAAAGGGGGCAAGGAGGGGAAGAAAGAAAGATCTCAATGCAAACTTTTTTTTTTTTTTAGCCAACCCCTCTTTCTGGTCCATTAACAAATTTTGTCAACTTTGTTAGCAGCTCCTTCTCACAGTGGAAATGAAGAAAAAGGAAAAATAATTAAAAGAAAAACATTCTCACTGTCAGTACCTTTTTCTCCATGTTTGTACTTGTGTTAGGTAGACCTAATAGTTAACCTTCAGACGTTGCTGTGAGCTTGTTGCATGCTAAGCAAGAGAGATGCATTGTGAAAGCTCTCTTTGATCTTACTGCCAGGAGTTGAGGATCATTCTGTTGAGCAAAATGTACGTACAGAGAAAAAAACAGCCATTATTTTCAAGTGATGACTCTAAGCAGAAGTACTGTGAATATCTTGGAAAACAGGCAAGCCACATTACAAAACATGGCTGGGGACTGAGCAATGGGGAGAAGCTCCTAAACACAGACTTAAAGAAAAAACTCCCAGTTGTTATGTTTTGCAAACCAGCAGGACTTTGCACTTGCCCACATACACAAGCCACCAAAACATTTGTTCTGGATAGGTTCAGCTGTTTTTCAAAGATAAGAATAATTTTTTTTCTCTAAATAGGTACAAATTAGTCTGCTTTCAGAAGACAGCACTGATTTTTTTTTCTCCTCTCTCTCCTACATGCTTTGCAATTGTACAAAGAAAATGGTTCTGTAAAAAAAAAAAAGAGCATGATGGGTGGGGGAAGAAACATACATTTGCAACTGACAATACATTTCTAGCAGAAATCTACTTCACCTAAGATATGTTTTTAAACAGTAAAATATTCTAGCAATCTTTGCATAAGGAAAGAATAGTGGAATTAGAAGTACTTGAAAGTCTCCATTAACCTGTTTTTATTTCAGGCCGACTGGACCTTATTGTTTTTCAGCTTGGTAGTCAACACAAAGCATAATATAAATTAGTTCTATTGTTTAGCAATACATTCAAAAATAAGACTACATTTCAAATGTTTTATGCACATACAAGGCCAAGAAAATTCCCACAGAACAGTACCAACATTGCTGGTTTTGATGTACTAAAGGAAGTTGTATATTGCTAAAATTCTGGCAATAAACTGCAGAGAGAAACCCAGTTTTCCTCCTCTTTATAGGACTTAGCCTTCTGGCTATTGCTGAAACAGCTCTGACTTCATTGACTCATCCCTGGACGGGTAAGGGAATATAATCTTACTGGTTTTGAAGTAATGTTTTGCTTTTTGAAACAAATCTCAAATCTCTGAAGTATTTTACCAAAAAGATATTGTCAAAGATTCTATACAGTTTCTCATACAGTACTCTCCTAAGCACTATTTTGTCCTTCTGTTTTTCTCAGGACACTTTTCAGAAAGTTAATGTAGTATGTCTGGCAAACGTGAACCTTGTATTTTTGATTGCCCTAAGGGGATATATTTCTTGGATATAGTTATGAGTGGAGTTTGTATATGCAGAAACCTACTCCCTTGTTTTCTCTTTCTCAGGCTAGAAGTATGATTTAGTACATTCCTCATTGAAGTCTTTGGCAAAAGAAATATCCACATTTAAAAAAAAAAAAGAGTTGTCATAAAACAAAAGCCAAATCTACCTTTTCTGTCCCCTCATACTCTATCAAAACAAGTGTTTAGCTGGCTTATAAACTATTCTTTATTGCTTGATTTCTTTTCTCTCCTCAAAGAAATGCAAATGTAGTATTTCACTTAAAATGGTAAGCAACTCGCCTAACTTCACCTGTCCAAGCTGTATGTACACTGTGCAAACCAGGCAATGAGTCTCCCTCTATATATAATACTGAGAAAAACAATATCTTCCAGGTTTGTACCATTATCTCTAACTCCCTAGGTGGTCCCGTATGGAATCCCAGATCTTCCCTCTGCCTAAATATAACGCAGAAAGTTAACCCAACTGTGAATGCTCTTCCATGCAAAACTAGGATGCAATTTAGATCATTTCTCACACTGGCTTGTTTACCAGTTTTCCCTTAAGGTTTCTTTCTGACATTTTTCTTTGCAGGTTTCTCCTTGTTTCTTTGGAGCCCTTTCCCTGCTTTCAGCAATAACTTCCTTTCAGGTGTCCACCTAGACTGCCTCTCTGTACATAGTGCAATTGCTATGGTTTCTGACCTATCTGAACACTATTATTTGCAGCAGACTGTATTGATTTATAAGAATGGACTCTCATGACAAGGATCCTAATGACCCACCAGCAGAAATAGTCTCAGTATTTGCCCTCACTGACATGGTAATAAACAAAACCAGGAAAATTACATAGGATCCACGCTAGGGAAGGATATTCCAATTTACTGTGTCAGACCTCTGAAAGAGAATTCAGGCATGGTGACACCATGAATGGCTCCTTCCTCTAGGCCTGCCTTCTGTTTTTCTACCGTCTTCCCACTTACTTCAAAATTAAGGAAGCATACTGAATAAAATATACTTTCAGGTCAACAGGACTATCATGTGATGCAAAGTGTTCCCGCTCAGTCTATGTAAGAGCACCCCATGGTTTTATTCAGTTTGTGAATAGGAAGTATGCTATAAAATCACCACAAAGCAGTCTTCATTTCCAATTCCATCTTATTTTCTGAACTCTGGACCTCATCAGATCTTCATATCAAAGTTTATGTGGCTTTTCTGGAGATCAATATGAACATGTGAACTTTGGCCCTAGGAACAGTAAGGAAAGGCTGACACGCAAAAAGCCAGCAAAGCTAAACAAGGAAAATTATTATTTCACTTTTAAGATCAGTTTGACAATGGGTTTTGTTTGTTTTTGATAGTCATGCCTAATTAATTCCTTTCAATTAGTAATTGTAGAAACCTTAGTTTGAATTTTTTAAAAAATCATATTACAAAGTAATTTAACAATGGTTATTGCCACTTATGTCTTTCAGACATGCAATTATGCAAATCCACCAAGCACAATTCTGACTATATTTTCTTTACTTTGTTGAAATCACTGTTAGAAGAATGAATTTACATGTTGGCATCTGCTGCTCCTGTTATAATTTGTATTTTTAAAATAAAATGTACGTAAGGTAACTTGTACAACAGTTTCACTATTCCAGATTTCAAGTAGTGGCATTTTCATTTTTTTCTCATTGTTTAGTAAGGATGAAATGAAGGACTGAGAATGAGCAAGGAATCAAGAATATAAATTAGGATATTTGCCAGTACTGGTCTCATTTCCAAAACACACAATTTCTGAAATAAGTTTTCTACTTAAAAGTTTCCTTCTCAGTTTTAAATGGAAAAAAATCAGCTCTTCTTTTACAGGTTGTCAACTCTTTCTGAATTCTGTGATATGTGTCCTTGTCTAGAGATATCTACCTTTGCCTCCAACTTCTCCTGCTTTGAGTGACAAAATGAAAATTAGATCAAAGAAGCTGAAGTTCAGCATTGCTGCTGTTGACACAGTCTTTGTGAGTTCTTTTTCTCACCATTTTCACCTAAGATATTTATTTTAGTTACTCTCAGTGTTTTCATTAAAACATTTCATTTTTACGTGTCTGACATATATTGTGCTTTAGAGTTTCTTGGATATGGAAACACTGCTATTGTGTGGGTTTTCCTATCTTATGAAAGAAAATTCTTAAGCTATGAAACATTTCACAAAATGATATTTCCATTTTTTTGAACTTTGTGCAGATGAAACTGCAACACAAAGTCCTAGGGCAATCAAAAGGGACTTCAGGACCTTGGGACGGCTAGTAAGGGACTCTGGAGCACAGGTTATTTTCTCCTCTCTCCTTCCAGTTGTGAACAGTGACACTAGAAGGAACAGAGTTACCCAATCTATTAAATCATGGCTCCATGGATGGTGTCATCGCCACGGTTTGGTTTTTTTGATAACGGGATGACATACACAGCACCAGGTTTGCTGGCATCTGATGGGATTCATCTTTCTCAAAGGGGAAAGAGAATCTTTGCTCAGGAGCTTTCGGGGCTCATCAACAGAGCTTTAAACTAGACTCGAAGCGGGAGGGGGATAATATCAGGCTTGCCCGAGGGAAGCTGAGGGACAGCGTGCCACGGTTAGAGGGAGCAGGTGCTAGCGAGGGCACTTGGCCTGAGTACTCGAGATGTGCGGGGTACGTTGGGGCACAGTTGAAGTTTTGTGGAGTTGAGCTAGGGGATACTGAGGCAATAGGAGCCAAGAGGGAAATGCCAGTGAAACACCTCAAAGCACACAAGGGGTGTTCCTCTATGAAGGAGACACAGATGACAGCCCAGCGGAAGTGTCTCTACACCAATGCACGCAGCATGGGCAAAAAGCAGGAGAAGCTGGAAGCCACTGTACACCAGGAAAACTATGATATGGTTGCCATCACGGAAACATGGTGGGATGATTCACACAACTGGAGTGCGGCGATGGATGGCTATAAACTCTTCAGGAGGGATAGGCAAGGCAGGAGAGGCGGTGGGGTAGCCCTGTATGTTAGGGAGTGTCTGGATAGTTTAGAGCTTAATGATGGTGACAAAAGGGTTGAGTGTCTATGGGTAAGAATCACGAAGAAGGCCAACAAGGCAGATATTGTGATGGGAGTCTGTTACAGACCACCCAACCAGGATGAGGAGACAAACAAGCTATTCTATAAGCAGCTGGGAGAAGCCTCACGATTGCTAGCGCTTGTTCTTGTGGGGGACTTCAACTTACCGGATGTCAGCTGGAAATACAATGCAGCAGAGAGGAAACAGTCCAGGAGGTTCCTGGAGTGTGTGGCAGATAACTTCCTGACGCAGCTGGTGTGTGAGCCAACTAGGGAAGGTGCCCCACTGGACCTCTTGTTCACGAACAGAGAAGGACTTGTGAGCCATGTGATGGTTGGAGGCCGTCTTGGGCAGAGTGATCACGAAATGATAGAGTTTTTGATACATGGAGAAGTGAGGAGAGGGGTCAGCAAAACTGCTGCCTTAGACTTCCGGAGGGCAGACTTTGGCCTGTTTAGGAGACTGGTCGAGAGAGTCCCCTGGGAGGCAGCCCTGAAGGGCAAAGGAGTCCAGGAAGGCTGGACATTCTTTAAGGAGGAAGTCCTAAAGGCACAAGAGCAGGCTGTCCCCAGGTGCCGAAAGACGAGCCGGCGGGGAAGAAGACCGGCCTGGCTGAACAGAGAGCTTTGGCTAGAACTCAGGAAAAAGAGGAGAGTCTATGACCTCTGGAAGAAGGGGCAGGCAACTCAGGAGGACTACAAAGGTGTAGCGAGGTTGTGCAGGGAGAAAATTAGAAGGGCCAAAGCCGAGCTAGAGCTCAATCTGGCTACTGCCGTAAAAGACAACAAAAAATACTTCTTCAAATACATTAGCAGCAAAAGGAGAGCTAAGGAGAATCTCCAGCCCCTAGTAGATGGGGGAGGGAACACAGTGACAAAGGATGAGGAAAAGGCTGAGGTACTTAATGCCTTCTTTGCCTCAGTCTTTAATAGTAGGGCCAATTGTTCCCTGGGTACCCAGCCCCCCGAGTCGGAAGATAGGGACGGGGACCAGAATGGAGCCCCCATAATGCAGGGGGAAATGGTTAGTGACCTGCTGCACCACTTAGACACTCACAAGTCTATGGGGCCTGATGAGATCCACCCAAGAGTACTGAAGGAACTGGCAGAAGTGCTCACCAAGCCCCTTTCCATCATTTACCAGCAGTCCTGGCTAACTGGGGAGGTCCCTGCTGACTGGAGATTAGGAAATGTGACACCCATCTACAAGAAGGTCAGGAAGGAGGACCCGGGGAACTACAGGCCTCTCAGCCTGACCTGGGTACCAGGGAAGCTGATGGAGCAGATCATCTTGAGTGCCATCACATGGCATGTAGTGGATAACCAAGGGATCAAGCCCAGCCAGCATGGGTTTAGGAAAGGCAGGTCCTGCTTGACCAACCTGATCTCCTTCTACGACAAGGTGACCCACCTAATGGACGAGGGGAAGGCTGTGGATGTCTATCTAGACTTCAGTAAAGCCTTCGACACGGTTTCCCACAGCATTCTCCTGGAGAAACTGGCTGCTCATGGCTTGGATGGGTGTACTCTTTGCTGGGTAAAGAACTGGCCCAAAGAGTGGTGGAGAATGGAGTTTACTCCAGTTGGCGGCCAGTCACAAGTGGTGTTCCCCAGGGCTCAGCATTGGGGCCAGTCCTGTTTAATATCTTTATCAATGATCTGCACAAAGGGATCGAGTGCACCCTCAGTAAGTTTGCAGATGACACCAAGTTGTGCGGGAGTGTTGATCTGCTTGAGGGGAGGAAGGCTCTACAGAGGGACCTGGACAGGCTGGATCGATGGGCCAAGGTCAATTGTATGAGGTTCAACAAGGCTAAGTGCAAGGTCCTGCACTTGGGCCACAACAACCCCATGCAACGCTACAGGCTTGGGGAAGAGTGGCTGGAAAGCTGCCTGGCAGAGAAGGACCTGGGGGTGTTGGTTGACAGCCGCCTGAATATGAGCCAGCAGTGTGCCCAGGTGGCCAAGAAAGCCAGTGGCACCCTGGCTTGTATCAAAAACAGTGTGGCCAGCAGGACTAGGGAAGTGATCGTGCCCCTGTATTCAGCACTGGTGAGGCCACACCTCGAATACTGTGTTCAGTTTTGGGCCCCTCACTACAAGAGAGACACTGAGGTGCTGGAGCAAGTCCAGAGAAGGGCAACGAAGCTGGTGAAGGGTCTGGAGCACAAGTCTGATGAGCAGCGGCTGAGGGAGCTGGGGTTGTTTACTGTGGAGAAAAGGAGGCTGAGGGGAGACCTTATTGCTCTCTACAACTACCTGAAAGGAGGCTGTAGAGAGGTGGGGGTCGGTCTCTTCTCCCAGGTAACAAGTGATAGGACGAGAGAAAATGGCCTCAAGTTGCGCCAGGGGAGGTTTAGACTGGATATGAGGAAATTTTACTTCACGGAAAGGGTTATCAAGCATTGGAACAGGCTGCCCAGGGAAGTGGTTGAGTCACCATCCCTGGAGGTATTTAAAAGACGTTTGGATGAGGTGCTTAGGGACATGGTATAGTGGTGGTCTTGGTAGTGTTAAGTTTACAGCTAGACTCTATGATCTTAAAGGTCTTTTCCAACCTATACGATTCTGTGATTCTCTGAACACCAATCCAATACTTACTGATATGTAAAATCAATGAGTGTGTTTTCTGTAGAGTGCATGGCGGAGGCCTCACAAGCTGATTTCTCTAAACAATGCCTGATGTTACAGAAATTATGACTACCTGCTTCTGCTGGACTCTGCCTAAATAAAACAAACTAAGTAGTTTTCACTAGGGACACCTGCTGAAGTTAAATGGCAACGGGTCCTCCAATTTCTGAGAAGTTAGTATCACATTATATTTTGCACCTAGCAATATCATGTTTACTATAAATTTTATATACATATTCACTGGGTGAAACCCTGCTTAGGGTAGGTGTCCTCTCTCTAGAGGCAGGGAAAATATAGCAGAAGGAACTAAGCATACAAAGAGCAAATGGTGGAGCCACACCAAGAATGAAAATTGCCTTTGACATCAGCTCCATGATTTCTAAGCAACATCCTCCCATGTTATTGAATTTTTACTTTTGGGGGGGATTTTTTTCACATTAAGTCACATATGTGCGATATAGACCTCTACATGTCAGCTCATCCTCCTGAGATTCCTCTATAATCAACTGGGGAAAAAAAAAAGAGCAGACTTATGACTTGAGACATCTAACCAGCTTTAGATGCCTGCTCCAGAATAAGATGAATCACCAGTTGAAAGTGTCTATTTCTCTCTGCTACCTGTAAGAGGAGACCAGGTGATGTAGTGGGATGCAGGCTTCCACATTCAGTCTAGTGACGAAATTCAGTCTCTTGAGTCTGAAGATTAGAACTGCTATTCATAGAGGTGCTCACCAAAATGGAGTGAGATTTGATCTTTTCTAATCTTTCTGGCTGTCAACACTGTAAAGACAGCAATATAGTTAATATAATACGCTGATCATGTTAAAAATAGGTAAGAAAGAAAAAAAAGGACAGTCAAATTATAAAATCAGCTATGAAAGTAGGAAATAGCACTTTACATATGGAAGTTAGTGAATTTGATTAAGAAAAACTGAATTTTTTGGCTTCTTGCTGATGACATGAAAGGAGTTGATGTCATTGATTTCTGTCAATGCTAACGGCACTTTGTGCTGCCAGTATTGTGTCAAGTGGTCGCACTGTAAACGGAATTCATTTTCCAAAGCCAAAACAAAAATGAACCTTCATTTTATACATTAGATACATGTGTGTGTGTACGTGCCCACATGGGTGCATCTGTGTGTCAGTGAAAGTGTGTGTATGCATGTGTATCAGCTCTCTTTCATATCACCTGAAGCTGCTTGGATACAAGGACATTCCCTTCTTTGGGTTGTGCTACCATTAGATTAATTTATCCTTTAGCTTAAAAGGTCTTATTTCTGACATGGTGATAGATGAATGTGAATGACAGTTCAGGGTGAAGGATTCCTTTCAGCCTTTTTTACTGTGCAAAACAGAGAAAGGAACCTAATTAAAAAGTGTCTTTGATTAAGACTCCAGTATCTCTTTCTTTTTGACTGGTTGGTTTTGTACTGTGGAAACTGTCCTCACTATATGCACAGATGAAAAATTAAAATAACAACAGAAATCACTTTTTCCCAATTTTCTTAACCTACAGAAAACACTCATATTTGATTGACATGACAGGTCCAGTTCTTATCTTCTTCAGAATAGTCTGTCTTCTTCAGAATAGTCTGTCACTTGTTTTATTCACTTATTTTTATATTTTCACATTAGTCCAGTATAGAAGATACTTTCATTGGAAATGTTGAGAAATATAGATGACTGCTGGTCTGGCCTGAAATTTGGAAAGAAACTCTATTTAGAAACAAAATGAATTTAAATGTCTCTGGATCTGGCACTGCTGAAAGGAGCATTACTGAAACTCTCAATTCATTCCATCAAGAATTTTCAGAATAATATATATTAATAAATATTCACTTTGCCTCAAAGCTTTGTAGTTAGATAAACACTCTTTTCTTTGTCTAAGTTAGTAAATTCCAGCAAAAAGTCACAGTCCCTGCAGTTCATCCTCTGTAACTCACCACTATAATCAAAATGTTAATGTGAATGACCCAGAAAGTGTACACTCACTCACCATCAAAACAAAACCACTTCTGTCAGGCCACATTGGCTTACAAGGTACAAAAAAGGCCACTTCCTCATGCCACTGTATAAAATATTAAGAAAAAATTTGGGAAATATTTCAAGCTTCAAATCCTTTGTTGATCATTTGCATAGCAAAATGCATCATTGTATACAGACAAGAGACAGCTTTTCTCGCTCACTGATGCCCTTCTTGGCCAATGTATACCCGCAGGAGTTTATGAAGGATACAAGGGATCGTATTTCCCATGTGAGAACTTCCCATCCTGCGTGGAGAGTGTGGAGTCTTTAGTCTTAATGATTCAGTCAACTCACCTGAGGGTACATCTGGTTATGACTGCTAGGCAAATCTTGGGAGGCCAATTCCCAACTTTTGCAGTGCAATTTATTTACATGTAGATGATGAAAATTCAGCTCAAAAATTTAATACAAAACAATAAATCATATAACCAGATACAGCTGTCTGCCACAAATAAAACCACCCCAATAAAAAAAAATCAGTGAAATACATTTTAAACAGAAGTGATCCAAAAAGCACAGGATCCAACCACTTAAACTAAAATCAGTTCTCACTAATACCAAGACTTATACTATATTTTGAAAGCCAGTCAGTAGAGACTGGGAGGATTACAAACATTTGTTCTTATCTCAAAATTAAGGCACAGGTTTAGAAACCTGGAGATCTGGGTTCTGTTTCTGTCTGGCCTTAGACAATCACGCAGGGAGGTTTACACACTGACTACATTGCAACTGTCTTTGCAGTTTAGTGGGCAAAATTTAGGGACTTCAGTTTTCCATGTATTTTACAGCAGTCTTTGGAAGGCCAAATGAACTCATCTGAGCGGGATACTGAGTGCAAAAGCTATCAAATGCTCCTACCCATCACCTTACTTTATCCATGCTTCAGTTTCATTACTGTGGAAATTGGAATATTTTCCTCTTATACAGGAACTGAAGGAAGCTAAAATAACTGATATTCGGAAAACATTACCCTGAATACTGTTAACTAAAACCAGATTTCTTAATCTGTGGACAAGGACTGCCAGAGAAAAGAAGAGAGCATCGCTGTGCTGGTCCTTAAATATGAACTTTGTATCCTCAGTCATGGGACAAGAAAGAGACAAATGCAGTCTTTATTTACCACTCCATGGCACCATCAGCCACAGAACTCTCCAAGTCCTGTCCCCAGTAATCGCCAGGTTTCCATACAGCTTCCACCCCACCAAATAACCCAGATGAAGACTAGGTTTTTCTTAGATTCATGGAATAGCCCAGGTTGGAAGGGACCTCAAAAGATGATCTAGTCCAACCTTTCATGGGAAAGGAAGCCTAGGTGAGATTATCTAGCATTCTGTCCAATCGCATCTTGAAAACCTCCAGCGCAGGACTCTACTGCATCCCTGGGGAGGTTGTTCCAATGAATGGTTGTTCTTACTGTGAAAAATTTCTTTCTAATGTCAAGATGAAATCTCTCCCAGAGCAATTTTTACTCATTTCCCCTTGTCTTCTCCATGCGTCTTTTTTTAAAAATGCACTTTAAAAAAGTGTTCTGTCCCTTCTAACACCCAAGCTGATATTTAGGACTGTACACTTTAAGGTTCTGAAAAGTTGGATATTTATGTTTGTGTTCAGATGAAACCTGAACTTTGAACAAAACATGGCCCCAAATCTTCCCCAAACAGCAACAGCAGCTGCTCAAACCATTAAAATTCACATGCCATTAATTACAAAATACCTAAAGGAAGAGGAAATCCACCAAAGCCATGTAAAATTTTCAACTTAGAGCACTGCCTTCTTTTACACCAGCTTCATATATATCTAAAACGTAATTTCTTTCCAAAGTATCAGCAAGATCTTCAGGGATTTAGTGAATGAAGCATGTGTGCATTTTGTTTTATTCTCTTTGCCAACCTTCCCCTCTAAACACATAACCAGGTTTAAAGGATGATTAAATAGGTAATGGAACGAGGCATAATGTGACATCTTACTGAAAGATAAGAGGACAAACACAAGTATTTAAACCTTTCTTCTAGCTCTTGATAGATAAAATAAGCATCATTAGGTGGAATAGTCTTCATGTTACTTTAAATATCCTGTACATCTCCCATAAAGCTTTTGTGTAAAATCCTTCCCTGCATATATAGAAATGAATCATATCACATTACAGCTGGCTATGCATTCTTCCCTGAGCACACTATGTTTTAAATTGAAAAATCCATTTTTATTTTCTTTTTCATTTGTCACCTCACCACTGGAAGGAAGGTTTCCTGGAGGTTATTCCATTGCATGTCTGACAATATAAAGTCTGCTTTCAATACATTAGTATAAAAATTGAGGATAAACAATTACATTTACATGAGGTCAATGAACAAGTACAGGAGACAGAAAGCCTAAAGGATTCATTGTGTCTTCTGCTATAAGCCTGTCAGAGACTTCTTGGTGAGAATACAGATGTACAAAATAAGCAGTTAAGGGGAAAATAACTCATTTTTTCATGCTCAGATATTTTTCAGATAATGTCATTAATATTTGGGTAAATAAACTTGATATGAATATGTCCTCTTTGTTATCTGCCTTCTCACAATACAGCAACACACTGCAGTGTTAGCCCTTCTTTGTCCTACTGTAAGTCAGCCACTTTGAGATGAGGTACTGATGGATTTTATCTCTGAGGTGTTCTCCTCTTTAATTCTGAATTACTACATTCCAATGAATGTATACATTCACAACATGCTAATTTAATAAGCGCTAAAAGCAGTCAGTACAAACACAGTATAATGCTTTGTCACGTATGTATGTTTGAAAAAAATGAAGAAAAAGAAGAAAATACTTGTGAAACCTATCTAAAGCAGAAAGGCTGAGCATCCTTTTCGGGGCTAAAACACTCTTCAGGATCCTGAGAGAATCTGTAAATATTTAACATTACTACAAGAAAAGAGATTAACAGAGTAGAGCTCTTTGATCAATACTTGCAACATCATGTATTATTTCTAGTGGGCGTGAACAGCAAATGCTCTTTATCGACTAAAGTATGCTACACATCATTGAAGCTGAATAGAAGGGTACATGAAATTCTCTCTTGATCAGGAGTAAGCCACTAACCGGATCTTAGCCTAATCAACCACTTCTTGCACCACAGTAGCACTTGATGGTTCCCAGCTTCATTTGCTTCTGGGAGCTTTCCAAACCATAGACAAATTCAGTCTCTGAAATCAAGAAGTTAAAGTATTAGATAACTTAAGATGAAATTAAATAAACAGAACAAATGGAAGTATGAGCAATGAGAAGGTAAAAAGCCCAAAAACATTTGGGTTCACAGACTAATGAGATGTTCAATTTGTAGTTCTGACTAAGAACCATTTTACTTTTATTTTTCTAGCTTATAAAAATGGCAAGAAAGAGTTATAGTAGCTTTTGTCCCAGTTTCATTTTATACAGGGCCATGTAAACCCAAAATGGACAGCAAAGGGGAACACAGCAGCCAGGCAGAAGTTAGCACTTGTGACAAACCAGGAATCACCCGATCATATCGATGCCCAGTCTGCCCCAGAAAATGTTCTGTATCAGATATATAAAAAGAAAGTTCAAGAAAGCAAATTGTAGACATCTGTGAAACAAATGGCCTGTAAGAAAACATTTGCCTTGTCATCCTGAGTCTCTTAAGATACATTGCAGAATTATCACTTATTAATCTTATGAAGTACATATGAAATTACCCAGCACTACTTGGGAAAAATCAACCTGTGAACCTAATTCTGCTCTTTTAAATTTCACATTCTTCCAGTAGCTGAAATGCCTTGAAACAAACAGTATTATTCCCATCTTTCATGCAAAACCCTGCTGCACATTTGACTGTAAGGGACAAGCACAAATGAGGAATTTCACATCAAAGTGATTGCTAGTGCTAAGACTTTTCAAAGATAAATTGTTGCAGTCAACATTTTCCTCAAAGTCAGCTCCCACTCTCCACATTTTCTGTTGTTGTAACATGTAACATTTGTTATATTTACATGAAAGTTTGGACTAGATAATACACCAGATTAAAAAAAAAAACAACAAACCACATAATAATACAAGTGCATTACTATAAAGCCCAGCGACTTGGATCTGCACAGGGGCAACAAAGACGAGATTTAGAGTCCATATGAATCTCTTTTTTCTCGATGCTGAACATGGATGAAATCATCCCATTACATTATGCACCTGAAAATTGTTCTCCTCCGCTACAGAAGAGATAGGGGAGGGACTTTCAGTGCAGGTGAGCCCAGCTCCCTCCAGTCCCACAACCTCCCAAGGCTGAGCTCATTTCCCATAGTCCATAACCTATGTTTGACAGTGCTGCACAGTGCTGAATTCAAACTTATACTGCTTTTTTGGAACTAGGTAATCTGAATAAAATGAAATAACTTTTGCTCAGAAGGGACCACTCTCAATTTTACCTTCACAGCTGCACTTTCTGTTACTCAATTTCAAGGAAGCCAAAAGGACTGAACACACCTGTCCTAATCTTTTTAAAAGGCTCATATATGGCCTTCAATCTCTTCCTTGCTGACTGATGCTGTATCATATCCTAGCAGAGGAGTTTCCCGTGTAACATCTGAATAAACTTTTCCAGAAACTGTATTTCAACTCAGATTTCCAACAAGGAAAAAGTTTAGTCAAGTAACACTCTATATTTCACTTTTAATTTCATATATCATGTACCTCTCATGAGGTTTTTAAGCAATACGTGTCAAAAACTAAATGTGAAAGTCCAAGGAAACCAGGTAGACACAATCATATACAACGTTATATAAAATGTCATGTATTCCTCAAGAATGAATCATGAAGATAATTCCTTAAATTATCATTTTTTCTTTTCAAATATGGACCTCCTTTTCCTCTCAAAGCATTCTGAACTTTCTTACGGTAATAAACTTTTCTTATGATTCATCAAGAGTTATGATAACACTTCATGATTGTTTTTAACAACCTGATCTTCCTTTACTACTACTTTAATGAGGAATCACACATAATCCTAAACATCTATGAGGGATTTTAAAGAAGAAATTTCAGCAGAGTCACTGAAATAAGAATGCTGACAGATCTCAGGTGCAGATAGATAGATCATCCTGATGCAGACAGATCTCAGATCTGAAATGTCATGCACAATTACCCTAGAGACCTTGACTCTGAATCTCCAAATGACTCCCAGCATTATGCAAGCTCTTGTCTTTCCCCTGACAACTTTCAGGACTTGATTTCAGGGAAGTACAAGATTCATCCTGTAGGAGTACTGGCTAAGTTGAGAGCTGTAACTTACATGGGGAAAAAACCCAACATCCATTCTTACAAATTAAGCAGGAGAATGCAAACTATTAGGAAATAAATGCTAAGAATGCCTCACTATGCAAGCTATATCTAAAGCTTTCCAGAATATTTTTTATTCAATCCATTGTTTGGGATCTCTCTGATGAGGACAAAACATCCCTCTTCCTGATGGTGGAGCATAGAGAGACCAGTTTTGGGAATCCCACATAACATCAAATATTTTCAAATAAGTAAATCTGACATTAAAACATTAAGCCCTCCTGCCTTCTCAGGTGTGTTAGAGAGACCACAGACTCCAGGTCAGGACAGACAGCCACCAAGTCTCCTTCGCGCTACAGGGCTGACAAGCTCTGACCTCCTCCTCAGGACTGACCTCCTCCTCCCTGTAGCACCAAGGAGACCTGGAGCAAGCAGGATCCAGACAAGAAGAGGCAAGTGGCTGCTTTCCTTTGGGTGGCATGCCAAAGAGGTATTTGGCAAGCTTGGCAGGGAAAGAAGAGGGACATCTGGGACATCATCTTTGATGAGTCATTGGCAGTGCCTGCAGGAATGACGACGGTGTGGAGTCCATAGAGCCAAACAGCAGGGTTGAACTTGTGGAGGTAGACCCACCAGTATCTCCTATCGGTATATGTTCTCACTCTCACTGCACACAGGCAAGAGGGCTGGTCATTCATGTTACTAATGTATAAATCTCACTGTGCAACACCAGTAATCACTAATGCTGGCTTGAGCCAGGGAGTGGAATATCAACAGCCAATACAAGCCCTCCTTAGAAGAAGGCTAAGAGGAGGTGGGCACAGGCAATGTGCTCATGAATATAGGGAGTGACCACAGCCATTGTAAAGAAAGCTGAACTGAGCTCAACACAAAGGGCACTGCAAGTTGGCCTTTGTTTCAGAAAAATGGCACTATCAGTTGCGTGCATCACCTGGTTGTGTAAATGGCCTTTATACTGAAATTTAAGTTTATCGTGTAAAAATGTAATCATTCTACTTTACTCAAAAAAAGTCTGAGAATAGTCATTATGTCTATTTTGTGTTTTACAAGCGGTCCTAAGGATAGGCTCTAGGGCAAATATACAGGCCCTGTATACCTGGGGCACATTTAGATACAGCCTTGGCTGAGACAGCTGCACTCATAGGAGGAAAATTTTTAGATGCATTGTGCACTTTAGAGCATCAAAAGTAAATTTACTGGTTGTAAATGTATCCTTTGTCTTGCCTAGCTGTCTCAATTTATCTTGTCTGATCTTCAGCCATTAGGAGGCCACCCATCAGGCAACAAACTCCTTGACATCAGACAGACAAAATGTCCTGTATTCCCTCCTAAGAAAGATTCAACATTGCCTGTCCCATGTTTACATGGTATTTGTAGGTATCCGAAATTCATACTGACTTCATGTCTTTTACAAGATCTGGAGGATCTTAGGACACGAGCTTGGGGTGCATGTCAAAATTCAGGCTACTCTTGGGATTAGCTGTCTGAGAGCCAGGCTTGTAGACTTTTCCTTTTTTATGTAAAGGACTTTATGAACCGTGAACAAAAGGGGCTTCTTCTCAATAGCTATGCATCTTTTAATATGGAATTATATTTGCAATCGCACACAAATAAGTTTCTTTTGTATTTCTGATAATTTTGTTCAGAGGTCTTGGTTGTGTTAAGTACTGGAACTTCAGTGGTCTCTTGCACACATTTACCACTGGTTAGCATTTATTTTCAAATAAGGTGGTATGTGATTAAACCAGTAGCTTTATTCCAATCCCATGAAGTGAAACATGGATAAGTCCCTTAAATATATTTTGCATATAGGCATAATTGGTGATACTCTGAAGTCCAGCCCTACATATCCAATGGGTACTCAAAGACAGACAACATCCAGGAATCTAGACTTAATGGATTATGATGGATATTAAATGAAAGACTTACTTTTGGTTATAAAATTCTGTCCAACTGGCATAACAATTCTGCACGAGTTTCCACAGCACGGAAAAAACCCATCAAAAGTAGAAGGAGAGGTAGAGGCAAGAAGAGATTGTTGGTTTCTGCTCAGTAAATCATGAACTCTGGGTCTTTTATGTGCATAAAGTGCTGTCATATTCCTAAGGAAAAGATGAAAGACAGATAGAAAAATTAAAAATCACATCTCTGTAGCATTATTTTCCAGGGAGCCAGAAACTGTATTCATTAGAAAAGGTTATAATTTTGTTTGTCAAGGCTGATATTCATAGCATTAACCCATTAACTGCACTTTGCTAGAACTACTTAAAAAAGACAAATACTTTTTACAGTTTCTCCTCCCCAAAGAATGGTCTTTGTCCCAGATCATCATACATGAAGGCAAACCAATGTTTTTCAAGATGGTTTAATACCTTCTGATTTCCTTATCAAGAATTAGGAGAAAAAAAATTAGTTTACTGGAATATTCCATTATAGATTAGGACGGTAGGTAAGGATGCATGCAAACCCATGCACATCACCATTGATTTCATCTGCTATAAAGTTTCTCATGGGAGACCAAAGATAATACATGCTTACCAATAAAGATAGGCTTATACACTGTGTAGAGGTGATTTTACTCTATACCCCTTACATTTCTGCATGGGCATGGCTATTTTGCTTGATATTGACCTACTACATTTTCTGTTGTTGTCTGGATTAATTCTGACCAGATGGTTTCAGGGAAAGACAATTTGCATATGTTACAAATTACAGCTGTATCAGTTTCTAATTTTTAAGTTGCTCTATATTATATTTCCTTCATGAAACTCTACATTATATTTCCTTCATGAAAAGCATAAAATCAGCATGGCATTATTGGGCTTCGGATTGATATCTCAAACAAAACCATTATTTGCACATCTGCAAAATATTCTACCTCCTGATTTTTTGCTTCTGGTACACAATTATGATCAGCAAGAGGCTTCAAATCCCATTTGATTATTGAATCGGATTTAGGTAAACCTTCCAGACTATAGGACAGCTGGTATATGCATTTAGTCTGAACACCTGTCATGGGCAAAATAGTCTTAATTAGGGGATTTTTTACTTAATTTAATTCATTGCCAGTTAACACCAACTTCTGATTACTGATTCAGGTAAAAAAGGTTTTATCAGAACCTTTTATCAGGTTCTGATAAAAAAGAACACGAACAATAAAACAGAAACTTAAGTAAACACCTTTCCTCCCTCTTCTCCAGGCTCAACTTAAACCACATATCTATACTTCCCTCTTCCTCGTTCAACTTGTTTTCACTGCAGGTTACAGTTAGTCCATCCTTCTCCCTTTGGAAAGGCAATGGGCAGCACAGGAGGAGGTTATGGGCCTAGCAGCTTCTCTCTGCTGCTCCTCTATGCTTCTAACTGGGTTTCCTATGCCCCAGTGTGGATCTTCTGTGCGCTGAACTCCCTCACCTGGTGTGCATTGCCCATGGGCTGCAGCCCCTCAGGAGTGTCCCCGTCCTGGCCTGTGTCCTCCATGGCCATAGTCCCACACCCTGCTAGGTGTGTCCAATGGACATATACAGCAAGGCTAACAAATGTAGGATGCACTAGACTTACAACACATGTGCAAGCCAATTCTGCACCATCAATGCCAGGGCTCCAACCTTAGTTTCACAGTATAAGAATTGATCTGCGCGTGTGTGCACCTCAGTACATGGTAACCACTATAGTAAAAGCTGATGTGTCCATCTAGGTCATTTTAGAGCTGTGAGTCCTAATAGAGTCAATAAGTATATGCAACTATCCTTGTTTAAAGCTTTCTATCAGATGTTTCATTAAATGGGGAGTTTGCTGAAGCTGCAGAAGTAGGCAGAGCCGCTGCTCTCTTTCTGTCTGCAGGACCTCAACAGCTTCCACTGGTCCCCTGGGGACTGTGGTCCTGCGAGGGGGCTGCTCTTAATAGTGACAGGCACTTTGCACTTCCATCTGAACTAAGGCAGCCTGAGGGAGAAAATGATCAAAAACTTACTCAATCTAACTGAGCCTGGAAAAACAGTTTGAATATTGATTTGTGGCCCCTTGACCTTTTTGAAATTACATAATTGGCCCTCAGGAAGAAAAAGCTGCATACTGCTGATGTAAATAAAGATATTAATTAGGTCCTGACAGAATACGTTCAATCTTCTCCTAGTTCTACAAATTAATCTCCATGGCAAAGAGTATATAGCATAATCTCAGAGTTTTAAAGCTAATTTATAAAATGTACATTGGATTGAGACAGGCAAAGTTGAAATATTAAAAAAAAATTCAAATTGTAACCTGGGTTCAAGTCTTCACATCTGGAATCTTTCTCAGATACTCTTACTAGAGAAAATAAAATTTTAAAGACATTCTTAAAGGGTAATTCTAGATTTATTATGTACATTAAGGTAAAAGAAAAATCAAGTTGTTGATAATACTGAATATCATTTACCATTACCAACAAACTAACAAGGGGTATGTCTGATCAATTACTTTCTTAGTGATGTCTGCTTTGTATTAGATAATGCCCAAACTTTATACAGTAGTGGTTAGAAGAATTTATTCCTTAATAATAAAAGTTAGATATATCATCAAACAAAAAGGTTCTGATCTGTTACTTGTATTTGATAACTTCTGATTTACTGCCTCTAGAACCGGGCCTCAGTGACACCACCATGTTATCTCTTCTCAGCAGACAGAACCATGAGTGATACACCCTGACTCAATTACTGCGAAAATTGTACAAAACATTCTGCATTCTTAAAAGTAAACACTTTACAAGTAATTTTCGACCTTTGGCTTCATGAGCTTTCATAGGCGCAGTGTAGAAGAGGAATAGACCAGGGAGATGTCCGGCGGGCAGCTCTCACCCTGGGGCTTGCCTGCAGCGCAGGGGCAGCTCAGAGCTGGCACAGCCAAGGGTGCCCCGTCCTGCTGTGACCCTGGGGAGCGGCTCCTGGACACGTGGCTGGGAGGCCACAGACAGAGCTGATCCCCGGCCCACGGGAGCTGCTCTCAGCTGAGGCCCCACTGGGACCCTGGCTTGGGCGCTAAGTTGCAGCTGGGCCTGGGCCTGCTGTGGGCCCCGCTGAGCCAGACCCCGGCCCCAGCTTCCAGGCAGGGGGCCTGGCCTGGCCTGGCCTCAGCCCAGCCTTGTCCCAGAGCCCTTCCTCCTGCCCATCCTCACCCTGTGTCTGACCCTGGTTCCCCTCACCAGGCCTGCGGGACAACACCCCAGCCCAGCCTGGGCCCTTCCCCGTCCCCAGGGAGGTACCAGATGGCCGGGGCTGGGACTGCCCTCAGCTGCCCCCAGCCTGCCGGTGGGATGCACACTGGCTGCAAGGCCCTGCCCTGCTGCCCCCAGCAGCCCCCATGGCCCCTGGTCCGCAGCAAACCACTGACCCTCACTGCACCCCAAAACTGAGTCCCTAGAAAGCTTTGCTTGAGCTACTATCTCTTTCCTTCCTCTCCTCCCCTCCTACCTCACTCAGGAGACACTTCCTAATCTTCCACCATGTACCTAAGCTTGTACATATATGGCCAGGTAGAGTTACCTAAGTCGATCTTATTTACTTCAAAACTACTCAGCTGCCACAGTGCTTACTGTACACTGCATAGTGTAAATCCAAAGATGCACTATATTAAATGATAGGACAATCTGGTTTCTAACTGAACCTCTGCATGAAATTAAATGAAAGGTGAAGTTACAAACTTGCAGAGGTAGAGCTCCATGGGCTGATCATACAGGGAGTCCCACGAGGAATAAGGAAGATAGTGATCTATGTTCCATAGCAGATATCAGCTGGCTGACAGCAGTGGAAAATTTGAACCAAGGAGAGAATAACTGGAAAGCTGTATGCATTAAACTATGATTAAACTCTTCGCCCTTTTCTCCATTGGTGGGATCAATTCACCTCACACATAAATCATTTCCAGCCAAGCAGAGGTTGGAAACTTGATGGGAAGCCTTGGGACAACTGAGCCTCAGGTGTGGAATGACAGCTCACAGAAATAGCTCTATTTTCTGGTTTTCTTAGTTTGCAATCCAAAAGAGAAAATAACATTTATAAATCGTAACAGCTGTTGCTCCTGCTGTGGTTGCACTCTAAGTCAACATCATCTAACATCATCACTATTAAAAATGGTATGTCTGTCTTCAGGTACAGCCCAGGATGTAGAACTTCTTCTAGAAAACAAAAGCTGTTCTAAGGTTATTATGCCCTTTTAAAGTATGGTCTCTTATAATCACATTCCTTCAGCTGAATGTACTACTGCACATTCATTCAAGTTTTAAAATCTCATTGAATAAAAATCTAAGCCATAAACTTGCTGTATAACAAGATTTCTTCAGAGACGCTGCTTTAAATCAGTAGTTCTTCAATACATCAAATGATAGTCACATCATATTTTTTCCCCATTCAGTCATTGAGATATGACTCTGAGCAAAGAAAGTATCATAAAGACTTATTTATTTTAAGCTTTGCCACATCTTAAGAACAATCACTCATCCTCCACATAAACCATTTTGCTACAGATATAACATAGCTTTATTCATTTGGAAAAATTTCTCACTACACCTTACAACAATCATTCACACAAATAACACAAGAGCTGCAGTACATATCTCTTCAGTAGAGAACCATTTAGAAATAGATTTGGACCTCAGAAGAGTTAGAGACTCAGATTTGGACCTCAGAAGAGTTAGAAGAGTCAGACAAGAAGAGTTAAGAATGAATCACCTGAAGATCTGATCAGAATTTACAGATGGCAGGAAGAGATGCTCATAATGGCAGCACTGAGTTGTTGGCCTGTTGGCTACTGTAGGGTTGTAAATGATTAAGAAAATTTGCCCTGAGGAGACAACAAAGGTATTTGAAATTATCATTAAAGTTTAGAGGACTGTCGATGATTGTCTTCAGTAGTGCAGCTGCACAGCTTTTGTATGTCTGTGAAGTAGGTGGACACTACCAAGGTTTTCCTAGATAACAATACTGAAAACATAGTTACAGTTCAGGGTACAAGCAGCAATAATTGAAGTCACAAAAAATCAGCCCTGATGTGGCAAGGGCTTTTGTTATAAGCAAGTATTTAACTATTAATTATACTGATCACTCAAGGTATTTTGCTGGTTACAAAATTAAAACAATAGATAAGTTGTGATTCAAGGCCATACCTTTTTCTTAAGGAAAAAAAAAAGTCAAAACATTACTACAGACTTTATTTATCTCATTAGACTCAAGACATGTTTCCACTTTCTTTTTGCATTTCCAGATGTTGCTACTATAAAACATATAATAACTCAGCTGTATCTTAGTAAAACCCTTAGGGCTTGTCCTCCTAAAGCTGTCTGGCCTTGTTCATGGCAAAGCACTGTACTGTCACCAAACAGCTAAACAAGCCTTTGAAGTTTTCTCAAAGTGTTTCTTGCCATAATAGCTTCCAAGATTACATTCACTTGAGAGGTGACATTAGTACTATTGATTAGACCTCTCAATCAGCTGCCAGACAAAGAGAAATCTAAGTACCCCCCACCGGAGGGGATACAAATACCAGCATAGCCAGCGCCAATGCAGTGTAGCAAGCGATCTGGCTGCTGACAGTCCTACAGACTTCTGCATTTCCCCTGGGAAATAACATATTCAGCTGCTCTCAGATCTAAGGGAATGTACAAATCCTACCCACTGCTTCCACTGGAAAAAGAAATAAAGTCATTAAGACTTCTAGTCATTATTTCAGATACATTCAGAGGTTAAACAGACTCTGGCCCAAATTATCTTATATATATATATCTCCCTCTCAGCAAGAACTGTGTACCTCTTTTTGAGAGCAAAAATTACTTTATTTACATAAAGCTTGGGAATGACTTATTATTAAACATATTTTGCTGTGACTGTACAGTGCTAACTAACAGATGGGTAATTGTTATACAAATGGTTTATAAATAGTCAGAAAGCCAGCTTCTAATATTTCACTGATTTACTGGTGATTTACAGGTACGCCATAATATTGGGAAGAGGTTAGTCAGAATCACCTGGAAGGTGACTCATTTCAGACACAAGGCACGGTGGAGGGGAGCAAAAGCACGGCCTTGCTGACCTGCCACAAACAGGGAAATGCTACCTGAAGACAAATGAATGAATGGAACATCTCTGCTCCCCTTCTAAAATAGAGGCTGCAGGCTCAAACAGAGCAAAGTCAGAATGTAATCAGAGTCTAGATAATCTCAGCAACTGAAAACATGTGAAGCAATTTGGAGCTGAAAGTAGCTGCACATAGAACCAAAGAGCTTTGTTATCTGCTATTACTGTACGTTCAGTGATGAGGTGTTGGGGAGAATTCACTGCAATTTATTATTAGATGGAAATTAAATTTGAAGAATCATTGGGATCTATTCAATGTAAAGTGCAATCCAAAGCATTTTGGGATATTCATACCACAAGAAGTTTTTCAAAACATTTCTCCTTTCCTAGTTACCAGGACTAATATTAGCTGCATATGACTATCAAATGTAATTCTATTTCAAGTATTTTTTTCTTGAAACAGCATCCCAAATTCAATCTCTCCTATAAATGGTTCTGTTAAAGGCAGTTGTTTCAAATACCAACATACCAACCCACATCTCTACTGGGGAGGAGAAAGAAAGGGAGTATGAGGAAAGGAGAGAATTTATAAGTTCCAACTATAGATTAGATATCCCCTCTTCATTCTTACATTCCATGCCATTCATCTAAATATCTCTCTCCTTCTTCATTCGATCCTCTGTATCCTCTCCATAAGTATTTTTAAAAGAATTGAAAATAAAAGTGCTTAGGATTGCATTTGGCTATCCAAATTCAGACAGAGTTTAAAAGCTCAATAAATCAATTAACAAACAAAAGACTTGGTCCAGCCAGAATTATTTTTTAAAGTTTCATTTTGATTTTTACCTATTTAACATATTATGATAAATTAAGGTGTTTTTACAATTTCTAAATTTTTTCTTAAGAAGAAATCAACCCTTCCTGGGCAAGAAACCCATCAACTCACACAACTCTAACAAACTGGCATTACTTTTTCAGTGTGAAAACATTTAGTCTATAGATTCCTGATCAACACTTACTTTAAGTTAGCACTATTTAGTTCACATTATATTAGCCAGATCCTACTGCACTTTTAAACTGCTTAAATGCTACAGAAAGGATGCAATCTGACTATGGGCAGCAACTGAAGATTATTTGTCAGAGGTACAAATAGTGCCAGGTTTTATGGCTATATCACCTATGTCTCTCCGCTACTAGTCTGTCTCCCAGGTGTGCCAGAGAAGAATGGAGTGTATTAGAGCAAGAAAGGAGGCTCCCCTGATGTGGCTTTACTAGGGATATTGCAAGAGCGTTGTAATTTAGAACAATCCAGAAACTGCTCTAGGTCAGTGAATACACCACATTTGAAAACTGAGTATCCATAAGGTGACCTATAACATAACAGGAGCCTGGGGAAGACCCTATCCCTTGTTTCTTTCACTTAAAGGAGCATTAGTGCAGGACCTAATACTGAAACTTCTCAGAGAACCTGTTAAATCTTGTTTATAGAGATAGCATAAGATAGAAGAACATTTCTAATATAGGAGGAGGTAAAGGTAGAAAGGAATGAAAGCTTGCCTGTGGGAAAGTTAGACTAAGAAAATCCAGTGACTTTTTTTTTTTTTTTTAATAATCCTATATATTGCAGTATTTTTGAGGAAGAGTCAGACCATTACAGATCCATGAATTTGAGAGGCACTAAAAATGCTTGATCTGGACTTCTTTTCAGTAAACCTTTGGCTTTCACATCATTGCCTTACATCTGCAATTTCCAAATCGTTATTCTATTGCCAAGCTATTGTACACATTTCAGGATGCCAGCCAAATTCTAATAATGGCATCATTAAGAGAGAGCTATTGCAATGGTAAGTGCTGTATTACTTTGCTCATTTTGCCAATCAGTGATGTCAGTAATATCCTGTTCTTTAGGAACCCTAATTAAATTCTTTCATTGAAATAATCAACATTTGTGTTTCCAACCACTTTACAACTACAGTAATTCTTTGTTTGCCAGCTGTGAGAATTTCCTATCCTACCCTCTCACATCAGCAAACTGAAGGGGAAAAGTTCATTTCACACTTATATAATGTATTCATGGTTGAGGTAGGTAACAGACATATTTTGCTTGTAATACTAAAGCCTAAGCCACAAACTAAGACAGCTTGGAATAGACTCAAGTCAAATAAATAATTTATCAAATGCAGACTTAACAAGTGTCTTCAGAAACCACTGTCCTTTAATTAGTAGATCAAACAGCTAATCCACTCACCGACACAGGAAGAATATGATCAGTCTCCATTTGGATCTAAATCAAGCAAAACTAACAAACAGTATACTTTAATTATATCAAGTCATTTGCAGAAGGTTTGCATATGAGTAGGACTCTGGTTCACGAATTCTAAAATATGAAACTAGCCATAAACCATGCCAGCAAAAGAGATTAAAAACAAAGACACAGACTACCTGCAAGACAAACTTCAGAGGAATGTTCTGCTGTGCACTTTTGGCCCTCTTACTACCAGTGTTACACTGCATAATGGCTTGAACCTAGAGCCAATAATTATTTCTTCCATAACGCAGAGCTTGATGTCTGAGCTTTAGGCTGAATCCACTGCCAAGGAGAGCCATTAGCTCACAGTAGAAACCCAGAGAAATGTTCTGGCTAAGCAGAAAGCAAGCTGCCAAGAACTACCATATAGGAAATGTGAAACACAGGAACATGAGCACCCTTATTTGCCCCGGATCCACAGCTTAGAATTCTCTCCTGAAATAAAGGGATCTATTCGAAAGGTCCCTTTAAAGAAAGGCTCATGTTTTTCTTTGTACATAGCTTTTATATGGGAGATAATAGCTAGAACCCTCCTTCTTGAAAGCCCCATGTCTTGGGAGGAATGAAAGGTTAGAAACCCACCTCTTCCATTTCACAGGAGGGTGAATGAAGCCACCTTGCACCCCCTCCGTTGAAGCTTTGATACTGTGCAGAAAAGAATGCAGGATTCTACATGCAGAAAAAGCTTAGAACCATACAAAATTTTAAGTTGTAAAGGACCTCTGGAGTAGGTAGTCTAGTGCAACCTCCTGTTCAAAGTAACCTGATCTAATTTCAGAGCAACCTGATCTAACTTCACAGCCACTCAGGGCTTTGTCCAGACAAGTTTTGAAATTGTCCAAGGTTGGAGATTCCACAGCCTGTTACAATTCTTGGTCATCCACAGTGAGCACAATTTTCTTTCTTTAAGTCCAGTTTTGTACTGTTATTTCTTGTTCTTTCATCATGCACTTCTGGGAAGAGTCTAGCTTTATCTTGTCTATAACTCTCCATTAGGTACTGGAAGACTGCAATTAGGTCTTCCCTTTACAGGCTAAACAAATGCATTTCCCTCAGTCTATCTTCAGCACAATTGGCACCGTTATCAACCACTGAGGTATGCCATTTAAAATTGCTTGGAATGGACTTTGATCACTATGCCTGTTGGTCTAGCCAGTTCTTGCTAAAGTCAAGTTAAATGATATCTACTGCACTCTCCATACCCACTGAGTTAGTCATTTGATCGTAGAAGGAACTGAAGCTGGTCAGGCACAATCTGCCTTTGATAAATCTGTGCTAACTGTTCCTCTTCCTTGCCCTTCCCTCACCATGAGAAAGACTTCTAGAAGGATTTGTTCCATAATTTTCCTAGGTACAGAAGCGATGCTGACCAGGCTGCAGATCTCCAGATCCCCCTTCTTGACTTTTAGATGGGCATAACATTCCCTTTCCTCAGCCAATGGGGACCTCCCACAATTGTCACAAGATTTCAAAGGCAATAGGAAGTGTGGCCTTGCAATGTCGGCTATTTCTTTCAGCACACTTGCAGGTACTCAACCTAGTCCCAGACCTGTGTATGTCCAGCTTACTTAAGTAGTCCATAATTTGATCCTCCTCTACCACGTGCAGCTCTTCTCTCCCTGAAACAGCAGACCTTGACAGTGAAGACTGAAGCAAAGATGGTGCTGAGTACCTCAGATTTTTTCACACTTTTCATCATAAAGTCTTCAGCCTGATGACACAGCTCAAACCCACATTTTCTTCAGTCTCACTGTTGCTGCCAGTGTACCTGCCAATGTGCCAATTTTTTGTTACCAAATCCAGCTGAGCTTTGGCCTCTTAATGACATGCCAGCATGCCTTGGTGATGCTTCTGTATTTCTCCTATATTCAGTTCCCACTTTCACTCACACATAAAGGATTGTGACTCCACAGCTTGGTGGTTAGCATACTTAATAAGGTGGGAGAGTCCTAGGTTTTGGCCCTGTTCCAGAAATTAGTTCTGCAGTTTAATATCAATAAGCTAACAATACTTCTTAATTGAATTCACTGATCTAGCTCCATTTTGTCATCCTTCTGCAGCCCATAGGGCTGGCTTTCTATTCTGTACTGTTGTCGTACTTTTGCTGTGAAGGACTAGAGATCACCAGCGTAGCCAACGTCCTCATGAGTAAGGTGCTCCTGAAACATGAGGGATCTAGCTGTGAATCTCTTCAGGACAGTGGGGGACTTGGGTGCATATCTGAATTCAGAACTGGTGAGCTTTTCTGACCACCCAATCGGAGTACAAAAGGACACATTTTTCTTTTGTTATAGTTCAGAAACAAATGATTGGTGCTCTTCCTAAGGAGGATGCTACAGTTTGTTGCTATGTGTGGCCTGAAGATGAACTGAGTGGATGGATGTCAAGAGGGTATAATAGAAAAGAAATCAAGAAATATTTCACTTTGAGAAGAAATAAATCACATCCTAGAGAGATTACACAAATTGGATCAGGAAGATTTAAGATACAAGCTAGTAGTGGTCTGAGCCAAACATGATCTCCAGGTTTTAGGTCTAAGTGACAGATGGCTGATATTGTCCACAGTAACTAGAGAAGGGAGGAACAGACTTTGGAATACGGATGAGCTTTCTCTAAGCTGATGTCTGGACATTCACAAATTGGTGACAGAAATATATGTCAGGATTTTACACTGAACAGGAGACACTGACGTCAAAGAGAGAAAATGTGTTTCCAGGTGTGCACAGTACTGAAAGATAGCAGCCTTACTAAGCATCAACGCCATTGTATATCTGTGACACTTTGTGTCCCTGTCCACATCAGTCTGTTCAGCCTCTGCTCAGAACTGCCAGGTACAGGGGAACTGCAGCGACAGGTAGGTGCCCATGCAGAGGAATTTGTGTTGGGAAAGTGGATTCTGTGCCCTTTGGTGGAGTGGTGAACAACAGCAGTGTTTGTTCAATGCTTCTAGCACAAACATGAGTGAAGGACCCAGCCTGGGGAGACAGGACTGAATGAGGATCAGAAAGGGAAAGGTAAGCCCCAAACTGTGGTTGCCCCCAAACTCACTTGTTGCCCAAAAGGCCTAACAATATTACTGTGTTTTCAAGTGGTGTCAGGATGCTTTTTTGATAGCAGCAGGAGGAAAGATTCAAATGGTATTTTCCATGACTGGCACAGATAGAGTAATGAATTTGGAAAAAAGACAAAGTGGCAGAAGAGCCAGACACACAGTCTCACTGGAACCAATAAGCTCAGAAGAAAAGGACTGAAACTTTGACTAAAGGAACTCACCAAAGATGAATTTGGAACTCCACCAACCTCAGTTACTATTAAAGAAAGACAAGACTTTACTCTCTTAATTGAGAAGCAGAAATAGAAAGGGTATTCAAAGCGCAATTCAGAATTACATATTTGAAAAGCAATTTAGGAAAAGCCAACACGTGTAAAAATAGTCTCTCTATAGTCAAGATACACTGTTTTACTTAATGTTCAGAGTTATTGGCAGCAATTTTTATCTCTCCACACATCAAGTAGAAGCACTGTTTTAGTGCGAGAAGGGAGGGGAGCAGAGAGTAAAAGATTTGGTGCTAAACCAAAGTTAGCTCTCTCTTTGTTACTTTTAGTAGTGGTCCGAGAACAAAAATAAATACCCATGAAAATATTCACTAGATGTTATCAAAGCAGAAGGCAAAACACTATCAGCCATCAAATATTATTTAGTTCAAGTGTAAAGTCCCTATCAATGGAAAGTTAGTTAATTAGCACTAGGCACAGATGTTTCTTTGGATCACATTCAAACTAGGGGTGAAAAAAACATTGTTCAAACTGAGCAAGTCAGCTGTGAAGGCATGGAAAGGTTGTTTTACCAGCAGTAGGAACAAAAGAAAATTTGTACTTTTTAATTGATTTTTTTTCCCATTAAAATAACGGTTTCACTGCATAATTAACTAATAGAAAGCCTGAAGAATAGCCACATATTTTGCCAGTTACTGTAGTAGAAACCAGAGATCAGATGTTACTATCTTCCTTTCTATTGTATTGTGTCTACATATATCCTTTTTATTTGCGGTCTGACTGCTCAGTCTATGCATCCTTTCAACATGCATAGCTTTCAACAGTGTTATTAGAAACAAAAAAGGTCCAAAGTGAAAACAGGATTTGTCTTTAACTGTGCACTGGAAAAGACAGATTGCCTTAACATGGGAAAGAACTACATTTTTTGTGGCATGATTAGATTGTTTTGCTTTACCTGGTGTTCCCTGCCATAATTGTAGGGTCCCCATCTGTCAACAGAGACGCTGAAATTTAGCAATGACTTGATAAATGTCTCTCACAGTGCAAGCTTTGTTAGCGTTCCATGTCACAGAGTCAGAGTGATAATAACAGCTATTGTTTCTCAGGGCAACAAAATAATTTTTTAGATTTGGTGAACTGCTTGTCAGTGATTACACTAGTTATATGCACCTTTTAGTTGAATTTCATTCAACTCAAGTGGCTGACTGTTTTGAAAACCATGTATTGCTTCCTGTATATGCTTTAAGCAAATAAAAGCATAGGACATTTACACAAATCAACTAAGAATTATTTGTGATCTCCTAGAGAGAGACCAAATATTTCTGGATTCATTCTAATAGCATAAAAGTTGGGCAATACAGTTGCTGACTTGTTCCTGGCCTGAAAGTCAAAACTGGGCTCTTGAGCTCTTGAGAGGCTTTCAGGTGGATACAAAACAGGAGAGTCACGTACAGTCCTTACATTGAGCATGGAACTACTTAAAATTTGCCAAAGAAAAAAATGTATAGTTTATACAGTACAATATTGTATAATTTTATATGATTTCCAAGTAGCTAGAAAATCCAACCTAAAAATGAGACTTGCACAAATTTCCTTCTCACAGCTTAAATTTAAGCTTCCCATTTAGAAAAGTCTCCTTACCATCAGTTCGTACATTATTTTGGATGCACAGGGGAAGGAGAAATGCACAGTTCAACCCAGGAGTGGTCAAAATTTTGTCATCAATACATCATAATGACTATTTTTTTTAAGTTTTAACTTTTCCCTTTGATTCACAAAGACATAACAATTTCTTTGTTGTTTTTATAGGATTATTTATCAGTTGGAAAGCATTTTATAAGGAGTTAATTGGAGAATGTCATATTTGTAATTGGAGCTGTCTGTGTTGGATTCAGTGATAACATGATAAATTGATGTGCCAAAGCTGGGAATCTTGGAATCATACTGCTGGCATGCAGAATGAGCAATATAAATTTAAAATTTGCTTTCCACATTTTAGAATAGCTAAAATTTGCTACTTCATGGGATGCACTAGCAAAAAAGTTCATGAAGCAAGTAAAACCATTCAGAATTTTGCATATTTGTGGAAAGGCTGTGTACCATTCAACTACTGTTAGCAGTTCTAAATCCTGCAGATTGCGTGCTTTAGAGTAGGCTAGAAAAATGAAAGGTGGAAACAACTTCAGCAATTTCTTCAAACTTAAGCTAACCTCGAAAAGGAAAGTGAATAATCAGAGAAATTCAGAAAGAGGATTCTGTATCAGGAGCCATTTTTTTCCTGATTATTCCCTATTACCTGGGAAATCATCTCTGTATAAACGTTTGACTAAAACACAGTTTAGTCATGCAGCCTCAAAGAAAATCTTAATGCCTATATTTCATGTTTTCATAAGCTGATAGTGAAATGTCTACAAATTCTGCTTGGAGCCACTGAGTTCAACACATTAGCTCTCTGCAACAGATTGCATGATGGTACATCTACATCTGAAGTTAAAGGTTTTCTCTCTAGTCAAACCTGCTCTAGTTTAATTAAAGGTGTGATTTCAACTCCACAAGACAAGAGATGTGATAAGTTTGTCTTCTATAATTCAATTCACACTTCATAGACATTTTTTAAGTCATTTTCCTCTCAGGTTAAATCAACACATGCCAAGATTGCACTGAGTGCAGCCTCATGGACGAACTAACTCGAATCCCTTTTAACCAATATGAAACTACACTGGTAAAACTGCAGTGTGGTATACGCTAACAGGGCTGGTAGCTGTAGCAAAAAAAAAGGTTATATGTGGCTCTTAGATGACATAGCCAACTGTAGAAATCTGTACGTCTAAAAAGGAGGCTGTGGAAAAGGTAGCATAAAAAACCAGAACAGCATTGCCTAAATAGCATAACAAAGATTTCCAGCTTGTACCATCTGAACCTTATTTTCACAATTCCTTGAACATGATTTCACTGTTCTATTTTTTATTCCACAGGCTGTGTCAAGTATTAAACAGTTTAATCCACCTACTCTTTGGTATTGCACAGTTTTCATAGCTGAGATGAATAATTAGGCTTTGATTTGCAGTTTCTAATTAGTAGCAGAAGCAGCATCTTCAAGTAACAAGCTGTAGTACAGAACTACCAGATTTAAGGAGGCAAGAGGCATAATAATTTAAATTACTCCTACATATTGTTGGATCCTAAAAATGTAACCACTTAGGAAAAAGATATGAACATATTGTAGGCAAATCACCAAAAAAACCATATGATTATAATACAACTGAAGTTTTAAAAAATGAAGTTTAAAAATTCTTGTTTAAAAATCCAGACTTGGAAATAATTTTGAAAATCTGTAGTATTACAAACTGAGAAAACAAGCATAATTTCTTCAAATATGTTGCTCTATCTCATAAAAGATATAGCAGATGAAGAAGGAGTCATGGGATGAGAGAAGAAATTATTAGAATATATATTGAACGTTCCTAGTATTAACTAAATGGAAGATCTTTTGAGACATTACAAGTATGTGCACACTGTCAGCATAAGAATTTCTTAAACTCCCATACCAGAGGATCAAGGAGTCCTGGATCTGGCCTGACATCAGCTGCTCTGCTGAGGAATGGGGGTAGGGATAATTTCACCTCCCAGAGAAACTTGTTTTAATCTCCAGTTACTGGATAGGGATCAAATCCTGATTTGCAAAGTTTTTTATTCCTTGTAATATCTTTTTGTTAGTACTACCTATTCCAATATCTTGTTCAGTGCCTCCTTGAACTTTGCTAAATCCATCGATTCAAGGACTCATCACTCTCAATGCAACAGTTCCTTTTGCTTTGTGTCATAAGAACAGATAAAAGAGACAATCTGAATTACTAAACTATTCAACTATTGAGTTCACTACCATTTGCAGCTTTTCTAAAGTAAACACAACTAGGTTTTAAAACTGTCTTCAGGTTAAAGTCTTTCTCCCTGTACCACTTCTTGACACCTCTATCTGACCTCTCCATAGTCTTTCAATATCCTTTCTGAGACTGAGTAAGAATAACAGTGTCATTGCTGAGATCAGATTGTTGATTTATTGATATAGCAGCATTATAACGTATTCCTTACTACTCCCCATCCTATTCTTTATTACCATAACATCTTGTTTCCATTCTGTGCAACTGCTGCTCATTAATCCAGGCTCTTCATCCAGCTATACTCCAAAGCAGACAGGCCCATTTCCTGAGTTAATACAGGTAATTTGGAATCCTGTATAGCAACTCAAAAATTTATGTAACAGCTCTGGAGTTGTCTAAAGACATCTTTTCTCCCCTCTAGAACTGCAGGGAATAAATAGTGCTTTCAGATCTCCTACAGGCCATAAATATCAAGCCCAACATGTCATCCAGAAATCAATGCAAAACATGAAGAAAATATAAGAGACGGATTTACTAGAACCGAAATAATGCTTTGTCCTGTCCACTGGGACAAAAAAGTGTATAAACTTTTCCTTTCATAGAATTTAGTTCATCCAGAGATCAAGCCACATTGGGAAAAAAACAAACACCACTTGTAGTTCAGGTCTTGATGAGGAGAAAAATATTCACCTAGGTTGGAGAAGGTAGGCAGCTGGAACTTAATGCACCACAGGCATCAAAGCATCACCTCATTTCAGTCTGTGTTAGCTATGTAGGAAGTGTTCTCTGGATTCGAATATGTTTTTTCTTCATTCAGATAATAGTCCTAAATTTACTCTTCCCTGTCTTTACTCATTTAGAAACATCTCTTAATTACAGAGCCCAAATTAATGCTGATAATCTTTGTGTTGCAACAAATGGGATTGAAATCCCTTCCCATTGTCCTCTACAGTACTCCACAGTACCTATAGCACAGTCATAACCCATACAAGTTAGCATTACCCTAGCTGGCTCAGACACCAGCAATGGCATTAATGTAGCAAGAGAAGAGCACCGACACACTTTGCAGCGAGAGCTCAGCTCTGGGCAGCTGTGACTATATTCTTACCAGTACCTAATACAACTAGGTTAAAGTAGTCAGGGTTTGCCTACAGTAAGTTGGAAATAAGTCCTTTCAGTAAGTTCGAAATAGATGCGCTCACTGTTGATTGAAGTGACAGCAAAAATCAGTTCCCCCTCAGAACTGGATGCAGCTGCCTGGGAAGCACCATTCTCAGAAAGCTCAGCTGATTCATGTTTGGCTAGAATTACCTGCATTTGGATTCTGTTAAAAGTGATTAACTTATAATCACCAAAGTTTTTCATCCTTTACCTACTTTCATGCATTTGACATCAAATTATGGTCATGCCTCTTATGACCAAGCTGATGATACTGGCTGCTCATGGCTTGGATGGGTGTACTCTTCGCTGGGTAAAGAACTGGCTGGATGGCCGGGCCCAAAGAGTGGTGGTGAATGGAGTTTACTCCAGTTGGCGGCCGGTCACAAGTGGTGTTCCCCAAGGCTCTGTGTTGGGGCCAGTTCTGTTGAATATCTTTACTAATGATCTGGATGAAGGGATCGAGTGCACCCTCAGTAAGTTTGCACCAAGTTGTGTGGGAGTGTTGATCTGCTTGAGGGTAGGCAGGCTCTGCAGAGGGACCTGGACAGGCTGGATCGATGGGCTGGGGTCAATTGTATGAGGTTCAACAAGGCTAAGTGCAAGGTCCTGCACTTGGGCCACAGCAACCCCATGCAACGCTACAGGCTTGGGGAAGAGTGGCTGGAAAGCTGCCTGGCAGAAAAGGACCTGGGGGTGTTGGTTGACAGCCACCTGAATATGAGCCAGCAGTGTGCCCAGGTGGCCAAGAAAGCCAATGGCATCCTGGCTCGTATCAAAAATAGTGTGGCCAGCAGTACTAGGGAAGTGATCGTGCCCCTGTACTCGGCCCTGGTGAGGCCACACCTCGAATACTGTGTTCAGTTTTGGGCCCCTCACTACAAGAGAGACACTGAGGTGCTGGAGCGAGTCCAGAGAAGGGCAATGAAGCTGGTGAAGGGTCTGGAGCAGAAGTCTGATGAGCCGCGGCTGAGGGAACTGGGGTTGTTTAGCTTGGAGAAAAGGAGGCTGAGGGGAGACCTCATCGCTCTCTACAACTACCTGAAAGGAGGTTGTAGAGAGGTGGGGGTCGGTCTCTTCTCCCAGGTAACAAGTGATAGGACGAGAGAAAATGGCCTCAAGTTGCACCAGGGGAGGTTTAGACTGGATATTAGGAAATTTTTCTTCACTGAAAGGGTTGTCAAGCATTGGAACAGGCTGCCCAGGGAAGTGGTTGAATCACCATCCCTGGAGGTATTTAAAAGACGTTTGGATGAGGTGCTTAGGGACATGGTATAGTGGTGGTCTTGGTAGGGTTAGGTTTACGGCTGGACTCGATGATCTTAAAGATCTTATATGATTCTGTGATTTCTGAAATATTTGCCAACAGAAAGATTGGTCCATTTGCCCCCAGGGGACATCATGTTCATCAGAGGAAGAAGCACATCACATGGATGTCACTGTGCTCTCATGCACGGTTTACTGTCTGAATGCAGTCAGGAGGGTGGTGTTAATCTGTGCTGCACTGAGAAACACTTGGAAAAACACAGGTTTTCCCACCATTGTGAACCCATTTCTGGCACTTTTTTTAGCCTCATCTACCCTTACTGGTTCCAGTAAGGACATTGGGGACTCACAGAGTGGGGGATGATAAAGTGCTATCAAAAAAAGAGTGGTGTCCTGGCCATAGTAGCGTAGCTGAAAGAAAAGTAATAATAACATACAGAGTAATCACAGGCAGACTATGCTAGTGATGAGCTTCAGCTGTAGCCTTTTCAAGAGCTGTTACTCAGCAACTGAATTACTGAGAGCTCTCTGCCCAGAATAATGACCCAATGCCTTATAATATCATTATATGAATGTTCAGTTCTCCCTTTGCTATCTCAGGCAAGATACAACAAAAAGAGAAATAAATAAAAGATGATGTAACCAGGTAACCATGTAATACAGTATTGCCATTGCTAGTAACAGGCCATAAGCTTTGTACAGAATTACAGGGCCTCAGGACTGAGGCTTGTCAGGCTTGCTCTGTCTGAACTTTTCTTGACCTGCCTCCAGCTTTGTTTTACTTAGTTTAGCTGTGACAGCAATTTCTCTTATTGACCATGTGTTTATGGCTAATTTATTTTACTTTTGTTTATCTTTGTATAGTGCAACTTTATATACTTTTATATAGAAAGCAGTAACAAGCAGTTATCCTATGCAGAATGAGGTATTTACGACTCTAACATGATGCAGTGCAGAGAAAGACAGGCCTGGTACGACAGCGGAGTCCTTGAGCAGTGAAGACAGGATGCAGTGAAGAGGGCCACAAGCACAGGATGCTTGAAGAAAGGGCACAGGCTGGCACTGGAGACCCCTCGACTACAACCAACTTACCCATGGTCAGTTAAAGAAATGCAGACCTGGAGCTGTACAGAACTTGTTTTAGTGGATAACAAAGTAATAGTACCTAACATACAGAAAAGCACCATGTATAGTAAATTCAGCTGTAATGGAGAACTGTGGATCAATAAAGACAGAGCAAAAGTATAAAAGCATGTTAGCAAATGTATAAAAATCACTCCTAATCAATCCTAGAGTGAGCAAGAAGAAACCATCAACACAAGCATTATATTCCTCATGGCAAAGGACTCAAGATGCTGACAGTTCACTGTAACACCCCACCAGTGCCACCAGCATGAAACCATCAAGCTCAGCACCCACAGAAGCAGTGGAGACATGAGCCTAACACTAGCAGGTGGAGCAGGAACTAGGAAGTATGTGTATAACAATTTTAACTGTGTTATTATTTTTTCTTTCTTTTTCTGTAAGAATTAGAACTAGACTAATAGTGCTTCTTGAATTAGACTGTTAAATTTTCAATTAGACTAACAATGAGTTCTTGACTTTATATATAGGGGATGTTTCTTCTGTGCCTGTAAACAAGATTTTGAGTGTAACAATGAGCAGAAATGAAGAACACTTCTGTATGTGCTAAGAATGAAAAAAGCCAGCTCTCTGGAATAGAAATTCTCTCTATTTTCCATCAATAGTTGAATATACACAGATTAGCCCAGCTGGCTAATTTAATCACAAATAAAGATATGAATACTCTCAATTAAGATGAGCTACGATAGCAGCACATAAAACGTAGTGTGATACAGACAGAAGGTAGGTCAGAAACTTCTGTTTGAATTTTGATAGAACACAACAACACAGAAGGATCCAGTGATATCAAAGCATATTACATTTAAGTCTGGCCACTAACATAATTGCATATTCCACATAATTAACCTCTAATATTCATTTCCATGATAGATTGTAGAAGCCAATCGCTTAATAGGATTCAGAGAAAGTATTGGATGTTTATTTAAAGCAATCTCAGGAAGGATAAGATGGACCGAAAACAGAGAGTCCAAATATCAGATTCTCATCTGAAACAAAATGGCATAAAGCTGCTGACTTCCGTCAGGGGTGATCTGTTAGAGGCATAACGACTCACATGCTGCAGGGCACAAAACAATCTCTAGTGGAGGTTAAGGAGAATCCCCGTCGCTGATAATGTTACTCTACTATTGCCTGTTTGCTCTACTATTGCCTCTTCCTCACGGGCAACTGTTCAAGACGCTATTCTAAACTGCAGAGACAACTCATCTGATTCAGTATAGCAATGACTAGAAATCCAAATAATATCCTGAAGAGCTAGAAAAATTCCCATGTTTTTGATTGTTAAGACCACTGTTGATCAGTGACACCCAGTGCATAAGTTCCTGCATTACACAAGCTCCATCACAGAAGAGCAGTCATTCCTCTTCTCAACTTTGAGTTATCACATAACACATTGTCCTTCTCCTAATAAACAACTTCCTCAGGAAAAATAACAATTTAGCACATAACTGTTAACAGGAAAAGACATTTAACAAAGGTGATGGAGAGAGCCAAATTTATAAAATCTTTACTTAAGCCATAAATAATAAAGCTTACATTTTAGTTTTTATGTAACTGTTTGATGAATGTAGGATTACTTTATTATAAAAAATAAGCCCCTTCATGCAATTATTACTACATCGTTACCTAGATGTCCTGAATTATTTGGGGTTCATTCAAACTATACCTGATAACAAGGAGAGGAGAAGCACAAAGAGGCAGTAGCGCTTCTGACACCAGCTAGAAGGATTTGTGACTATGTAACCAAGGCATAGATGACAGAAATAAGATTTTTATATAAATCTGCTAATGTGTAGAATTCAGGTTGTCAAGATACACTGAGCAAAATCATTCATATCCTGTAACTAAACCAGATGTTCTATATATAAAATTGTGATCAAATGTAAAGTACAATATCTGTTCTTAGCTATACAACTGTGTTGTCTGGCAAAATATTGGATATTAACCTAGCAGAAGGTGCCCTCTAACATAGGGAGACAAGAATTTGTTTTTCCTAACATTTCTCTGGGCTGAATATGCCTCAACTTTCAGGAGTCAGCTATCTGTTTTTCCAGATATAAAATTTCCACCGGTAATGTTTCAGTGCCTTGAATTTGGATCCAGAGATAATCCAATGCTATTTCTGGAAAAAAGGGAATAGGGTTGTAAGTTTCTGAAGCTGGATTTGACAGTACTGAGAAACAGGAATCATGCTTCCACTGATTGCTACTTGATTTCATAACGAGAATAATTAAAAGACCACACACAGAGCCTTTTCCCGGCACTTAGAAAAAACATGGCAGTTTGTGGTAATCCTCTTTCAACTAATGGTGAACATTTTTGCCTTTGAGTTGCTGGCTCCTCTTTGCTGACAAGCAAGCAACTGTAAAGCAAAGCTTTCTGTAACCTCTTGGTCTAATTTCATCACAGCTCAAAGGCAGGCACTTAACCAAGCACTTGGGAACCTAAAATGCTATTTGCATACTCAGGAGAGCAACTCAGGAAACCTTCCCTAACTTGTTTAGACACTCAAAACACCTTAGGAACCTAAAGTTTCAGGCTTTTACAGTGCATCAATAGGAGAAAATAGTGGTCTTTCAATAGGATAAGAGTAAGCTTTTTTGCCTGTCATTTTGCAGGAGTCTAGCTTTAGCCTCAGTGCTTGGACAAGCACTTTGGCAGCAAGGTGGGGATGGCATTATTAACATTCTCCTGCAGCTCATGTTGGTCCTCTCTCAGGCACCACAGCTGCTTCCTCTGCTGCCTCCCTGCATTTTCCACTGCTCACTCAAATCTTCCGTTTATAACAGAACAAGGGATATAATTTGTATCGAGTATTAGGATAAGCCAGTTTTGTGCCCAAATAACATTAATAATCCAAAAATCCCCAGTTAAAACCATCATCTTCTATTTGTTCACAACCTGAAATTTGCACAGGGGTACTGAATTCATCCCCAGCTGTTTACAGAACTGGCAACAAAGTCGATTAAGGTTCTCCACATAGAAAAGAAGGTAGAATCTGCCGCTTAGCTCTACAAGCTTCATTTCTAAAACTCTGCCTTCCCTCCTCGAGGAGCAATTTGAGTAAGTGGTTTCTCCGTAGGCAGTCTTCAATGGCCTTGTCAGGAAGCAAAAAGCAAAACAAACAAACGAAATGAACAATACAATGAGAAATAATGGCTAATAAACAAGGAAATGCAGCAATCTAATCCTATTGTATTTTCTATTTTTATACACTGGGGACCAAATCCACAAGTGATGTGAATCAGTTAAGACTGAAATTGGTCCTAATTCTTGTTGTCAAAATCTCTCTCAGTGAATCAGAGATGCAACTGGAAAAAAAAAAATAAAAGCTACCTAGCTGAATATTCACCTCCCAGTAACAGAAACAGTGAAGTTGCTATTTTTATGTAGGAGGCTTTTCTACATGTAACATTCTAAAACATTGTTAAAAAACCCCTATATATGCATATACATACATAGATATACATATATATACATGTGTGTATATATACACATATATACACACACACACATAGGTATTAAAATGCATTTGTTTCAAAAGCCAGATTATTTTTTTACCGTCCTAAATCACTGGAATACCTTATGCAGACAATGTGTACAGTCCAGGAGGAAATACATGATGATGACCCATTAGCATACCAGCAAAGACAGTGTTTTTTCAATGCACACGTTTTACCAAGAAAAGCAACAGAATTAAGACGTACCCAACATTTTGTCCAGCCTGCACTTAAATCATTCACCCATGTCACAACATAATGGTCAGCTGTCATAACATAACCAGATTTAGGGTACTGAGGCTTTGCTCATAGGACTGTCTAAAAGTAAAATAACATAACATTCCCAGCACTTGCCCTAACCAACGGGATAAAGAATTTTGTATTGTGTCTTCTGCTTCCATAATTGTGAACAATAAATTTACTTCAACAGAGGGATGGAGAAAGGAGATAGCAAGCGGTGTGTTCACCACCTTTTTGGGTTTGCATGTCAGCATCAGTTCTGGGGTCTGATTCTTGCCAATGCAGTTCTGCTTGCATGCCATTACTGCTTTGCCTTCCTCTTCTAATCTTGCTCATCACACACTGTGGAATGCTTGTTTGGATTTTTTTTATTATGATTTTGATTATTTATTTGGTAATGGTCATTCCTACCTCCTTAACAATAACAAAGCATTCAAGCAATAAGAACATTGTATCTCTTACCATTCTAACTCTAAAGGCTGTTGGCAATTCCCTTCTTGGTGAGGGCTTGGCAGGCATTAAGCAAGTTTGGCCCCATGAGTGAATAAAATATTTCACTTTTTCTTCCTGACTCTGCTGTGGTCTCTCCTGGGAAGAAAAATGGAGGTGTTTTTAGGTACTGCTGAGAGAAAAATAAAGAGTCCTTTTGTACCATTTTATGTCTGCTTTGTTATGAATCTTTCTCATTTCCTGTGGCTAGTAGGTGGGTTTGGTGCTCTGAACAGTAACTAAAAATCCTCTCAAAACTGGACAACCTTTTAACCCTCTGCTGCAACGCAATGTCTTGTCATTGGATTACCTTCGACTTGGGAGGAAAATAGCCCATCGTTAGATAATCTGTGCTTTTGCAAATTCAGCTAGATTTAACAATGGCAAGTCAGATGTTGAATAATGGGGAAAACATGATGATTTCTTCCTGTAGGAAGAACAAATATGAGACTGTCTCCTCTAGAAAACTATCTGTATAAAAGTATCACACTTACTTTACCTTACTTACTTTACAATGATTTCCCATACTATGATAACATTCTCAGACTACTGTAACAGTATTGGGAACATTTCCACTGGTCAAAAAATTGTGAGATCTTACTATCTGTCTAATGGCTTTTGATACTAAACATGTATGTCAGCAGAATACAGCCTGCTCTTAATGAAACTAGTTCTGAGAGAGAGAGGTGAAATCTGGGCCCATGTTCCTCATACTTTGGGGGGGGGGGGGGGTTGGAGGGGATTGGGTTTGTTTTGTTTTTTGGGTTTTTTTTAATTCTTCCCTGGTAACCAGTTACAAGTCTATCCTTATGTACATTTTATTAGTCAGAATCAGTCTTATTGAAGTGATTTTTATTAGTGAATTCTCATGCTAAATTGATTCAGGAAGGGAATAATTCTTCTTAAATATCTCTTTACTTCCAACAATTATACATCATTTCTCTGACTGACTGTTGTGTGGATGTTCTTTTACTCTCTCATATTCACAATTCGGGAAAAGAGATATTGATCACTATTAATGAGGCCAGTGTGACAGGCAGATAGGTCTTACTCTTTAGCACCCTTTTCTAATCTCAGACTATGAATTGCCCAGACAGGTCAGCTATTGAATAGCATGCATTCATTCGATGACTTCTAATTGCTTTTCTAAGTATCATTTGAAGTATTCAGTCATAATAATTTCACTAGATTCCCATTAGTTAAACCACAGTTACTTTTTCTTTAAAATTAAACTAAGATGTGTGGGAAGGAGTTGGAGACGAGTCAAATTACTCTCCTATAACTTAAAAAAAAAAATTTGTTTAAAATTTCAGTCAGCAAAGAAGCCTGAACCCAAATGTTTCTAATCACAGTTTTATTGAACTCTAGGAACTAAAGTTATCACTTAAATGTGTGTTTCCTCTCACGAACGCAAAGACTTAATTGACTTTGTCCCAAATTTGTAATCTGAGGTAGGATTCTCCCATTAGCTTCATTTCAGTCTTCCTACATCTGGGTGCTTCTCATAAACCTTTTGCATGTAGTGAGGAACATTTCTTAGATCTGAAGGGTAAAAGGTATATATTGGCCATTAAGACAAATTTTTCAGACCAATGTAATATCATGTATACCCATATTCAGGCTTCTCCATAAAATTGGCTTAAATTTTGATACTGTTTAACATCCATGACTGCTACTTACATTAGAAAGACTGTCAGAAAAATCACGCTACCTTTATTGAGACACCGTACGTCAATGGGTTTATTCAAGGTCCCTACACAACAGAGAGATGGGATTTGTTACACTTTAACCATCAAACGTTAAAACAATGCTACAGTTGTTAGAGACTGTTATAGTAATTAAAGGACTCCGTTGACAGAAGATGAAAGAAAACCACAGCTGTCATCCCTCCTGCAGAACCTCACCCATAGGCCAGGTGCAAGGGAGGCCACCTCCGTCTCTAACCCTCTGTTAATTAGAGTTTCCCAAAATCAGGCCATAGAAAACAAAGGTTATCTGTGTCTCTGCTGGTATTTCCTTTTTCCTACCTGTGTCTTTCTAAATAATATCTTTGCTGGATGCTGAAGACAGGTTATTTTCCCAAGCTCAGCTTGGCTTACCTTTACTTTGTTCAAGAAATATTAATTCCATTTCCAAAGAAATAAAGCGGAAGAGAGAAAGTCATACTGTGCCCTACAGGCATCATATACAGAAGTTGAGATAGTAGCTCTACCTCTTTTTGTACCACTCCCAGCTGCAGCCAGAAAGCCACCACATACCAGCAGTTGGTGAAAACCTTTCAGAGCTATGATGCCTGCAGATTGTCTCGCAGGATTTCAACCATATGCTTTCATAAAACAGGTTGGTTTGTTTTCCTTTGTAACAAAAAATATGCTAAAAGAAATAATCCAGAACTTCCTAAATCCACTTCAAATGTTATTGTTAAGAAGTAGAAATTATTAATTAATTATTAGTAGAGAAGTCCACACTATGAAAAGATATACCATAGTTACAGGTACACTAACTAAAAATGTTCTGGATTCTTCATCATTTGAAATACTTAAGCCAAGGTATTCTCTAGGATGGAAAACAAAACTCTTCCTGTCCAGTCCAGCTTATGAACTTAAAAGAAGATCCTTCTGAGTTCATAATCCCATTTAAGAAACCTCTAACTGCAAAACACTTTTTTTTTCCCCATAGTATCTCTGCTGCCTTTCATTGGTTAGTTTTTGGATAAAGGTCAAATTATGTGTTTCTTTAAAGGAGCTGTCACTTACACTCAAACGCTTATCAACATCCTAAATAAAATTATTTCCAATTTGAATTAGGAAAACTGGAACCATTTTGTGACAGGTATAAGCAAACATTGGGATTTTTTTCCCCTGTTAATTCACCTACAAATATCACTGACTTTCTTTTTAATCTCTCACAGTTCTAACTTCCTGGGGTGATATGAGCTAATGAAAACAGGAACCGTTATCTTTTCACCTTCTACTTATTATTGTTAATAATAATACCTCATTCTTACATATAAAGCAGCTAATCAGAATGTACACTGAAATAACACTTATTCCATTAAAATAATACATGCATAAAATCAGAACCTTCAGAACACATCATTTACATTTTCTTCAAATCACTGGGACGCTGGCTGTTATTATATTTGTAAATGGGGTAGAATTTAATGGTCATTTTGCACTTGCTTTCAATCCAAACATGGCTTATTACTATGTGGGAATGCTAAGCCTTTTGACGGATTTACACACTTTTGTGATGTTACACAGGCATACCCCTATTGTGAACTTTTATAACCATCCAGTTTGTAAAAGCAATTTTTTGTCAAAAAAGCTAGGTTCTTAATAAAACTTCTTTAATATTGCAAAAATTCCAAGGCAGAGAATGGAGAGTGATCAACTTATAAGGATTTTGTCTTCAATTCTGTGGGAGAAGCAGCCTGCTGTTTTAATGAATAACCACTAAATGGCTGCTATGCTAGTGGATATTGATTTCAGCAGGGGCTACTTGTCTCCTAGGCTGACATTTAATATCTGTTAAAGGGATTCGCCTGCTGAGTGACTTCAGCAAAAGCATTACATTAGGACTACAGCCAAGCTTGTTGGGATTAGTAATTCTTATTGAAAACATCTTTCAATCAGCACTGTGAAAAGCCAAAAGCAAGGCAAAGTTTTGATTTGACAAAATTAGAATGAATGGCAGTAGTTTACGGAAGAGTGAGAAAGCCTCAACACTTCGCTCCGACAGTTTTATACACGGCACATAATATATGAGGTAACAGATCACCTAATGGAAAGCATCCTTGCCGACAGCATTGAAAATGCACTCTGTACTCCCATGTCACTTGCTATGACTGTGTCAGCGTAGCTGCATAAACTCTGCTATTCAGATTAGGGATGAGAGCTGCCTTGTCCTGCAAGAAGCAAAGAACCCATAGCCACAGTACAACACATGTTCTTTCTTCCCTCTGTTTAAATCAATGGAGCAACTTTAGTTTACACCACTTTGTTTATGTTTTTATTACATTTGAAGTGTGAATTCAATCTTAACCTGAATTTCTTTCCAGAACTTAGAAGTTTTGCTTCAGCTTTATTTTCATCTTTTCCTCCACTCTGGCTACTAGCAAGCTGCGTGACACATTCACATATCTAAATCTAAAACTGAGAGTTTTGTAAGACTTCACACAAAGGCTACCTAATTTTCGTAAAATTCTTAATTTCATTTCTGCTCTTTGATGCAGTCAAAACTGTCCAACTCCTGTAACGAAGAAGTTGGCAGCAGCTTTTCAACTCAGGCATTCCTGCACTTAGAATTGGATTTCTCCACCTTCAAAGTTTGATTCCCAGCATTTCGTACCATCTGCCACAAAACAGAGACTATCACAGTAAATTTCCCTGCTTCACCTTAGAACAGAGAGAGTAAAAGAGAAAAAGATGTTACAGTCTGATCTTCAGACATTTCTGTCCATCATTTAACATGGATGTTTGGAACAGCTTTGACAGGAATGCTAAATCCAGAATACCGTGAGATAGCCCAGTACCAAGAAAGCTTACAATAAAAGGATAAAAGAGTTAGCTGAAAGGTGAGAAACCATGTTTAATACCACTTTTCCTAGTTTGGTAGAAGAATAAGGATACAGGTCTTCCAAATCTGAGGTAAATGACTGAACCATAACTGTTCTGTTTTAGGAGAGAAAGACACCGCAACTCAACTTTCTCTTTTCATTTCTTTTGTGAGAAAGATTCGATGACTAACCAGAGCTGTGAACTTTAGTGACAGGTATAATAGGATTTGCTCATTTTGAGGTTTTTGTTTGTTTGCTTTACATTTTGTTCCATAATTATGTCTCTCTTCCCTAAAGGAGTGACTGGGTGAGATGGAGTGCTCTGGGATGGGAGTCGGGCACTTCTACAGTTCCTGTCTGCTCAAGGCGACATAGGTTACAAGGTGGGCCAGATAGGAGAGTCACAGCAAGGACTTGGGAACTGGGTGAAGACAGCTGGACTCAAGGAAGACTCCAAAACCAGAGGGCACAGTGCATAGTTTGCTGCCACTCAGAGAGCTATTGAGTTGGCTGGAAATGAGGACCTTCCTGAAAGGTCCTATGGTGGGTTAAAAGCTGTTCATAAGACCTTTATGTCTGTTCTTCCCCTGAGCTACTTTGAGTTTTCAACTTTAAAAGGCTCTGTTGCTAGTTTTCTTTGAATTAAAATTGGCTTTTTGAGTTAAGATATCTAATATTCTCTAAAAGTCTCCTAGGAGTAAACTATCATGCGAAGATCTAGGCAGATCCACTTTAAAGCTGGGGTCACCCTGAGCTTCTGATCAGAATCAGATTAAGTAACTCTCCACCCACCTTATCCATAGCTGACTTAACACCTGCTATTATCTATGTTTTCCCATGCACTTCGTGAATATAAGCTTGACGACTAATTTACAACTGAGGATTCAAACTAAGAGGCAGGAAGCCTAAAAGTTAATTCTTGCCATCCTGAGACTAAGGCCTTGCAAGGATTCAACCCAGGGTCTCAAAAACAGAACACTCAAGCTTTACTGTCTGTGTTTCCAGTAAGTCCGTATAAGCATCAACATAACAACTTTTTTCCTGAAGCTGGTTTATTCATTGCTGTGCACTTGTGCAAAACTCCTATTTAGATTATGTTCATGCTACCACAAGGCTAGTAGCATTATGACTCACTTTGCACTGGCGTGAATGACGACAAAATAGCAAGCAGTGACTAATGATCTCAATAGATAGGTTTCCTAGGAAACTGAAATTGTCTGAGCTTTTCCAGTGTCAAATTTAAAATAAAATACAAAAATAAGTAAATGGTTGAATGACTTTTTTCCTTCTTTTATTCCCATGATGGTTCTAATGGGAGCTCTTACAAGAATTCTCTCTTATCATTGAAGTCCTTGCCATAAATCTGGATGAATGTCCTCTGAATATTAGTATGTACTGTAATAATCTTCTGCAGTTCTGTTCCAGGTTAACAAGCAAATGGGAAACTATGCCTTTTATAAAGATATATAACAAGACTATTTGTTTTCTATCAAATTCTAAGAGGTGAACTTCTGGGAATTTTCTCATAAAATATTGCCAGAAAGTCTGTTTTTGTTTAGAACAAATAAATCTTATGTGTAAAAGCCCAGAGGAATACTGCAGGTGAAAAGAGTAAATTCCATTTCTGGGACATGCTGTTTCTGATTTTAACTTCTTTTCACTAATGACAATTGAAGAAGTTCTTAAAGAGCTTGACATAAATACATTTTACAGACTTAGAGCAGTAAATCAGAGGCAAGTGTTTTTTAAACTAACATACCACAAAAGACTATGTCCTAAATTGGACTGACCTGATGATGGCCATGATATCTTTTAGTATAAGTCCATCAAAACAAACATAGACAGTAGTGTTCTTTTGCTTGTTTGTTTTATTGTTCCATATATTTTAGGACCAGAAAGCATTGCTACAACTCTCATGTCTGAGCTCTTACCTAAGACAAGCACATAGAGCCTCAATGCAGCATAAAGTTCAGTTTGAAGTTCATTGTATCCTTTAGAAAAACACCCAGCCTTGATGTAAGTGTGCAATAATGGAAAATCCACCTCACCATCCTAATGATTTCTTACCTAAGCTTTTAAGAATATGAACCCTTTTCTGTATTTGTCTAACTAGCTTTAAACCAGATCTTGCTGCACTGCAGTATTTATTTATTGGTAGGTTAGAATGTCAAGAATTATCTCCTTCCAGAAACTTGATCCTGTTCTAACTCTCCTCAAGTCATCATTTAAAGATGTCTTGGAAAAAATGAGTAATATTCATTTTCCTAGGTCTCTCAAGGCAGGTGTGGCCCATCAGGTAATGACCTCGGACCACCCTTACTGTTCCTTCAAGACCCCTTCTGGTTTGGAGGAAGAGGCGTTCCCATGAAGGAATGTAAGGCAGAACTGCTCATATTCTATGTATGAGGCCAGACTCAATCCCCTACAAGGAGTAGTTCAGAGTTATGTTTGCCCAGCAAAAAAATCAGGTGGTGTGAGTTGTTATTCACTGTGCTGTGAAGTGATCACAAATGTGACACAGTTAACCCATTTTCACGTGCTCTCTTTGGCCTTTTCTCTCTTTCTTCTTGTTCTTTTTCTTCTCGTGTACGACAAGGATTTTATTTAAAACAGGTAAGGAAAAAAAAGTATTTTTTCATTCATATATCATGAGTAGGAGGTAGGTGGAAAAAGGCAGATCATTTATCAGGCACTTTAGCAGATCATTAAATAGTAAATAAAATGTTTATCCGAATTCTAACAGTTAAAACAAAAAAAAGTAAGCTATATTTTCTGTTGAATCTAAAATATCAGTCATTGTAAAGATAGCCTGAGTTTTACTGAATATTCCAGATTATTTTTTCCTGTTTTAAAATACAATTGCAAAGAGACTTAAAACAAACAGTATCTAATTAACAAATCTGCACAATCTACAAGGGACAAAGAAACTTATTGTGAGAATGGATGACCACAGGAGAAGCACTTGGATATTTACCAGAAACAGTGTTCAATGTTACTTTAACACATTTTTCCACAGCCTACTTCTCTGCTGAAGTACACTCCTCTTACAAGGTTTCTTCTGTGCAGTCCTTCCTGGCACTAGGATTTTAATCCAAAATCCATTAAATCCAGTGGTAGTCTATATATTCACTTCACTGAGTCCCGGATCAAACCTTACGTGAGCAGAAAGCAGCAAAAAAGGCCACTGAATTTCTTGTCATACTTGCATTATAAAAGCATTTTGATCTGTAGTACAAAGACACCCCAAAGAGCCAGATATGATTTGCAGTTTCTAATTACTTGCTCTAGGAGAGCTCTACATCTCATTTTTTATATTTGTGTAATCTTCTCCTGAGAGCAGTTCCCAACATAAGCAGCACTCCCCTATTTTCATAACACTTCAGAAATGTGCTGGGCTATTGCCCCTTCCACTTCTGTGTCCTCAGGGCACTGTTCAGCTCAAATTGTACTACTGAGAGTGAATTTGGCCCTGAGCACTATGTTAACAATATATTAGCTAAGATCCACATGCTATAACTCAAGCATGGTGAGTCTCTATCCTACAATCCTACTATGCCCCTGGGCTTGCAGCTAAGCACTTTGCCATCTCAAGCACTCCTTCCATTAGCTCTGGAGCTTGGGGTGCTTTGTTTTTTTTTTCTCTTCTCTGATGGTATGTGGCTTTGTCTTCTTGTTGTTTTTTTCTCTTCAGCTTCTGGCATCCTTCAGCTATGGAAAGATACAGATTTGTTTATGTGCAGTAAGGCTGCTGCTTTCAATGAATAGCTTGCACTATAGAAAAAATACGAGGGTCACAAAGTGCTCCATTAGTGAAGCTTTCTTCAGTCAGCTGCCACGCGGATGTAATATTTCCAGTGTCTCTTTTTATGTTTTTCCTGAGAGTTTGTGCACTTTCAAAACTGCTGTAACTTTCTCTTATACTTGATCTTTCTCGGGTAGGAAGCTGGAATCTGGGAAGAATGCACACCAACACGAACAATGGTTTGCTTGCACATTCCCAGTATTTTTTACCAGAGGCTCTCAGCATGTTTTGCAAACATTAATTAATTACTCATTCTGTGAGGCTCGCACACATTATGGTCTAAATTATATAGCTGAGGAAACCGAGGTTCACCAAATATCACGTCCTAGCATTTACAGAGGCTGGGTACCCATTGGTCCCAACGAATCAGAATTACAAGCATTCAGTACCTGCAAATACCTTCCTGCAAAGCTAACCATAAAAAGCACTGCAGATCTGGAAACAACCCAAGAGTCCCAATTCCCAGCCTCTACACTCATCAGATCATTGCCTTTCCCACAATTAAAAGAAAATTAAATGGATGGAGACAAACAGCATCAACAGGATGAGACATCTTCAGTTACTGACCACGGCCAAATCAATTATTGTTAACAGGTGTTTTAACATGGACTACTTAATGCTTATTATCATAGACTGTAATGCTTTTCTATTATCAAGAAGAATACAAAGAGACTGGCATTCATGACTCAAGAAACTAGAAAAGAAAATTAAAACCCATCTAGTTAAAAAAAGGTTTTTCTAACCTTTCTCTGGCAATATTCTATGTTGCTGGCAAAATACTCTGCTTGAAGGTCTGCATCTAACAGTATTTCAGGACAGGGGAATTTCAAGGGGAGTTCCTCCTTTTTAAGGCTAGACAGTTCTACTTTGGTCTTAGTTTCTTAACTGCTTTAAGACACAGGTACAACTCAGAGCAAAATCCTCCCTCGCTGCCCAAGCATTTGGATGTGAGCTGCCGTAGATTCTCCTGTGCTGGATTTCCTTGAGAGGCTGAAGAGAAGATGAGAAAGGACTGTGATTTCTGGAAGTGACTTTTGCGCACCACAAGCCCAAACAGCTACAGGCCTGGGAATGGCACCAAACATATTTTATTTATATTCACAAACTTCTCTCAGTTATGGTGGCCTCCCCAGATAAATTCCATATGCACGACCCCAATTTCACTCAAAACTGGCACCCCTCTTTCAGGGCTGGCAGGAGCCTAGGGCAAGGTAGTGCTGCTGTGTGAAGGGAGAGGCTGATCCCGCTCTGTGGCCAGGTGATGGGCACAGCTAATAGATAAAAACACAGGTAAGTCTCTGATACACACTGGAAGGACCCCTCTATGTATTCTTACAGGATGGGAAGAGGTATACGCTTGGAATAAAGCCTGGGGGTTTTTGCTGTTCACATGGTGGAAGAATCCCTTCTATGTGCAACCATAGATATTGGGGCTCCCAGCAACCTTTTACACTGCTTTTTTACACTGTGTGGTGATTTTGCCCAGATTTTCAAGCAGAGCACACTGAAGATACCAAGTAAGCCCAGGGAGAATAAAAGGAAAGGGATTTGGTCTTTGTGCATACTTTTTAGATCTGATGGCGCAGAAATTTTTTTTATGTTTATCCATTTGATTCTCATCTGATCAGGTGACTCCAATTTTTGAATAAAAATTCCATTCTCTTTTCATCTGGCAGCAATACAGAAGGAAAGAAAATATCCATCACAGAGGTACTAGGATATGTAATTTCTGCAAACCCTGGTTCTATTCCCTGCCACTGTGCTAGAGATGTAAAAAGACAGTAAACATAATTTGAATATAGATGCTGATATGATTATAGGGATCTATGTTGTTTGAAATCTGAAGCCTTTATAGTATGTAAGGTTTCATAACACATATGGTTTAAATACAGTTTCCCACTTTCATTGTTTCTACCACGGTCATGTAAAACTCTCTCCTTAGACAGTTAGAGTTTTCATTAGGCACTCTTTTCCTTCTACACTACCCCTTCTACCCTGGCACTGTTTATAACTTTTGTAATAAATTAAGAACATCGTTAATACTTTCTGCAGCACTTTTTTTCCCCTCAGCGGAAAGATATGTGAGTTTAACAGGGATGAGCTGTAGTAACCTTTCTCACCTTTGCGTGCGGGGAGAGTGGAGGAAGGAATGAGAGGGTTGTGCAGAACGGAGGCTTTTATTAAAAGCCAAATACCATTCATCTGTTCATTTCTCCGACCTGGTATTTGTAACTAAATGCAGCTAGAATGTGGACGTTATCTCTCTGCATGTGTGAATTTAAATGAATTCTTGTGCCATGGAGAACATTAGTTTAATTTTGTTATTTAATTTAAAGCCCAGAAATCCCTCGAGCTCTTTATTTTGGTCTCTGTGTTACAAACTCTTCAGGCTAGATAGCATGATATCTATGTCTTGCACAGCACTGAACACACTATTTTTTAAGCAAATAATAAATAAAAATAACACCAAATGTTATCCACAATGAAACACCATTTTCCTGGCTTTAAAGTGTGCCCGGCAAAATTTCAAAGTCTGGAAGTTCTGTCCGAATAAATATGTTGAGTCAAAACAAAGCTCCAGAGACTTACTTTAAAGCAAATCCATCTCTCCAGAATGTTTCAAACCCAATTGTGAAATCCAGACTTCAGGATTTAGTAGCTGGATATATGTGATTTATTTCCATGTTTTCGGTGTCTCAGTTCAGCCAGTTACAAAGAGAATACTAGAGCTGATGTCAGTGTTACAACAACATTTTCTATAATATTTTTAACATGAAAACATGTTGAATCTTTGGAATATGTATTTTGGTGTTGCTTGCTTCTATTGAGAGAGTCCATGGACAGAGAATTGTAAAAAAAAAGAAAAAAACAAAACAACCAAACAAACAAACAAAAAAACAAAACAAAACAAACCCCAACAACCAGACTTTGCTTTTTTTCCTTAGTCTCTGATTCAGAGGCAGTAGCTGGAGCTGCTGTCTGGAAACTAAACACATAAATGCAACTAGAAAAACTGGAAAAAGAAGACCATCTGCATGTGCTTGACCTCTTTTGTTCAGAGTCTTGTGTAAGTGTATGTGTGGAATATATGATTCTTAATATGTATTATAGTTCCACGCTTTTGTTTTCTCTGGTTGTGAAGCTGTCTTGAAAGATCCCAAATATCTGCTATTATCGCAACAGAGAGATAATATTAGCATTGGTATGGAAGAACAGATATTTCCTGCTGAAATCTGCACCAAAACTCAGGTATAATTCTGAACTTTAAATGCAGATTTTTTTCAGAAACTTTTAAATCCTGGTTATCACGACCACCTCATGCTCCTTTTCTAAGCCCACAATGGTTCACTTGCCATGGCCTCTAGGCACTGGACAACCTTTTCTTTTTTATGGTTAACCATCTTATGGCTGACATAACCTTGTTTCGTAAAATCCCCTGCCCCCTTCTGACAGGCACAAACTTAGCCTCTAACCAAGCATTCCTCCTGATGTCTCCACTGAACCACTCCCATCATCTCCATCTTCATTACATTCTAATGGGACTCCAACCTAATGCATACGCTCTCAAAAAATATCCTAAATTCTACACTGTTTGTCAGTGACAAACAGACTTTTTGCAATTGCATTTGTTAAAAGGCATTAATAGAAGAGCTAGCCTTTCCCCTATGAATTAGTTATTATCCTTAATCTTATTTCTTACTTGGATTATTTTATTGATGAAAAATTATAACATACATTTTTCCTCTGCTGATTCAGCCTGTTGGCCATGTGGAGTGTTCTGGATAAGATACTATTTTTAATTTTAGAAATATAGCAACAAAATACAGTTAACTGAAGCTGGCAGATATCTTAATGAAAAACTACAGACAGAAAGGGAACTGTAGAAAACAATTAGAGGTTGTTACTGCCCCAATTCATTGTCCGAATCATTTTAAATAGTCAGGGGGACCTGTAACTAAAATAAAATTGCAAAATTGCATTTTACTTAATACTAAGTTCAAACAACTGCACAATAACTACTGTCCAGAATTATTTTTTATGGCATTTGGATAACTAATTCACCAAAGCTCCTTTGAAAATCCCAGCCTGAGCTATGTTAATTTACACTTGAACAAGTGAAAGGAATGTGTATGCTGGTGCAAAGGTTAATTAAGAGGTGATTTTACATCCCAGATAAATGCTATTTGTTCTGGACTGTATTGGATGGGTACTAGGAATACATGACACCCAGATTTTCTCCTGCACTGGGGATCAAAGCAAAACCAAAACATGTCTCTAATCATGCACTCAGCCATCAGGACTCCTTTCCACAGGACTCACTTTCACCCTCAAGGTTATACCTCAAGTTATAACCCCTCCAAACACATTACAAAATCTGCTTTGGTAAGTCTTTTCAGTTGCTTTTTAAAATAAGTCATTTCTATTTTACTTTGTTCTTAGAGTAATAGGTTTTTTCTTGAATACATACCCCTGCCACCCATGTCATCAGTTCACAATTTTCCACCGCTCTAATCTACAACAGTGCCTCCACTAAACTCTTCTAAATTTAATTCCTGGCATTTCACCCAAAAGAAGTTGTTTCTCCTTAACAAAGAAACACTGATACCTTTAGAACATATGCAAATCTTTAAGAACATATGCAAAGCAAATACACTAAATGCCACTTGTTTCTGGTTACTTCGGTCACAGCATTTTAGAACTTCCAACAAAGCATCTGAGTAGCAAATGCTGTTTACAAGACTGAAATCACCAATAAACCCAAGAGAGACAAAAGACTTTTGCCAAGCCAACATTTAATTGCTATCGTAAAATAAAGATCGACATTCCCCTTCAGACACCCGTGGCAGGAGAGCAGCGGTAGAGTAACCAAATAATAACTTTTTGATAGTGTTACATATATGGTGGGTGCTTCCCACGTTTCTCTGTAGCTCCAAATAGTACACAGAAAAGAGCAGAAGGTCCTTGACATGGCAGAGGTTGCCTAACAGAGGCACAGTTGACTCAGGCAGTTTCAGGATCACAAGACAATTCTGGTAGCTGCAGTGGCAAAACCCCTGAACCCAAATCATTTTGTAATCAGTGAGAAAGACACCCTCAGGAACCTTAAGGCAACCACACTGGGTACTCCAATAATTTTAGTGAGTACAGAACATGAGACAAGTTATATACAAACACAGCCTAATTCCTTGCTGACTCATTAGTGTGTTAAATTATGTCAGGCATGGACAAGTTGTTGTTAAATCTGTGGGAAACTTGTGCAAGGAGCAGAGGGGGAGGGAAAAAAATAATCCCCGTTCCAAGAGAAAGGACAAGAAAAAACTCAAAAACCTGCACATGTCTGAGGCCAGACTATTGTTTTAAGTGGTTCTGTGTGGTAGAATCGTACTGTTCCTCACTAACTCAGGCGATACAAATCAGAATGAGCAGTGAAAATCACAGCTCCTTCTTCACGTGCTCAGTGGCTACTGACGGCCGCTGGGACCCCTGCCTTTCCTTGTGAAGTGCCTCGCTGACACCAGGCAGGAGAGACTGGAAGGACTGCAACCTGCACAAAGGAAAAAGCTCTTTACTCCTTTTTCCTTCCTTGCATAGCCGTGCAGAACTGAAAAGCAGAAAACAGCACTTGGATAAATGATTTTATTATCCAGGATACAAGAATAGGAAAGGGCTGAGTAAACACATGCAAAGAATAAAATTCCAAAGCTTGGTGTCATTAAGAGGCCCAGACTCCCCACTTCATGTGTCTGTATATCATTTCCTTTTTCTACAGAGGCTAAAGTCAGTACTGTGGCTGTCAATATAGGAAACTGGAACAGTCGCATTACTGGGCAATTGTTAGCAGCAGCAGAGCTTTGTCACAGGGGCAGTGGACTTCACGGAAGAAAGCTCCCAGCGCTTTTAAGAGTTTGCCAGTTGGCTAACACTGCAACATCAGGTTCACAGAGCTCTGATTTTTTTTTTTTAATAGGAACTGTATTTACGTGCAGAAAGAAGGAGGGTTTTGAGAGTGCAGGATAAAGGTGTGTTTATTTTGTGCCTGATTTCTACCATACAAAGGACTTTGTGTTACTTGCGTAGTCATACAATAGTCTGGAAGGCAATAGAAAAATCCTGAATAGAAGGAAAGAGAATGGCATTGGAACAGGAAGACAATCAACGATTCAAGTGAAATACAAAGGAAGCACTGTGAAGGCCTGGTCTGTAACCTTGACAAAGTTTTACATCATCTATATTTGATTCAACTTCATGATTTATCTGTCCTCTGAAATGAAATGGCTTCAGTAACGTTAGTTTCAAAAAGGAAGCGTATAAGAAAGGGGAAGGGGGGTTTCCAAACTCACCGGTAAGATACGCCTTTTCTTTTGTCTGTCGTTAATATGTAGTGTGCAGTCTACAGTGATATTGAATGTGCCTCTGGGTTTCCCGTTTTGAAGAGAGAAACGTGATCACAAAAGACTTGTCCATTGAGCCTGTTAAACCTGGTTCAAAACCATCTAGATATTAGGACACAAGTTCACTTTCAAAATTGCAGGCCCCCAACACAAGCTCAATCCAACAGAATGCTTTGGCTGCATCTAATAAAGTTTTTTAGTATACGTACAGTGCACTGGTAATAGAGGCAGCTTTATACTATGGCACCACTTCCTTTGTACATGCAATGACTGAAACCACAGCTAGTAAGCCAGAAGAGAGAAAGATGAGCTGTGTGATGGAAAGCAAAAACAAGTTAGAAATCTCTTTTATGATTTTCCTATCACACCGAGATTGCTACAGTTCCTGGTTTTGCACTTTGCAAAATACTTGATTATCTTCTAATTATTCATTTGCTAGACTCTGCAGATTAACGATTAAAAAATCATGTTTAACAGCAGTTAGCACTTGCTTTCCCCAAGACGTGCTAGAGATAGTGTGAGGAGAGAGGATGTAAGTGCTGCAGGGTGCCCAGCAGAAAGAAGGTCGGCACCGTGTGTGCAGGGGATCTATAATTTCCAGCCTGGTGAAGTCTGACCTTATTTCTGCTAGACTTACAGTTTTCTGAATAGAAATCTGGCAGTCAATTTGGCAGTGAATGGAAGATGGAAAAGTTGGTTCTGGGCCAAAATCAACTTCTAGATCAATTAAACATGCTGTGTAACACAGTCTGGGGATTTTGTTTAATCTATTATAAATACAAACACCTACAGAGTTCCTCTCAGTGCTGGGATTTCAAAAGCAACTGGCCAACCCCAGTTAAAGAGATGAGACAGTAGCCCTGCTTTCTTGGTTCAACATGAGCAACTGCTAGGTAATGCTCCAAACAGGATTTGCATCTCGCTGCCTGTTAATGTGACTCCTGACCCTCTCTCTTTGCTGCCCTGCCCTGGCACTTTTTCCAGAACAAGCAGAAGCCTTTGTCCATAGATCTTTCATATTTAAAGTCACTGCAGGAGCAATAAGGAGATCTGCTCTTTCATTTGTCTTGTTCATGGAAAAGTACCATTTTCTTTGACTTATGCCTATGAGTGACTGAGTTTTGATTTGTGCTTCAGTGAATATCTAGCCTGACTCTGTCTCATCTGCTGAGTACTTCAAGCTTAAAGTAAACCCCTGGCAGGTCGTGTCGTGTAGGACTCCTGTGTTCAGTCTGCAGAATAAAATCTTTCTTGTTAAGACAAGATGTGTTGAAAAATCAGAGTTTGCAATGCTTGTACGTTTCCATTATCAAGAGATAATGGCATGCAGATGCTAGCATGTTCCTACCTGGAAACATTGTAGTACTCGGACAATACATGTAAAACATTGCCAGGTTTTGTACTGCAAAATCTCGTGAAGAAAGGAAGAACAAGAAGATGGATATCTATGGCTTGTTTATCTCAAAGGCATGTCCTGCAGTTCTTATTCCCTGATTTTATATGGTGGGGCAGTGGAATCTCTGGGGCATGACACAAATGTCTCTTGCCCATGTCTGAATTTTCTTCATGGAAACAGGGCACAGAAAGAGCAATGGTAGATGATTTAGTCTTGTTCCAGCAGGAAGCTGATCTGCATCCAGACTCAGGAGCTACAGTCTTAGAATATCTAGGTGTACAACCCTTCCCCATCAAGGCAAACCCAGTGATGACATCTCTTCTGAATCTACTACCGGATGCTTTTTGAAGGAAGAACCGTTTGAGGGAAAGACAACTTGAAACTGATACAGTTTCATTCACATTAAATAATACGTTAACATAACTATTTGAAAAAACCCCCTGTGATTTACGTCACTTGTGGAAATACACAGACCAAATCACCATGTTTTATTTCTTACTATAGATAGGATTAATAAAGACTATAGTGCAGAAAGCAATGGCTATAGTTATTACAAAATGCAGTTCCTTCCTGGAAGTGTTGCCTTACAGATAAGAAGCAACGAATTAATTTTTGCATTTAGACCAGAATAAAATAAAGATTCTTAAAAATTTACAGTATTGCAGCTGTTTCTCAGGTTTCATCCCAAGAGTCTGGAACATGCCCACTGAAGCACATAGCTGCAGTGGCTGGAGATATAACCACACCCACTGCTGTCTCCTCTGTCTCTTTGCTTGAGACTGCTAAAGGCAAAATATCTGCCCACAGCTCAGCCGCTCTGTTTCATAGTTTTCACACAAATGGACCTTTGTGAGTAGTTTAAGCTCATGTGTGAATGGCAGCAGCAGAGGCCCGAGCATGATCCTGCTATGGCTACTCAAGGGCAGGTGTGCTAGGAAATCAGCAGAGACAGTGTTAGCTGAAAGCACTGCAGCAGGGTGAAGGATGAAGGTGGAAGACCACTGGGCTAAGAGCTATGTGGGCATAAGAAACCAACACCCACCTCGAGCTGTGCACTATCATTGCTCTGCAGATCTGCTGGAGGAATCGCCTGTGTGAGGTCCCGTAACTGGCTTTGGCTTCGGAGGACAAAGGTTAGCCACGGTCTAATATTTAAACAGTTTAAGCTTCAAGATAAGTTGTAACTCAAGTGGCTTTAGGAGAGCTTGTACAGGAACCTCTGTAAAGACATCTGAGAGAGAAAACAGGAGCCCTGAGAAGGGGGGAAGCTCTGCAAAAGGGTGTCTATCCGCACAGCACTAAACCTCAGAAGGAACAAATTTTGACAGAATGAAAGAAACGTGGCTACTAGCTTTTGCTGATGTGAAGGACTGCACATTTGTGGTATTTCTGGTTAGCTGGCTAACCTTCTATTAAAGTAAGAACTATGGTAAAAGAAAGCCCTGTGACAAATGGAATATTAAAAATGCAGAATAACAGTTCTGCAAAAGAAGAAATGAGTTTACAATCTTTTTTTAAAAAAAATTCTTGATCAAATGATTGAATCAGCTTAATTGTTCATATACTGCTGGAAAAGTTTAGTCTGGAAGGAACCTCTGCAGCAGGCCCACACTCAGAGCAGGGACAAATTTAAAGGTGTATTCAACCTGTAAATTAGACCAGGTTGCTCAGCTGTGCTCAATGGCTAACCAATCTGAACAGAAATTTCAAAAACAGCTATTTCCTAAGGGGCAGCTTTATCATCCTTTAAATACAAATAGTAAGCGTTCACTGTGCATCTCATTTTATTTCACATCAGAATGAAGAGACCACACTTTATATGCCTGATATTACTATGAGTTTGACCTTAGAAAAGAAGAGTCCTGTAAGAACTAGGTTGGGAGAGCAATGTGCACACCCATCCATACTTTAAAGCATCGTGAGTACAAGAGATCTTATGCTGAGGTAAATTGCAGTGCGCAGCTCTGCCTGGGATAGACTTGTGACTACAGCAAGTGTCTCTCACAGCACAGCTAAAGCACCTCGTCGTGGGATGACTCACTGCGTTAGGCAAACTGAGGTAAAAATACGGCTTCTTTAGCATCTAATTAAAGGTCTTACATTAAAAAAAATATATATAGAAAAATGTTTTAAACAAAAAAAACCCAGTTCTGTACCACATGGAGAAGCAAGAAGAGACCTGCCTCAGCAACCTTGCTTAAGCATCTCAGGTTGCATCTGCACTGTTTTCTCTGAGATCGCTATGCAAATAGAAACTCATTCTGGGTAGTCAGCGTTGACTTCCCCTTTATGCTCTCAGTTACGAGGTCAAAAAGTCAATAGAAAAAGGCCTGTTATGAAAATCTTATGTTTGACTGTAAGCTTCATTGAGAATTCACTGGGGTCCTTAGGAGAAAAATAGTATTCGATCTTATGCAGACCACGGGCACACCTGTCCAAGCCTGGGGACTAGTGGAGAAAAATAAAGCTTGAGAAGTCATGTTTCCATGGCTGACTGATAACAAACAAAAGAGCGTACAGTGAGATATTTACAGCCTCTATGTATCAAAGCAGGTTTGGCACTGTTTGTGAGATCTTATTTTTAGACCAATGTTTCCATCTCAGAAATAAAAAGACTCTTATTTTTATTAGGCCAGTGTTTGAAAAAAAAACTTCAAATAAAAAAGACATTTAAAAGCCTATCTGTGTAAGAGTAATTATATTGCTGGATGAAACACTTTTTTTATTTATTTCTCGCCAGCCTGAATTTTTTTGCAACAAGCTCTAGTTCTTCTAATCTCTCTACTTCTCTGAGAGCTGCTGATAATGGGCAATATTTCTGGTTCTCCAGCTGCAATTAGGAGTGTTATTCTTCCCAAAAGAAAGGGAAACATCTGTGTTTGTATCATGTTATGTTAACCACCTAGCAGCTGGATCACAGCACTAGAAACACAGCCTAGCAACTCTAAAGGACTCAAGAAGATTAGTACCCAGAGAGCATAAAATACCGACAAGAGTTGGGTACATAGCCATATCAGGCTGTTTTGAAAAATACCAGGCTTTTAGGGGTGATTCTCCTGGCATCAACATATGTATGGTATGTTACGATAAATCAGCTTTACAAGACCTGAAAAATTATATTGCAGGGTTTGAAACCATAATGTCAAAACTTCAGTCTTTTTTTGTAAAATGCAGGTATATTTAAGTTTCCTCCCAGAGGACTATTTAACTCCTTTCTCCAACAAATCTTAGGTTTCTGGACAGACAGGCTCTAAAAAATCTTCCTGGAAAGGTTTAAGGAGTGCTCTGTTAGTGCTCTGCTACCGATCCCACCCCTCTGAAGGAAACACTGCCTGGCCGTGGAAAGAAGTGGTTAAGCCACGGCACGCGTTACATCCTGCAAGGAGGGCAGCAACATCCAGCACAAGGGAGGTAACAGCTTAAGTGACAGCAGCTCTTTTCTTCACTGCATATAGCTTGGAAGCTGGAGGCTTACGAAGACCACACCTACTCCAGCCAAGACAACCTGGCAGATTATCTTTACTAGAAACTTTATGTTTTGGTAGTCCTAAATGAGTCTAGTTTGATGGCTCATAAGGCAGAGTGTGAGCACTGATGATTATCCTGGTGCTCTGATGCTTTCTCATATGTCAGCAAGGTTCACTAGGCTCTTGAAAAGTAGCTTGATATTTCAACTACTTATGTTTATGCTTTCGGACGTTTAGCTTCCTGTAACTGTGACCTTAACGGTGATTTTTAACTTATTTTTTAGCATTATTTTAATCATTTTCACCTATGAATTACCACTCTCTCATCTCAGTTTTGACAGAATTCTTGGAAAGTTATTTCTGAAGGAATATACGCATTTTAATGGCCTTAAATGGAACTGTGGTTCAGAATAATACATGGAGGCTTGCTGGCACAGTGCACTATACCAAATTAAATAACAAAAAGTTTGGGGGTTTTTGTTTAGTCATTGGTTGACAGAGCTCTGAAAATCCCTTACCAAACATCAGCAGAATGACCTCTATAAAGCAAGTTTGTATTTAAGTAGCTTCCAGGTTAAATGAAAAAATCCTTCTGCTCGCTACCTGAAAGCACACGCAAAACAGAAATCTCCTCCCTATAACCACAAAGCTACATTCTCCACAGTCCTTGTCCTAAAAGCAGTTTATTCCTTCCTGAATGAGCAGCTACCAGGTACGCAGTTCTGCCCCTCCTGCAGCGGGATTTACACCCACAGTGGAAACAGATGTAAATGGCTCTATCAGATGCACAGCTGGAGAGATCCCGCCTGCTGTGTGCGTGCTGGAAAGCATGAAGGTGTCCAGGCTGAATGTATGGCTATGTGAATACCTGAAAATACGTGCTATGTCAGAGTAGTGACTTCATATGAAAGTAAACTTTTGCTTTTGATAAATCATTTGATAAATGAACAAATAGTTTCATTGCATGTTAAAAGGAGAAGGCATTTCAAGGCAATGCCTTTGAGATTTTTTTATTTTCACTCTCATTAATGATTGTTTCCTATGTCTTCCTCCACTCATAAATTTAAAAAGAAAAAAAAAAAAAAACATTTTATAGATCTGTCAGCTACAGAAAACTGTATATTTATTTGTGCACTGGGAATTTTACATACTACAACAACACAGAATTGTGCAAGGGCTGGTAGGAAATTATGGCAATATTTCTAAAACGTACATTAAGATATCATTAGAAAGGGGTATAGGGCACGCTTTTGCTTCGATGCTAAACATAAATTAGACACAAAATTATTTCTGCTGCTAATAATTTCACTAATTATTTTTACATTCAAGCACTTATTAATTTTGTTTCCACTACACAAAAAAAATATATTATTATTCAGCATCATATAGGCTTGAATAAAAGTATGCAATATATGTTGTTCTTTTCCTAGCACAACTAATATGCACTCAGTATGTGAGATAGGTCAGCTCAGGCATATCCATTTACTTCTCTCCTTTGGAATGTGCCACAGGGTCAGGCAGTGCACAAAGGAAAGTGGTTTGTGGGTGTGTTTTAACATTTGTAAACCCAGTGCACTCATCTGTCTGCATTGCTCTCATGTTTTAAATGTTTGTCATATGTGTTGCAGCAACACCCAGCAGCCCCAGACACACACCAGGACTAAGTGCTATACCTGCAGAAACCAACCAGTGGCCCTTGTTTCAAAGACTAAGTCTAGAGCTTGTCTTCTAGGTAGAAGTTTGCTTGCTTTCCCTCACTCCCACCCACCCCGATGTTAAGTCTCAGTAGTTCAGCTAACAGTTCCAGGGGAGTCTACTCTCAGGACACTTCAGCAGCTTGGAGGTAGGACTTGGACTTTATCATTCTAGGCCCATCTTACGTTGGATCAAATCCACACACAGCTGTGTTACAATTGATCTAGTTTCATAAAACTAGCCAGTAGAGTACTAAAAAACTACTATTTCTAGCAGCAGTCCCACACAACGACATTGCACAGCCAGTGGATACTCACTTGCTCATCACAAAATACCCCAAAGATTCAAGGAGTTAGTTGCTATGAATGTCAAGAAAGCGAGTTAGCCACTGTGTGCGCCAGGGAAGGTAGCCTTTACCAAAGAGCACAAGAGAAAGACTACCTTATTTGACATCAGATGGCTTTCAAGCACTTCAGAAAATCACAAGGACAATATCAGAACAAAGATAACCATGAACAATTTTCAATACCTTAGCCATTTTTCCAATAGTGACGTTTCCAAATCTGGAAATATTACAGTGCTGCCATCCAAAATCCATTGCACAGACTGCCTGACTGAGAGCGCTGCTCTGTTGGGCTTTGTCATAGAGTAAAAAGAAAGCCTAGACACTCTAAGGCAACTTTCCCTCCACGCCTAGAAGGTATTGCTGGCTAGGCTCTAGGCCAGATGACATCACATGATGCAAATGCTCTCAGTCACACGGACAATTGCCTACTAACATTCAAATCCACTCTTCTAGCCTTTCGTACTTGTGTTATTCTCTTGGGTTTGTGCCTACAGAGATATCATTTAAGATCAGATCACATAGGCATGACAAGCAGGGCACCTCACCCCAGCCCAGTAACTGAAGCTTTGACACTATTTCTGAAGACTTAAAAACACAGAAGAAAAAGAAGACAAAGGAGACCAAGGCAAGGCTGGAATTCACTGGATACTCTTTGAGATAAAGAGATGGTAGAAAGAGTTGTCAATACTTAAAGCTACATACAGATATGTCTGAGGCTTGTTCTCCACATCAGCACTTTGACTACATCTTAAGAGTAAATACTACTTGCCAGGTACAAAATCTCCATTGTCCTCCAAAGTCAAACTCATCTACAGCCTCTATATCGAAGACTGACCTTAACTGTCCACCTGCCTCACAGCACAGGTTTTCCATCCTTCCACATTCCTTTGAAATAGAGCTCCTCTTTCCCTGATCAAATGGGAACTATGGATCCAGACTTCCCCCCCCCCCGCTCCCCCCCAGAAGATTTGTTCATGGTACTGACATTAAAAATACCTATTTTATAAATTCTGACTCTTCACTAACCACTCTAAATAACTAAATAAATGTTAGAAGGATAAACTATATTTTGTTTGGAACACCTATATCTGGATACATCTCATACAACTGAAACACTATAATCTATTTAAAGGGTAGAAATTAATAATCAGATATGACACACTGAGTATAATGGAAAATACTGATAACTTAATCAAGCACTGATAAGGATGAGATTTCCAGTATGGACTCCCAGTCCATGAAATGTCCATTTTTCTTAGCATACAGTATCAGCTCTTAGAGAAATACATAAACTCCCTAGCTTCCCCAAAGCATAAGCAGAGGGGTGAAATAATAGTGAAACACTTTGACATAGCTCATCTCTTTCTATGTGTGATTTAAAATGAACAAGAGACTGCATTTTTCATGTCAGTGAAGATTTTAGTTAGGATTTTCCTTGGGTCTGTGGTTACTTTCTGATACCTTTTCTAAACAATTCTGTCATTCTTCACTCAGGATGTGAATATCAGGTACATTCCCATACTATATAGAAACTGTAGAACCTGTAGCTGGAATACATATTTACAGCTAGGCCCAAAACTGGCATATTTTCCACTGAAGCTGCAGAACATCTTCTAATGGCTTTTTGTTAAATGGAAAACTTGACCAGTTTAAGAGGAGTGCCACTGTTCTGTGAAAGAGCATGCATTTCTTAAGGGTCTGGCAGAATACCTATAAAGTCCTCTTTACAATCTGGTCTTTCTTCACTTTAAAAGAACAGAAAGAAAACACATATATAGAATATTAGATTTAGAAGTCTCTTGGTGAGTGTATAAAGATATATATATATCTCCACTTATTTATGAATACATGGTTGCACAAGCTCTACAGAGTATCATAATCAACTGCAGAGTCAAGAAACGTTTCAAATAAGTAAACACCAGAAGATTTATTGTTCACTAGTATTTAATTAAAAACTGTATTATTGTTGCATTAATTGCTGTGAACCTTTCATAGTAAGCTATACAGAGCTGACTGGGAACATGTGGTATAGATATGTGGCAATAATCTGCATTAATTATTCTCTTAGTTCTCTTCAAGTCTCACCCTGTTTTAATCTTGATGCTACAACAAAGGCTACTTTGAGAAAAATATTATATATCAACACAAGTATTATTTATTACAATTGATTCAGGGAAAGGAGAACTGTAGAGAACTTGTGGGTCTAAGAATATTTTTCAGAATACAGAACTGTCAAGTGAGATGGTAGTTATTAATTAAATACAATGGAACTCACACTGTAATTTTAATACTTACCCAGTAATAATTAAAATCTAGGTACTAATAAAGCAATCAAAAAAAAATTTTTTAATTTTTCATAATTACTGAAATAGTTCCAACCTCAGATCTGCCAGCAATAAGAATTTTCCATACACTTCCAACAAGTTAAGCACAACTTATTATCCTAACAAACTTATTGGTTTAAAATTACTTAGGTTAAGCCTTGCAAACATTTGTGGAAGTAAAAACAAACAAGCCTTAAACTCTTTTTATGAAACAAGATTGCTGAAAAACAGGAAAAAAAAACCCAGAATGGCTCAAAGCACAGGCAGACTGAGCAGGTGCTTAAACCATGTACACAAAACACCAGCTAATGGCACTTCATGTCCTTGAGGAAAAACATGGGAATCACAAGAGAAGCAATGACGTTCGAGGGAAGCTGGTGGTCTAAGAAGCAGTGAGGAAACTAGTACTGGGCTGGGTGAGAATGGTGAGAAAAAAAAGATCTTTTACTCTTTGATTTCTGATGTGTTCAGTCAAATATGAGATTGCCCATCTTTTGCAAGCTAAGAGGAACTATATAAAAGAAATACTTGCCGTTATTGTTATTGATTTATTCTCATAACCAACACAGAAGCCATAAATAAGGTCATCTGGTTAAATGAGAAGTTCTGTGAGACCAGGCTGAAGCCTAGTTACAATCAAGACTGGTTGCCTGTGGATTTGCAGCTCACAGATGGCTTATTTAGCTATTGAAGAGGCAAGCCTCAATTAAGCTTCTCTTGTGGCTGAGTTATAGGATTTATCTATTCTTCCTAGAGATGTGCTTTTCCAAAACTTCGAAGGACCTAAATTACATCTGAGAACTCAACGACCTCTTTGAAACCAGCTGAAATCAACAATGCTCAAAACTGACTTGCGCGCACCCACACACAGTGTGAATATTTAGCATATCTTTCTTTGACTTTATAAATTTGGTAAGGCTTGAGTTTTTCTGGCTGCAGAAAAACACTCAAAAATATGTTAGATAAGATGAAAATTTATAAGAGGATTAAAAAAGAACCTTTCTTTTTATGATTTCCCACAATTTCTGGAGTCCAGTTTTTGCACACTAGCCATGAACAGTATTGCAGTCATGTCACTCACTTCCTTCTGTCCTATTACCTTCGATTTTCCACCCTCTGTAGCATATCTGTCTTACTCATTCTCAAGAATATTTATATGCTTCTGCTAAATTAGTGTTATAAGTGTTACTGCTTAAGTTACTGATTGCTGAAATCTGGCAAACATTACGCTGGAGCAGACAAGCCTTTTACCTGAGTATGGCAGCTCTTAGATGCTTTTGCATACCAGAGAAAACATTTCTTCAAGCATTGTTAGGCCTCCCCCTTTCTTTCCCTCATCTCCCTTCTTCACTGGACAGACCCCCGTCCACTGCCTTCCTTTCACTGCCTAACAGAGACTCAGCTTTTAGCTTCTCCAAGCTGGCATCTAACACTTGAAAAAGTTGAAGCAACTGGCATGTATGATCAGTGCCTATTACATTAAGCATAAAAATACCACTGCTACCTTAAGCTCTCTGCCTGCTACCTTGTGCTTGTTGTCTCCAGCTCTTCTCTATCTTTAGATTGGAAAGCATTTCAGGCAAGTACTTTCTTTTCTTCTCTTTGCCTGTAGAGTTTAGCTCAGTAGGACTAAGTATGTGAATGAGTTTTGCAGTGCTACCACAATATAAAATTATAATAATAGTTCCTTGCAATTTCAGATCTTGTCTACTCTGAACACAGACAAGTAGCAATTAGCTTAAATATATTGACCAGCAGTAGTTCTTTCCTTCTTGATCTGTATACAATCATTGGCTGTAAAACATGTATGATACCCAACCATTCACTTCATTTTTCTCTTATTTCCTAGCTCACTGTGACAGCAGATGGCTTTGGTACAGTTATTTACTATAAAGTAATATGCTAAATACGTAAGACTTGTCATCTTTGTCATCTGAGCTATTCTGCAGCCACACAAGCAATCCAAATTATAAACTAACATGCAGGCAATGGCTAGCTAATTTAAGAAGTAGCCAGGCTTTCTCAAACTGCAGGGAGTCGTGTAACATCCACTTTTTGCCCTGGAAGGAATACTCCCCCGGCCAGCAGACTCCAAACCATGCCACATGTTTCAGCAGCAGCTGCTGCTGTGAGGCTCTCACAGACAAAATCCCCTCAATCTCTTCCTACCAGTTTGGCCATGTCCTTGCATGTTTCTGCATTTGCCAAGGAGATCAGTGCCACAGTCCTGCTTAGCATGGGTCAAAAATCCCCAAGTCTTTTTTTTTTTATATATACATATTTTTTTATCTTCAGTGACTGAAAGATTTAAAATAAATAATATCTTTTTCAAACAGAAACACTTTAGCTTGAGTTACTAGTGAATTTCCACTTTTTTCCTTAAAAAAACCCAAACCCTTAAAAGACAACCAAATAAATGATTCTCAAGGGTCTACGATATACACAGATCAGGAATTGCCTATACTTTAGCCAAGACTGAACCTGAATTTTGAGAGTGGACAGGGTTCCTAGATGTAAGGAGTACAATGGAAGGGAAATACTTATAGCTTTGTCATCTACATAAGGAAATCAAAGACAAGCTGGCCAAATTACCTGCCTTCTACAAAGAACTTTACTAAGTATAAGTATATTACCACTGAAGCTGTTGCATGTATAAAGTCAGTACTTTCTGCGTTAAAAATGTTTCTGTGGAAAAAAAAAATAATAATTTCAACTGCCTAAACTGTTTCCTCTCCTCTGCACCCTCAAAAGACCCAACAAATGAACAAACAAAACACTATAGTGGTTTACCTAAATTGCCAGATCTAGAAATTTTGGGACTTAATGAGTAGTGGACAGGTTGAGATCCTTCATTGGAGAAGAGTAACCTGTTATCTAATCTAAGAGAGATATAGGCTGAGCCAGAAGAAGTCCTCTTATATCCATAGGATATAAGAATCCATAGGAAGTTAGACTTAGAGTCTGGCTTAACTGGAAGGTAATTAGTTACCCGATTTGTTAAGCAGCATTCTCTGTTTTGAGATCTGCTTTTCTCTAAAATATTTTAATCCATATAAATAATGATTTGGTCTACAAATTCCACCTGGTCATGAAGTAGCAGCTGCTTCTTCTCTAGAGACAAAAACAGTCTTGCTGGATATAGTTTTCATCTGCCATGATATCAATGACTGGTGCACAGAGTCTGGTATAAGACTGATCTCGGGTGTTGTCAGGTCAGGAAAAATGCGTTGATTAGAGGCTTCAAAGACAAAGCACTAAAGACACACAGGGAGAGACTATTACAGGCACTGATACCTGGTTCCTCGGCAAAAACCCAATGAATAGGGTAGTTGCCAATAATGTCTGCATGTCTTGTCTCTTCATTCTCCTTGTGAGGGCTGGGAAAAACTGCAGTCCTTATACAAGAAAACACAGAAATTGCTCAAGGCAAGAGTACAGCAATTACGGGTCTCTCTGACAGCAGTAGTACAGTGAGACCAAACGAAAACTCTTCCCCTGTACTAGCCAGTGGGAGAGAACGTTTCTACCTTGGCATTTCACCTATTTTGTGATGTTTGTTCCTGCCGTATCCCAGAAAAAGACAATGAGTTTTGTGAGTCATTCTTGCTTCTCTATTCTTTAGAAAGAAAGAAAAAAATGGAATAACTGGTCAAACCAAGCAAGTCCTAGTTAGCACCTGTACTTCAACTGTTAACCCTGTTACCTAAAAGGCAGGTCTGTTTGGCATATAAGCAAGTTAAAAGCACACCTGCTTGAATGCCTGCGATCACCTAATAGCTGTTACGAACATTATAAGCACGATAAAGGCACCAAGCATCAAATTTTAAAAGAAGCCTCCAAATAGCCTTCATTCCTTTGTACTTATAGTTAACTGTGGCCATCGGTAGCATTACTTTAAAACACATTTTCCAAAGCAGTCTGTAATTGATAATCAATTTGTTTCTAAATTCACGGCTTTCAATATGCAGGACCCCCTTTTTGGAGAGGTGTAAGTGACTTTGTGACTTAAAAAATGAGTGACTTAACATCAGCAGAGAGGCACCTGAGGATAGATGCCACTTTTCACAAGGGCAGCCTGGAAATGGGACATCAGGTTTCTGCTCCCTGCCCTTAGCATTCTGCAGCACCAACCTCTATGATCAGTTACCTGAATGAGGTGTAGACAGTAGTCTTTAACTATCTATTATGAAGTCTTGGGTAGTAACACATCAGCATTTGCTAGGATGACCTAATAAGTAGGTCTCTAACCCTACCCCACAGATCAATTAGGACAGAGGCAGAACCTACATACCAGAAAGCACGCTCTGCAAGGACAGTCCTAACCAAGAGCTAAGTTTATTTTGGAGCTAAATAGAAGGTTTTGGTAAGTGCAGATGACAACTTAATGCCTAACAAAACCTACATCCATTCCATGACAGCCTCCTTGAATGACACATTCGAAGGAGGCTGCATTATAAACATGCCGATTTGTTCCCTCCTTTCTTTAAAGATAGGGCTAGGCACTTACAAATGCACACATCCACATGCCATAACAAAAGACTACATTTTCAGGTCTCATGCAAAGAGATATTAAGAACAGTATTGCAGCATATCCTTTGGGACAAGAATACCTGGACTAGCAGGTCCTTCTGATCAGCACAAGGAATTACATTCTACATTGTCATCTGTACTATTGATTTCAGTGGTAGAAGATCAATCCAGTAAAAAAGAAAATGAGCCAAGAGAGAGCAGAGAAAAATACTTCATCTATGAGAAGCAACAACAATATCTAGAAATCCCTTCTGAGCAATTTTACACTTTGTGACAGCATAAAGCAAGAATCACAAACCTGGTTTATATATAGAGGATTGAACTCTAACCTGCAGACCATCCTTCGAGGTAACGTTTCTGTAGGGGGTACTTCTTGGTTTTCTGCAGTAGCAAACAGCAAGATTTTCCTATGCTGTCCAGTTAATAAATTTAGTGAGTAAATCATGCCAGCAGTGTAGATGCAACTTGGAAAGTTCACTGCTCCTCAATTTGAAAGGAGACGTGATGTCTTTAAAAGAAAAAAAAAAATAACACTCCTGGCATTGCTACTGTATTAGCAAGAACATCAAAAGCTGAATTAGGGCCAATGTTTGGTATGCACTGTAATTTTGAAAAATTGTGTATATATAATTATATAAGTGGTTATTCTTGGCACCTAAGGTCTATTGAGAGCATGGCTTCATTTGGACTGTTATTCATTAACTGGAAGCTTTGGCCAATACAGGTAAACACAGGCAAAGTTTCTTTAAACACACAGGTCCTCGAAGCATTCACCATGCAAGGAGGATTCAGTTCTCTGCAGGCACAACATCTTCCCGTGTACTTTTGCAAAGGCCACGTAGAACTGCAAAGATCAGAGCTTGATGCAGAACCTGTCCTGCCTGAAGAGCTCATTACTCACGTCGTACTGTCCTGTGCTTGCACAAACAGGCAAAATGAGGCAACAATTTACATGGGAAATCAGACAAGTACTCTGCGCTCAGAACCTATTAGACTTGCGTAAAGAGTAGAAACACTGCCATAATATTAAAATTGCCACTATTCCACTCTGCACTGGTGAGGGTAAGAAGTTTATAGACACTCTGTTTTTTCTACAAGGCAGATACAAAACCAAGTTATGCTGTTTGTATATTTAGATCCAAGGCGTGTGTTTCTTTTTGTGTTTTAGCTTTAGGAACCAACTAGCAGCTGTACCAGCCTTTAGTAAGAAGTTTGCTGAATTCCAGTCATGCTTATTTCACAGCTGTGCTTCCGAGTCCCGCGTTACTCTCACAAGGCAGTTGGGCTTTATTTACGCTGTTGCAGATGACAGCCCTTTCAAGGTACAGCTCTCACTGCTGAGGCACAGCTTTTCTCTTTGGACCAGTTTCCTATCTTGTGGCTGTGAGAGCATATGAAAGACTAAGTAAGAGAAAATCAGCAGAACAATACAGGCTTTATTTCACTCCCTTTTAGGTCAGTAGGAAATGGTGCAATTGCTTCAACAGGAGCATAGTTGATGTCATAATAAAACAATGGATTTTATATATTTAACATTGCAATTTCCTCACAGAATGCATCCATTACGAGCTCAGGGACACATATTTATGCTGTTTATAATAGTACATAGAATTAATGAGAAACAGTAGTACTAACATTGCATTTACTATTTCAATTACTGAAAGTCTAAGCACAATGCATGCACAGCATCCTTATATCCTGTGAACATATTGGAAACTGTGCATAGATGCTTAAAAGAACTGTTGAATTTGCCATTTCCCCTACCTCAAAGAATTTAATTGCACTGGAAGTTGAATAAATTGTTTTGTATCCATAATTAAATTCTTTCATTAAAGATGTATTGAAATTAAATCAGTCCATTATACAAAGGGTATAAAGCAATCTACATGGAGTAACTTTGACATTATTTCTAACTATGGTTACAACTACTTGACTTAAATTAAAATTGAAATAACAATGACAACATTACTTTCTCATGTTAAGAAAACACAAGTCTGTGTGCACAGCAAAACAGCATCCTGGTGAACCCTCGGAGAAAAACTACCACCATCATCTACCACAGGAAGAAAACCCTCTAGCAGTAAAACAATCCCATGCTCACAGCTCTGAGAGGGAGAAATGGTTGTTTGGTTTTTCAGAAACTACTAAAAGTCCTGAGCTTATTATTATTCATTAACAAGAAAAACAGAAGTTGAATTGGCACCAATTTTAAAAAATACTGATGAAAAAAATCCTGTTGAAGTATCTAAGGATGCTGAAAGTCCTTAAGAATGGTTTATTCCTTTTTTTCTTGAACAGTATATTCTGGTCCCCATGCATAGGTGTGGCTTTTACAAATTTATACATGGCTTTGATTTGCGAATACAATCATTAGCCTGTAGTAATCAAAAACCAGAATCCTAAATATGCAAGTAATGTGAATAACGATGTGTTGATGGTAGTAGCAAATGCTTATTTCTCCAGAAAAGCATGTTGAACTTCCCGGAAAGGCTGCTTGAAATGCCCTAAGAAAAGAACCTAGACTAGTTAAAGTTAAGAGCTTCTTCAACTCCAGACGACATTTTGTTTATGGGTAGTGTTTGGAAAAATATCATTTTGATCTTTTTTTAATGAATTTTTTTGATAGAAAATGTAACTGTTAATGACATTAACACATTTCAAAACACTGTAAGGTTAAGTTCTCCTCACCAAACCTTCTTTCCAAAAACAAGCTAGTTAAAGAGGTGACTAATTTCCCTAAAAAATCTTAAAAATGAAACCATTGTAAAATAGTTTTTTCAATAGCCAAATATCTTTGCACCAATCCTTACAGACCGCTCTTCAGCTTGTACATGTTGGTGCAGCTCCCAAGCCCGTGGAACTGCAGCTGGGGGTATGGCAACCATTGATTGCAGCTTTGAAAAATGGATGTCAGGGAAAATGACCGTCAGTCTCTCCCTATTGCTCATGGCTGAACTTCAGCCAGGCAGTCAATCCACAATTAATATTTTTCAAAGCTTGAAGGGAGGGAAGATGAGCCCAGTAGTGGGAAAGGGAAGACCAAACAGAAACACAAAGCTTCACCTCCTGGAGAGGAAAGGTCCTAAAGTAGAAGGACAACAGACAAAAAACCCAAACATATTGAGAGATACTTCTCTCACACAGGGCAAAATCCTGCAAGCACCTAACACAGTTCTCATTTACTTTACTAGAGCTGTTTATGACTAAATGTGAGACAGCAAGCCAAGCTTTGCAAAGACTTTCTGGTATAACAGGGTTTGACTGAGCATTACAGCTTTTCAAGCACTCTTCAACACCTCAGTCTAATCTCCTTTGAACAAACCCAAACAAATCCCAAGGGCTTTTCCGGCACCCCAGCCTGCGGAGCAGTTCAAGGCAGGGTGAGTGCTGCCCCAGCTGCGAGGACGGGTCCTGCCCTCCCTCCATGCCCGAACACGCGCTGCCACCCGCCCTCCCTCCCTCCCGCTCCTGACCCACGCTGAGCTGTACCAGGGAACTGAACCAGCACTTCTGGGAAAATATGTTTGAGTAGTAACCATTTCAAGACCAGTTTCCCAGTCTGGTTCACTGCAGAGCCATGAAAATTGCTGTACTGGCATAAGGAAGGAGGAAATAAGCAACCGGGAAGAGGGAAGAGCAGAACCATCTTTTTTAGGAGCAGTCCCAGCTAAAGCTATCTGGGATGTTATAGCAGAAGCCTGTTCTTCCCCTTTCTCTTTTTTTGAAAAGAATAAGGTCAGTCCTCAGATATTCTCTCACAGGCTTGAGCAAACCAGGGGAGACTGTTAGATACGATGTGCTTCTAATGGATTTTCTTGCCCCAAAAGCTCCTGCTGCTGCTGCCAACACTATCCCTAGAACAGTACAGGCTCCAGGAAGATCTGCTTGTGTTTTAAATACGTGATGGTTCACAGACTACGTGACATGCCAATCTACAAAACGATTAAGTAAAAGTCTTTGTATTTGCTACAGTATTTGTAGACTGTATTCTAACTAGAAATTAGCCTTCTTCATATGACTATCTTGTTTAAACTGTGGCATGATGCAGCAGACACTTCCCAGCTAAATGGTACCATTAAATGAAATTCTACATGGGCCCCTGCCCCAAAACCCTTGCTTATTGTCCAGACATGTAAAGGACAGAGGAAAGAAAGAGGGACAGAAATAGTTTGGGGGAGGTGGGGTGACAGATTTTTAAAAAGCCCCACAAAACCTGCATAAAATAATCCACTAAGACAGCTGAGATAAAACTCAAGGTTCTAGTCTGCTAGGGACCTGCTTTCACCTTTAAGTTCAAAAATATATTTAATAATCCATCCTTAGTTAGATTCCTCCGAAACAGGCTACAAAAACCATAAACAGAAAGACACTGGAACAGTATCTCTTCCCTCTTTGCTTACAGACTTGGAAAACCTGAAAGAATTAATTTTAACATGGTTGCTAAAAAAACCCAAACCAACAAAAAATACCCACATGAATATCATAAAAGTTAGAGTTTAGCTGATTTTTATGTCAAATATATATCTGAATTTTGTTAGTCATTTGTTTATTTCCCCAGAATTTTAGTAGGAAAAGAATAGCATAATATAATACTGTGACATTATAGCATTATGTGCCATATTTAAATCAGGTTTACCCCATAAGATTAACGAAAGGCATATTGCAAAACACTATGAAGTCCAAGTCTAAATATGAAGAAAAATTCAATGACTCATCCATGATCATACACAGAATGAAATCGCAGTACAACAGCGTTACTTTAAAGCTTCAGAAAAAGATTATATTACTGTAGCTTAGTTCCAAAAAATGTCAAAAGAACAGAGACGATACTGCATAACCAGAATAATTCCTAAATTTTCACATCGTTATAATAACATTTTCACCAGAGTTCAAATTAGATTTGGTTAGAGATATTTTAAGACTGGTTCCCTTTACTCATACGCTGATCAGATGGTGAAAACAGAGAAGTTTATACATTTTGCAAACACCTACCACATTACCAGTCAGCAGTAGCACACTGGCTTCGTTGCCTAGGGAACATTTACGGGCTGCCACGCTTTTGAGGGATTTTTGTTTGTTTGCTTTATGTTTATTTGCTGCCTAACCATCTCTTTGAAAGTTTTGTGCAATTCAGGAATTGTCAGCCATTTTTTCAAAAAAATGCTCCTGAGGTAGTAACATACGTGAGCTAGTGAGGGAAGAAGCACATGGGTGTCTGCCAGTCACACAGTACTGAGGCTGAGGCTATTGCCTATGAACTTTACATTTCAAACAACATATGTCCATTCATTGGATAAATTGCCTTGAAATAACACCTTTCCAACTGTGAGCTGTGTATTTGGTACATCTTAGTACTACTACTCATGTGATGACTCTTAAAAATGTATGGGGTTTTGTGTTTTTCCCAAATATTAACTTTTGTTAATCGTTCTTGGGAGAATTCACAATAGATTCAACATTTATGAGGTGTCTGGGAAAACAAAATATTCTGTCCATGGTTTTCTTAGGGTCCAGAACTATAGAAAGCAATAATTGTATTAAACTGTTGCAAGAATAGGTACAAAAACTAAATAAGTGCCTATGTAAATTCTCAGTTCCTCTGAAGTCAAACAACCTACACCAGTTTATGACATATGAGAATCTGAAACATAAGTTTCAACTATTATTTTCAAATAGTAGTGAAGCAGAGAAAGTGTGAAAGTTTTGAGTTCAAAGCACAAAGTTCTGCAAAGATTATGAGACTCAATGTATTTTAGTTGGGTATATGCATGTTTATGCAGATGGGCTATAGATTATTAAGATTCTGAAGTAATATGAGTTAGTAATTTACTTTAAGCTTGCAAACTGCACTTCTCAACGGTGTTCCTCAGTTTCCTTGGAACACATCTAGAAGAAATTTAATCATTGTGAATTTGTCCCATTGAATTAACCTTTTCTTTTTGCTCCACCAATGAAAACCTAGGCTCATTCAACCAAAGCAAATAACATTATCAAGGTGTACACCTGTGTAAACATGACTCAGTCCTTCGTGCTCCTATGCCAAGATTTTTCTGTTGTAATAATTGAGTGTTGATTTTTGTTTCTTTATAGCTACTCTGAAATCTGTTGTAAAATGTATTTCTGAAGTAAGTAGCAGCACAAGCTGGGTCTGGGGATTGACCACCAGTATGATAGACTTAATTACTTCTACTGAATCAAAAGGAAACAATAGTATATAATTGAAATTTAAGAACAAAGGATGTTAATACTCCAATTCTCTATTATGTGTGTGCCTTTATAAATCTAGATTTCACAACATTATTAAAGACAACCTAAAATATGAGGGAGTACAGCTTATTATACAAGCACATTTTGTCTGTACTTGAACTAAATGGCAGCCTTTGATTCTGCTTAATGACAAATCACTTTTAACCGAGAACAAAGAAGTCTAACTGTAATTACCACTTGGACATTGGTGATTTGTTTTAGTAGCTCTTGTCAAAGAACAAAAAATAAATAAATGGAGCAGCTACAGCCTCTTGTAAGGTGCTTATGTACTTATCGTCTGTCGCATTTTTAAGTCACTTCAGGTACTGCAGATAAATGTCCCTTTTCTGATTCCTGCCAAATAACAAGGAAGTTTGTATAAAATTTATTTGTGAACCAGCAGATTTAATCAATGCTGAATGTTCAGCTATTCTTCACAAACCAATGAAACCTAACAAATCAAGACTTTACTGACATGAAAAATATATTTTTTCAGGATTATTTCCCCTTATACATTTTAGAGTTTGGGGATATGTGATCGAAAATAAAGTACCAGACTTGGGAGCTATTGGAGAAGTTGACTTTCTAATAGACTTCTTTTGGATAACTGATGAGCGACAAGGATGAATATCAAGGTGATTCTAAACTTCCTTAACTTTGCTGATAATTCTCCATAGGATATTGTGAAGTTGGGTTAAGTAACCACATCTTTTCCTAACTACTAAAAATGATTGCTGCTAACTGCTAACAGACTGCTGCTAAAATGATTGCAGCATTAGCTCAGATGGTATATTGTACTGGGACTGGTTGGGATGGAGATAATTTTCTTCACGGCAGCCTGTATGGTGCCGTGTTTTAGATTTGTGACCAAAGCAGTGTTGACAACACACCAATGTTTTAGCTACGGCTGAACAGTGCTTACACAGTGTCAAGACCTTCTCTTTTTTTTCACTGTGCCCTCAATGAGTAGGCTGGAGGTGGGCAAGAGGCTGAGAGGGGGGACAGCAGAACAGCTGACCCCAACTGACCAAAGGGACGCTATGTATGGGGTGACATTACATACCATGTAATGTCACGCTCAGCCATAAAACTGGGGGGGAGTTTCCCAAAGTAGCTGTTGCGTAGGGACTGGCTGGGCATCACTCAGCTGGTGGGAGGTGGTGATTGCCTTCGCATCATTTGGTGGGTTTTTTGTTTCCCCCTTCATTTATTAAACTGCCTTTATCTTGACCTATGAGCTTTTCTTGCTTTTGCTTTTCTCATTCTCTCCCCTATTCCACTGCAGGGTAGGGGCTTAGCTGCCAGCCAGGGTCAACCCACCACATATATTCATGAACTATAAATATACAGTGTGCAAAGGACCTAAGATAGAATATTAAATATGACCAAGCAGGGTATATGTGATCTTTAGACACTGGCCAGTAGAAGGCTCAATGTTAAACATCAGTAATATAGCAGGAGAGCTGCTTTTTAACTTTCTCCTCCAGAAGAAAAACCATGAATCTTTAATCAAACTAGAGTCGTTGTCTTGAAGAATTACTGTAATTGGGGGTACTTTGAAGTGTTTCCAAATGCGTACACTGAATTGCGAGAGAGAAAAATTAATACATAGTGCCTGATAGAATAAATATTGCACAATATATGAAGATGACTACAGAAGTCTAGGAAGAGGTCTCAGCCATTTATAAACTTTTTGCCATGCAGCCGTACTAAGATGGTGTACAAATCACTTCTATTATATCAACCTTTAATATCTTCCCTCTATGCCAGACAGCCAGTCATGCAGATTTTTCTCTGCCTTGTGAGCCTTTGAAGCTTGACTGCTGAGTGAAGTAAATCCAAGCTTCTTATTTTTCCCATTTTCCAATGCCAAAATGCATTTCTGTCAGAAAACTACAAAAGTCTTCTGATTTTATTCTGCTCAAGTCTGCTACTTTCATTTTAGTCTTTCCTATGACCGATATATGGCAGAAAAACAGAGACAGTTCTAATACAGTCTATTAAAAGAAATATCCCAAAAACCAGAATTCTTTCCATGGAATACTTCAGAGAAGTAGCACCACTGCTATCTTGTGGAGAACATGAAGTTTATAGAAGATCAGGATGCCATCTTCCCTGAATACATTTGAGTAAATTCTTTTGAGCGCACTACTTCTGGTCAACAGTGTCAGCAGCACCACTGAAGAAATGGAAAAAGAGAACTGCTGAATCAAAGGGCTGTACTCCTCTTGCCTAATGTTTATTGTGTAAAAGTTTGTCATCTAGTCTACACTAATCACATCATCTCCCTCTATTGTCAGTGGAAGACAACATAATTTTCTGGAAGTGATTTCAATATCCCTGTTTAAGACCACTGTAGAATGAGGATCCTGAGGGAACTGGCAGATGAAGTTGCTAAGCCACTATCCATCATATTTGAGAAGTCGTGGCAGTCCACTGAAGTTCCCACAGATTGGAAAAGGGGAAACATAACCCCTATTTTTAAAAAGGGAAAAAAGGAAGACCTGGGGAACTACAGGCCAGTCAGTCTTACCTCTATGCCCAGCAAGATCATGGGGCAGATCCTCCTGGAAACTATGCTAAGGCACATGGAAAACAAGGAGGTGATTGGTGACAGCCAACATGGCTTCACTAAGGGCAAATTGTGCCTGACAAATTTGGTGGCCTTCTACAATGGGATTACAGCATTGGTGGATAAAGGAAGACCAACTGATGTCATCTACCTGGACTTGTGCAAAGCATTTGACACTGTCTCGCACAACATCCTTGTCTCTAAATTGGAGAGACATGGGTTTGACGGATGGACCACTCAGTGGATAAGGAATTGGCTGGATGGTCGCACTCAAAGAGTTGCGGTCAACAGCTCAATGTCCTAGTGGAGACCAGTGACGAGTGGCGTTCCTCAGGGCTCGGTATTGGGACAAGCACTGTTTAACATCTTTGTCAGCGACATGGACAATGGGATTGAGCATACCCTCAGCAAGTTTAGCAATGACACCAAGCTGTGTGGTGCGGACGACACGCTGGAGGGAAGGGATGCCATCCAGAGGGACCTTTACAGGCTTGAGAGGTAGGCCCCTTGTGAACATCATGAAGTTCAACAAGGCCAAGTGCAAGGTCCTTCACATGGCCAGGGCAATCCCAAGCACAAATAGAGCCTGGGTGGAGAATGGATTGAGAGCAGCCCTGCCAAGAAGGACTTGGGGGTGTTGGTTGATGAGAAGCTCAACATGACCTGGGAATGCATGCTTGCAGCCCAGAAAGCCAACCATATCCTGGGCTGCCTCAAAAGAAGCATGACCCGCAGGTTGAGGGAGGTGATTCTGCCCCTCTACTCCGCTCTGGTGAGACCCCACCTGGAGTACTGTGTTCAGCTCTAGGGCCCCCAACATAAGAAAGACAGGGACCTGTTGGAGCAAGTCTAGAGGAGGGCCACAAAGATTATCAGAGGGCTGGAGCACCTCTCCTATGAAGACAGGCTGAGAGAGTTGGGGTTGTTCAGCCTGGAGAAGAGAAGGCTCCGGGGGGACCTTATTGCGGCCTTCCAGTACCTGAAGGGGGCCTGCAAGAAGGCCGGAGAGGGACTTTTTACAAGGGCACATAGTGATAGGACAAGGGGTAATGGCTTTAAACTGAAAGAGGGTAGATTTAGATTAAGTATAAGGAAGAAATTCTTTACTGTGAAAGTGGTGAGGCACTGAAACAAGTTGCCCAGAGAAGTTGTGGATGCCCCATCCCTGGAAGTATTCAAGGCCAGGTTGGATGTGGGGCTTGAGCAACCTGGTGTAGTGGAAGGTGTCCCTGCCCATGGCAGGGGGGTTGGAACTAGATGACCTTTAAGGTCTCTTCCAACCCAAACCATTCTATGATATGATATGAAACCTAACAACCTCTTTCCAGTGCTAAAGAACACTGTCACTCTCCACTGACCAGAGAAGAAACTTATGTCTGGCTGTCTAAAATTGGATGTGTTTTGGGGGGGGTTGTTTTGTTTGGAATGAATCATACTTAAAATCCACAAAGCTCCTGGGGGTCTATACATGACCCTGGAATTCCAGGACTGGGATCATAATATAATCTGCCCATTGTTTTTGTTCATTTGCTCTACTCGTTTGACAAAACATTCACCTTACACCAAAATTAAATCCTGTAGTCCCAACACCCAGGTATATTTTGGCCAGCATGATGCTCATCAAGCTAATTCATTGGGTTCTCCTGATGTAGGGCTCTGGGCTCAAAAGGTGTCATTCAGCTGAGCAGACTCCAGTACTCATTTTAGCATCACTACCATACTTCCTTCTCTTTTTAAGAAAGGGGACTCTGCAGTTGCTGTAGGAAATTTCAGGAGCAATGCAATTCCATGACACCACTTCCCAATCTCTCAAACAGCTTTTACTCATTGTTTCTTAAGTACTGAGTTCCTGCTGCGCTCTCAGATCATCTACTCCCATAGACCTGTAACAGCAGTAGCAAAAAGATGTTCGTGTTTGATAAAAGTACTGGGAATTGCCCCATCCTTTAGCTAGCACCATAAATATAAACACCCAAGAGAAAAACACCAACATAAGTTTCCTGGCCTCCTCATTCTTGAGAGCTCTCAGTGGCCATGTCAGAATCCCCTACGGATCCTCCAGGATCTTCCATTTTATCTTCTCACTTGCCTCTATCTCTCTGTCTAAAACAGCGGATCTCTGTCTCCCACTCTACAAGCTAAAAGCTGCTTCTTTCTCTTTGTGGACAGTGCTAACTGATCTTGATGACCAAGTCAGCACTATGTAGGGATGAATCTGTTAAAGCATTTCAAAGATATCCTTCCATCTTCTATATGTGGAAAGGAGAAATAAATAAATGGAAATGGGAATACTGGCTTGTTTAGAGAAAACTTTGTAAAAGACGAACGCATAATTTTTTTTACGTTTACAACAAATAGTAGCATATGGCGATGTACATTGGTCATCATGGATATTAATCCATGGAGACTGGATTGGATGGGACTGGAAAGAAAAATGAGAAAAAACACAGGAAAATAGGTAGCTACAAAAAAGCGAAATCCAACAAAAGTCTGGAGTTTTGGAATCACATGCTTTCAAGGGACTCCCTCTGGAATCATACACCATATTTCTCTTTCTCATTTTTTTCTTTCTCCTGCAGAATCAGTGGCAGCAATTCCACTTCCCAAGCTTGTTTGCAGGCATGCAAACTTCCGTGGATACCACTGTAGAGCTCCAGTTTTGTTTCCAAAACACAGGATCTCTGACTACTGTCATTGCTTGCTCTCTGATTCCATGCAAAAGGCTTGTCAGTTCGAGAGCATTTTGAGCTGCAGGTTACAGAAAAGTAGGGCAATGTTTTCTAATGAGATGCCAGAATTAGCAGAAGGCTCTTCTATATGCAAAAGACACAGCATGAGCTGAGCTACTTTCAGAAGTCTGACCCTCTTTCAGCTTTGCAGCATTGTGTGTAATGTCTGTTCCACTTTGGGAAGCCTCTGTGCTGCCATGTGCAAGCTGACATTGAAGTAGAGGGTTCATTCAAGACTCCAGGTAATCACTCACATGTGCATTTACCTCCACCCTCCCACAGAATACCTCTGTCACTCATTTTGTATGGGGGTAGTTAGGCGACAGACCACATCCTTTCCTAGTATTTCAGCTGTGTTTTCTGTACATTTGGTCAAGCTAGTCACCACTTCATTTGAACCTCCATTCAGTCTGCTCCCACTCCTGTAGAGTTAAGTAACTTCAGGACCTAATTCCTGGACCAGCCCTGCTCGTTGTTGGTATGCCACCAGTTTGAAAAAGAGACAGGGAATGGAGGTTTCCAGGGCAGTCCTACTGAAGCACCTCAAACATTAACCTGCTTGAGTTTTAAAGGACAATTCCAAAGCAGGCACTCAAAAGCTTAAAAGCATCATCACAGAAGATCAGCACCCAAACCTTCCTGTCCCATGGAAGCACATGGCAAAAAGCTTGGGTCCCCAGCCCTGCCCATCCATCACAATAGTTCATTGCATGCAGCTGAGCCAGTAAGCCAGAAAATTCAGGTGTGTTCGTCTCCAGAACAATACAGATAATCTGTTCCCAAGAGAGAGATGAGTATCAGACTATGTTCAAGATGTTGGCTTGGTTCTGGGATGTGGCCTACTTCTGCAATACTTTGTTGTCTAAAGTTCAACTGCGTTTTAAGTACATGGTAAACAACTGTCTTTTGGGGTTTTTTTTCTCTTTAACTACACTCCTGCTCAATTAGTTGAGATTGTAAAAAGTTTTTAAGCTCTCTAATCTGACTGTGCTTTTAAGAAAAAGGGTGATTAAGTCCAAGAACAAGCCTTCAAGAGTAAGTGGAGATGGACTAGCAACTATAGATTCATAGAAATAAATAGGTATTAGAAGTATCTATCCCATCCTTAGCTTTATAGGTGCTGTGCATAGGTGTTTCTCCTATCCACTACTTTCTACGAGAAATGCATTTCACAATGACTTTGATTTCACATTAAAACCTTCTAATCCATGAGGAGAATCTACTTGCCTGAAGGTATGAGAGAAAGTGAGTGAGAGAGAGGCAGTACTGTCAAAACTTGCACAGTCCTGCTAATACACAGGGAAAATCCAGCTGTCTCTTTCCCAGTGACAAATTTATGGATAGTCTAAAACTGCCCCGGGCAATAAATTTGCTGCACTGTACCACTACATGCTAGAAATCTCAGTTTGAGCTAAGAGGATGAAAATAAATCAGTTTTGTAAGCTTAGTATATCAAAATATTTTCCTTTCAAAAAATAAAGTTTAATGGTGCAGCTTGAAAGCCAATGCAACACCAAGTTCTAGATTAAAAAGCAATCGATTACACTACAAACACAGCCTGCCAAAAGTATTGATCATAACTAGGGTGACTTGGGAGCTTCTCATGTTCCAGATTGTAGCTTCAGCTTTAGCATGGCTTTGATTTTCGAACTAAAACAGTCGTCCCAAGAGATTTCTGAAATAATCCATTTAAAGACAGAGAAGTACATGTGCAGGTGTCATGGCAACCCCACCAAGGCAGTGCAGATACTGGCATTGCTTTTACCGAAATGTTTCATTTTCCTCCAGATCAATGAAATGTCTAACTAAATGCTTTTTACTTCATCAAACTCAATGTAAACAAATGTAACTCATCAACAATGCACGGTATGAAGGCTTTGCAGCAGGTCTTTTCAGATCCTTTTGTAGATCTCTAAAGAAACAGTTTGCTGCTTGACTTGGATGACATGTCATCAGGTTTAAAAAAAAAAAAACAAACACTAACAAAAAAAGCCCCAACATCCAGCAGTTCAGTTCATAGTTATAAATTATAATAGTGCATATCCATACTGGGTCCATTGTACTCAATAAACCACAGCACAGCACTGGTATGCACTAAAAGGCATTCATCTGTTCTTCTGATGAATGCCCAAAATCTGTATGTTTGAAAGTATTGGGCGACACCGGTCACCCAGTAGCTACACTCAGAGTACTGAGTGATCACGTAACAACCGATGGTCGGAGGTCCCTTCCTTCCACAGAGTTTCAGGGTGCAAATACATGCATGCAATGGCACTTTTCTAAGAATGAATTTCTGATCTACTTCATATTAAAAAGCACATTTTTTAGAAGGACATAATGTGCTTATGTTTGACAAATAAAGTTTAGTAACACAACATAAATCAGCAGTACAGATGAGGAAAACTCCAACATGGAGCGCACAGATTTTTACAGTCTCCAAAATTTCACCCTTCCTTCAGACTTCCACAATCTTTAAAAAGCACCTGCTTATCAGCACACACTCTGCAGCATATTTTAAAGGCTCTGATACAGCACAACAAAGATAATTTTGTTATAAGAACTATTAATTATGAATTCACAGCACCAGATAAAATCTGCAGGGACAATTTGCAAATGAGATGCTTACTAAAGGCGGTTAAATTTTTTTAATCTTCTCTGAAGACTTACTATAGCTAAATGCATCTCTGTCACTTACTTATTTCTGAGAGATCAAAAGGTGAGCAAAAAATCCTGCTTTCCACTTTGCAGAGTGGCTCTCATATGCATGTACTGCACTTAGTCCACCTGAGAAACATCTCGTCAATGCAGAAATTTCACATGCATAATAGTTAATTTGGACAACATTCAGTTCTGTAGACCAGAAAGGGGAATGCTTCTCCACATTATGGCAAAATTCAAACATTAGGTCAAAGCTACAAAGAATATGATGTTTTGCTTCCTTTTCATTTGCCACCATCTAGTAACTTGTATCTAAAATTTAACAGAAACGTGGAAAACCTCATAAGCGCACACTTGGTGTTAAACATTTATATCTGCACTAAGTATTTTGCAATAAATATTTTAATGCAGTGCAAAGCTAGGCACATTCCTGTTGCCTTGTTTTGAACATTTTTCTGCATTTCATGAGCAAAAATCAATGCCACACTTTTTGCAGGTCCGCTAACATTAGCTCTCAACTCATCTCCAACTTTGAAGGTTCTGTACTACAATCTGTAGTCACTATTATGCAAAGTTAAAATCGGGTGTTTCTGGGGTTCAATGCTTTAACACAAGCACACATGCGTACAGAGATTAATACATGGCCATACAAGTATGTCTGTACATCTGTGTTCTAGCACAAAGAAGTACAAAGCAGTCAATGAGCTGAAGAATTTTGAGAATTGTATACAAAGCAAAAACAAAAGGTTAGCCCATTAAAAATATATTATTGCTTATTCACCTGGTTGTATTTTTCAGTAAATAGCCCCCATTCCCCAAATTACAAGTTCAAGAGAAATAAAAAGCTGTTGCCAGTTACTTCAAAGGAATTTTTTTTCAGTAAGGCCCAGATTGTTCCAAATTGCTAAACTAAAGTTAACGCACAAAACCCAAACCAAAGTTTTACGATTTAATTTTGCATGCAGTATTTTTCTCTGTCTATGTCAGAGTAGGAATGAAAATGTTGCCCTTTTATTTCTGCATCCTTCCCCATGTGCGAATAAGATTCTGCATTACAAGAATGACTAAGGGCTGAATAATATTATCCAAAATCCAGATGCCATGTGAATAGAAACAAAATAGTCATTACTGAAACATCACAGCATTTAGTTATTTATAGACTCCATTCAGACATCACCACTACTAACACAGCACATGCTACAGTGCTCTTTTTGAACAGCCATTCAGAGTACTTGAGAGACCTATTTTAAAAGCCTGGACCACCATCCAGAGAAGAGTCGCGTATATAAGGATACAAGTAAAATACAACAAACACATACACTTAAAGGAATAAAGGACATCTAATCACTTTTCATATAAAAGGAGTGTTGGAATGTTTTCCTGTAATGCTGACATTCACTCTGAGAACCCTTCTCATAGAAGATCTATTACCCTCAGAGATGCAGTGTTTTTGAAACATGTGCTACTATTTTTTAAGAGACCACTTGAAGAAAAAGAAAACAGCTTGTCCCCAGCTGGCATAACCAATTCATTGTATGTGTTTTTCTAGCAGTAAAGACTCCAAGACAAACTTCACCAAGAAGTATCACTTTCCCTTTTGACCTAATCTATTAATCTTTCCAGTGTTGTCCTGCCTGCAGGGTAAACTGATGGAATAATGTCTTTGCAAATAAGTGGATCTGCTCAAAAGAGAACATGTGAAAACCTGTTTCCACAGGCAAGGGAAGAATCAGGCAATAGGGTCTTACGACCAGCGATCTCCAAAAGCTTCTTTTGGGCTGTTCTTGGCCCAAAACCTTTCCCTCTCATTGCTTTTTCCAAGGTGGGAGGAAAGATGGAAACTCCCAGGCAAGCACAGCCCAGCCCAGCATCACCCCCCTGGAAGCACATCTGCCTGCATGGCTAGATCAGCCTGTGCCACTTTGCGCCATCATTCCTCCTTCCCTCCCTGTCTCCCATACCGCTCTTTTTTCCTTTCTCCTCCTGGTGCATACACAAACTTGCCTACACAAGCCAGTAGCCAGGGGCCATTATCCAAAACATAATTTGGGTTCCCGAACAAACTCACACCTGCTTCAGCTTCAGAGATGCCGTGCATGTACTCTTTGCTTCACAGGCAGCGAGCCATACTCCCGACCAGCCAATGCACAGGTCTCGTGTTCTGACAGGTCCCTGGGCAGGAGAGGCCAAGGGGCAAAGGGCCTGCAAAGGTCTTCTTTCTGACAGAAGTGGAGAGATTATTTCCTACCATTTTTCCTGGGAGGCACAATGTTTCCCCAAAAGTGAGGGAAGAATCAGTGGCACGGCAATTTCAGCCATAAGCATAGAGCCACAGTGGCATGTTATAACAAGGTAATGGGGCAATGTGAATGATTCCTTCGTCCACCAGGCAGCTCTGCCATCCATGTGCCACCAAGGCAGCATGGCCACCTGCCAGACCTGAAGGTGCTTTGCCTCATAAACACACCAGGCTCCTGGGACAGCAGTATTTGATCCAACGGTTCTTTCCACCTGGATTTTAACATGCAAAAGATGGAAGTTGTGACTTCCCCTTGGCTGTTTGTGTCACTTCTGTTGTCCACAATGAGAAAGATGCACAAACTTCTGACGACAGGAGCTGACACAGCAGCAACAGTTGTAGCATCTCTGTTCAAGGATTAAATGAAGACGGAGAATAATCTCTGGTGTTTGACTCTTCTCCCCTGTTTTTCTGCTTTGGGGGCAAAGCTCCATATCATACGAGCAGACTCCTAAAAAAGCAGTGGTGATAATACTGAAATGAGGACTGTGAGATCATTCGATAAGAATGATGCTGTGCTCTACAACTACCTAGTTCATCAGCCACGCATGGAGAAGTTTATTAGGGTACTCTCCCTTCATTCTCTTTCTCAGTTGCATGTTTGTACACACTGTATTTCCACATTTACAGTCCTTCAGTAGCCATGGCGTGTCTTAACCAGTGTATGAAAAACCAACAGTACAGGTCAGGAGAGGAAAAAAAAAAATCACCTTTTCTTTTTCTTTTGTCAAGTTTTTATTTAATATCTGGTCAGACTTTGACCTGACTTTCACATCCTTAGTTAATACTCAGATTAGCAATGCTGTCTGACTTATAATATATGCCATCATATTGGATGTGGGGAGTTTACAATTTTCAAGACAGAACCACTGATGAGACACTATTCACCCAATAATTCCTCTCACTTTTACTGGCCAGGCTGCCTCACTGCACTGTCCATTTGTGTCCTTAAACTCAAATATCTGTTTGAGATTTCAATTTCATATCTGCACCTCATACATATTGCTCATGTGATTTCCTTATGTTCCACATAAATATTGGTCAGTGGGGCTACCAGCTATGGATATGATTCGATGTTTCAATATTGCATAGGTCTGGCTTATACACGACACCTAGAAGAATGCTAGTAACACTGCTATCAAAACAAGAGCTGAATGTGGTATCAACTCTGCACATTTTTCCAGCTCCTCTGCCCTCCTACAGATAAGAATTTCTAAATTGGAGACACTGCAGAGAGTTTAAAGACCAAGTCTTTGTCTTTCCAGTCATTAGATGCATTCCTGAGATGACTGTAAAATTAGAGCTTCTATAAAAAACAAATGCTATTCTCTGCTATTGTTTCCGAAGAAAATATGTAGCGATATAAATTAAACATTAAATGCAAAGCTTTGCTGTGAGGCTACTGAGTCAGAAACAGAAATGCAGATAATTAATGAGAATATCTGTCTTTGCATATTCACTTCCCTCTCCAGTAGAAGCTATTAATCTTTAAATGTGTATGAAAAGGACGCACAAGTCAGCACACAAAGAGCGTGTATTAAGGACACTAAATAAATTAAGAACACCTCATGTGTCAGCATGAGTAACCCATTTTATACTTCTTATCTCTCCAGGCCACTTCGGCACAGTCCCCTTTCTTCTCCTGTTACAGGGACAACAAGGGATTCCTGGGACAGAGGAACAAGGAGAATCCCAGCCTCTATTCCAAACTGTTTCAACATTTTATAAGTGTATATTAAGACATAGAATCATAGAATAGTTGGGGCTGGAAAGGACCTTTAAAGGTCATCTAGTCCAACTCCCTCTGCAATGAGCAGGGACATCTTCAACTAGACCAGGTTGCTCAGAGCCCCGTCCAACCTGACCTTGAATTTTTCCAGGGATGGGGCCTCCACTGCCTCTCTGGGCAACCTGTTCCAGTGCCTCACCACCCTCATCGTAAAAAAATTTCTTCCTTGTATCTAGTCTAAATCTGCCCCCTTTCAGTTTCAAACCATCACCCCTACAGGCCCTACTAACAAGTTTGTCCCCATCTTTCTTATAAGCCCCCTTTAAGTATTGAAAGGCCACAATAAGTTCTCCCCAGAGCCTTCTCTTCTCCAGGCTGAACAGCCCCAACTCCCTCAGCCTTTCTTCATAGGAGAGGTGTTCCAGCCCTCTGATCATTTTTGTGGCCCTCCTCTGGACCCACTTAACCTATAAAACATTTTGTCTTCTAGGTAGATATGCTTAAATGTCACAAAGGGGGAAAATCGTAATTATGAATTGAGTCTTAAGGCAACTTGTTTTGCTCCTGGCAGCAAGTTCTCACAGCCTTTTTGTTCCCACAGTCAAAGTGTTTGTAGTGAGGAGGAGACGTATCTGTGCTTTGAAGCTAAACAAGGTTTTTTAACAAGACTAATTCTGATTATAAAAATAAACAGTAAGATGAAGGAATGACAATATCTAAGTGTTCTTACTTCTTATCTCCCTCCAGAGCTTCAAACACTTCAAAACATGGTGGACTGTGTTACACCCCAAGCATACTTTGTGAGGAAGGTTTCCAAGCATCTTACTGGGACAGCTCACGGGTAGCTGGATATTTGAAATTCCTTAGCTCTTCCCCATACCAAACATAATCATTTTGCCAGGTAAAACAGTTTCAGTACAAAAAAAAAAAAAAAAAAAAAAAAAAAATCTCGAGCCAAAACTTTTTTCTGTGATCCAAGTCTTTCCACCTAATTATGACAGGCTCTGTCTCTTCACTAAAGGGCTAGGCTGCACTTCACACACTTAGGGCGAAATACCTCACTGAGTTCTTTTAGTTCCTTCCAGGACCCTCACCTGGATTTTGAGAAACACCATCTACATTTTTATTTGAGCTTGCAGTCCAGAAGTTCTGCACTGTGAAACCAGTGTCTTTCCTCAAGCTGCCAAAATTGTGCAGCTTGATGACCGCACACATTGTCGCTTCCTCTTCTGTTCCTTCTCAACTGCCTTATGGACTTCCACGTGACTATTTGCAGGCTCTGGTGCCACATCCTCTCTGCAAGAGAATGATTCTTAATCCTGGAAAGCTTCATATATAACTGTTTTTTTACTGAATTTCTCCTGTCTGAAAAGAGGAACTATATCTCCTGCCTCTGGCCTCAGGTCATACAACTCAAGCAGCTGCCTGTCACACAGAGAAACCTTTGAGATCCCAGTTCTACCCTGACTTACAAGTTAGAAATTTAAAGCACAAAGAAGGTTGTTGACGGAAGATGTCTCATCTTAACTGCTTTTCAGTAAAGCTTTTCAGTGAAAAAAGTTTTTTCAAAAAGTGCCTGATATTCATGACATTTTGTCTGAAATACTTCCAGTTTGTAAGTTTGTCATGAACTTGAAGGTTTGCATTAAAATGCCATGAAAACCAGACTGTGGTTGGAGTTTTCCAGTTGAAAATTTCCACGAGGGGGAAAAAAAAAAAAAAAGTCACGTTAGTCTTATGCACAGATTAACCAGTGGTAAAGGAAAACTATAGCAGAGCTGGAGGACAGTCCTCACACTTTCAGACTTTACATTAATCATAAGAGCATCCCAATGTAACCCTTCAAACATGCTGATAAGCAAATATATAAATTATCTAGGAATAATGCAGTAATATTTATTACCCTGAAAACAGGAAAGCCATTTCACAGCTGCAAAAAAATCAGTAATGGTGGGGGGGGTTATGTACTCTAAATTACATTTTAAATCTATTTACTCAGATGTATGTGAAAACAATATCTGTTTCCCAGAAATATCTTGTCTCTTTACAACAAAAAATCAAACATGGCTTCAGACTGTTCCTCCTTAGATCTTATTTCATGTTAATGTAAAAGTAAGGAAAACAATGCCACACATGTTTGGGAATTTTCTGAACAAAAATGGGGAAAATGAGAAAAAAAATAACATCTTAAGGATGTTTTTTAGTGGAGGTGCATACCTGTTTATATTCGATCTCTAGGCACTAGGTAGGCTTACTAGACCCACTGGAGAACTATTTGCCCAAAAGCACAACATCAGACATCCTCTATCATTGAATTAAACGATATTCTAGTTGGTTACGGCTCCTATGTGATACATACAGAAATAAGATGAAGTCCTTCTGCCTGATGCAGGCAAGGACTTAAAGAAAAATAAAAACAGTAGAAAATACTGGGTTCTGGGATCCAAGCACACTACAGGAGTTCTTTAACCATAGGGTGATTCTATTTTTGACACTAGAGAGGATCTGGCTCTCTTTTACTTTTGTTCTCCCTCCACAAAAGACTTCATAAGAGCACAGATTTCCTTTAGTTAATATTAAAAAGAAAAAAAAAATATTCTAAAAATTCCATGGGTATGAAAGCTGATTTCAAGAGCTGAAAGCTCTTTAAGCAGGAACCGACACTCAACAGAAAACACAGCTGCAAAGTTTACATCTCGCAGGACTGTAGACAGCAGCTGTGTTTAAACCAGCAACCAGCAACTGCCCAGAAAGGCAGCTCCAGCTCTTGGAGAGCTGCATTAAAATCTTTTCGGTAAAAACCATGTTCCTGAGCTGCCTTTCAGTCATCACCTCCCATTACCCAAACTACATTTCAGTAATAACCACCCCAAAACTTGTAGCTCTAAAGGATTTGCGTTGATCAGGGAACAGTAGTTGAGCAAAGTCTTAGCTGGCAAGTGACAGCTAAGGGGTGAGCTTTCACTAGCCAGGTCGGGCAATTTCACAGTTTGCAGCCACTGAACGGGAAAACTTCTCCCCACAAAGCTCTCCCCGCTCCTGTCCGTACACTCCCCCTGCTTCCTTCGCATCCGTTCTGCTATTTCTCAGATCCCTTTTTGTGAATTAAATCAATTTGCTAACCTTGCAGGAAAATAACCCAGCAAAAACAACCGGATAGTTTTCTATGGAACTATTGAGTTGAACAGCTTCACAAAGCACAGTGTGAGTGCCAGAGCCACGACGGAGTGGGGCACGGGGGTCAACCTGCAGGAAAAGGCAAGAGAAGAGGTGGAGCAGCATATCCCCTTCACAATAGAAATGCTACACTGGATCAGCTCGGTTGCTCCTGAAACAGCAACCTAAACCTAACCCTACACCTAATCCTAACAGATTTTTTTCCTCTGCAAATAAATACAGGGTAATGCTTATAATTCACATTTAGCTGGTCAAGGAAAACTTCTCTTGTATGCTGTCAGATCACTAAGTTTGGGAAATATAACTTTTTGTTTATGAGAGATCCAACTTAGCAGTTTCTAATTACTCAAAAGTTAATGGGCTTAAAGGGTTACATCCCTTTGCGAGGCTTCCATTGAGTTCAGTTAAATTAGGATCAAAGCCTGGAACTTTACCATTCTATTGTAATTACCTAGTCTTAGATGCACGCCTACAAACATAAAAATACTGCCAGTATATGATATGGAGAAACATCTTTATACAAATAAAGTGCTGTTTTGACATGCATTGCTAGTCTATTCTTACTTCTTTTGTTATTCTTGATTTAATCATTATCCCTGGTGGGTTTGGCCAAATGAAAGCATAAAGCCACTTGCACTAGGGGCTTATCAACACTTATCAACTCAGTTTTGCATGCAGCACAGCCACAGAATAATGAATTAGAATATCCTGGTTTTGATGCCAGGTTTACATATTTGTGACAGCGAAAAACAAAATTAAACTTTCACTTATAGGTGTATTTGTATTATCAGTAAATACAATACCATCATGAAACATTTAAGAGCAATGAGCTAGGACATAAATGAAATGGGAACACTGCAGTACAACATTTACAAACAGTCAATAATTAGTAATGAGAGCTCACAGAGCTTGCAAAACAGCCACAATTTTTTTTCTTAGCTCACTGAAAGTCATGGTCACAAGACAGTTATAAAAGTATTAGTAGAATTAGAGTTTTGATGCAGTCTCTAAAGCCAGGCAGACTATTATTTTTCTTTGATAAGAGCTTTATCCAATTTAGGTATTTTTTTAGCAACCTTTAGCTATTTCTTCCTTTTACACTGCCAAAATCACAGGTACAGTTCAAATCATGTTGACAAGAACAGGAAAACTCTATGTTTTAAAAAGCAGGTCATTCTTATTTCTTTTTCCCTTTGGTTATCTCACTGAACAGCACTGCCGTGCCTACTGTCCACGAATACAATCTCTACTTGTTTCTTGGCTTTGTTAGTCTGAGTGGCTTTCACTAACACAAGCTTCATCAACCTTTCCAGGGTTCAAATACAGGCAAACTAGAAAGATTAACTTGCTGGTGAGCACTTCTGAAGTGTAAGTAGAAATTTCATATTTCAGATATCACTCAGAAAAAAGCATCAAATTAAATGAACAATGCCTAACAGCCCACCAAAACTCCAGCTAGGCTGGAATTCTGCAAACAAGATTGCTCAAAAAAGAGAGCATTGGAGTATGCTGAATGGAAACAATCTTGCCTTTATAGCACCGCAATTTTAGCTCATCGTAGCTTTTCCACAAGTTTTCCTGATTAATGAGGAAGTTCCTGAAATCCATCTTTATCATACCTATTTATTTTGTCAGTGTTTAGCAAACAGACCCACATCATAGAGCACAGGAGAAGGTTGCAGAGCACTCTGGTCACAGCCAAGGAGCAATGTCCAACACAAGGGCTAAGCTGACATAAAGCACGCACTGCTGAAAGTGCCACTCTACTTTTCTGTCTCTATCAGGACATGTTCTCCAGCCACTTCCCTTCCATTAAATTAAGGGACCTTGAACGTATAAATAAATATTTAAGAAGAAAACTAACCCAGCTAAAAAAAAAAAAAAAAAGAGTATCTTCTCTTTGATTATGCAGTGAGCTGGCTCACCCTGAAGACGACAATCTGCAAGATCTGTGGATCCATGGATGGTAGGTCACCTGTTACAGGAGAGGATGATCAGCTGGCCCTTACCAGTGTCACTTCCCATTAAATCAACTTAAGTGTAAGGTCACACTGCATAAATGGTGCAGTTTCATTCAAGTTCCTTTTGCTAGGGGATGAACAAAGACCAGGGAGCCCAGCAGGCTAAGGTGTGCATGGGACTTGTAAATCATTTGACACTGAAGGCAAAAGGTGTGTTGTGCCTGAGGAAGGAAAGTAGACAAGGGACAGTCTCACAGCTGGGGTGACTGAATGACCCTCTCTAGGCTCAGGTTCTGTCCCACTCATCTCATGTGTGATGAGAAAGAGATCATTAAGGCAATTCCTCAAATATAGTTGCTAATCATGCACACTCCATTTCTAGGTGCCTGGCTTGAGTGGCTGATGCAATAAATGGAGCTGCAAAATTTTCCAAAAAGATACATCTTCCACATAAAAAACATAATCCAGTGAGGCAGAGCCATCAGTGGGACTTTCCCCCCCAGCTTGTGTGGGTGCACAGCCCAACTGCCAGCCCCTGCCTAAGCTTGCGTCCAGAGCTGCAGCCTCGTCCCCCCAGTCAGGGTTCCCAGCTCAGACACGCTTTCCTCAGCACAGCTTGGTAGCCCTCGGTGTCTCTCTGAGGTGGGGGGACCCACGCCTCACCACCACGACACACAGCTGGGTCTTTTGCACCAGAGCTGTCCAGAAAATGAAGGTCTAATTCACCACCAGGCTACTGCAGACTTTTGACAGGATAATTTCTCAGGAAACCTTTGCACAAAAAGCATTAACACAGTCGTGAATTATTCCTCCAGCCTTTCCTAAGTGATATTATACACCATCTAAGTCACCAATCCTTCAGATGCTCTCAATGTACTTGACCAAGAGTACAAATAGATCATCTGACACCCCCCCCCGAGCCTACTCTTGACCATTCTCTTGGAAAGAACATTTCTGAGCTCACAGTACACTGATTATACATACTAGGAAAAAGGAAAGGGTGAATTATTCAGAGACTCTATTTAATGCATTGAGATCTTTAGTGGCCATTAACTAAGAAGGTTATTTGTTAGTTTAATTATGAATATGGTTGTAACTTAAGGGATCATCCATCCAAATAATCTATGTATACTATGGCCAGTGTTTATAAATACATACCAGAAAACAATTCCAGCACAACTAACCAGCTGTTTCTTCTAATATAACCCAAGCAAACAAGTCAGAAAAATGGAAATCCTGTTTCCAGTTTTATTTTGGAGCTGCACGAGTGTCATGGTTTAACCCCAGCTGGCAACTAAGCACCACACAGCCACCTGCTCACCCTCACCCCCCTGGTGGGATGGGGGAGAGAAGGGAGAGAGAATTGGAAGAGCAAAAGAAAGAAAACTCGTGGGTTGAGATAAGAACAGTTTAATAATTGAAGTAAAATGTAATAATAATAATAATAATAATAATAATAATAATAATAAAAAATTGTAATGAAAAGGAAAACAACGAGAGAGAGAGAGAGAAACAAAACCCAGGAAAAAACAAGTGATGCAACTGCTCACCACCCACTGACCAACACCCAGCCCGTCCCCGAGCAGCAGTCCCTGCCCCCTGGCCAACTCCCTCCAGTTTATATACCGAGCATGACATCATATGGTACAGAATATCCCTGTGGCCAGTTTGGGTCAGCTGTCCTGGCTGTACTCCCTCCCAGCTCCTTGTGCACCTCCTCACTGGCAGAGTATGGGAAGCTGAAAAGTCCTTGATGTAGTATAAACACCGCTTAGCAACAACTAAAACATCAGTGTGTTCTCACATTATTCTCATGCTAAATCCAAAACACAGCACTCTACTAGGAAGAAAATTAACTCTATCCCAGCTGAAACCAGGATGGTATCCACCCCTTATTCTATACCATCTACATCATTCATGCCCAGGTCCCATACTTTCCAGTACATTTCAATTAATCACCACCACTTTCCCTGTCTTTTAATATATACACACAGATATCATTCCCTTGGTCTACGGGCCATCCCTCTAAAATGTCTGAGTTCATTTAGTTCATTACTTTGGGTTCCATCTGTCATAACAGTCCTTCAGGGCCAGAGAGATGGTGTGTGGTGGTGGATTGTTGCATGCTGAAGCCAGTTCTGGTTCTATCACCACTGCATTTTGCTCTGTTTCATCAAACTTCATTCTTCATTAATCTGGGTGATTCTTACTGTAATACCATTGATATGGCATATGGCAACCATAAAAGTGATGATGTACAGCAATTAATATCATACAGTTCAAATCATTGGCTACTCTCACCCAAAATCAAATCCCTTGAGGTACACATGGGACTTTCCCATCCTTCCGCATTACACAAGTGCACCCAGGTCCTTGAGCAAAATCAATCCCATGGATGCGTTTGCCTTTGCCTGAGGCAGGGATAACCCAGACTGTCTTCCACAGCATATTTTTTTATGTGCACTACAGGGACTTTGTCCCCTTCTACAGTGCGTAAAAGTTTTGATTGGGCAGGGCCAGCTCAATTGGCAGATCCCCTAGAGCTGACTAACAAGGTGGCCTTTGCTAAATGTGTATCCCAATGTTTGAACATCCCAGCACCCATTGCTCTCACTGTAGTCTTTAACAGTCCATTGTACTGTTCGATTTTCCCAGAGGCTGGTGCATGATAGGGGATGTGACATACCCACTCAGTGCCATGCTCTTTGGCCCAGGTGTCTATGAGGTTGTTTCAGAAATGAGTCTCACTGTCTGACTCACTTCTTTCTGGGGTGCCATGTTGCCATAGCACTTGCTTTTCAAGGGCCAAGAGAGTGTTCTGGGCACTGGCATGGGGCACAGGATATGTTTGCAGCCATCCAGTGGTTGCTTCCACCATTGTAAGCACATGGCGCTTGCCTTGGCGGGTTTGTGGGAGTGTGATATAATCAATCTTCCAGGCTTCCCTATATTTCTATTTCAGCGATCGCCCTCCATACCAAAGGCTTTAACTGCTTGACTTGTTTGATTGCAGTGCATGTTTCACATTCATGGATAACCTGTGCAATAGTGTCCATGGTCAAGTCCATCCGTCAGTCATCAGCCCATCTATATGTTGTGTCTCTTCCTCGATGGCCTGAGGTGTCATGGGCCCACCGAGCTATAAATAATTCACCCTTATGTTGCCAGTCCAGATTGACCTGAGCCATTTCAATCTTAGCAGCCTGATCCACCTGCTGTTCTTTTGATGTTCTTCAGTGCCCCAATTCTTGGGTACGTGAGTATCTACGTGACGTACTTTTACAACCACGTTCTCTACCCAGGCAGCAATATCTTGCCACAGTGCAGCAGCCCAGATGGGTTTGCCTCTGCTTTGCCAGTTGTTCTGCTTCCATTGCTGCAACCACCCCCACAGGGCATTTGCCACCACCCATGAGTCAGTATAGAGATAGAGCACTGGCCACTTTTCTCATTCAGCAATGTCTAAAGCCAGCTGGATGGCTTTCACCTCTGCAAACTGACTTGATTCACCTTCTCCTTCTGCAGTTTCTGTGACTTGTCATATAGGATTTCATACAGCAGCCTTCTACCTCCGATGCTTTCCCACAATACGACAGGACCCATCAGTGAACCATTCATATTGCTTCTCATTTTCTGGCAGTTTATTATACAGTGGGACCTCCTCAGCACGTGTCACCTCCTCCTCTGGCGATATTCCGAAATCTTTGCCTTCTGGCCAGTCTATGATCACTTCCAAGATTCCTGGGCAATTGGGGTTTCCTATTCGAGCCCATTGTGTGATCAGTGTGACCCACTTACTCCACGTAGCATCAGTTGCATGATGTGTAGAGGGGACCCTCCCTTTGAACATCCAACCCAGCACCAGCAGTTGGGGTGCCAGGAGGAGCTGTGCTTCAGTACCAACCACTTCCGAAGAGCTTGAACCCCTTCATATGCTGCCAATATCTCTTTTTCAGTTGGAGTATAGCGGGCCTTGGATCCTCTGTATCCCCGACTCCAAAACCCTAAGGGTCGACCTCGAGTCTCCCCTGGTGCTTTCTGCCAGAGGCTCCAGGTAGGGCCATTCTCCCCGGCTGCGGTGCAAAGCACATTCTTTACTTCTTGTACTGCCCGGACTGGCCCAAGGGCTACCGCATGAACTATGCCCCGTTCAAAGGCTTGTCGTTGCTCAGGGCCTCCTTTGAAATCGTTCTTCCAGGTCACTTGATAGAGAGGGCTTACGATCAGACTGTGATTTGGAATGTGCATTCTCCAAAAACCCACAATGCCTAAGAAAGCTTGTGTTTCCTTTTAGCTAGTTGATGGAGACATGGCTGTTATTTTGTTGATCACATCCATTGGGATCTGATGATGTCCATCTTGCCATTTTATTCCTAAAAACTGGATCTCCTGTGTAGGTCCCTTGACCTTACTTTGTTTTATGGCAAAACCGGCCTTCAGAAGGATTTGGACTATTTTCTTCCCTTTCTCAGAAACTTCTGCTGCTGTATTGCCCCACACGATGATGTCATCGACATATTGCAGGTGTTCCAGAGCCTCACCCTGTTCCAGTGCAGTCTGGATCAGTCCATGGCAAATGGTAGGGCTGTGTTTCCACCCCTGGGGCAGTCGATTCCAGTGCCTGTCACTGGGGTTGGAGTAGCCGCAGTGCCTGTCATTTTGTCATCAGATCCAGAGACCTTCTGTTCCCCTTGAGAGTTTTGAATAGTGTTGAACAGGGCTTGGTACGCATGGGCCAGGCCCCAGCACGTTGCAGTGGTTTGTATCTCTCTGGAGCTGCCAGGGTAACAACACACTTTTTCTAAATACTTTACTAGTTTTTCAGGATTCTGCACTTGTTCAGGGGTGAAGTTCCGAAACACTGGAGGTGCCCGCTGTCCTAGGTACTTGCCCATGCTATCCCACACAGCCTGCCACTCATAACTATCCAGCCTTGGGGCAGATCTCTGGATAATATTCTTCAATTGCTATTAACCTTAGACAAAACTGAAACAATATTCCCAAGAAATACCAATAGAAGTATCTTAACTACCCAAGGACATTCAAGATACTGAAAAGTTATGGTAATGAAGGAAGAAACATCATAGAACAAGGTAGCGAAGGTGCCATTCTGTATTTCCTCCATAAAAAAATTCTCAGAGGAAGAAGTATAATTGCTAATTGTCTCCATGAGGTGGTACCCGAAGTACAGTAATGGCTTCAGTACAAAACTCAAATACCAGATTAAGCTCAAGGTCACTGTTTTAATAACAAATCTTCCAGGCAAAACACCACTAATCACTGCAGAGCACAGCAAACTGCAAAAACCAACACCACGTACAGCAAAAAAAAAGAGCACTGTGCAGATCAGATAAACTAATATTGAGAACAGATAAATCAATATTGTGACCTGCAATTGTTAGCAGATCTAAATTCTTTAATACGCTCTGGTTAATCTGTTGTTATCTCAAACCCTTCATGCCCCACATTGGGCACCAAAAAGGACTGTCATGGTTTAACCCCAACTAAGCACCATGCAGTCACTCGCTCACCCTCACCCCCCGGTGGGATGGGGGAGAGAATCAGAAGAGCAAAAGTAAGAAAACTCATGGGCTAAGAACAGTTTAATAATTGAAATAAAATATTATTATAATAATAATAAATTGTAATGAAAAGGAAAACAACAAGAGAGAGGGGGGAGGGAACAAAACCCAGGAAAAAAAAAGTGATGCAACTGCTCACCACCCACTGACTGACACCCGGCCAGTCCCCAAGCAGCGGTCCCTGCCCCTTGGCCAACTCCCCCCAGTTTATATACCGAGCATGACGCCATATGGTATGGAATAGCCCTTTGGCCAGTTGGGGTCAGCTGTCCTGGCTGTGCCCCCTCCCAGCTTCTTGTGCACCTGGCAGAGCATGGGAAGCTGAAAAGTCCTTGACTAGTGTAAGTACTGCTCAGCAACAACTAAAACATCAGGTTGTTATCAACATTATTCTCATCCTAAATCCAAAACACAGCACTATGCCAGCTACTAGGAAGAAAATGAACTCCATCCCAGCCGAAACCAGGATAACGAGTGACTGACCTTCAATAAATTATTGTTGTTAGACTGTGATAATATACGATTCAGCACTTTGTTCCTATAAAGTCCCAATTATTCTTTAAATTCACTATTTTTTCCAGATTTTATATCACTATTTTCAGCTTTTCTCTTTTGTTTTAAATTACAATGATTATCAGGTAAGTCATGCTGGTTACATGTATATACCCCCTATGAAAAGAAAGAAAAAAAAAAGTGACTAGAATGAAGAATTTGTACAAGCCTAGAAACTTCTCTCCTCTCCCTTACTTTTACCAGAAAAGCACTTCTGGAAAGGGAAAGGATGCTATTTTAGACTTGGCCAGTCCTGGATTCAGGAGAAGTGGGTGCCGGTTTAAAGCCAGGGCTGGTTTCCCTTCTTGATCTCCTAGGATGCTTGTTAAGCATGTGTATATGCGTATGTTTAGGGCAAATAGATCATGGTTGCTGTAATATGAATTACTCCAGTGAATTATTGCTGTAATATTTAAAATGGATTATGAAAATAGCTATATTTAGTCTGCAGCTCTAAATGCTACACGCTTTCCTCACCATAGTAACATAAATGTCTTTCAAAGGAAGAAAGGAGAGGAAGGAGCTTGAATTCTTGCACTGCAGAGACTAAGAAAGAGTGGGGGGAGGGAAAGTGCTCACTTCACAGGCTTATGAACTTCAGATAGCAATTAAAAAAAAATACTATAATTGTATTTATTCTGTTTAATGTTTTGCCAATATAGCATTATAAACTTCTAGAAACCTGTTATAGAAAGAGTGAATTTTCAATGGAAAAAGAAAATACCTCATTTTTTCCAAACTAAATTAAGTAGGTGAGTTATGGAACCCCATTCCATGGTATCTCAACAGCAGCACCTAAGGAAGGTTTCTTTTTCAGTATTTTACCCTTCACAGAGAGCAATTTAGTTATGTTACGAATGGAAATGGGAAAGAAGATAAACCAGAACTTCAGTATATCATGGCCGTTTGGTGATGGACAGCTGGCAGAATGTCTGGTACTAGAACAGAAGGATTCTGTTCAGCAGAGTGAAGGTCTAATAATGAACAATAGGTCCTTCACAACTGCCAGAAAAAACGTTGCTGCTGGAACAAAAGGATGATGAAGTTAGTGGCCTTTCAGTGCTGTGATCAGCTAGCGTAATTTATGTTCTGCTGACTTTCATTGACAGATTTCATGTACAGACAGTCAAGACCCAGGAAGGGGAATTTTGCAACCTAGGCTCAAAGTTAACCTTTATACTATATCATTTTTTAGTGGCCAGGCCAGGAACCAAGTCAGTGCCCAGCACTTTGCCTACAGTGGCTCTGTCGGACACAAAGTTAAGGTACAGGCAGCCTGTAGGTCAGTACACAATCTCCTTGCTGTACGAAGGCAACACCAGCCAACGCCTTCTGCCCTCCTACGAGCAGATGGCAATGCTGCCAGGCAAGGACAGGGCCATCCGTTCTCCTTAGGAGGACCTGCAGGATATATGGAGGTGCTCAGGCTGCTGGTAAGTCTGAGTTCACATCTGTGTCCTGCTGTGCACCAGTGCTTGCTCTGAGCCTGTATGTGAACATGGGCTTATAGACGTATCACGTGGATGCTAAGAGAGATCAGATGGCCAGCTCAACTGCAGACACCTCCTGTGTAGTCATCTAAAATTTAGAGATGAAACCCATGCAGGGTGACTTTAAACTTGCCTTTGAAATGCAGTATTGATCTAGCTGATAGCTTTCATTTAGTGGTATTACTTTAAAAGAAAATAAAAGTCAATTGTCTTATTCTTTGACATGCTTCACAGTGTCAATCAGTAACTCCAGACTGGCTACATAAAACTAAAAAAAAAACCAACAACAACAACAACAAAAAAAAACAAAAACAAAACACCAAAACCAAACCACAGACAAACCTAGGAGAACACACATCTACTAACTGCTGCTTTAGAGGAATGTGGTAGAGCGGGCCATCCATGTTTGGCACTAGATCCACACTCACAAAGCAGCATGACTCCATATGGCCTAAGAGGGGATTAGAGTGTCTCACAGTATTTTATGCTATTATTATAGGATATACTATGAGTACGTAAAGAATTGGATCATGACCACATTACACGCCCACTCCCGATGATTCTTTGTTTACCTGCAGATTATCAGCAATTACCATCCCAAATTCTTTCCAATATATTTGTAGATCTTTCATGGCCTTGTCTGTACAGTCCACATCTCTAATATTTATTGTAGTGGTAAGTAGCAGAGCAAGAGTGGTGAACTCAATATATCAGGTACTTCAGCTGTACAGATTCCAATTATTTCAACATCTCTTCATTAACACTGTAGGACTAAAAATGCCTTGCAGGGACAGAGCTTTTCCTTGCTGTCGTGTTATCCTCAATAAGCAAAAGAAAATCGTTGTGACGTACAAGATGCTGAACAGTCATTTAAAACTATGCAATAATGCAATATGCTTCATTTTGCAAGATTTTGTGGTTGAAAGGGAAATAAGACTAGGAAACAGCTTTAGAAGAAGAGAAAAACTCAACAATCTGTTTTTCTTTACTGAATTTCCTGTTAACATTGCTAAGGTAATGAGGACAGATACCCTATTCTTAAATAAAAGTCCTTTGAAAATAGGCCTACAAATACTTTTGTTTTTCCTTTTAATTTCACTGCATTGTAAGCAAATCCAAGCTTGAAAATACCAGACATCAGGACAGCCTGTGTAGGTGTTTAGACTCCTGTAGAACTGGTCTAATTAAAAATAAACACACATAAACCAAACACACCTCACAGCAGTGCTTTAGAATAGCACTTTTGTAAGGCAGAGGTTTAGGTACCCTGCCCCATTCTCATCCTTACATACAGCTGCAGAGGGGTAAGACTCTTCCTGACTTCCACAGATGGTGATTTTCCCTTTCTGCAGAAACGTCTCTGTGGCGTGAAGTCTGCCCCACTAATCCTATGCCCCTAGTTCAGAGATTGCAGGATTTAAAAAAAAGAAAAAAAAGCAAAAAAAACCCACCCAAAACCAAACAAAAACCCCCAAAACAAACAAAAAACCCACACACACCAAAAAAAAAAACCCTCCTCTTGGCCAAAGTATGGCTATTTGCAAGCTTGTTATACCAGACTACCTCTGCAGGAGTCTCGGGCTGTTCCAGTTTCTGCTACAAGCAGCACACTTGTGGTTTGAGAACCTGAACACAGTTTCATGCCCTTCTCTTAGTCACAAAACTGGCGCAAGGAGTTGAAACTGGTGTACAATGATTCCTGAGCAACTGGTGCTCCTCCCTTGTGCAAATCTGGCTCAATGGCTGATTACTGCTTCTGTGCCGGTGGGACGCTAGCAAACCAAGTTGGAAAACTCTTGCTGTAGGATTTTGTATTATAGCTCTACACGCTACAGAGCCTCTGGAGAATAAAGCAATCACTGCTTGCATATCCGTTTAACATAATAAATATTGGAAGAAGCCTTTGTCTTTTGCAAATACGCTTTAACTCGATTGTGTATGTACTATATGCCACATATGTTCATATTCTGTTCTTGCCAGGAAAAGTAAACCACAGAAAGCCATGTTGGCATAAAAACTCATTTCAGAATTGCCCTGGATCATTTAAATGGTAAAGACTGTGGTTTCTTTAAAGGATAATCACCTTCAATGACTGATTATAGTTTTCATAATAATAATTCAAAATACTTTTTCTACCCAACCTAAGCACTACTTGGAGACACAAATTTCCAGAAATTAACTCTGATTGTCCTTCCATGATAAATCATTTTCAGCCTTGGGTTTGGGGTTTTTTTTGCCATTCCGCTCTACAGATGTGTTATCATTCTTATTTCTGAGCAAGGCTGGACTGTTTGGGCATTAAATTTGGTTTTCAAACAGTGCAAAATTTAACATTTAGGAAATCTTCACTCTTGTTCACCAAACCACTAAATCAGCTCTATTTCTCAATTTTACCAAGAACAGCTGGCTTGAGAAACAATTCCTAAATTTAGACTACAGGTAGATTGCTTGAGAAATAATTAGGTATTGTTACGTGGTTTAAAAAAAAAAAAAAAGGCAGCTGTCAAAGACTCATCCCACTCTTAGTAGGGGTGTGGATAATGACATACTCATTTCAAAGTAACTGAGTTGGATCAGTCACTGCAATATACAACATCCTGGAACAAAAGAGATCTGTTTCAAATAAGAGTAATAGCAAAAAAACAAGACCTCAGCATTTCAGATAACTCTTCAGCCTTTGGAAGACTGGATTCAGTGTTCTGGATTCTGTACATCTTTACCTTGTAAGCTAAATTTCAGTTTCCCTCCATCTACGTAAGCAGATCAGGTCAATATAGAACCGTCATACCTTTTCTCTAGGATTTCACAGAATTAAACATGGATACATACTCTGTATAGCATTGCAAGTCTGAGCTCTCTGCGGCATATATAAACTTACGCACAGAGAGCAGATCTGACGCAAAGCAGAAGTACAGATTCGTTAAAACAATATGATGAAACTTACTTGTGCACATTCAGTAGGTGTATTTGGATTTCTGCCTCTCTGTAGCCCAGTCAGGTATTCAGAAATTCCAGCCAGTGTACAAAATTCCTGACTCTGCTTGAGCAAAAAATCCCGGTACAGAATAAGCAGAGTGTAAGAATAATTATGGCATATGGGTATCCCTACATCAACAAGAGTATGAACACATATTTTCATAGAATAAAGATCTAAGGTTTGGTCTGTTATAAAGAGTCAAAAACTATTTGGTTATGATGTTTAAAAATATTTAGCTCTAGTACTGCTCATGGCAGTGTATGCCACATATTAACAATATGCTATGTGGAACAGCCTTGATATCCAAAAGTGACTTTAACCTGAGAGTTAAATCAGCACATTTAGCAAACTTGCTACAATGCCATTTTTGGGTTAGTGTAGATTTAAGAAGATGGGATCACCTTCTAGAATAGTATAATGAGCATAAAAGAAGAATAGGATTGCATTTATGCTGGGGGAAAAATAAGAAGCCCATCTAGAAAGACTGCCACTTCTGTGAACACATCTACTAGAACAATCCCTCCTTTCACAGGCTGTAGAATCTGTGTTAGTGTGAAACATGATAATATGAAAAACATGGATGCGAAATCAAAGAAAATTTTAGTACAAGGTTACAGCAATGTGTCAAACATCACCATGTTTTGACACAAAAGGTAGAACTTCTCTGAAACCCACAGTTGTCCTTTGAAATATCCCCATCAAATAGTGTTTAAAAAATACAAGTGGCCTCATTCCAACTGGAATAAGTCCAGAAAATACAGTAAGAAGCATATTACCTCCTGTGCAGATATAGATATCCTGCATTATTTTTCATTTAAGCACCTCCACATTCCCAGTCCTTGCTGTAACCCATACCATTTTCCTATAGCATTATTATTCATATTAAAAAGCAACTAGATTATTCACATCAGACACACATTTCTAGGCCTATCACCCAAACTACATAAGACACTCATTTCAGATTGGGACCATCAGATGGTGGGGAAATAATGAGCCTTCCCAGGAAAGGAGTGAATCTAAATAGGTACATAGAAATACTGCACAGAAAATTTCTCCTACGCAGTTACTGAAGGGCAGGTGTCACCTCAGTCTGCTCCCACAGTAGGAACCATACAGCCCTGGATGAACACCTCTGGAAGAGGGAGCTGAATGAATTTAAATCTGTTATTTCCTGGGGAACAAACCTAACAAAATTCTCACTGATTTAAGCAAAGGAAAAATAATTGGATCCTTACAGTTTTGTGAAAGGAAGGAAAGGCAGGAGACAACCAGAAAATTAAAATATTATTGTGCAGGAATAATGAAGGTAACTATAGTAAACCTAATTTTTGACCCAGAACCAATCAAGATTAAGCATAACACTCTTTACTGGATTATTTTCCAGCCTGGTTGATTCCTTGGTCCATTCACTTCATATCCTCATAAACAGTTGAACTGACACAACTTCAGGGATGCTCTGCAGGTGGCAACACATGGCTAGAGGTTATGGGTGGGGAGACCCGCAGTGTGCACAGGATTTCCTTAAGACAAGCTACATCACTAAAATAAATGCATACATCTTTGAACACTGCTTATTGCTCCTTTCCACAGCTCAGGAATGGGAGTGCCATTTCACAGTTTGAATGGCTTGCTGCCAGCCAAACAGGGTGATCTCACTCTCCTTTCATGCCCCTGCCCCTGGTGATGCAGCCTCACTGTTTTCAGTAGCTTGGACATAGTTTAGCTCACTAACCTGGCAGAAGACTACGTAGCAAGAAGAATGGCAGATTTGTGTTAGATCAGGGAGGCTGGCATGTAAAATCTCACCCTGAGTGTCTATTTCTGACACACTTGCAAAATCTATTAGTTGGCTCAGGTGTTAGCCAAAAACGCAAAGGAGAAGCAGATCCTCCACCCTGGCATTCCCGCTTCCACATAGTCTCCGAGAGATTTATATGGAATGACAGGTCCCTCACCTTGCACAATCAAGTTCGGTGTTTGAGTTTTAAAAGCGTGCAATCAATGAGATGTGTTACAGCCAGGGCACAGGCTCTGCTCTACCCAGGTTTGCACCCTCTGTCATCTGTGCCTCTCCACCAGCTGCCAAGGGCACACTCTCCTGCCCTCTGTCCACTGGGGAGGAGGGGAGCAGCCCACTCCCGAACTGTCCTCCTCAGATGAAACCACCTTCCTCTCTCTCTCCTCTCCGTCTTGAAAGAATTCAGTGTTTCACTCATGCAGAAAAAAAAGTGGTGACAGCATCCAAAGAAACCGGTCCAATGGGTTCACCAGTTATCCAAAAAGAAATTAAAAGACTGAAAAGATTAAAAGTGAAGGAGAAGGACATTTTTATCTGTTTCAATCAGTTCAAGTTAGATCAGGAATTCTGCAGGTGACATGCTGTATCAGCTTGGGCAGATGGGTCACTTAGTTTACCCCTCAACAACATGGGATCATGATGCTAAATCCAAATTTGTACACAGTGCTCTGAGATCTCAGAGCCACCAAAGGGGCGTAAAGTGCAAATATTCTAGTACTAGACTGATTTAAAACCCAGCAATGCGAAATGCTGGCAGGCAATTTCAAATGCCTCCAATTGTAAAGCCTCTACAGCAGCTGTCGAAAAGCATAAAGGAAAAGCATGCAGCTAAATTTTATCAGCTGAGGTGGGGGTAAGTGCTATCACTCAGAGAACATGGTGTGAGAACAAGAATGCTAATAAGCACGCCAACTAGTAAAGGCCAAATGCAGAATGGATTTTTTTCCCAAGTCTGGCAAGTGATTTTCCCAGTTTTTAAAAGATTTTAAATAATGGGAGGAAAATTTGGCGCTTGCAGAAAATCAGAAGTTTGAAGAGTGAGAAAATATTTCCTTTTCTGAAAGGACAAACCTGCACGCAGGTGAAGCAAAATCCTTTAATCGAAATCTGGGGAGTTTACTCCGCAATGATCTCAGGAGAGCCTAAGGCCGTTCCATTTCAGCAAGCAGGCGTGTTGGGTCAGATGCCTTACCTGTTTCTGAAATGTTGCCTGCCCTTGTGTAACCTCCATAACCCATAAGTTTCAGTGAGAGTCTTTATAAACTGTATTGCAACTGGCTCTGTTTATGCGTTGTAAGATTTTAAATGGTTCACGAACTCTGATACACATGCCTTTTCCTTTTGTATAGATCAGCCTTTTGTCTTTCTCAACTTTCTCTTCCTGTCCCTACCTCAATTCAAGCAGGATCAGTCCTTAAGAAACTGATTCATTCTGTGGGGTACTAAAGCCAGGAGAAACATGAGTTGGAAGAATTTAAGGCCATAAGTAATAAAAGAAATTAGCACTATACGAGTGATTAGAGCAGAGTAAACGCGAGGTCCTCCTGCATGATAGTAAGAAGCAATCCACCTCCTTAAAACTGGACATTCAGTTCCTGACCATTTCCCTGGAAGCTGGATATTACTCTGCTGCTCAGTGGCTCCACTTCACCATGCAACATTGTCACCTAGTTACTCAACAACGCAATGCAAAAGCATTACGATTTGATGCAAGATTTCTGCAACCTAGTTCAAAAGGACAAAGGTTTGTAGGGCTTCTCCACCTGACAGCCTCCCACTCACAGCCACCAGAAGCTTTGAAAATGAAGCAGCTCTGTCTTGAGCTAGAACAAGCTAAACACCCAGCATTTTATTTATTATTCAAGAGAACAAAGTTATGGGTTTCACCCCAAAAAAGCAAATTTTCATCAACACAATGTCAAAGTAGTACCTTGTGATTCCAGCTTTTGCATGCAAGACGCTCTTGAAATGTACAGAAAAGTAATGCAATAAAGTCAGAGTCTGCAAAACCCTGACTGTCAGGTCTGTGAGCTACTGAGACTGAAAGACTTTATTGGGACAAAGGATGTTTCAAACCAGCCTTTTATAACTGCATATTCATGTCTAATTCGAGGCTTCAAGTAACACTTACATTTGGCTTGACACTTGTTCCTTACACATGTTCCTCAGATGGAGGACTGCCAAAATATGCTTATTATTCCAATTATAAACAAATGTTTCTGCCTGGGGAACAATGGGTCTGACACTGGGAAACTTCATGCACTCCCAGGTATGTGTACCATACTCAGGAGTTTGCACATGCTCATCTCTTTCTGTGCTTTCCCTATTAATAGCATTAAAACAAAAGCTAACCACGACACACCCACTCTGCTAGAAGGAAGCACCCCACAGGTGGTGAGACAATGACAGTAATTAGAAGAGTTTTGGTAATGTTTTGAAGGCCAGCCCAGTTTGTATGTGTCCCTTCTAGTAACTCCAGTGAAAGCAAAACAAGTTCAAAGCATTCACTTCACTCTCCAGAAAAACAAATACTGCAGACTATTAACTGAGCAGACTATTAAACTGAGAATCACCAGGACAGATATGTAAATTCACAAATATATGTGTGCGTATCCACCTACATAGACCTACACACACATATACATATGCATACACACATAAACTGCTCTTTCATGCAACAAAAAGAGGGCTGAGACAAAAAGTTTGTGACCAAAGACAGTGGTTGGCAACGGCACAAAAGGGATAATGAGGAGCATTCATTTCCCCAGTCTCCTGTCCTGCAGGCACCTGTGGAAGGCAGAGAATTAATCTAGAGTGTTTGTTAAATTCAAAATAAAGGCCTAGAGAAAGGGTGTTGACTACAGAAAGAGAAATGAGTCGTAGGAAAAAAAAAGACACTTTGGACTGGAAAAGGGAGTGATAATGAGAAACAGAGAGAGTTCAATATCTAAGGGGAGGCAACAACTGGAGCAGGACTAATGTAATGAATTACATATAAGTACAGTGTAGCTTGAAAGCAGAAGGTTATCTTTAAAGGAGAAGAAACACAGAGTGTTTTCCAAACACTGCTTCCAGTGCTAAGGTGCTAACCACCAACCCCAGTGTGTGAAGTACCCCATGGTTTTCGAATAGAGCACATGAACAAAGCACCCCTAGAGTTAAACTGTGGCAAAGAATACATACCAAAAAAACATAACCTGACGATGCTCTATGTACAACTGATGAAACAAAAGGAGTTCTCATTCATGCGTGCACAAGAAAACCCAAACATAAAAAGAAACCCCAGAGATTTGGGACCTCAGTTTGGATCTAACCTTTCCAAATGTTTTGTGCAAAAGGCAAAATAGCACAAAACAAAACCAAGCAAAAAGGCCATTCCCAGGAAAACCAGCAGCCCAGCAGTTAGGAGACATGCTCAGTTTGTGGCAGACAAATTTAAATTCCCAGTCTGCAGGACAGGACGTGACATGCCAGGGGGCCGTACTCTCACCTTTCGGCTATGGGCTTTCCACTCTCTTTCTCTCTTTCCTACCCCAAATGCCAAACAATATTTTGTCAGATTTTATCCCTTTTCAATGAAATACTTGTGTTTGACAAATTAACGTGTCAAAACCAGCACAACTTTAACCAGAGAATTTCTAACAAGCTCTTTCTCTTATGATGAAATCACCACCATGACAAAGATGAGGGAGATGTTAAGAGACTTGGAAAACAGCTAGTAGTCCAACTTTTATTAACTCTAGTTAATTACACATCTTCCCTTTGAAAATCTCACCTTTGGGGCATACTGCTTTTACTTTTCTTTTACTTCCTTACTGTTTTTCTCACTTGTCTAGACATTTTTATGTCTCCAATTGTTTTAAATTGCCCTTTTCAACTTTCATGAATATTCTCACTTCTCTGTCCCTTCTTTACTCTTCTCACTATCCTCGCCAATTTTTATTTTCACATTGCATGTTCTTTAGTTGTTTACTGTATTTTCTTCCTTTCCCTAGCTCTATACTTCTCTCCTATTTATTTCCTTCACTAACTTCAATTGGGAGAATTGGGACAGATCACCTATCCCACATTATCTCTTAAGGAGACAGAGCAATTTTACTGAGGAATAAGCAGCTTTTTATTTTTTATACTTTTGAGAAAAAAGCAGATGTATGAGTAAATTGAAATATAGATAGTGTAACAACCAGCTAATGTACACAGTCAGTCAATGCCTTTGATTACAGGGCTAAATATTTTTCTTTCTTGCTTCATGTCTCTTTTTAAGTGATTGCCATTTATTTTCTGATTTAAAAAATGCTACTTTGGTTTGTTATATTTTTAAGGTCAATCCATAAACTAGAAGACATTAGAAATATTTCACTTACCTTTTGTGGCAGCTTTTCGTCACCTTTAAATATCAAAGTGGAAATCAAACTAGGTTATTATATGGTTGCAATACAGGATAATCAGCATTTTCAAATTTGGGCAGCCAAATCTGCACTGAGACACTTGGTGCCTGGTCTGAAGGTTTCTTAAGGCCTTATACCTACAGCTAAAGTAGAAGCCCCAGGTACAGCATATCTCAAAGTTGGGCATAGTCAATATAGGACATAACTGCACCACTGCTGTGGAGGTGTGAGCTGGCTGTGCTGACCCGCGACAGGGAAGCTCTAAGGACAGCAGTACGTAGATGCAGAAAGTATTGCACTCAATGAACCTACCAACTCTTTTAGTTTCCTCATAGATTTGAGATTCCTGCACCACCCCTCTGTAGCAAGATCTCTGTGCATTTTTCTGATATTTGAAAATCTGGGCTTGCCTGTTTCCAGAGGCTTAGGCAGGAATTGTCCAATTTGTTCCCATTTGGTGCCTGACCAAAAAGGAGCGGCCAGCCCTATGCCCTAGACTAGGCTAACGGGTTTCTGGGTGGTACTCACAGTGAGGAACTATGAGCAAGATTCTTGCAGAAGCTGAGTAATACCTGGCCCTCAATATGGAAGGCTTTGGAAAGCAAAATGAGACACGTTTCTTGTCCTGGAGTCTACATTGATATTAAAAATGCAAAAGGACTGAGCTCAAAAGACCAGCTCAGTTACTCCTTACCGTCACATAGGGGACATGGTTTAGTGGTGGACTTGGTAGTGTTAGGTTAACGGCTGGACTCGATGATCTTAAGGGTCTTTTCCAAACTAAATGGTTCTATGATTCTATATAATAAGTCTGTCTAAGGGCCAGCAGAAGGTTTCCAAATACTTTAGATCCCACTGCTCTGCCACAAATGCAACTTAACCCCAGCAGATTTCCCATTTTTCTTCCTGGGAGCTCTGCAGTGTCAGAGCTTCACAGGAGATGCACTTCATCCCTTCACAAAAACAGTGGGCTTTATTATGTTACCTATGACTTGCTGCTCTATCCTTGCCCCTTGTTTTTTGCTTTGGTATTGAAAGAGAGAGTATTTCTTAGAGTGGAGCAAGTGAAAAGCCCAGAATAAATGCTGTTAAATCAGATACTAACAGGTTTCTGATTTCTAGCATATAGTAATAAACAACCATTACAGATTAAGTAAAGTAAGGAAAAGACAGCCACTAGTCAACTTTTCTCTGGGAAAGCCCTGGGACCTTTTTTCAAGGAGATGATTTGTATTCTTGGCATTGCCTGCTGTATAAAGCAGGTCCTTTCTATAAGTTTTTGATAGCTGCATAACTGCTGCTAATTTCCACTGTATTATTCCATTTCCTCCTCTTATATCTTTAGTAGCTTACCCATATAAATTTGCATATTGAAGTTGTCTGTTATTTTGCCTTCCTACTTGGTAGATTTAGGGTGGAAAACATATTTTCAGTGGCTACATGTCAGAAGGTGCAATAAATTATGACGAAGCTAGTAATTTATGTAAAGGTAAAGATTATTCTTCCACGGAACAAAAGAAATTTGCAGAATAACATCCCGAACCATAGTTTTTAAATGGTGTGTTCAGAATAGTCTTTAGCCCAACAAATCACGGACCACAGCTAGTACTTAGAGTATCTTTGGTTTAAATGAGAGCTTCAAGAACAAACACCTTATTCAAACAGATAAAAATAACTTCCTATATGATGCAGCCCTGACACTTTAAAACAAGAACATTTCAGAATTCAGACTGTACGCTCTACCAGCTTCATTTCTAACTTGCAATTTTTGATCCAGCAATCTGCTTTGGAATTAATAATTATGCTGCACAATGCAGCTTTTTCTTTTGGTTGTTGTTTTGTTACATGCTCTCGCTCTGCAGGATAAACACAGGATCAGCAAAGCTTATCCATTGATTTCTACGATGACAGATTACTAACAATGATAGATTTTTAATGATGTGTCAGCAAGCGTATGAAACTGTGTGGTTGTGAGGTAGCAACTGCCAAAAGGAGCTGCTCTGAATGTCATATAGAAAAGATATATCGTAGTTTCACTTTCGTCACTGACAGCCAATTCTGGTGGTGTACATTTTATATGAGGAAATTCTTCCTTTCCCTAGATGAGGTTAGATGATAATTCAGAGAACTTCTTTGTTTGTTTGTTTTAATTTGTGAGTAATATTTTAAGGAAGCAAGCAGAAACTTCATTTTTTTTCCCCTAAAACTATAGCAATTAACAAAAAATACAGATTTATAAGGGAATTTGGTATGGATTATGAAGAGAGTAAAGCATGGATCACTACAGCAAGAAAAGAGTGGAAATGAATTTTTGTAAATAGGCTAATTTGTGTGTTTACTACACTGAAATGCCACAAAGTTCTTTGGTTTATTATAACAGTAGGGTGGCCAGAGACACATTGCAGCATCTTTTATTCTTTAGAATCAAAAAATAACATGACAGATGCAATACATGCTGGTCAACAATGAAGATTTCCCTCAGCCATGAAAAAATGCACCAGCTGTCTCTCTACTCCAATTTTACACATAGTTTGCATGCTATCCTAAAACTACCAGGCAACAGTCCAACATATGCCACACTGGAACTGATTTACCTGTCAGGTTATTTGGCTCGTGCCATTTGCACAGAGAGGCAACAGACACATTTCTCCACAATACATTGAAAAACAATTTACAGAGAGCACCATTTCCTGAAACAGCAGAAATCATGTTATTATGCCTCTAAAACTCTTTGCACCACACACAGAGAAGAGGAGGAATACTGATGTGTGACACTTGTTTCCACTGCACTTACTTGCCGTACTGTGACCCCTGCTCTTAAGATAAGCTAATACTGAAGTAGAGCGTGGAGGTTACTGCCTTTTTTTAGATAGGCTCCAGGACTTCTCTATAGCAAGGATGTAAATATAGTGCCAATTAACAGCTAATTTGCAGCCTTGATACAAGCATATAGGATTTCTAAAAACTGTCTTCTGTACTAATACAATTTATCTCAGCTTAGAACAGAAGGAAAATCTCCCTCGGCTGCAGATGACAGCTATTTTATCTATTCGTGTAAAGGGTGTAGGTGGTACCATTCACGTGCTGGTAGCTTAAATGCAGCAACTTCAAGCAGGATCTAACATGACCTTCCAGGGCATTTTTGAGTCATTTGTTATGCCTTTCAGGAATTAATCATCTTTATACAAGAGCTGATCCACAGTACATTGTACGTCTGAACTGAATGTCTTCTCCACTGGAGGTGCCATGACAAGGACGTTGGAAGTCGCAACCATTGTTTGATTATCGCCACAGCAGTACAGGAGATTTAGTCACATTAAGACCGTTAAAACTAATGCAGTTAAAGTGGCCTGTACTGCTTTAGAAAGCTCCATCAGTAGCAAATTAGCCCTTACCCACTTAGGGCAAATATAATCTTTTCAAAGCTCTGTCCTCTCTCAGGTAGTTCAGCCGTTCTCCTGTGAAGGGGCCTACTTCCCACTACAGCTGCTAAGTGGTGAATTTAGAGTAAAAACAGTTTTCAGAGGCTTTAATTAAAAAGCGTTCTGAAGTGCAAGATGCATTTCTCAAGATGCACTTGAAACCTAACAAGCAAGATTTTAATCTCCTCACCTACAGTAATCACTTCACAGCACCAGTGCTAATGAAGACAGCAAGGATGGGAGATACACTGATGAACCAATGCAAACCAAGGGAAGAAAAAGACAGAATATTTTCTCCTAAACGAGGTTTGCCTAAAGATGACCATGAGCAAGTAACCAAAGGTTCCTGTGATCGTTCTGATATGCCCCAAAGATGTTCACTGAGTCAATACCCTACTTAATAGCACTCTTGTCAACTTTCCCTGCTGTATTGAGATTGATTTCAGTTTGTGCTGCTAACAAAGGGCTTGGTCAAAGAAAACCCTGAGGCTTCAAACACATCAGTGGACATGTCTGAGTCCACAAATCTCATTAGCAAAAGAAACCATGCAAGTCCTTCAAAGAACTGGATCTTTTCTGTTTAGTTTAGCTGAATTCTTATTCCAAACCACCTCAAATGTTGCAATTTCTAACATGTGTCTTATCAGTTCATTCCAAGCCAATACCACAAAACTGTCTTAAAATAAAATATATAACCGGAAGCCTTCAGTTCCATCCTGTACCAATGCATTATCTGCAGTGCAATGCAGAGAAGAAACTTGTGAGAAAAACGTGAACACACACACACACACATGCTTAACATCTTGGCAGACTGTAGCTATTTTGAAACTTTTGGATTGAAATTCCTGCTCCATAATCCACAGCCATTGTCATATCTACCGGGAAACAAGAAGTTGCCATTTTCTAACTCAAAGAGGCTACGTTTTAGAATATTCTTTCATATCATTACCTGGACATCTACTCTGAAAAGGCTAAACAACTCTTGAATCAAAAAGGTATCCAACAGAATAATCCCAGTTGACAGCATGTGCATACGTGCCTCTTATTCTAGGCACGCAGCAATCCTGATCAGTGTCTGCACTTTATGAGAAGCAGGGACCACCAATTCATTGTGCCATACTGGAGACCTCAGGAGACAGAACAGATACAGAAGCCCATATACTTAAATATGGCATGCCAAAGCACCTCAAAGCCAAGGTTTAATTACTTGTTGATTAAGGCTCTAGGCAATGCTATTTAAATATTGCATATATTTTTAAAAATACACGGCCTTGTAATAGAAAAGAGTATGAGCATCATCTCTTCACTACGTGTACAGTACAAGTGCCGGCTGAAATGAAGGGTCAAGAGTACTCATTAGCATCTCAAAGGAACAGAGAAAATGTTTTCATTTGTTTTGTTTATTATTAGGTCAAATATGTGGAGCACCATCAGTCCAGAAAACATGCACTTCGAGTCTTAACAGTTTGAGAGTTCAAATATATGTGGAGCACTCCCCTTGTACTCCCACTTCCTTTGAAGTAATCTTTAATAGCAGATGTCTCTGGTAAGCTCCGTGGTAAGCACAGACAAGAGCAACAAAGCCCAGAATGAGAAATAATAAAATTCCAACCATAAAATCTTCCACACTTTTCCTCTATAAGGGAGTAGCTAGTCCTGTGAATTAACACTTTTATTTATAGAAAAAGCCCTTAATAATCAAACTACTAGACAAATTGTGTTCAATGTTGGGTATCATTAACACCAGTAATTTAGTGGGGGAAAAAGTGCCAACAAAACAGCAAAAAACAAATAACCAACAAGAGCTAACAATATTTATTTAACTTCCTTATTGCATATGTTCAGCTCTGCATTTATTGATTCTCATATATAATGAACTAAAGAATTACCAGTCATTCCACATATCAAAAGTAAAGCACTCTGCATGTACTAAGAAAAGATCTATACAAAGACAACAAAAATGGCAGAACCCTTTTCAGAGATCATCCAGATACTATAGATGTTCTCTTCTAGTTCTATTTCATTATATATTCTTTGGGAGAAAATTTACAAACAAATTTATTATTGTTTAGAGTTATCCATTTATTAATGAAAGTCTTCATACTCATCAGCGACGGCAATATTACATGGTTATATATTAATGGTTACATATTAAATATTTAATCATGATTATATATTAAATATTTAATCAATGGCTGACAAGTTAGGTCAGTACTAACACTATTTCAATGGCTAACAGATTTCAGTAACATGTTTTACTGCAAGCAAGTGGGAATTACATTAGTATTTCACCTGCATCTTTACACATCTTTGCATCTTTACATCTGTATTTACTGAGATAATGTTCTCCTAATGCCAGTTGTTTTGTGTTCCTTTGGATTTTATTTGTAAAGTAAGACTCAGAATTGTAACAAAAGCTTAAGAAGTTTGGTTCACAAAGTTCATTTATCAACATCATTAACCTGTGATAGAAAGTTAAGCTGATAAAGCATTTTTGTCCAAATTGCCGAATTCACTCACTGGAACTGAAAGTTCTCCCAGGAGACCAACCTTTCTCAGAAGAAAATACGCTGCTAGCAGTTTTCAGAGAGTCTCTCTCCCTTAACCTAGTTTTTCATGAAGATATTTAAAAGCTGCCAACCTTATCCTGGGTGGTGAAACAGGAAAACTGCAATCACAAAGTACTTTGTAGTATCAGAAACCACTTCCTGCTCAGCTCCTCTGAATGCACTTGGAATAAAGAAAATAAAAATATAAAAACCTGAAAGAGCCATTATCACACAGATCCTGTTTGAACCAGGGAGACGGAGTTACGTAGGGGTGCAGATGCATCCACATTTGTTACTCAAATCAGGAGTGCACTTTTGAAGCAGATCTCCCAATCATGCCTGTTTCTTGCATTTTCTTTTGCATTGCAAAACCATCTCATGAATTGGATTTCTTTCTGAAAAAATAAGCTGGAAGATGCTTTCCAGGAGGACACCTAATATGCTGCATCCTCTGCTGGATGTTCAGCCTAAGGGACCAGGCTAGAGCTACCCAAAAGAAAACCATTAAAAATATGCATTGTGCGGACATCAGTTCCTCACAACCAACCGGTTTGCTGTACAGATCCCCATGTGTAAATGGTAGGATTTTTCTCCTGAAAATAGCCTGAATAGAAATACTGACAACTGTACAGCCCCTAAATACCTTTAGAAGCATTTTAAACAAGGAATCAGCGCTGGGGGACTTAATGTAAAGAACAGTGCTGACTATTATCCAAAGTCAAAAATCTCTATATGCTTATGTAGCAGCACTAACATGCTGATCAAATCCTCATGATCAAAGTCAGTTTAACTTCTATTAAATTTGAACCCAGAGACGTGATACACATGCAAAAACCTAGAGATGTATCCCTAAAATTTCTTCTGGGGACCAAACTACCTTCATGTATACAGCGCCCTGAGTTGCTTTTCTGCCCTTATTCAATTAAATCATAGTAAACAGAATTAAGAAAAAACTGCTAGTACAGATAGTGTGTTTCTTCCCTCCTCTTGACACATCATTCTGACGGAAACACTCCTACTAGCATAGGGTGCATCTGTTAACAAAAAAACCACTGCAGCTGCTCTTTTTTAAAATAGTAAGGTTTTCATATATCATGTTTGCAATTCAACAAATAATATTCTAATCTTGCATTTTATCATATCCTATCTCTGTCACACACACACATATTGGTATAGTTTTATAAATATATGTATTTACATATGTTTGTTTGAAATAATCTCGTATATCAGAGCTAGAAATCACCATGTCTTCCAGAAAACCCAAAGCCTAAGAAAATCTAAGAGTATATTCACAAGGACCATCACAAGCAGATATAGGCACGTTCTTCTGATGCTCCATGCTGGCCAGACACCAGCCAACCTGGTAGAGAAGCTGTTGGCACAGCTCTGTAATCAAACCAGCAACCCCTGCGACAGGTGATAACCTCCAAGAGTCAGGGCTTAACACTTCAGGGTGTAACATTTGTGCACTAACATAGGCAGAGGGCTTCCAGGCTTGGGACAGGCCATTCCTGTCTGCATCTAGCCATGTTCATATATTCTAAAGCAACAATTTACAAAGGTATCGAAAGCAACAAGTTTCAGTAAAATGTGGCTCTGTCACCCACATGCTGTAAGTATACACATAGGAGAATCTCAGTGCACTGAACAGTTGAAATGCAAGATTACACCCAGAAAACACTACAAACCTTGTCCAATTGCTAAAGATGTACCTTTTTATAATTAGAATCATGGAGCAGTTTGGGTTGGAAGGGACCTTTAAAGGTCATCTGGTCCAACCCCCCCGCAGTGAGCAGGGACATCTTCAGTTAGATCAGGTTCCTCAGAGCCCCGTCCAACCTGACCTTGAATGTTTCCAGGGATGGGGCATCTACTACCTCTCTGGGCAACCTGTTCCAATTACATAATTATATGTAATAAAAGCTATATCAAGTAGAGCTGACTAAATACATTCTTTTTAAAGTTGTTTGTTGTTTTTTTTTTTTTAAATCAGATCTAAATTTTAAATAAATTAAAACCTCTTAGGGTGAAGACTTGGTAATTTCAATCTCTCACTTACCCACAGAGCACAGAAAATTAAGAATGTACATTTCCCCTCACTACTTTGCCAACATATTTTCTTCTGTGCTGGGGAAACATCTCTAGGAAATGAAAAGATCACATGACCTCCAGGCTGTTAATTTGAAGTTCCAAAAGAACAAAACAAATGAAAAATTATAAGCTATCAACACGCTTTGTTTCCCTTATTTTTCCCCTCTCACTTCCATTATGCACCAATGCCCAGCTGTCTGGGCGCTTACTGAATCCCAGGCCAAATTCAGACAAGCTTGATCTCATATAAATTTTAAGCAGTATTTCCAGTTACAGTCCAAGGCAGTTGACACCATGTTACATTGCTATAAGAATGTCTGGATATGTGAGACATGAGGAAGGGCTTGTGAATGCTGTGTTACCTTCTTGGGGAAAATTCTGTAAAAAAATCAGTGTCTAAGCTTCCTTTTGCTTCACTGAACACATTTTGAACTTGGGAATCTGGGGAGAGGAAACCATTTGTGAATGAAGTAACATCCTTGTAGAAAACTCATTGTGCTCTAGCATTTTCTCCACACTTTAGCTGGAACACTGTTCCTAAGAATTCTTCTTTTAAGGATCCTTAAAGAAATCCTGTATGCTATATATCAAGTAATTTGCTGTCAATGTGAACGTCTGTGCAAACAACTGACACCAGGGATACGCATAAACTATGCATGTCTCGCCTCCTGGCCTCTAGTGTCAAAAAGGACTGTGGGATGCAGACCTGGGGACTAGGGATTTTGTTCAAAAGTTGCTTCACATTACCTAGGTAAACTCTTAATCCTAAAGAAATCCAGTTTCCAGGCTTGAGTCTCCAGTATTGGTTAGAAGCAGCTGGAACATCTAGGAATATAGAATTGCCATCAGCCACTGGAGCAATTCAAAGATCCTTTTAAAGGTACACGTACTAAAGGTCTGTGCAGATGGAGCCATTTTGCCCCAGACACTGTACTCCAAGTGAAGCTGTACTGTTTCAAGCAGTATTGACAGTAATCGCTTCACATCCTGTAACTGAGGCAGTGCTGGTACATTAACTACCTGATTATTTTTATTAGGTCAAGCAGCCTCACTAAGTAACCATCAAGTTAAGAAGTGCCTTTCATGATGTACAAAATGAACTGTCATGATTTTTTTCCCCTACATTTGGCCATAATAATCTTCATTTCCAACTGGGAAAGGCACCCAATTATATTTGTATCTGTCCTTCATCAGCAGTGTAATAAAGAATTATTTTAAAAAACAACTTTCATATTTCTATAAAGAGTAAAGACTCTTTAAAGGTTAGTATAGGAATAATGGCCATGGTGTGCCATGCTCAAAGAAAAAAAAAGCAATTATGCTTAATTAGTTTGATGAGTAATGGTGCCATCTAAAGTTCAGCTCACTCAATCTGTCCCGATTTGTGTGGCAATTACTTGTTCTGTGGACAGACAGCACCAGGTCTTGACCTTTATAAATTAGGGCAGTGGTACAATGGTTCCCTAGATTATGCCTGCTGAATGGTGTCTTGGTATAATATGTAGGTGCAGGTAATGAAAACTGTTAAATATACACAATTTCATGAGTACTAAGGCATAAACAGAAGACGGGCCTGATTCACCGTCTGGCATCTTGTTGCAGTGAGAGTAAACAAAGCAGCATTTCGGAAGCCCTCTAAGGTGCCTGAAGATCTTCACAGAAATCAGAGCTGAGGGATGCTGGCCCTTCTGAGAGGACATCAGGTGCTTTAGATGTGCGTCTCTGAGACATAAGCTGTGGCCTTAGAAAAGGAAGTTCCATCTCAAGTGATTTCTTACATTGGTGTTTTACCACTTGCAGATTTATTTTTTTAAAGTAAATAAATAAAAATGCCCTCTCATCTGCTTCTTTTGTTTTCAGTTCTGAAATTATTCAAATAAACTCTCTGGCACTTTTTCACAAGAAAACCTTACCGGTGTCACAGATATTTCAAAACTGTTTTCAAGAGTTTCTCACCTATAAGGAAAGGAAAAGCTGTTTGAAGCCTATAACTAATTAAAATAAATATTTGACTACTTCTGAGCAAGAAAAGGAGATGTTAATGTTACAAAATAACTTTTATTTAACTTATAAATGGCCCTACCGAACCTCTCCTTTGTTGGCAAAACCCAGTGTGGTGTAAATGCCATATCCCATGGCGAGCATAGTTATGCTTCTCCGCACTTTCACTCAACACTGTGGTTTCAATAACCTATCAGTATTGCAGGATATGCCATGGTCTGAAATAGCTGGCAAGTTACCTTCAGAAAATAGATGTTATTTTATCAGCCCCCTTGCAATGTATAATGCTTTTACTGGGGAGTCTACCTATTAAGATCAGCGTGACAACTTATAGTCCAGCAATGGTCTTGTTTGGCAGGACTATGATTGGCAGAATTTTGCATGTTCAAAACCAAGAACAGTTTGCAGAACTAAACAGAATTTTTTTTGGAAGGCAGACATTTTTGGATAAACCTTTTCTTTTATTTTCATCTTTCTGCCAACATAGAATAACAGAAACCTCAATGGGTTGCCAGCTCCTGTGAGATTTGTAGCCAATTTTCAATACAAAACTTTGGTTAGTTCATCTAAGCTGCAGATAGCAAGCCAAACATTTGGTTGCTTATCCAAACAATAATATATCATATTCTTTTGAGATTCCCTTGAAATTATTTCACTAACAGAAAGCAGAAAAGGATAAAGATATTTAATCTCCTCCTGTCAATAGACAAGTTTGTCTGTATGCTTGGCTTTCATCCAAATATAGCATCCCAAAGTCCTTCACAAACAACAATTAATAATGATATATTTGCTTTGTTTCTACACTGTTTTCATTAAAATTATGAAGTCAAGGGTTAGCCAATGTGCTTGCACACTACATTAGTGGTAAAATGAATGCAGGGAAAAGAATCCAGCCTGGTCTGAGAGTGAACCTTACACCTAACATTTGTTCTTTGGAGCAGAAGCCGAGAAAGATCTGCAGTTTTTCTGTAAAAATAATTATTAAGGCATTAGTAAAAATAAATCTATTAGAGTTATGGTTGGTTTCTCCAAGATGACATTGTGACATATGGGAAAATTCACAGGAAAATAAAACATTCCCTTTAATCATCAGATATAGAAAGTAAAGTATTTTAAGAGATAAGGAAGCAAAACATCCCCATTAGCATTAACATGTCATTTTCATACTCTGAAATATTTGTATTTATATTTTTTGTTGTTGTTGTTGGATTTGTTGGGTTTTTTTCCCTTAAACAAAGGCTCTGAAAGCACTTTTCAGGATGCAGGCACTCTGCTTGCTTTTCCAGTTACTAAAGGATATAGGTTTGACTAGGCTGCAAGAACGATTGATCACTAATGGTGTAATTCAATCATACTATGATCTAAAGATATCTTATTGTTCACATTTCTCTCAAAGTTTTTAATATTATCACTCTCAAAGTTTTTAATATTATCAAAACCCTTCAGCCAAATCCCAGCTTTGTTATCAGCCTCTCTTTATCTACTATTGCATGGAGCTACATACTGTAACAAATGCATTCTTATATGCTTATCTTGGATTAGCAGCTACACACACCATGGCTTAAGAAGTCTTTGGATACCACTAAACAAAGGTTATGTCTTCAGTGCGGTCCCAAGTGTGAATGCAGCAACAAGAGAGAGAATTTAGTTCCCCTAGTACCAGGACTAGACCACGGACTTCACTATGCACTGCCTGTATCCATAGCCAGAGTCCTGGTGGCCCTACGCAGCACGCACTGATGCTTTCACTGCCGTAAATATGCCCCTAATGTAAAGGAAGCTCAAATGCAGAAGTCTGGGGTCACACTGTGTGGTGTAAGGTACAGTTCCTCCTGCCTCTTCCCACCTTTCTCTCCTCCACCACTTACTTTGTATCAGCTCATCAGGCAATCTTTGAGAACCTGCCTTGTTTAAAAAGGTAGAAAACCCCACAGACAAAAAAAAAAAAAAAACACGAAAAAAAACCCAAACAAAACCAAAACCACACAAAACAACAAAAAACAAACAAAGAAACAAAACAAAACAAAAAAATCCCCACCAAACAACTGGGTATTTTGCTGCTCTTTTGCAGAGTTAAAGCAGATCAAAGAAGGATCTGGAAGTCTTTAGGGAGGCAAACTTGTGGGACCAACAGAGCTGAGAACCAAGGAGAGGAATGGAAAGAACGTCATGTAATGGGAAATCTCTGAAAAACATTAGCTAAAAGGTCTAAGTAAAATATCGTCTGTTACGTTTTTCATGGAGAAAGTGGAGGTGCATGAGTTTTATGGTATTATTTCAAGTGATGCATAATCAGGATGAAAGTGTTCACAACGACTAACATCAATATAATGATTTCTTGGAGTTTTCACTCCTCCCTTACAGCTCAGCTAGGTTTGTTGAAACAGCCATTACCTGTGTCTGGACAGAGTTTCACATAAGCCTTGTGTATTTATGATTTGTAAATAGAAAACATATAAAACTCAGCAATTCCTAAGGTTTTGACCACAAATGCAGGGGGACTCAAGTATTCAAAACACTTCCAGATTCATTTAATCCAAGTATCAGGAAATGGGACAAGGCCACAATTAAAACCTGATTGTATAACTTACATCCAAATGCAGCATTACATCTCTCAGAGGGAACCCCTGGATAATTCTGGGTATCCAGGGAGTATCCCTGGATAACTCCTGGATAACCCCCTGTATAATTTTACACCACTCATTAATGTTTTCTGTGTTTTCCTAACTAAGATGTATTTTAAGTAACTGATAGTATCAGAAAAGGTTTTATTCTGTCAAAAAAGCACATTTTCCAAGAATTTCCAAATACAGATAAACGCTGTTTACATTTACTAAGTAGAGATAGCCTGAGAACCTTTCTTCCCACTGTATTTTATTCCAGTATTTTAAAGATTTAGTTATATTTCAAACTCACAATACTGAAAAGGAAAACAGCACCTCGTATTTCTCTGAGCTGTGAGTTCTACCTTTGAGCAAGTGCTCAGAAAAGACTATTTTTTCATTTGTTCTCTGTAAAGTATGAGTGTGAGTAACATACCGCCCATATAGCACCTCTTTCTCTTCTTTGAACTTTGTACTTCATATACCTTCATTCACAGCCTGAATTAGTGACTTCAAAAAGCATGGAAAAATCCTAAAAGAATTCCACTTCTCCCCAGCTACACATAACCGGATACGAGTTGTTTTCTCTCTGCCTTCTAAAAACACAAGTATGAAAAACCAGTTTAAATGCCTGAACACAAGCAAGGCAACGTGCTCCACTCAGAAATCAGACACATCAGTAAGTCCTAACCCTATATGAAACATATATCATGATTAGTAATTTATTATTGGGACTGGGCAAATGCAGTGGAATAAATTGTCTAATAGAAGTGGGTTTCATTATGTACTTAAGCAAATGCACAAAGGGGTCCTAACAATAACAAAACATGCAGTCTCGAGCAAGAATTAGGACACGCAGAAGAAAAAAAGTGACAAATCAAAGTTCCATGTAAAATATCCATTTGCTCTCTGAAGGATAATAGGGTCACAAAATATATTTGAAAACTAAGGTTGGTCAAAACTGGAGCACAAATGAAAATAAGGGAGACTCAGTTTTATTCCTTTTTTTTTTTTTTCATCAGTAATGAAGGCAAATAAGTTGTGAATAATCAATAGGAGGAGTTCAGAGGATGGAATTACTCAGATAATGGTAAAGAAGCCCATTGCCATTTGAATGAGATGCTACAAAAGGAGTCTAAGACAATACCTGTTTCAGAACAAATGATAGAGGGAATGGGATTGGTTGGACCCAATTAAGTTAAGAAAACAAGCACATGGTTAATCTTAAAACTAAGAGCTTAGTAAAAAAAAAATCCATCAACTTAGAAGTCCATAAAAATATTTTGGGTTTTCTTTACAATTCATTTTTACTGTGACTTCTGCATACAACACCTAACTAGTTTAAGGTTGGTTTTGATCTATGAAAATGGTAAAGATAAAACTTTTTACCTTCTCAAAAGGATTTTTTTTTAATTGTTATAAGTCAGTGCTTCTTCATTCTAGTGGAAATCTGAAACTTCAGAATCCAGTTCTGATTTGGACCAAAGCTGACGTTTTCTGAAGAATGGAAACCTTAATTTCCAGTCTAGTTTTTCATGAAAGCAATTTGAGAAACAGAAAATTAGTTTAAGCAAGACAAGATATTTGTCATTCCTTTGAAACTTTTTGAAGGACTGAAATATTTGAAAGAATATTTTTTGTTATTTCCAGTGTTCTTTCTGAATCAGAATAGAAATTGTAATAGTACAAAGACAGACCCTTTCTAAATATTTTTAACCAAATTTTGCATACTGAGGGACTGTGAACATTTTTAGATAAACACACTGTGTTTTTTTAATTGAACCCAACCTTCCAGTCTTTTGAAATGCATTCCTCCCTGAGACTAAATCTTTGTACACCAAGCTAAACATTTAACAATGTTCTTCGTTCAACACTTTTTTTTTTTAATAATGTGATTGTGATCTCCTTTTGAATGTGACTTTCAGGATAGTGATACTTATTTCAGCAAGACTCAGTCACCCTCATTCTGCTATAAGGTTGATCTTCCTGCCGTGTGGATGATGTGCCATGACCACTGAGGATTTGTGTATCAGTTTTTCATCCCAGACTGAGTCTACAAAGCTGCACAGCAACAAGGACCCATCCAGGCTGGAGAAGAACAAGAGTGAATTACAGATCTCTAAAGAGAACAGTCCTGAATGTTGCTAAACATTTTGAATATTTCAGTATTATTACACAATACCTGTATTCTCACAGGAAAGAGTTGACTCTAAAGAAGAGCAAATGCAGCATCAAAAGTCATAGAGATATAACATATTTGCTGTCTGCTGCCAGATGTGCAGACAGCATGGACCCCAAACATAAGGTTAGCTCTTCAGTGTTAGCATTGCCTGAAGAAAGAGCTAAGGAGAAAACAATTTTTTTTTTTTTTTTTTTTAAGGTTCGACTTTCATTTCCCTTCACTAGAGCTAGCACTGTCATCATCTGTGCAACACCTGTGGAGGTGTTCCTGGGCACAGGGCTGAAGTATTTGCTTGCAGGATGACTCAGCTACAGCCCTACAGAAGGATTATTTGTCTGTCTTCTTCTTTGTCATCTCCTTGCTACAACCTGAACTATTCAGTCTGAGAAATGGGCCTTTGCCACTAGCAAGACTTCTGCTTGCTTCAGAAGGCTTTGGGCTGGATCTTTGTGAAATCCAGATCAACTCAGACAGTAAGAGCACCATGAGGAGTTATCGACCCACTGACAAAAGACCCTTCTCCATTGAGTTGTATCATGACTATAGAGTACATTTATAAAAAGAAAACACTGAACCTCACAATTGCTTTACCCACAATGGTAAAATAACAAATTAGTAGTCACATGCTATAGACTGAGGTACTGTTAACCTTCTCAACTTAGCAAACTTAAACCATTCTGACTGCTGTTCACATAGAACTGATTTGATCAAGAATATTAATGAAAAGTTAATTTTAAGTTGGCAAAAGGAAATGTACTTAAGAACTAGAGGAGCAAAAATTGCTTGTTCTTCTCCACTGACTTTTACCAAACTCATTATCACACAGTCTTCAACTATCAACTTCACACCTTGAGACAAATACATTTCCAATCACGAGTAGCAGTTTTTTGGTTTCTTCTTTTTTTAGTAGTTTTAATGGTGTTTTATGTCTCAGTCACACACCACAGAGCTGGAAAATAATAGCACCAAAACATTTCCAGCTAGCCCCACAGAAGTAAATTTTTTGTTAATTTCATGAAAGAAAAACAAAAAGTAATTTTTTTTTCTATTTGAGTGATCATTTATAGTTTTTCTGCTACTACAAATTAACTTTCTCTGAACACAGAAAGACAAAATCAGGGTTCTATAATTACTTCAGCTGAGGAAAACAAATTATAAAGAGAACTTTGATACAATATTATTTATTTATAAAATGTAGGAAAAAAATTCTGCTTCCAAAGTTGTAGAAAATAAACTGATATTCTGTTCCTACAGCTTTAAGCTAGCTGCTAGGTTCATGCTGTCTGTTATTGTAGTACCTGTATAGCACTTCTTTGCAATCTTCATTCAACTTCTTGCAATTTCCTTTTCACAATTTCCAGCTCCAACCCAGTCATGGCCTTACCCCTGTTCTTCACCACTGTAGGCTCCAGATAATTCTGCAATGTCCGTTTAGCTTCTTTTCAAGTCTTGCAGCCTGCTCAGTCTGCTGGTGACAGCATCTACTGTTCCATCCACTTGGTTCTATTTAAGAAATAGGGATAACGAAGGCAGCGATTGCATTATGCTGAGTTTTACCTAACACAGAAATGACTCTTCTCTCAATTTGTGTTTTTAGCTGAACTACTCACGCAACAACTCAGAATACTCATCTTACAGCATTTCATCCAGCTAAGCAAAGGCTCAAGTTCCCACAACTTTCTTTCTAATACCTTCACCAACCCACCTGTTAGCTCTCATGGGGTTCTTAAACTGAGACAAACACCTGCTCTAGCCTTCCTCTAGAGGACTATCTCATCTACTAATGCTATGAAAACAGCTGAAAGCACTGAATGGCTCTTGCCAGTTTGGTCCTTCTAGAACATGGCTACATATATCAGTACTTCAGTATGCTGGTACTGCTTGCTGAGTGCTCCAAACATCTGAAATACTTTTCTTTTCATGCCTCATCTATGAATAAGTTAGTGTGTAATGATTCCTTAATGTTCTTGAGACAAGATGACCCCACAGGTCAGTCCAAACTTACAAGACCCTTGTTCACGCAACTCCAGTTGTCCACTGACCAAGTCATTTGACTTTCCCTAGGTCCCCAAAGGCAGCAGTTCTGCAGGGAAAAGCCTCTCCTTCGTCCTGGAGCTGAGACAGCCCCATCCAGTCTTGATACGATGGTGTTAGTTCAACATGGAGCCAACAAAACAACTCAGCTTGTACAGCTGCATCCTCAAGCAAGGAGAGGTGGGATGAAGCACAGTGTAGACAGCCACATTAAAATCTAAGCCTTCCTACCTTCTTCACTACTTTTAAAGGTAACGATAGGGCTCAGCCTAAACACATTTCTCATATTTATGTCAGTACTGCAAAGGTTATTTCCCTATAGTTATCCAAGACTGAGGCTTCCAACCTGACTGCTCCTAAAATATCTGTTTTCAGCGTTTCTGTCTAGCCTTTTTCGCTTTCTTTTTTTTTTCCCTGGAAAAGCTGTGAGCTTTTCCAAGTTCAATTTGTCTAACTCAAATTCCTTTGTATTCCTTCAGAATTATTCTACAGGAAACCTGTCAGGGTACCTTGCACATGTCCAAAAATGAAGATTACTGGAGTACAGATTATGTTTTCTGATGGCAGATATCCCAGACTCAAGGTGAGGGTGGTAATCATGCGAAAAATATTAGCTTTGCTGATTGCATGAAAAGGAACCACATTTGTCATGCTCCCTGCTGATTTCCTCTTGCTTGCTCTTGAGGTCTGTACCAAACCCTGTACAGTCTTCTTGTTGTTGTCCTCAGAGTCACCAGAAGGACGAGAGCATACTAGTTCTCATCCCTTTGATCTTGCTCTGCCAAGACAGTAAACTCACCTCTCAGAATCCATCCAAATATTTCCATCCTCCCATTGTAGGTGTCCAAAGACTGCACAAGTTTGCTGCACTCTAAAGACACTCAGAAAACCTGCCGAAATGCCCTGGATTCAAAACTGATCTGTGTGCATCGGACCCAGGACCCTGCATATGGGGAAAGCACATCCAGTTGAACATTGGCTACTGATCCAGCCTCTGATTCCTTACAGAATTAGCTTTGGACTATTTAGTGAAAAGGCCCACAGCTATCAACACTGATTGCTGATCTCTGTTTCAGGAAATGACCCAAGCTACTCCCTTTGTGATCACAAAATATATACCTGCTCCTCCTCTCCTACAGAAGGGACTTCTTCCATGGCATTAAGATTTTTTCTGCACACATCTACATTCTGCCTGCAGGTTACCACACAGACACTCAGCTCTTACCTTGAGCAAGATTAAAGTCTCCAAGATGTACGTATTTTTAAAATCATGACACTCTTAGGACCACTTTTTTCATTTTATCTGGTATAATCATTTGGTATACTGTTTGGAGCTAACTATTAGCGTAATCCAGATGGAAAAGTTGAAAGATGAAAGGCAAGGAAAAAAAGGCTTTAAATGGACAGAGAACAGTTCAATTTCTAAATACAGCACTCAAAGCATTATTTAATTGTCAAAATTAAATTCAAAATTACATTCAAAATTAAACATAATTTTCCTGCTAGTAATATTAATGTGTTCATGTTTAAATGAAAATTAATACATACCTCAAGAATTAAAAGAAAAGTGAAATTGACTACAGACAAATGTGAATGTCAAATATTGAGTCTTTAGATCGCATTTTTTCATTAGGTACCAGCTCCTGAACAGATGAGATTATATGGACAGCTTAGCTTTTGGTTTCAAGAGTTACACACTTAGTTATTTGACTGCAAAGAAAAGACTAAGGATTTGAACTATTAAAGGCTCAGAAACTAGAAAGCAAATAAGAGCTCTGAAACTAAGAGCAAGAACAAAAAAAAAAAAAAGAAAATGAAAGAAACAAGACAGCTTCACCCTTTGGCAACTATCTCAAGATTTTTTAATACGTAGTATCAATGATAATGACGATTATCATGTGGCTTTCCTATTCCCTAAAAAACTACAAGTAAGGCTATGGTCATCTCTGTATAGAAGACTATGCAAAATACAGGAAGTGTTACAGCAACAATAGCACACAGAATAACCTAGAAGAAAAACCTCTGAATTCATTGAAAGTCTAATTAGCTATGTTGCTTATCCTAAGAACTTATAAAATTACTTTTAGGAATGATAAAATAAGTGAGTACAAAATACACAGTGAGGAGATAACACGGTGATCAGTGAAAACAGTTCCTGCGATCTCTGCCACTCGCTGCAACAAACGACAACGAGCTGCATCTGCACAGAGTCCTAGCAAAACTCTCGGAGATTTACATGGGTCTATTCTAGCTGCAGACTAAGTATAAACATACACTGAGGAGAAAAAAAATTGCCTAAATCAAGATTAAACTGAAAGGATGTCACATTGAAAGTTGACAGTGGACCACTCTGATTTACCATCTTCTGACATGACAATTTCTTTCATGTGCAGTTTTGCACCTTTAGAAACATTCCTATTATCAGATTTTGCCATTTTTTATCATTTGACATTTAAGATTCAGACAGTTGTGCCACTTAAGGACTGCCAGTAATAATGTTCATACTATATCGATCAGCACAAGCAATGTCGCTGACCTGGTCAATAGTTCCAAAAGGGCTATTGGTCCAAATTCTCCCAGGGAAATATAATACACCGGACCACTAACCCCTTTGGGATATTTTTTGGCATTATAACTCTGTTTATTCTCAACTATTTCATTTCCAAATGAGTTATACTTTCTTATTTATTGCATTAATCAAACCTATTGAACCAAATTGTTTGGAATTAGGTAAATTATCCTGCATTGGTCATTCAGACAGAATCTAGTTTATTCCTGCCACGTCATTATATTTCACCTCCCCAATTGGATTTACTTGAGTTTCAATATAGAAAGCCTGATTCTCAGTCTCAGTTTCCTGTTGGGGTTATACCCAGGTGAACGATGTTACAACACATAGTTCCCTACAATCAGATAACTCAACACTGCTTTTTTGCCTTCCCCGCCCAGCCCAAACACATTCAGTCCTAGTCAGAACAGACAGCCTGGATCACAGGCAATTGGCAGACTTGTGGGGATTATACACCCCAACTCCTTGTTTGAATTAGACTCATGATTATGCCATATATTAGAGCACTTATCACATATGAACATTTTATCTACAACTTTTAATCACTTGCACTAAGGCCTCCTTACATTAAAATTTTGCTTGAACCCCATAAAGACAACCTTTGAAAGGTAACAGATTCTAATGGTGCCTCAAGATACAGATCACAAGTGACAGCGTCCTGTCTTCTACACCCAACATTTGAGTAAACTGGGACACCACAGAGAAAGAGTTCAAGCAGATTAATTGCAACAGATAAGAAACAGCTACGAGACTAAGATGAATTGCCGAGGCTCTACAAACATTATACAAAAAGGCTGATCTGGTAAAAATAGGCCTTATTCTCCTCTTACACGGCTGACTACACTGGAGTTACCCTGATTTACAGAGTAGTTGCACAAGTCTAAAACTGGTGCCGGTTAGATCAGAATCTGGCCAAATGCCTACAAATGCAGTAGCTTCAGATGCTGGCTTAAATTGAAACAACAGATGTACTATCACATGGCGATCAGGAAATTTGTTCTGCTTTTTTTCCCAAATTGCTACTGACCCCAGCTATACCCTTATGTCAATAAGGACGTGTGAAAACAGGAATCTGGGGAAAGAGTAGACTATTAAACAGCTTAGAAGCGTAGTTTAAAATTGGGTTTGTTCCAGCAAGACTTAAATATCTGGTAGTCTCGCTTCAATAATATTTTCATGTTGCTAAAAGCAGTTACCTAAAATCCTGGGCTCTTTCCCCAGCAGCTTCCTCTGTCTTTTATTTTAATCATATAAAAACTAAACAGAAATCTTTTCAGACACAAAAGAAGGCTGAATGCACTGTAAATAACTGACCCATTTCAGCCTTTCTCTTCCATTGTGGCTAATTCCATCTTCCGGGATAAATGGAGAAAAGATTGACTAATCAGAGAAGCTTTTTAAGTTACAATGGGCTTTTATGACAGTTACCGTATATTGGTCCTTCTGTAATGGAAGGGGTTCGTGACAGCACTGCAAGTACCTTGCTTCTTTCCCAGCTGATCTAACTCATTGATACCACTGGCAGAGGAACTATAGCAAAGCAAGGCACACCCTTTCAAAAAGTGGCCCTTTGTTGGTAAGAGTGAATGCACAAGTTAGTGAAGGGAAAGGTTTATAAACCTTGAGACCAGGAGTATAGCAGAACTGCTTTGTCAGTAATATTATTGTATAACTCCAAGTATCTCAGCATGAATACAGCTAATACCAGAAACCTGCAGCCTGGCTCAGACTGCTAATGGTGGCTAATCCTGCCTTTTCAAGGCTTCTTTCCTGAGCAAGAAACCACACCCACGAAAACAACGGTTTTGACCAAATAGTTTTACCTGCCCCAAGTTCTTTCATCTGAAGAAGCCATATTTGTCAGAGATTTTGTCCTTAAATATTCCTGACTAACATTCCCACGGCCAGAAATCTTTGTTTTCTATAGCAAAGACAGGTCTTGAATGGTCCAAGGTCATTGCTGGGCTGCAAGCAAGCTAGAGAAATTGAAAATTTTTAAGCATTGTTTGTACTACATAGACAAGACACCTTGGAGTAGAGGTATGAATATGTCTCAGCTAAAATACATAAATCAAATAAACGAGCTAAATAAATAAAATAAACAAATAAATAGCTACACCTTTGCATGCTCCATGAAGAGCTATTGCCAATGGCTCCATATTGAGTTTCTACTACTGCTTGAAGGGCATTACAGATGACAACAAAGTCAAACTCTTGTGGGTAGTGGCAAGCAAGCTAAATGTGGACAAGAGCAACAAGCTGCGCATTGGGACACTAGGAAAAACTTTAAAAACACACAAAAAACCCCACCCCAAATAACCCAAAAACACACAACAAAAAAAACCTAAGAGGACCATGCAGCACCGGGGCAGGTTACCCAGGGTACCCAGAGGGACTGTGAAGTCTCCAGCCTTGGCGGTTTTCAAAATCAGAACTAGCGGTGGCAATAATCCCTCTTTGAGGGAAAGGTTGGGCTTCAAGAGGTCCCTTCTAGCCACCTCTGCTGTGATTCTGGGAAAACAGAGTGCTGGGTAGCCTGGATCAGAGGTGGTTAAAAAGCTTTATTAGCCTGTTGTCAGAGCCAGGCAAAGCAAGGAGGAGCAAGCCACCCCCAAGCTGGACAGGCAATAGCAGTGCTTCCGCCAGGCCAGGGAAAGGTAGACTCCAGGGAGGTACAGTGGGTCACAAGAGTGTAATAAAAGAGGGGTAGTGAGACCTGAACTAGTGGGGCAAAGTAAAAGACCAGTGACAGGTAGAATGGGTTAGGTTTCGTGAGATGAGGAGCATAATGAATTTTTCCAGGTCCACTTGAAAAAGGAGTGAAATACACAAACCTGTCGCTGAGGTGCAGCATACTGACCAATATAAAAGCTGCCTTATAAAATGTGTTCCTGGATGGAACAATTGTTTAGTACCATCTGTAGGAACTGTTGGCTGGAAAAGCTATATGTGACATTTTGCTTTCCAGAGTTGTGTCTTAAGTAGACAAAAGATTTCCCAAGACAAATAGATAAAAAATCATTTTATAAGTTTAATACCACCGCTATGGTAGGTATGAGTCACATTCAGAGGGACTTTTTATATTTTTAATATTCTAAGTTAAGCTAGGAATATTAAAGCAAAAAAGTAGAATATCATTTACTTGTTTAAACTGTTCCTACATAAGGCCTGTTTCAGGTAATAAAATTAGTAATGATAGACACCTAAAACAGTAATTTTCTTTAGACAAGTCAAGGCTTCTTGAAGTTAGCTCTCTCTCCCTGTCTTGCTGCATATCATGGAGGTATCATGCTTACCCCACTGTTCAAATAGATATCAATAACTAATCACCTTTTCAGTGTTAAGCCCAGATCCCCTTCTTCGTGTCAATCAATTAACACTATATCACCCAGACTGAGTGATCTAACACAAGTGTGACAGGACCTTTGAGATTCAGCCTAGCATCAAGTGATCTTCTGATGACACAAAGCAGTCACATCAGCCAGCATAGCTGTGATTTAGATGAGTGAACGCTCCGTTAGGTTGTCCCTATTTCCTAACCATCTCTTCCAGATACACTGGCAACTGCCCTACAGTGGACAGGGAGAGCAAAACACCCTCAGGGGCAATGGTACTGGAAAGAGACCTCTCACTCAGCTTCAGTGATTGTAAACAAGAGATAGGAGACGTCACTCCAACGAAATTGGACTGCTGTAAGAAACAGTGGAGTTGGACTCAATTCAGGGTGCTTTACAGTCAATAGTACAAGCTTATTTTTTGTATTACGTCAATGTTTTTGTCTCATACAACTGTTACTAGCCTATGACATACTAATTATTATTATTTAAGAAAATGAAGAACAATAAGCAAAGCAGAGGTCCATCCTAAGAGAACGGGATGTACTGTGCTAAACTTCCTGCATTCAGGGAAGGGAAAAGGGGGGGGGGGGGGGGGGGGGGGGGGGAGATGATTTCCAGCTAATTGTTTATGTCCTAGTCTTTGGCAGCTATGCCAATAAAAGCAATGAATAATGATCCTAAAAGGACCAAAACAAGAGAAATTACATGTTCAGCAGTTCTTTGTTATTTGAAAAGCAGTAGTGTGTTTTATTTGCTTTTCAGCTGTACTTTGGTGTGGCCTTTCAAAAGGAAATAATCCTGTGAAGAAAATAGCTGGCCGAGAAACAAAAGGCTTGCCAAGTCTGATCCACAGGTGATGAGTACTTGGCCAGCAACCAAACTTAGGCTAAATGAAAGACAATTAAAACAGACAAAATTGTCCATCTGCTTGTACAGTTAATATAGGCAGAGTGTAAAGAGGTGCTAATAATCTCTAAAGAGAAAACCTTACACTACATGCTGAAGACCAAATGTCCAGCAAAAACCTCTGCTGTACAAAACAAGCCAAAGCAAGAAGTCTGTACAAAGGAACTCTAGCACAACACTAATACGAAAAACTCCCTCATGTTTCAGTGTTTAGTAGCAATAAAAGATAGATGAATTGTTCAGATCTCAGATCTACTGTGAACTCCAGAATTCGATCCTCAAGTCTAACATCTTTTCCATTTTAACTCTAGTAGCTAAAGGGATAGCTAGGAAACTCGTAGAAATATAAATCAACTTGAGACTAGAGTGTGTACTGAAATAATGTGTGAGAGCATCTTCCAAGTCCTACACATGTGGCGTGCATAAATGCAAGTCCATAAAAAGAAGCTATGTATCAAGAAGGAGGGATATGAATAATAAAACACCATAACCACTTAACTATGGCATTTTATATAAGACATTCAATCTCTGTCAAAAAGCATAGCTCAGTTAAAACCAAATAGTGGGTTTTTCCCTAGTTGCCACCCATGCATAGAAACTCGTTCTTCAAATTAGCCAATAGTTAGACAGCTGCATTCATTAACAGCAAGTGGAACACCCAAATTCAATTTCTTGCTTTGACTCAAATCCAGAGAGACAGTCCCTCCGTCTGCATTTTACTCTACTGCTAAATCTCTCACAGTTTTCCACTGTCCATAATTAATCCATGTGTCCCATGCTGGGTTTGTACTCCCTGCTTTGCCCTGCACCCATAACACACTGGTTCAGGAAATCAAAGCAAAAGACCATTCATTTTCTTGCAGGTGTTATATGTCTTTGCTGAGTGAGATGCCTGAACAGGTCCACAGTGGGGTCAGTTCAGTGCTAGTGCTGGAACAAGGGAAGCAGCGGAGCACACGGCATAGCAGGAATGAGCAGAGAAGCAGGACTGCCTCTTTCAGCAGTAGCCTGCGGTCATGGCTCCTCAGCGCTATCCTAAACCTATATCTTCAGTTTCATAACTTTTTTAAATGAGCGGGTTGTGGGGTTTTGTGGGTTGATGTCAAAGACAGTGGTCCCACCGTTGCTCTCTTGGCTGTTCCTACCTTCGCTTACCCCTTCCCTCCTGCCAGCACTAGCATTCAGGCAGCCATGCAATGAGCCACATCTGGAAACTCACCCTTAGGTTTGGTTACGTTTTTTTCTACTGTCAAAAATGTCTTTATAAAGATGGAAAGAATGGAAATATTTTTGAGATACTCAGGAATTTTCAGAGTGATGTTATTACTTTCTCTTGCAAAGATAACTTTTAGAAAAACTATTTTTTTGTGATTTAAAATATTTGCAATAGCTCCTTTTATTTTTTTTTTCTCTTCCCTCTTTCCTATATGGGAGGTACTAATTTGAGCCTGGGCAAACACCACAGAATGAAAATATATTACCACCTCCAAGAAGACCACTGAGAGGAATTGGGGAGTTTATCCTACCAAGTGCCTACAGACACCTTAAATCACTCCTAATGTCAATGAAAGTTCAAAACATGCAACTTTATACAGGAGCAGGGCTCCTGCAACCTGAGTCCATCTGTAGAAAAAAAAGTGTCATAAAAAACAACCACCACTAAGGCATTTGGTTTTGTCTCATAAAATGATTAAATGGAGATGGATTAATTTCTCTAAGGAAGGGACATTTTGGCAGGCAAGTTTAGCTTGGTCTCCCATGTTAGCTGAGTGGACTGCATCAGCTCTCCATGCTACTCCGGTCTGAATCATGCTCCATAGCACAGCAGGAGCCAAACTCACTGTAACTCTTCCGGACCAGCAGCACCATCGGTCTGGGCAATCCAGCCCTAAGCTCCTCAAAACCACCTTTAACCCACAGGTCTTTTAGTTCTTGATCTTTATCAAGTCTTCCCCTAAAACTCAGAGGGAAGTAGGCAGAAGAAGAAAGGAAAGGGGAAGCACTGCACTTGTTCCCCAAGTAACCAGCCTGAACGTGGTAGCAAGTGTTTCATTAGACAGGGTCGACTTTTTATACTCATTTAGACAATTGTCCTGAAAGAGAGTAGCAAAGAATGCTCAATATGAATGGCAATTCATTTATACCACACAGTTGTCACTCATTTCACTAAAAAACACACAACAATAACTCAGGTAGTTCTTTTCTCTGGTTACATCCACAGGCTGTAGCAACTCATCAGAGATTAGGCAAGATGTGTTAAAGGAAAGTAGTAGAATGACATAATGGGAAAAGAGAAATTTAGGAAGTTTATGTTTCTGGAAAATCCATCATCTGAGTGCAAAGTTTAAATACGCTTCCTCCTATGCCCAGCCTTAGTGGAGACAGATACATTTCTTGAATCATTTTAAAATATTTGTACTGAATCTCTGGAAAAGATTTCCAATGAACCTTTCTACTTTATCAAGTCCTCACACAACACAAAAGGTCCAACCTGAGAACTTCAGTACTCACAGACACCAAGCACAGAAAGCAGCAAGTATATGACATGCTTTTGTTTCCCGAAAAACAGACAACGTAGAATATCACCCATCCCTCCAATTTAGAATATCACCCATCCCTCAGGCTGGCTATTAACCCTCATTTTTGAGAAGAGTGAGGTTCTTATCAGTGGATATGCTCCAGGGGGGAGGAGGACAAGGTTGGTTGGGTTTTTCCAAGTTTTTTCTAAATGCGCCTATCTTCATGCACACAACTACCTTACCAGAGGGTTTAATACATTCCCTTAACCTCAGAAGGTCTCGTCTCACACACAGCCAGCGGCTCCTGAACTCTGTCTTTCCAGCTCAAAGCTGTTTGTACCAGTGAAAATGCAGAGCAAATATACCAACCATACCCTTATCAGTCCTAGCCCTCACAGCTGTGCATCATTCATTTTTATTGCTGAACAGTTTTGGCTTTTTTTTTTTTTTTTTTAAAAGCCACACTAATTAACAGAATCCAATGAAGTACATCGTAAGATTTCTCCAGCAGAAACCCAAGGGCTACGATTTCAACTAGAAGGCAATCTTATAAGCAGAGTTGTTATTATTGGTAGGGAGAGATTAGCATGCCTCCAGCACCACTGGAGTACTGATAGCCAGAGGTACACACACAGTGAGCACACAAGCATGGCATGAGAAACCAGCCAGGACTGCAAATAAGGTTGTGCTGCTAACAAGGAACTGGAGGAATCGGACCATGAGGAAGAGCCAATTTAAGATGCCTTCCCATCTCAGCACTGCCTCAAAGGACCAAGTACCTTCAAGTACCCCCATCAACAGCATTAAACTTACTTCACATCTCACCAAAAGCTTTCTGCCCTCAAACCTGAGTTCACAGCCTTTTTTATTTTGCACAAAGGCTATAAGAGCAGGTACTTGTATTTTACATAAAAACGCTGTTTAAAAAAAAAAAAAAAAGTACTCTGCTTGCAATATGTTCTTGTAGCAAACAAAGGCCTGGGTAAGCTATGTACTGATCTTCTCAATTGCCCATAAAACTTAACACTACACATTCAGACAATAAAAATAATTCAGTGCTGGAATTAACCTAATATTGAAACTTTTTTGCTCTTTCTTCTCCACAGAAAGGCAGATGATTAACTGGAAAAAAAAAAGTTAACAGTAAAACTCAAAAACAATAAACCTTTAATCACACGTGAACTATGTTTTACATCCTCTCCACCACAGAACCTGCAAGAACGCTGCCGGTGAAAAGAACAATGTGCCAAGAAGAAGAAATAGCAGGTTCTTGCCTGAGGGTTGTCCGATATAGCACTACTTGGTGAGACTATATCTCAAGTTATGATTCATTTTTATTTTGTGTTGAATTTGGGACCCCCAGAGTTATTGAATGCTGCTTGAAGTCTATTCTGTTAGGCCTTAAGTTGATAATCGTAATCTGAGGCAGTAACTAGAGGGGAAGATGAACATGACAGAGAGTGGCCTCAGACTTTCTCCAGAGTGTATCGCTTGCTGGGAGGAGTAGGTAAAAAAGGACACATGCTTGGATCTCTGTTCACAACTTGTCACTTGCTGCAATGCTGTCTTCATTGGCAGCCCACAGCCACCAGCCAGGCTGTGACCTGTGGCGCTGCAGAAGCCACGCATACGCTCTCCTTCTCCCTCTGTTAAACTTCCCCAGGAGAAGAAATAACACCTTCCACTGTTATAGGTAAATACCCACCAGAGACTGAGCCTCAGAGACCCCTACTAAAATATTCATGTCATGTTATGAAGCAGATGATGAAAAACAGAAACTATTAGAGATTAACATAGGACTAACCAGTATTTATTACTTCTCTGTAGGCTTCAGATGAAACCATGCTGATCAAGGAAACTCCCTCCCCACCCTCCACTACCTAATAGCGTCTTACCTCAAACACGTCAGCTAACAAAGCTCCATGTCAATCTAAATTCTTTCATAACCCTGATCTGGCCAAAGCTTTAACCTGCTGTTGCAATGGGAACAAGGGACAGCTAAAGAGACTGTAAGCAATCTCAGGCAAGCCTTTACACAGTGAGGAGAGAAAGGATTGTGCTAAAACACTGGGAAACCCCAAAGACTGCATTCAAACAGTTTAACTTGAAGGCCAAGCCAGTCTGTACAGGTAAGCAAAAAGCAGGCTACCTAATACTGCTGAAAAAAGCTTAAAATCCAAACTCGTGGAAAGTGCTTTCTTTTTCCCAATGTACGTGAATTCTGTGACCACACTTTGAATTGCTCACATTAATTTGCTGTTTACCGAACTGGTCAAACACCATTTGAATACATAATTTTGGAAAATGTTAATGAGTTATACAATTATTAGAGCTACAGCTGGTCAAATATTAGTCCCCAGTGAAAACAGAAGACTTTCAGTTGATATAAACTGGCTTAGCTCCCTTCAAACACTTGAAGCGACACTGATTCATCCAAGCCAGGAATCTTTGTAGAGTTCAGACTTATTTAGAAGCCTTCTGCTGTTTCTATCTTTTTCCTTAAATCAGTCTTTTAATAATGACAAACATGTTTCAGCTAGTAGATTATTCACTAAATATTCATCATTAATATTATTTTTTATATTAGCTACTGAATGACCACAAGAGAGAAGCAGTTTTGTTCTATTTCCCAATGGGATTACTTTCAAGTTCAAAAAGCTTTCATGAATGTGACCTGAACAATTTCAGTCCAAGAACTTATTGCATGTATAGGTTTGTGCAAATACTTGCATGCTGAGATATATTGACCAGAATTTTCATAACCAGCTTTATTGACAAAGCTTTATTAAATAACAAATTCTACCAAGAACTAATCTGATCACCATGATTACTCATGGAACAAATTCAATTTACATGAAATATATTTGCTAATGCTTTCTGCAGCAACTACCAGATGCTATTTATAAGACAGTGGCTGAATTATAGGCAGGAAAGAAATTAAACCCATAAAGCAAGAGATAATAGGCGATCCTTCTATGATCTCCTCATTTTTTCTGTCTAAAGCTGAAACTAAGCATTAGTCAGTTATTTTTGTCCTAGGGCATCATACGGCAGTTACACAATACTGGACTGAACAGGTCTAACATCTCAAGGCTGCAGAAAGATGGATGTCCTCCCTCCACTTCTCCTTTCCCTCACTTCCAGCTGCGTGCTCCCATGGCCTCCCTTGTGCCTGCACTGGAACAAATACACCTAGCTGAAACAAACTGCTTCAACATTCTAGTCCAGTGAAAAAAATCGGGGGGGGGGGGGGGGGGGGGGGACGACGACCCACCAAACATGAATAGCTTTTTGTTGGGGTAGTGAATTTAAGCCAACCAGTCTGGAGAGCTCCAGAGCAAAGGCAAAGCAGAGCAAGACAAGTAGTCCTTGAGGCTGGGCTCAGGGGACAGGCAGAAAAAAGGGGAAGCAGCAAGGACAACCTTTTCGTGACGGCCACTGAACTGGCTTAAACATGCATATCATCTCCCCATTCTATCAGAAAGGAGTGCAGTCTTTTTGCTTATGCATACACCACCAGCAGCTGCGGTGCATATACCTGCAACATAGTCGCCCTAGCAAATATTAAACAGATGCTCACTTACAAGACATTTCCAGGAAGTATGCTTCTAAAATATTTAGAGAGACACCCATGCTCATCCAGCAAAAGCTTTCTGTATAGCACCCTGTTTGTATGATAGGTGGGAAGGTAATCTGCTAGAGTAGAAATTACACTGGAAATAAGGCTACCTCTTTCAGTTAAAATTAGTTATGCTTCAATGTTTCTAGGGCCACTTTGATATATGAGTATGTACAAGATCCACGTATACATCATCAGCTATAATGCAGGTGTAACCTAGACTAGCCAAGTATTTTTCCCATCTCCCTGCTTCCATAGCCAAGAGAAACATTTGTCAAAGCATCATGGTTTTGCTCGTTTTCAAGCAGAGCAAAACTAGGCTCCCTTCACTCCGACAGTCACATTTAGTTAAAATCATTCTGTTGCACCTGAAAAGCCTTTTGAAATAAACATTCTCAATGCCCAAATTGTCCAGGGGGCACAAAACTGAGGAGCAGCTTGAGTGCAGCGTGGAAGGCTAGAAGACACAACAGCAGATTACTTTTTTTTTTTCCTTTTTAAATTTGCCCTATGAAGCAGTAACTTGCATAGAACAGAGGTACCAGCTACCCATATAAGCCCAGCGTGCACTGTTTTTGTGGGAAATAAACAGCCAAGAGGAGTCAAATGAGAGGAGAGGAATCAACAAGCCAAACCCTCAACAACCTAAGTCTACTTAGCACTGCCATTTTCAGCTTCGCTGTATGATTTACCTTGGCTGAGATTCAGATTTTGCTGGTCTACAGCAGCAGTTTTACATGCAACGCCAGGGTCAGCGGCCCAGCTGGAGCACAGAGCTGCCCCCTCTGCTCCTCCCCACTCCATACCACTGTGTTCCCCCCCTCCACCCTGTGGCAGAACCACCTGTGAGGCCATGCTATACTATACATCAGGTGATGTTTATTGATCCACTACCAATGGCATTGGCGCAGCTGATAGAAAAATATATTTTGGGGTTAGGAAACTGACAGAATTGGCCAAGAACTTGCTTAAACTATTTTTGTCATCTAAGCTGTTACATGAAATTGCAGCCTGCACTGAGGATGTACATTTCTGCTCCATATACCTTTCTCAATGACTTAGGCCAGTCCAAAGCTGTTGTAATATGTTACTGTTACGACCAACATGAGAATGCTCCTGGTTTGCAACAAATTTCAAATTTGCTTCTGGTTTATCACAAAAGCATTTCATAAAAGCTTTCAGATGATCTCACAAAACAGAAGTGCCCTGGTGGATCTATTTTTCAGAACAAAATGATCAGATTTCTCTTCAAATCTTTGAGTCGTCATTTTTACACTTGTACAACATGGGTAAAATATTTTAGGGACAACTGGCCTTTCTTGTTCTTTCTAAAGTAATCTTACTAATATGACAGTGCTTCCCATGGAGCTCCCATGGCAATGAAATGCCAGCCAGGGTTTCTTTCCCAAATGGATTCTGGTCTTCTGCAGGGGGGTGGGAGGTAGTCAACTTCAATGTTTTCCAGTGGGATTACACTGGGAAATTTTTTCACTAGCACTGGTAGAGCCTGAGAGCGTTTCTGAGGCACAGCACGTAGTCCCTGGGTATTACACCACTACAGTTTGCTCCCAGTTTCATTAAAATAACTCCACCCTGTTCCAGCAAAATAGAGCTACAGTTGATCCTGAAAGTACCACAAACAAATTCCTTAGCACTGATCACATCAGGAGAGATCTGTCCTTAAGCACTTTATAACAACTCAGTCTGAAGTACTTTCTTATAACTCAGCCCTTGGTTCTTCCTCCTTGTAATGAGGAAAACAACTGTCTGCATTATTTAAAGTTTTAAAGATAGGGCTTAATAGTTCTTCCACCGTTAGAGGTTGGTTATTGCTTTTTTCAACATCTTAACAGTGTGGGAAGGCAACTAGCACTTGATAACCAAACATCTGACAGATGCCAGGTGAGGAGCCTGGAAAAAGGTGAACCTGGATTTCCTTAATTAAAGAGATGCTACTCGGCACACGGAGTCTTGAAGCTTGGGGATTACTATTAGACCTGTATATTGTAAAAATAGAGGATCTTTATGGTCAACTGTTCAGCCTTTAAGTGTTCATTGTGTTTATCTAGAAAGCCTCATTCTGGATTTCATTTGACAAACAAACTGCCACTACTTATCAGGTTATTCTTGTCACTGATATGACAAAATAATTCATGAAGTGATTTTAAACTGTACCTGATTTCCCTCCAGCTAGCTGTAGCCTCTAGCAGTTAGGGAATAGCAGTATGGAAGTACCTGAGGCAGAAAATAAATGTAGTTTAATAACAAGAATATTATAACAAAAAAAAAACCACTTATGTTGGAGAGCCTTTAAAGTTAGTCTGCCTGTGGAAGTGCAGCATTTCTAGAGGAAATTTGGAAAAAGTACAATTCTACTTGTATTAATCAAGGGAACTAGGAAAACTGGAATTTCGGTGGTTTAGAAGGGTCAGGTAAAACGTATTAACAGAATAAGGGTAAAGATTTAAAAATCACCAGTCTGAATTTTGAACTGAAAAGTGTGAGAATGACTTGTAGCATACCAAATTTATAAGTATATTTGTTTAAATTAAGCTAGATAAATAGCTGTCACCTTAATCTGAAAAATTCTTCTAAAAAGGCCTTTAGAGCTATTGGGCTAAATCAAATAAAGTGTCTAGGTAGAAAAGAAGCACCTAAAATCCAAAGCTGTAAACCAGACCATAACCCAACCCGGTCACTGCCTGACCTCACCAGGTGCCCGACCACTCTGGGCTGAGCCGCCAGGTACCAGGCTCCCACCCAGCCTGCACAGGGGTCTACAACTCCTCCACATAAACTCCCAAAGCACCTGGCCTGGTAGGTAATCTGAGAGCACATTTATCTCTTTTTGACAGATTCAGGTTTCCCTCAAAAAAAAAAAAAAAAAAGTTGTAGATGATTTAGGGAACTTTGAGGTTCTTGTATTTAACACATTAAGTCAGGGAATTGCATGCCAACTGAAAGATAATCAGAGGAGCTAACAGCTATGTACCTGTTTCTCAGGAGAGTGGTTTTCTAACAAAGACCATTTTCTAGCAGGCCTGGTGAAGCTATCCTCTCATTTAGAAAAAAAAATAAATGCAAGGTCCACGGGAGCAAGAGGAGTAGACTGATTCTCTAAGTTGTCATCAGACACTCATCCAGAAGAAGGGAGGCTCCTGGCCAACTTTTATTCCTAGAACAGTATATGCATTTTATATGGTTTTCACAGTCATTGGATAAAATGACTGAGCCATCCCTGAAAAACTAATTTCCTAATTTTCAGGTCAAGACTAGCCAGGAGTGCATTCCTCTCTTGGATTGCCAGAGAAGGAAGGGCAAGGGGACTGCAGCCCCCTTCAGCTCCTGGGCACTTCTTCTGAGCCACATGACATAGTCATCATCATTCAACTCTTGTATAAGAAAGTTTAATGGAAAGAAGTTACAACGTGAAACAGCACATAACATATCTCTAAGGACTCCTAGATCCAGCAATCAGTCATATGCTGACCCTTGCAATCCTTGATCACAAATGTTCAGCAAACCTCGATCATAAATGTTTCCAACAAGGTAGAATGAAACCTGCTCAGCTTACAGTTCTTACCCCTACATATGATACATAAGGATACACAAAATACTTATTAGGCATGAATACACAGTTGCAATTTTTTTAAATAGAATTACTTGAATTACTTAAACTCTCTTTTTCGCTTCTTATTTATGGCAAAGAAAACCAAAACTGAGATAGTATCTTTTTTCCTCCCATTGTTAATATTTCATGCTAGAAAACTTAAATATTTATGAATGTTGGGAAAAGTAGATGTTATTTTCTGTCAAAATGGTCTCCCTTCAGAAAAGCAGCGTGGTCTTTATAGTTACTTCTAAAACAAACTAGATCGAATACTTTCTTTTTACTGCAAAACCTGCTCTTGGGCCTTATTTCCACTGGCAGATAAAAGACCACAGGTTAAGAATTCAGCCTAAGCCATTTCCCAGACCTTCGGTTCAGTGGGGTTTTCTAAGTATAAAATTTTGATTGCTCCTTTTTTATCATGAAATCAATTTAGTCAGGTTTTGATGCAAAATTAAATACTAATCAAAAGAACCATACTATTAAAAGAGAGGTACAGAAACACTACCACTAGTTTTCTTAATCTTGACCACAGAAACCCTTTCATTCTAATACATGCAAACTAAAGATTTTTCTGTTGTTGGTTAATAAAAAGTCTATACACCACATATCCCAACATAAACAGTATGAACCAATTCAAAATGTTAGTAGAGCTTTAAGTACTGTGAAAATGAGACTAAAGAGAAGTATCAAGTTTTCCACCTGAAATTTTGCCAGATAGCACCAACCCATGCTGCTCTGGTGCGACTCTAAGAGTCTAATCATGTTATTCATGAGCAGCCCAGTGGATTACTCAAGCAGGTACTGTTTCCCTGAGGCCTTGAAAGAGAAAAACAACTCCAAATTGAAGGACTCCAGCAGAATTTAGAATGTAGGGTCCCAGATTGTCACCTTGAAACCTCTTAGCCTGAGTAGACATGTGACTGGCTGCATTCAGAATTTCCTCTTCCTCAGCATTACCTGTTGATGAGTTTTAAGTAGTTCAACACTGGTGACTTTTGACAACTGCCTGCTCCACACACCAGCTACTTGCGGCCTTCTGAGACATCTAGAGATGCCACAAACAAACCCTTGCTGAACCCTGCTGTCACAGTTAAATAATTTGCCTCTTGCCTTCCTTCTTGCACACCCTATTTATTCTACATCTCTGCCAAAATTTTGCCTTCCCAAAGCAACATTGGCAGACAGGAATGTGCGCCTGCACCGTAGCCACAACGCTGTATGGTCTGACACATGGCTCCAACTCCTTTGCTTAGGCAGGTTTAGCTAGGCCAGCTAACAGCAATGTCTCCCATTGCCCAACACTTCCCTCTACTACAGCTGTTGCCTTCTAACAGGGGCAGCTGCAGAGGATGTGTACCCACACCTCAGCTGCCAGATGTTATCAGTGTAAAGTGGGACAGTTCAGAAGCAACTAAGAGTCCTGTTCAGCTCTCTGCCAACTTTTGTATGGGGATAGGGCAGACCCTGTTTACCAGCAGCAGTTAATCTTCCTGCAAACATGTGTCAGAGCCATTAGGAGTCTAAGCTACAATGCCAGGTTATGATCTGAGGTAGCTTTAGTGTGGTCACATATTGCCTTTGCCAGCTCTGATAGGGAGACTAGAAACTCCTACAGAAGGGCAGAACAGACACCTGCAGGCAGTCACTTCTTAAACTGCCACAGCAGATTCTTCAAAATCATCTGTAGCACCCTTTGTCTCCTATATATCAATCCTAGGCATATGATACGTAATGCTCTGGATCGCATTCAAGAGAAGACACATGTAAAACTCAGTTACTATAGCAGCAAAGAAACTTATTGCTTCTTTTTAACCCAAGTCAAGTTGATTGTGGGAACAGCACAGTCCAGAATCCAGCATCATTAATACTACCTGAGTTGGAATTTTATTCTTGCCATGCCATGCCATACCACCCCTAACATTTTGAGTTTGCACACACAGAGACCCAAGTTGTAACTACACCCTGTGTAGGCTGAAACCGGCTCAAGGCACTGTTGCACTGATGCTTTAAGACCACACTGCTGTAAGAAGAGGCAAGGCACCCTCCCTGCTGCCAGTCCAAACTCATAACTAGCCTTCATCTGTATCAGCAAGCAGATTCAACTCAGCAGTCATCTGTACAATCACTACTACTGGCTCAAGAAAAAGGATAAGACTGTCTTAACAAAGTTTTCTTGGTGGGAGAATGGACCTCTGATACCCAGGAGTACTGACTTCCATCAGTGTTAGCCAGGCATGAAATCACACCAACAAGCACCAGCAATGCTTCAACTACTGCAGCATTCATGTGGAAACCTAGATCAAAAACTTTCTGGAAGCTAAAGATGCTTTATGTTGTCTCTATTTCTTTAGCTAATTTGGCTACTTCCAGACTAGCTCAGGTGTACCTGAATGAGCTGCAGCCCCTCTTCTGACTACAGTATGGGTTGTGGAAGTGCGAGAAAAGGCACGGTGAACTAGATGGAGTTCAAATACCACAAACCCAGGTTAGAGATACTATGTCACCTGCAACAATATTTAAAAGCAAAGAAACAAAAAAAACCCACCAACAAAAAAAAAAAAACACACACCAGAAAAAACAACCCCTCTTGCAGAATTCAGGGCAGGTACTGTTCAGAAGGAATTTTCATTCCCAAAGGTTGTTTTTTGTTTGTTTTAATTTAGTATTACAGATTATTCACAAATCTCTTCATTATATTCTGCCATTTCATACAAAAGGAGATAGACGTATCATGTTAATGTCCTGTTCAGGCTTTACCAAGAATCAGGCAGGGAATGGAGATCAGAACTGACACTCCTGTTTGGTGAATCTGTTCCACATAACATGATGTTAATTAAGTTCTAGCCAAATTACATTTTTCATCTTCAGTCAGAGACCAACTCTTAACTACTCCCCCCTCCCCAGGTTTGTTGGGGTTTTTTTACAATCCTAAACAGTATGCCTGGAGGTGGTAGAGGGATTGCAAATGTCATGGCATTTACCTTTTCTATCAGAGGAAGCATTAGTAAGGTATGAACAGCTTGTTAACACTTTAATATCTCTTCAGACCAGATCTAGAGCTCTAGTCGCATAGATACTGAACTCTACATCAAAACTTTGTACATCACAGCTTGATTTCTAAAGTATTTGAATTTGTGAGAGCCAGAGTGCCAACAGCTTGGAAAGGAGTCTTTTCACAGGCAAATTTTCTTTCATCAGTTTCTCCATAACAGATATCCTATATTCAGCCTCCACATCAAGGTTAAAAAAAAAAAAAAAGTTAATACATTTGTGAATACTGGAAAGGGAGGAGAAGGGTCTAAGAGACATGGGAGCTTCACTACTTCAGCTGTATGGGTTAATTTTTGTGTATTCTAAGAGATCTTTCTTCATATACATTTTATTTCTGAGTTCTCTATAAGTTTTAATTTTTTTTTTTAATTTTGCATTAGGTGATTTCTAAAGGATGGCTGTGGTGATAAGAAGCACACATCCAGATATGAGTGGAAACTCTGTAACTGCACGAAACCTGATTTGAATGGAGTTACACAGTAACCTTTCTGAATCAAGTTCTTCGTACAGGAATACTACTTACAAAACATCTATTCTAATAACGGACCCTACCCTTTCAGGCATCATATTTTCTTTTAGGTGAACAAGTGATTAATCCAGTTCAGTCATCTATGTTTCAACCCTGAAGTATTCTTAGCTGAAAGTTTGTTTTTTATATAGTCTTTTTCATACAGCAGTTCTTGTCAACTGCTTGAAAGTGTGTACCTTTAAAAATAATCCGGGCATAGGTAGGTCTACACAGCCTTAAACAAGTGCACTAGTAGGTGAAAAATGTGCAATTTGACATGAGATGCCCAAGAGGTTTTCCATATCTTCACCATAAATTGCTGATAAATTCCCTTTTTGTTACAGGCTTTACCAAGTCAGTAGCTTGGCAGGTTTGAACACATGAATCAAAGTATAGAAAATCTTGGTATAAACTGTGTGGGAGTTGGCAAATCCCAGGCAATGTCTCTTCTAATTGCATTTTTACCCCAACTGATTTGCCTGCAATTAACAGTTCTGCCTCCCCTGTCTTTGACACTAACTTAATCCCTCAAGAAGACAGATTGTTGCAAAAATTGCTCTTGGCTGGAAGGATAAAGACCTGAGTGCCCCCAAAAAAGGGCAGGGAGAAGAATTCCTTCCTCTGGCTTTTTAGTAGTGTAATACATTTGTGCTCGTACCTTTATAGAAATGAAGGCCAGCGACTTCCTTGGTGGGTAGCTGTTATCAGTCAGATACTATCATTTCCCCCCCCCGGACACCTAATCTCAGTTCTACGTGGATAACATGCGTTAGTCATTTAGTACAACCTCATTTACATAGAGCACAATGAATTACATTGACTCCAAGGTCTCTACTATTTAAGAGCAAAACTAGACAAAGCCATGTTCACATGGAGTTTGGCTGGCAAGACTTGCTTTAATAAAATAGGTTTGGATACTTCCGATTATAAAATTTCAGCTTTCCATAACCCTTACCAAGCTGTGTTGATGCCAGGTGCAATTAATCCATAACAAAAGGGCACAAGTAGCAAAAAGCAAATTTAATAGCTGCGTCACAAGCAGCTTCATTCCCCTTCCTACAAACACAATAGAAATCACATCCCAATTTCCATATAGCCAAGTTAATTTCTTCCTGCAGTGTGTTATTCTGGACAGCAGTGCTGCAATGCATGTTGCGGTAGAGCAGAAAGCAACAACAACAACAACAACAAAAAACTAAGTACGTCCCTTGACCAAGTAACTATTAGTTCAGTTTTATCATTGCTTTCTCTGTCTTACTTCTATTCAACATGCACAAACACAAGAAAAAACAAAAGTAGCACCTCAGTGTGTTTTGCATCTGATATTCATGATAAGGCCCATACAATGGCCTCAGCCTGAAACCTTAACGGAAGAGAGATCCTCCAAGCCTCTCCTGCCCAGCTTGCAGTTTACATTCAACCCACGGTTCCCAAATTCAACCATGCTTCCAATTCCCCCTCCAGGCTTTCCATCCTGCCTCAGACAACAATCTGCGGTTGAGGATCGTTCTTTAGGAAAAGCTCTCTCCTGGAGAGATACAGAAAGTAGAAATTCTTCCCATGTCCAACGTTGAACAAGCCTGTGAATCTGTAGAAGCTGAGCAAAGAACAGCCTTTTATGGGTCTGTGACAGAGCAAGTATGAAATCTGAATGGGATTATACATGAACAGCAAACTCCCTGGTTGGCAGAAACAGGTCCCTCAGAGAATGGGGTTGGGGTCACCCACCTCTGTTTCAGCTGTAAGAGCAAACTGGTGTATATGTAACTTAACTCCATAAATAGTTTCCCTTTCCCCTAATAAAACTCCATCCTCAATCTCTCCCATGCACCTGCAGTTGCTTCACTTGCAACACTTAGTCCTGCATTCAGAAAGAATAAAAAGCAGTTTTGACAAAAGATCTCCAAGCCCATGTTATTTGCGTAACGAGCAAGGATCAGGCAAGCAGCCAGCATTAGTAACTAACCAGATCGGACACAGTGGGAGTCGGTCCTCCCACCCCACAGCAGACCAAAGATAGGAGATACTTGTCTAATGAGGTTGGCAGCGACTGCTACGATAAGGTGGGGAAAATTTAATCGCTCACAATACACCAACTTCGTAAGCAAACCCCCTAGGGTAAACATGCAGATAAGGAGCCTCTCTCAATTTTGCTTAGCCCCTTGATTTTGATCCCAGGACAGCCTGCTCCTTCTGCCCGTCTCCATTTACCCGCACTGCCGTGACTACCTCCTCCCTCCCGCCCCGGTGGTGCGGTGCTGACGGCGCTGATGGACACCTGCCAGCTACACCCGGCTAAAACACGTTGCTTAGTGGTGCACTGCTGCGCCAGCCCCGTTTGTATGAAGGGCACTGCCTGTAACTCCTTAACACAGCACTTCAGTGAGAAGAAAATTGCCCAGAAAGGATTAATTATGTCTCCAGACCCAGAGCACACATACAGACAACAGGAGAGGGGAAAGCCCTGTGCTAGGGCTGAGCTCTCAGGCTTCAGAGAAATGTTGTTGCAATACCTTCGCCCTCCCGCGCCGAGCTGGAAAGCCAACCCAGGCTCACTAACAGCCTGATGGCTCAGAGCCACCGTCCCGCACGGGCTGTGGGCTGCTCAGGGAAGCATTCATCTCCGAGACCGCTCCGGTACTCTCACTTGCGAGACGCAAGCCCAGGTGCACCCCCTGCCACAGCTGGTACGGGTGGGAGTGCCTCCACGTTGGAAACGGAGGGGAAGCAGAGCCTGGATGGATTACTTGGTGCCAGGCCACACCAGGAAAAGTGTCAGAGCTGAATTGTCCCAGCAGAAAGCAGCAAACTCGGAAGTACCCCCAGATACAGCCAGGACCTGTCCCAGGGGGCTCCAGCAGCTCATTAAGCTGAGACAGAACCACCACTGCCATGTCCAAGAAAACATTTACAGAATCACAGAATCACAGAATCATATAGGTTGGAAAAGACCTTTAAGATCATCGAGTCCAACCATAAACCTAACACTGCCAAAACCACCACTATACCATGTATCTAAGCACCTCATCCAAACATCCTTTAAATACCTCCAGGGATGGCAACTCAACCACTTCCCTGGGCAGCCTGTTCCAATGCTTGAGAACCCTCTCGGTGAAGAAAAATTTCCTAATATCCAGTCTAAACCTCCCCTGGTGCAACTTGAGGCCATTTCCTCTTGTCCTATCACTTGTTACCTGGGAGAAGAGACCGACCCCCACCTCTCTACAACCTCCTTTCAGGTAGTTGAAGAGAGCGATAAGGTCTCCCCTCAGCCTCCTTTTCTCCAGGCTAAACAGTCCCAGCTCCCTCAGCCGCTCCTCATAAGAATTCTGCTCCAGACCCTTCACCAGCTTCGTTGCCCTTCTCTGGACACGCTCCAGTACCTCAATATCCCTCTTGTAGTGGGGGGCCCAAAACTGAACACAGTATTCGAGGTGCAACCACTTTACTACCACAGTATTCGAGGTGCACCATTTACTACCACCATTATACCATCCCTGGCAGGCTGAGCATCCAGAGTGATGGACTTTCTCTACCCTTCCCTGCAGAGAGGAACGCAACCTTCCACAGCCTGATCTCACTGTTGGTGGTGTTCTTATTAACGAAAAGTACCCCTGGAAACTGCTACGAACTTACAGTGCTACATGGCATATATTTGGAATGAAACAGTCACCCTCTCCCAGATTGCCGTCCGACCTACTCGGACAGTTTGCCGTCCGACCTACACGGCACATGCCGGGCAGGTGAGCGGGAGGCAATCTAGCATGTCGATATTCACACGCGCACGAGGAACCACTCGGAGACCAGCTCTGCCCGGGCTCCGACGGGGAAGGCGGTGGCAAGCCCCCAGAGCCGCAGTCCTCAGCTGCGCTCCCTGGAGACAGGGTTAGATCCACCTCGCAGACCCCAGGCTGCTCTGAGGAGCTGGGTCAGCCCCAGCCACAAGCTACAGCAGGTTCTGGAGATGCGCTAGTTCCAGTTCATAGATACCACCTGGTCAAGGCCACTAAGGCTGCCCATGAGCTCGGAGTTATTCAAAACCAAAGCTCTGCAGCCTCTCCCCATCCCACCCCTGCAGCAAGGGAGGGAAGAGGCCTGAGGAGTGGAGCACTGGTATTTCCTTAAAGCAAGGGTTTTACCAAAAGTTTCATACACTGAAGTGTCCAGAAAGCAGAGGCCTGAACAAATGTCTGCAGTGAAGCATCTACAAAGGAGGTAAGTTTAAAAGAACCCCCAAAGGTGGCTTTCACACTTTCTATCCAACACTATGTTTCACCTCTCCACTTGAGTCCTGTTGCTTTCAAGACCAAAAGCAGAAATTTCTCAGTGCTATCAGCCCACAGCATTATCACTTACAGCACCTTTTTATTTCAACATCCTCCACTGGATAGCCTTTCTCTGAAAATCTATACTTTACTGCCTCAAGAGTGCTGTATTCTATTCAAGTTCAATTGTAAAAGTACTTGGAATTTGAAAATAAAACCCATACAAGTAAGGATCCAAAGTTATACAGCCAGCCCAAAATAGAGATTAGTATGGCTTTCTTTGCATTTTTCTTCACTTTTCTAATGAATACAACTGAGCAGTTCATAATACATTTTGATGTTGAAAAGGAAAAAGGATTTTATTTTGTTGTAGTTGTGGGGTTAAAAAAAAAAAGTATTTTTAGTTAATATTGAGCTAGTTTTAACTCAGCTCCCTACTCTGCAAATGCAGATCTGGTTTCAGGATTCCTCAATTCGTTCCAGTAAACATCTATGCAGTCAAAAATCCTCTGTTAAGACCAAAAGCAGCGATTTAAGTGCTACATAGGGGCTCTTTGCAGGAAAGGATATTGAAGTGGTAGATTTCTGGATTTTTACTTTCTTAATTAAGAATCTGGAAACGGAGGCACACGTTACTGCACTACTGAGCCTCTTACAGTGACTGGAAGACACAGCTCAGGTTAAAAGCCACGGAAAAGATTAAGAGCTACATCTGTTAGTAGATAACCCGCCCCGGGACAGACAATCCTTTATGAACTCCATGACCTCTTCGGAGGTTGTAGATGGGAGCAACAGGGCACTAATCAGTCACCTGGAATTGACATTAAAACTGCAAGAGGAACAAAGAAAACAACCGAATTTAACATCCTTTTTATACGCAAACTCTGATAAGTTGGGAGATAGCAGAAGTGTCCCAGTCTGAATTGTTTTTCTCCTTTCAATGCTGGCTTCGTTACTTCGCTGCTCAGTACAGTATGTTCCTTCTTCCACTTTTTTTTTTTTTAGAAGGCACATAGGAACTTCAGAAAAACAGCACATGCTCACAGAGAAAAATCTTGAAGGACTGGCAGATACTTGTGATTTCTGAGCATCAGTGGGGTTTTCTAACTACAAATTTTTCAGATGTCGTGGGCTTGACAGCATCTATTCCAAGCTTGTTGTTTCCCTGCTCTTTTTCACAGATTTAGAGTCACTGATGAATGCTATGTGTACCAGCCCAGATGCTCTGTTCTAGCTATAAAACAGTTTTCGTCAGCTAACTGGATAAGAGAGCTTAAAATAGTGCAGCCCTTTACTCTTTATCAGCTTAACATTTTCCAGTACACAACACTAGACTGAGAAGTACAAACCAGCCTGGTTATAATTTACATACATTTTCTGGGGCATTGTTTGATGTTGTTTTAATATTGGATTGAAAGAAAATAGGATTTGACTCTTTGCATTGTCATTCTAAATAGTGACCAAAGATCTCGGCTAACTGAGCACTTTTCTATTACAGCAATCACCTGGAAATTAACAGACCGTTTGCAAGGATTTCGTCTCTCTTTCACTTTTAGTAAAGACCCTGTTGGGGGATTTCTGCCTTGTGTCCTAAAGCCAAATTCTGTTTTCTAGGCTCTCTCTAGACACTGGAAAGAGTCTTATTGTTCAGCCACTTTTAGATGAAAAGTCCGAGCTTCCCCTTATTCCTCAGCTGCATAGCTGACACAGTGTTACTCTGCCACACCAAGACCATTGATCCAAACTTCTAAGATTAGGAACAGAGATCAAAACCTTCTCCAGTTCTAATCATTGCAGAATAAAGTATCAAGTGGCATTTGTTTAAGACCAAAATAATTTTGACATGTTGAATCTCTCGAATCCCCAGTGGCACCCTGCCTTTCGGCAAAGCTTGCAACACTAGTCATGCCAATAAAGTAGTTGGAATTGAACTGCCTTTTTGCCCAATCCCACTAAAACCATAGTAATTGGTTCACACATAGAGGCTCAGCTGCCTCAGTGAGTACTAAAGCTACCAGCCAATCTTGACAGTGTTTTTTGCAAGCCTGGCAAAATGAAATGTAAAGCAAATGTTCCTGTTCATGTCACTAGCCTGGAAGGTTTATGTATTTCCAACCTGTCTGGTTTTCCATGTGTGTTCACTTCCCAGGACATGTTGGCCAGTTTCAACCAAATGTGCCAGAAGGGGAGAAAAGTGTTTAGTTCCTAGAGAAACAAAGGAAAAGAAAGGAAAAACTGATTAGCCCCTAACTGAAGGGGACTGCAAGAATACAACCCAGAAATCCTTATAGGAGAAAGACAAACATCTCAAAGACAGAAAAAGATTCCCTCAAAACTCAAACCACTTTAGACGTCAGAAAATCCATCGAGCGACATAAACCTTAACTTAGATCCTTCGTCCCATGGAACTAATTCACTTAACAATAGTTGGGGTTTTTTCCTCCTTATAGAAAGGATTTTCCAGCTCTAGGAGGGAATGGATATTGGTGTGCTGCTTAACTTCTTGTAAAAGTAGAAACACTGTTCACATTCGCCTTAGGCATTTGGGAAGCACTCACTGTCAGAAGTGTTATATCAGAACCTGCCATTCTGTGACTCACTCAACACATCTGTCTAGATATGGCTGACATTTTTATCAAAATCAAATATTAACACAACAAGCAATAATTGCTCCCTACACCAGTTTCAAGTGCTGTTTAAAAATGTGTCACCTTCTTCATGTTTTTCATTATTCTTTATTATCACAGCACCAGCCACATCACATCTGAACCTCCAAAGCCAGGGACAAGACCTTGGTAGTCTTTTAATATTGAAACAGTGACAGTACTTTGGCTGCCACGTGTGATCCCTGAGAGGTGCAAATGCAATTTCTTTTCACCAGTCCTTCCCAGTAGCAGTTTGATGGTTCAAGGAAATTATGGTTCAAGGAAATTTATTCTACCTATTGAAGTGAATTATTTGAGTATATGAAGAGCAGCTAAGGAGATGAGCAGGCTGGACAAAAACCACTTTGGCATTTACCCCAATTCAGAATGGCTTTGTTATCAATCTTGTTTATAAACAAGATTGGGGATCTCGCTAGTTGGCAATTCCCTCCTCCCTACCCTCCTCTAGCAGGACTCCTCTAATCCACTTGGGAGCAGCAATCATACAGAAAACAGTCAAATTGATGAAGTTCTTCTCTTCTCCTTCCCATCATTCTTTTTTCCTTTTGCTGACCCAGCACCTCACACATTCTCCAAGCCTTTTGCCTGCCATGTAAATGAGCAATTAATTCAATCTAATATTTTAGCATCCCGATGAAATATCCTTTTTCCTTGCTGAATTCTCATCCTCTGGGACTTATTCTCCAGTTCTGCAGTAATCCCTTCGAGGACAGACAATCCACTTTTAAAAGAGACTTTCAAAAAGAATAAACCACTTAAAAACAAATTAATCCTTCAGATTATATTACATACTAGAAAGAAACAAGAGAGCTTTAAATTCAGAAGAGGAAGTATAAACTATTCTTCCCTTTTACAGTCTTCTTTGACGCTATTCTAAACAAAGGAAACAAGATTCTTCCAGTTCTCCCTTACTGGGAGCTGCTCTGTAATTTATTTCTTACAGAAACCTCTGAAGGGTTAAAGACTCCAGGGATTCTGCAGGTGTGTTGAACTGCAGTGCTGCACATTTCTAACCTTCAGAAATGCATTCGGTTGTGCTACCGAAATCTTTTCTCCCTGTATCTGCATCAATAAGGTTCAACAGCATTTTAGTAACTGAAGAGTTTCTAATGTAGCTCTGATCTCTTAAAAGTGCCAGACATACAGATTTCCCTGGCAAAACTCTTAATGATGTACTAGTCTTACCGTAACCAGATAGGAAAGCAGAATAATTTCCCTTATGTACACAGTAAAGTGCAGTATATACCACGACCTGAATTCTGATCTCATTTACATCTCACTTATTCACTGACTGCAGTAAACTCGGTATAACTAGGGTAACATTTTTGTGAGAGCATGCCTGCAGGCCCCTCAAACTACATCAAAGTATAATTCTGAATCCACAGAAAGGCAGGTTCCCTACCAAGAAGGATTATAAATCTCTTTTTATATAAATATAGAAACAGCAAATAGTTGTGTTCTATTCACAAATACTTATATTCAATTCATATACATGGTATTCCTGACAGCTGAACCAGTCTGAAAGCTGTCTATTGTCAGGGTCTGACGCAGTCATAAACTGCTATCATGCTCCAGTAGCCTCTTGGTTTCCAGCATACATCCTAAGTAGCTGTCCTGAACAAAAAAAAAACAAAAGAAAACAAGAAAAACACACAACACAGACAAACCCAAAACAATAAAAAAAAGAAAAAAAAACCAACAAAACCCAAAAATACACACACTCAAACCAAAAATTTGATTCCAGATTTACAACTTTAAAAAGCTTGTCTAGCCTCTCTGAAAGCCATTAACAGAGGTTCTTGAGTTACTGCTAACACAGAGAGGACGCTCTCTGTGTGAAGGGGGCCTGTACTATCAGGATTCAGTGAGGCCATGCATTGGGCAGCAAGTCTTTTTGTGGTTTTAAGCATTGGTCCTCAGAATAGTCAAAAACACGCAACGCAGTTGCACATGGTTTCACACTTTCCATTTTACAGAACTCCATTCCTTTAGTTACCATTCCTCATGCTTAGAGAGCAGGGGGCACAGGGAGGTGGAAAAGTCCTTGATTGAAAGGGCATTTCTTGTGAAGTGCTTACTCTGTAGCAAGTACCTTAGAGGACAGAAAATAGTCTGTAACACAGAGGAGCCCGTTGAAAATCCTCATCTCGACACTTATGGGGTAGGTGAATAAAAAAAATCAGTAGTCCTAGAGAATCTTGTTGTATCCACTGTCCTACACCATGTCCAACTTTAAAAGCAGGGGGGGGGGGGGAGAAAGAGAGAGAGAGACTGAAAATAGGGGGTGAGGCTACAGCTACCTGCTTGACAGCAACTGCAAGGGCCAAAGAAGAAATTTCCTGCAAGGAACAGGCTTAGACTCATTACGGTTTTTTTGGCCTTCTTCATAGCATCAACACAATATGCTTGGATGCCAAAGAACAATGTAGCCTGAGATTTATTGTAATTGGGGCATAGCAAGGCACAGCAAGGTGAGCCTTGGCTGTCCTCCATCATCTGATTAAAAGAATAGGACCAAAAGGAAATAACTAGGGGACCAGTTCAGAATTAGAAAGATAAAACTGAAGGCCAGGGTACAATGAGCTAAGCCTTGGAAAGGTAGAAGAGACTTATGCTTCTTCCTATGGGAGTCTTAACGTCATCTGTTCCAAGAGCAGCTGGGACTCGCTAGAACCATACTTCCAGTTAGAAGGGTAGCATAGATGACCAGTGCCTGAGGTGTAGTATAGAAGCAGCTGTGAAGTCTGTTTGCATGTGTCAGGAAAAGGCTGAAAGTCAAATCTGCAAAGGAAACCTGAAGTAGTTAGAAAAATGATGATATGGCAGGATATGCCGAGCACAGAGTGGCACAGAGTAAGAAATAGGTTTCATTCTCATTCTCAGTGTGTTCCTTCTTCACTGCAGCCTCATTCTTGTTTGTAACAGATGGCATATCAAGCATGTGCTGGGTGAGCTTTGCTAACGTTTAACATTTTGGAAATTGGTTTCCTTTAAGATAGCTGTTCATGGAGATATGTGCGACGGTTGTAGTGAGTGAAAGCTGCAAGGGTGCCTTTCTGGGCTGCTCGTAGCTTATAAAGAAACCACTCTGCCACTGAGGGAGGCTTAAGAGGGAATTGAGGATGGGGAAGCCAGGGGTGGAAGCTAATGTAAGAAGTTGTCCCAAAAGCTTCAGGGGGAAAAAAACAACAACCCCACAGCCATGAATAAAAGCAAGAACAACTGGATGGGAAACCTATGTAAGGAGAGAAGCCTACATGAGGTTGCAGGCTGCAGAAATTCTATATAGAGAAGCGTCTGCAGCGTGGTTAAAATCTTTGGTTAGAGCAGAGGGAGACCCTCCACACTTCCATGGAATTATCCAATTGTGGTAAAAAAAACCAAAACAGTACAGAAAGCACTTTTTGATGGCAATACGGTACTTTTTTCTTATAAGAGCTAGAGATGTTAGAGAGGTCCTTACAAGGCAGGAGTATGGGTCTAAGCCAAGAAAAGGATGAACAGACACTTACCTTTCATGTCCATGCTTGTCTTAGAAGAGAGTGACTCTATCTGAGCTGTCTGCAATCTTAAACAGCCATAGGGAAGCAGGACAGGAGACCAGGGGGAGCCCAGTAATAAATAATTTGAAACTGAGCATGAGGAGCAGCTGAGATTAAGATCATATAAAGTTGGACTGGATTAGATCAGCTAATATGAACCTGCCTCTTACTGCTTGCTAAAATAAGAGTGAAAACTCCTTTTGATGCTGTGCATCAGAAACAAGCTTCAATTTCACAGCTTCATTAACCAAAGATCACTCTTTCAGGTATTTTTATTTTAATTTTTATGCATCTATTATCTAAATGTAAGATATAAAAGACAAAAGGTCTTGCATTAAATCACGGTTTATTCATTCCAGTGAAGATGTTGCATTATGTAAATAGTACCTTTTGAAGTTGGAACAGAAATTACCACAAGGCCCTTCTGGGATCTATTCTGATTTCCTAGGTATTTGCTCTATTTTTATACATGACTGATGGAATTGCACTGAAATAAGGGTTTCTTTGTTGCTGTTGATGCAAAAGGGAGAAAACCAGCAAGTAACAAAAGAGCAATCCAACAAAAGGCTCTAAATCAGGCACTTCAAAGAGCATGGGCTGGATTCAGAGGACTCATTTCAGCACTGCAAAGGTACACAAACCAACAGGGTGACTCAAAGAACTTAAGCTAGGAATTTATGTTTCCCCTATGGTCAGTAGAAAGAAACATGTGCCTCTGAAGAACAATTCTAAGTGTTTAACTGAGGCAGCTTTGGCTCCAAACACAAGTGAAATTAAAATTGGCCAGTTGATAGGGAATCAATAGAGTAGTCTGTAACTTACATTAAGTAATCAAACCACAGGCGTACATCAAAACCCAGTGTATGAGCATGGAGCACCACCTATATTCTCCAGTGGACGTCCCAAAAATGAAGCACAACACACTTATGAGAAAAGCTGCTAGCTCATCCTTTTGACTTGATGTCATTACCACAGGAAGCAGCTGACACAGCTGGAGGCTCAGGAGTTGTCTGCACCGCAGAACGGAATACCTGTGGGGATGCCACAAAGATCAGATCCCAGGGTGCTCCTTATAGATGAGCAGTGCAGAGGGGGAGATGTTTCAACACCATGACCACACTCTCACAGCACTCGGCGTGGAAGAGTACATAACACACAACCAGTTATGGCACCCCAGATGCTGTTTGAAAGAATGAGTCCAAACCAGAGCTAGGAAATTAGTTTGGCAGATTAAAGTAAGCACATGCCGAAGCTGTGGAAGCGTTTTCCCAATGGCTATAACACATCCTACAAGAGAAGCATCTATCACTGAGAGTTTCCATGCCCCTAGTAGGACTGGCTGGCTGAACAGTGATAGCTGCTGTGCTGGGGACACTGCCCCTTGACACGATTGAAAAAAATGGCTCAGTCCTGCAGCGTAGATGAGACTGATCTGCTGTTACGGACTTTACTGGGCCCTTCTGACCTTCCAACGAGAAAACAAATGTGACACAGTCCCAGAAGACCACATTTGAACACTCTCAGGGGGCTGCTGTTTCGATTTGTACCAGTGCTCCGGTACAATAGGCATGAAGAAACCTTTGTCTTCAGAAGCAAATTACGAAGGCTTTTACCCCACCGTTTCCTTTCCATCCTCTCAGGAACAAGCACGAGACCGACATGGACGAGGAAACACGCAGTGGCCCTGCCAGGGACAGAATAAGGGAGTGTAAAATCCTAGTGCAAATACTGCTATTTTCGACTGACTACGTGACAAACACAAAAGAGAATCCGAGCACCACACACAATAAACCTACGAAATTTGGCAGGTTTCTTTGACACGTCTGGGAAGCAGCCTGCTGCCATAGTGATTTTGCTCCTCCCTCAAACTGATACCGCCAGGGCTGGGAAGGAAGAAAGATTCAGAAAAATAAACAGAGATCAGGGACCATTTGCAAGGGGATTTAACAAAAATCTTCTCTTTAGGCAGAACAACTGTGATTGTTTTCAGCTGAAAAAGAGAAAAAGATCAAAGTCCAGCAAAAACTTACTAGTTCTTTTTAAAACAGCAGTGGGAATACTAAATGTAGAATTGCTCTGTATTCACTTCTGAAGGTCTATTTATAAGGGTAGTTGTGGTGTGAGCAGCATTTTCTTTCTCCTAAAACGATCCCTGCTGCTGCTACCTCAGGAACAGCTCGAGGAGTGAAAGAAGTGGGAGAATGTCAGGTGCCTGCTAGACTTTAGCCCCAAACCTCATGTAAACCTTTTTTACCATCATCTTAGTGGAGATGACCCAAAGTGCTCAGAGTGGACTATGCTAGCACTAGTGGAGATACATTGGCACTGATAGTGAAAGAAAAAGGACATCTTGCAGCAGGAAGGCAAGGCAACGATGTTTTAGACCCCCTTTTGTGTGAATCAAAGGGTAATGGGCAAGACAGGGAAATCAGAAGAGGACTGAGAGTAGTCAGATCCAGAAATCAGTTCATTTTTGTTTTCATGTCATTCTTTTTTGATTAATAATCTTTCAATGCAGTTAAAATAATTCTTTGGATCAAGATACAGTTCAGCAGGTTTGAAAAGCACTATTTTTACGTCATTATCATGAAGAACCACCGCCAATAGGGACTCCTACATATGTAACATTTCATTTGCACATTAAAAAAAACCTCTTAATTGGAGGCAATCATTTAAACATTTGATTTTCTATAGTGCCCTGTGATAATTATTCTGATGTCAACACTATACAAGGAAGGTCAAAAGCCAGAGCCAGTCACATGTTATCAAGAATGTTCTCTAGAGACTTAATCTGCTAAGAGTCTTACCCTAATCCTTCCAAGGTATTCCTTAATGCTATCAAATCTGCAGCGAACCCTCTGCAGGAAACTCCTGTGCAGAACGCAACGCCTACTCAAGTAACTATTGCAGAAAAGGCAGAAATAAAAAAAAAAAAAAGTTTTTTTGCTTCGTTCATACAATGAGATTTTTATCCTTTGTGCAATCTTTATGAGTACCATTCAACTTTGGATTTCAGATTTTGCTTTTAGTCAGCTTCCAAATTGTACTTTCCCAATACAAAATGAAATAACATTTAGCCTGTGACCTTCAGCCACAGAGGCTCCTGGAATAGATAGCATAATGTCAACATTGCACAGCAAGATTGAAGCACTACCTCACAAGTGCAGCTCTTGAGGAAGCTCCCACACACAGAAGGAAGCAAGGAAGTAATATTTTCTTTCCCCTGCTTTTTTTTTTTACTCTGGAACACCAAACTTCAAATAAATCCTTGAAAAAAGCCAAACACATAAAGCATTATCAGACACAATATTTTAACTTGTTCTCAATTCCGAGAGAGCAATGCAAAAAAACTTGAAAGGTCTAAAGGCCATCGAGAATTGGCCAAATGTAGCTGTGTTTACACAGTTTAATAAACCAAGTCCATGGGATTATTCAGATAAGTAAGACTACAGAACAAAACTGTATACCAGAAGAGGAAAAAAGGAGAGAGAGACAGAGAAGTTTTCATTGTGGGTTATTGTGTTAAGAAAATATGTCAATTTAAAAGGCAACCATAAACAAAATATAGAAGTAAGATTTAAAAAAAATTGCTTTTAGTCTAATTAAAGGAAGGCTCATACATGTGCTGTAGTTAGATTCCTTCTCTTACTACCCTTGCAGACAGGTAGCATATTTTTCAGATTAATAGTCAGGAAAGTCAACATTGACTGTCCGTCAATCACTACTGTAGCCAGATAAGTGTCCCAAGATGTGGCAGAATTACAAAAGGATGGGCTGTTTTCTTCCTGCTCTTACTGCACTGGTGAAATATCACAGTGTGCCCCAAATACTGAAGAGCTTAACAGTTCTGTTCTCTGTCTTCTGCTTTTGTATATATTTTTAATTAGGCAAAGAGGGCTAACACAAATCAAATTAAATTATGACTATTTAACTGTGTCTCTTGGGGAAGATTTTCAGCGCAGTTAGCAGGGAATTAGGCAAACTTCTCCTTTAGCATTAATGAGAGTTTTGCTCCCAGTTCCTCTGCATTACAGTTATGACAGCCCCTGCCCTAGCTAACCGCTACAACTTCCAGCATCTCATTATGCAAGTTTAGATCGGGGCTGTTAAGCACTGCGAAACATGCACGTTGCTCATTTATAACTGTGGACATGGGCAGAGGCCCAGGGAGATTCCTGAAAGATGTTTTATTGGGAAAACAAGGAAGCAGAAGGTGTACAAGAGCTGTTATGGAAGATAGTCGCGTTTTCTTAGCTGTATGAAAGAACATTTTTCGGCGTTGAAGAGGATATCTTCCTCTGCAAAACCTCACCACTGCCAAATGGGCAGGACAGCCCAGAATAAAGCACAGATACACAAATAGCACGGGTCTTCTATCCGAGGGGCTCAGGAAGGCGTCCTGCCTCTCTGGCAGACCAGACGTGACCATGCTGCTACCCAGGGTGCTCCCCTCCCTCCGCAGCTCCTCCAGGCTGAAGGAGGGCAGAGCATGAAATTACTCCCAGCAATGCTGGTAGTGGTACTGATTAGCTCAGGGACGTTAAAGCTCTCCGTCAGAGCCAAGGGCTCAGCACAGCATGCCCATGTTACGCCAGCGTTACGTGGACGGAGATTACTACAGTACCCACATTTCTCATTGTAAAACAGTTTCCTGCTGTAGGAAGACCGGGAAGTGGTCACTGAGTTGTATTTTTTTGTATTACACACAATTCATTATAGAAGAATGACATAAAAGACATTAATGACAAGACTGAATAAATGACAAGATCGTCAATGAGCAGTTTTGCTGGATGTTGCTTCTGCCCTTTTGACTCACTTTTCCTTCTTTGATTTTGAAAGAACTAGAAAATAGGGAAATGAAAAGTTGGGACATGTTCCTCTCCTTCTTGAGCTCAGAAAAGGCTTAAAAAAGAAAACCCAAACTTTTTAGGTATCATGATCAAGCAAAAGCATTTATGAAAACATGCATGGTTTTCAAACACTACATGGAGTTTATTTGCATTTCTGATGCCTTTTTTACTACATGCTATCTAAAGTTAGTTTACCTTTTAGAATTTAATAAGAGGAATAGCAGAAGTATTTTAGAAAAAAATTGTGTTATGCCTATGGAATTGAAAATTACTCATAGAAAGAACATTTTCTATTGTTATAGAATTTCCTGGTTAGAATACATTTTCTGCTACTTTTTTCATCTATCAAAAAGGGTATTAACAATAAATCTGGGGGGGGTTTCACATCTATAACGTTTCCCTGTAAGAAAAATAGACCTCCTTTTATTTTTAGTTTTATTTAAGCTTGTGTACTGCATAAATAAATAAATAACAGTTCAGAAACGCATCCCTATAAGCAGGCAAGAGCTGAAGCGATAGCTTGCTGTAACTTAACTTCACATGCAATGCAGAAATCATTTATGTGAGTAGAGAGAATTGAACCTCGGAAGGAATTAAAAAAAACTGTAAAACTTGGAACCTGAACACACAACCTGAGGTATTCAATTGTCTGCTTTGCTGGAAACTAAAAGTAAACAAATGAACATAACACATAGCACCTTTTACTGGTACCTCTTCATAAAGAATACTTTCCTTCCAAAACCAGCAAGAAACAGAAAGGAGCTGGCAAAAAGATGAAATCCCTTTACACACAGTGTTTACACTGAAAACACAGGCAATAAAGAGAATGTCAACCGCAGCAGCTCCAACCTTGTTTGTCACTAGATTAACTAGAGAGCCAACAAGGACAATGACTCAACCATTCATGCCTATTAGGCTTGCTGTGAAAGGCTCCATTCACTCACCAGCTGGCGTGGTGGAAAGCTATCTAAAGATGCGAACAAGTGCAAGGGGTAGAGGCAGCCTGGCCCCGCTGCAATCTGAAACCAAAGCTGCAATTAATTACATCTGGAATGCGGCCAGGCACTCCTAGCATTGTAATCAAATGGGACCACACAGGGAAAAGAAAATCTTTTATCACGTAACATGCGCTACAGAAAGACAGTTAGGGGTCTTGCAATAGAAGAGATTTATTTTTTTTAATTCTTTACAGCACTATTCCTGTTGACAGTCTATATGAGTTTATACCTTGAAACCTCAAGTTTGCTGCTTCTGTTTTATTTCCAGTAAAAGGCTTATGTGCCTATCTTACCTATCCTTCTACCACCAAAATCAGCCCCCTTTATAGATTTTTTTTTCTTTCATATATGCTTTTTGTCCTCACACTTACAGCAATAATTTTATACTATTCCAGTGCTTGTACTCTAGAGATATTTGAATCTTCTGGATCATCACCCAAATTGCTTGCAAATCACAAGCCTAACCTGGGAAGTTCCCAACAGTCTCAACCACACATTGGCACAGTCTACAGAATTCAAGATGCTGTAGCATGTTTCAGATGGGACCAGCCTCAGATGATTTCCCCTTAGTGTAATTCTCCAAGACTTTGCACAACCATTTTTCCTTTGGTGAAGACTGAATGTAAAAAGTGTGCCTCAAAACAAAACGACAGAAGTGGCTATGGCCAGCCAGAATGACAGAATCCATCAACATCACCCACATCATGAAAGAAGCAGCATTCTCAAAATTTATCTGAGATGCATAGTGCTAAACTTGTATCTTCCCATCGTGATCATCATTAAACACTATTACAGTACTATTTTCAGTCTTTAACAAAATTAGGACCCCAGGGTGTATTACCCGGCATACATGCTAATAGTAAGATGCTGCAGCTGAAGAACTTTGCAATCTAAATTAGAAAAAAGAAAAACCTCAAAATAGAGAACAAAACAAAAAAACTACATTATCCATTTATTTTGCTAAAAAGGTGGACACACAGGCAATCTGTGGCAGGGCCAGGAAGCAAAGAAAGATGATCTTAGGCAGGGATTTAAACCCATATGCATCCTTCTCAATCTTCATCCCTTTGCTCATTATTTCTTTCATTTGTTTATTTTCTTGATTAATATTGAAAGACTCATTCCAATATATTTATTTATCTATCCATCTAATTCCTATTCAGAGTGTAATACTCTAAAATCAATGGGAAGCTGATTGCTTAAATAGAAGCAAAGTGGTCTTCAGTCTTTGCAGAATGGGGTACAAGTTATGTGCGTAGAGAATATTACTTCAAGCTTTTTTTTTTTTTTTTTACAGTGCCAGTACAGATTTCAAGGTACTAAAATATTAAACAGTTTTTATGATCAATAAAAAGTTGTGAAGGCAAGGTGAGGTGTGTTAACAGCAAAGGTTGTGAGGATACGCAGTTTCTTTATTACAAATTACACACAACCAACCTGAGAACCCTTAAAAAAGGTAACACTGAACTGCCATTACTTATTATGAAGGTATGTTATGCATTCACTGTGCAAAAAAAAAAAAAACCAAACCTGTATGATTCAATGGCATACTGGAAAGCACCAAAGGCTGAACCAGACCCAGTTCAGTGCTTGCAGTATAGCTCTTCTTTTACTGCCTAGCGTACTTCTTGTTGGCAGATGTTATTTTCATGAACTGTCACTATGTATTTTGACTCAGAGGAGAAAGGGGCTGATTCAATGTGCATTCATGGATACATACACTGCTAAAATATGCAGAGATCCAAATCCCCACATACTACAGCAGATAATAGAGCCCCAGTTAGCATCTCTCAGGAACGTTGGGCTTATTAGCAGGAAAATATATAATCTCTGAAGATGTTTTTCAGGGTTTGGGGTGTTGGTTTTTTTATTTATGATTCTTGCTTTATTTATCACTGACCTTTCAGGGTCCCCATAAGGCCACAATGTGTCGAAAAATGAACTTGCAAAGGAGGATGGGAAGTTGCAATGACCATGTCTGGCAGCACCAGCACCCATCCCAATGCAAGAGGAGCCTGGCAGAGGACCCTGCCAACGAGGCAGCGCAAACAGGTATGCCCGAGTTCCCCTCTCCTGGGGGTAGCCTCTGTGCAGGTAGGTGGAACCATGACAAGCAGCAGAAGAAAGGCACCCCTTTGGAGCAGAGGGCCCCAAGCCACAGCCGAAGTACAGCTGGCTCCACGCTCAGACAAAAAACCCGCACGAAGAGGGGGAAGGAGACACACAAAAGGAGCCTTTTGGCAGCAGCCTGAAGTTACATCATCTCTGCTGTATCGTAAAATTTGAACTTCTCCTTGGAGTTAGAGAAATATAAACACCTCCACAGCATGATTGGGCAGCTAAAGCAGGTGCCTCCCATCACATGGGGGGGAAGAGACTCATCCCCCAAGCACAGCTGAATGCACTAAAAGGAGCCCCAGTAAATAGATCTTTCATTTGGTTGGGTTTTAACCTGATGCTGGGTATTACTGGGGTAGCCCAGGTTCCCCCAACTGTGCGAAATTCCTCCATTAAAAGGAAAGAAAGTATTATCATCCTTCACAGATGGTAACAGGCTAAGGGCTATATTTTCAACATGATTTCAAAAAAGTGAATAAGCACCAAGTGGGATTTTCAAATGCCTGTAGGTACTTAAGACTACTGATGATTATGCAGAAAAGGGAAGCAAGGAGAGAAAATAGCACTATAAATCCTGGATGACTAGTAATTTGAATTGGTTGTGGCGGATTTGAAGCACATGGAAAAAATGGATCTACCAGTTGACCATTGTAATCCTCTCCTCAGGGGAGCAGAAGCAACATTTTGACCATATAAGTATCTATCTATACATATAAACAGACACACACACACCTTTCAGTCCTATTACATTGGACAACCTACAATATAACATGAAAAACACTCTGAGACCAGTCGTCCAGTGATTTGGGGGGTGGAGGAGGAACAAAAAACCAACCAAACAACCAACCCACACACAACACAAACATTTCATTTCTAAAAACTGAAAAATTGTCGTATTCAGCTGGACTGACCCCCTGAGTTTAGAAAGCGGAAACTCCCACATTCTGCTTTAGGATTTAATCTCTCGTTAGAGTCAAACATCAGATACGGATATCATGGGCAAGTGTAGCCCAATCCAATCTCTTGCTTTAAGTGAAGAAGCTAGGAAACCCACAAGCAGCTCGACACAATGCCTGTGTGGGACTTGTCCATTTTGTACTACCTGAATTTATATCAGCGACCAAATTGAAAAGGAAGTGTGACTGTGCATGGCAAGCCTGATAGAGATGGGAGGTCAGGGGAAGGAAGGGAGGTAAGACACCGGAACCAAACACCAAATCTCAGACAGCTTTCAGCCACTTGAAGACATCATAGTTTGGCTGCAAAAGTCCCATTTATATTGGATTCCAGTTTCTAGAATGCAAAATAAACTACTGTACCAAATGGTCCTGTTTTTCACACTGGATGTGAAGCTGAACCCAAAGCACTGCAGTCTAGGGCCATTTATACACTACTGAGAGACCTGGTCTACAGCCAAAGGCCTCCCCAGGCAATTCTGTAACATTTTTCATTGCTTTTAATTTACAGTTATTTAATCATTTCCATTACCCAGAGAAAAAGCACACAATCTGTGAAGACCGAGAAAAAAAAATAGGCTATTCTACTTTGATAATACACTTTAAAATATTCTGTCAGCCCTACTGTTGACAGTAATCCTTCCTCTAGTTTTCATAAAAATGGCTTTCTTTGTAATCAGAGCAAGAAAAGTCTGTTAGCACTTCACAGCAACCCAGTTCACACAGGATTTGCTTTTCTTGTGCCTCACAGAAGTTACTTTAGGAGCACAGAGCTGTGAATACCTTGGGATGCAAAGTGCCTGGCTCCCGTGGAGGGGGACTGTCCTCCCACCCGGGCAGCAGCTTCCCATCTGCACACTGCTTCAGTGGTGACTTATTGGCATTTACGAGGCCAGTACAACCAACCCTGAATAATGTGTTTACAATATCTAAAGAAGAAGAAAAGAAGTGCTAATGAGAAATCAGCTCATTGACATCTCATTTTTTCCACATATTCAGTTATTTGTCATTTGCTTATGTCTTCTGACAACATTCATGCCAGCTGCTAGCTGAATGGGAGCTTTCCAGCGATGCCTAAATAGATTGTTTGTCTTCATTAGCGCTTTGTACAAATTCATTCAGCAAGGACTTGAAAGACTGGACCTACCTAATGACAGTCTGCAAGTTCTGCTGCCACAGTCCGAGATGTTTGCTTTAGCAGACTTACACCAGCTTTTGTTAGTTTAGCATAGGAGAACCGGTTTCTATTACCCCGAGTTGGTTTTTTTTGTTGTATCCCATCACTGCAGTTTCCAAACATACTTTCACATTGCACTACAAGAGGAGAGGGGAAAATGCACACACGCTATGTCTTTGGGGTAATAGATTTCATTGTATTGTATTTGTTTGCTTTCCACTTTTCTTGCATAAAACAATTTAATAATGAATCCATATCCACTAGATGATTGAACACCAAGTAAGAGAGAAACCTAGCCTGACCTTTGATTTTTCTGCATCAAGAGACTGATGAGATGACATTATAGTAAGTGGATAAAAATGGCACATAACCTCAGTAGCTGAAGTTGAATGAAAACTATTTTTAAAGCGGGGGCAAGATTCTTGTTGTATTTCAAAACAAACATCTTCCTCCTCCAGCATGCTTGGGAAAGGGCATGCAAAGCTGAAGTCAGGCTTTAGATGCAAAACACTGATATTCAAGACAAGCAGCAGCTGTTTTCTCTACAGTTCTAATAATTCAAGGAAAAGCTCGCGCTTTTTTTTTTTTTTTTAAGTTCTCAACAACAATAGCAGATCCTTCTACTTGTTCTCCTTCTAAGATCTGATCCCTTACTGCTACCTATAAGCATGGTCCTCTGGCATCAAGCTTTTGCCTACAGTTTACCACCTTCTTAGACTATTCATCATAGGGAATATATGCTACCCATAGGATATATGCTATGCATTTCCTTTCAGGTGTTGCTCCTTGAAAGAGTCTGTCTTCACCACAGTTCCAAAGCATTACCAAGAGGAAACAGTCCTTCAGGACATGGCCACAATCTGCTATCGTGCTATACACCTACACAAGGCACCAGGGGTTTGCAAAGCAACCATACAAGGGGTGCTGAAAGACTATTGCTAGCAATATTAAAAAAAAAAAAAACCCAACCAAAAAACAAACCACCCCATGAAATGCAAACCTTGCTACCCCTAATTTAAAAGTGTAGGGCTAGGTTGTTGAATCCTGTCTCTCATTATCAGAGACAGACACACCATATAGATAGAACTGTTATCTTAAAATAAGTTAGGGTTATCCACTATTCCAATATATTTATTATAAGAATCTATTGGAGGAGTGCTCTAGGGTAACTTCTAGCTTGGATGCCAGCTTGTGATCAGACCTTGAATTCATCCTTAAATGTCTTCTTGCTAACATTTTATTGTGAATCTTATGGTATCTGGAGTTTGTTGGGGAGTGAAAATTTATTTTCAGAATATCTACAAGAACATTTCAGCCTTCATTCAGCTTTGATTTAAAAAGAATTACTTCTAGCTTTATTACTTTACGGTTGTGAAGAGAAGTTTGAAAGTATCAAAGCGTGCTCAAAGTCAGAGGTAAACAGAAAAATAACACATTATTTTAGGACACGTTTTCGAGGAGGGTCTGCATCAATGACATTTCATTAATAAAGAGAATAATGCTTTAAACATTTATGTAACTTACTGTCACTTTAAAGGACAAAAAATTTAGTAAAAATAAAAGAGAACTTAAGAGACTCTCCTAGAAGATGACAAACACCAACTAGTTCTCTGGAGAAAAAGGGAAACTGTGAGATCATTCTTAATAAATGACAACATTTACTGGCAAAGGTAGATTTTCCAGAAGAACAAAAGCATCCCAAGAGTTCTCATCCCAACAGTCTTTAAAAAAAAAAAGTTATCTTTTTTTAAAGGTTTAGAAGTTTTTTTATTGGACTTTCAGAGAGCACAGCCTGGTTGTTAACAGTATTCTCTCTCTTTAGTCTAGTTTAAAGTACACCAAATTAATACACTTACCAACAATAAAGCCTTCTACAAGTATAAGACTTGAGAACAGGTTTCAACAGGAGTCTTTAGGTGTGTAAGTCTCCATATACATTAACATCTGCATCCAAAAGCTCTGGATAGATGTTTTCAATGCTAAGTATAATGCCTCATCAGCATTTTCTTTCAAATCACTTAGCCTAATTTAATAATTTTTCTGCATTTCGTTTACTGCATGTCAGATCTAATTGTGCTCCTGAAAGGCAAAAAAAAAAGTAATAACTTGTCAATGGAGGAGATATGTACGCACTGAACGAACTGAAGTCCTTTAGAAAAACAGCAATAGCAACAGATCATGTCTATGTGAAAATTAAAGCTACGTTGGTATTTTTATTTTTGCAATTCATTCAATTTTTGTTTGGCAAAAGCAGAGCATTTTATTTAACTGTAGGACAACTTCAACATGGATAGCAGCAATGCAAGCTTCTATGCATTTCCTAAGCTGTTGTCTACTCTCAGAGAGACTGCTCTGGAAATCAGTTTTCCATATTTCTCATTTGGTGCATGAGCTAATTTTAGAAATATCACTTACACGTTTTTTATTCGTATCACAGTTTCAAATTCCTTTACTTCATCATCAAAAGGTATGAGCAGTGAAAGCATGAGCTGCCTGTTGTTACTCAGCAATGTCAGACCAGCCATGTCAACCCTTCGCTATTTTAGTCCCATGCTAGATGAAGTTGCCACATGCTGGTTTCTTTAAAGATCACCGTTCCTTCTCTACTAGAGACAAATTGCATCTGCAGAACTGAAGCTTTCACTATGCAACCACAACCCAAGAAACCTTAAGATTATTATTATCTCCTATGATTATTAAGCTCTGCAATCTTATCACAGCACATAAAATCATGAAAGAAACAGGAACCACTTCCTTCAATCACAAGGGCAGATCGTGCTTTCTCCCAGAGCAGATCCTGTATTGCACTGTCTCCTGAGTCTCTCTCAGTCAGACCCATCTCTTCTGAGAGAAAGCACAGAGTCCTAGGAGGATCTTTGCACACATCAGGTCTTTCCAGTGAAAGGAAATGGGTTATTTTCCAGAGAAATCCAAAGCCTGAAAAGTTCTGACTGGCATTCATTTTATTCAGCAATTTGGGTAGGTTTTGACAACTTAGGTAATGAAAAGCATCTACATACTTATACCATATTTGCAAAAACATACATCTGGTCTTGGACTGTAGAATGGATGCACCACTTCTACCATACAACCTGAAGAATGAAAAAACCTCTGTAGAAAAAATTCCAGGTACCACCTACAAAGGAAAAGAAAAAAAAAAAAAAATAAAAAAAAACACAGTCCACAAAAGACTCAGCACTCAGAATTAGTTCCTTTGGGCCACAAACACCGTATTACTGGAACAGTAGATTTTTTTTTCCTGTAATCTTTCATGTTATAAATGCTTTTTTTCCACCAGGAAGTAAAGAACAATCCATTAATTTTTACCCTATTTTGTTGAAGTTAGAAAAAGAAGATTCTCAAAGCAGAAGAGCATAAAGATCCTTCATGCTATCCAATTGTCTTTTCATACTGTCTAGACATTGTCTTACAGATTGACATTATATGTTAAGTAGTAGAATATCCATGAAACTGAAAAATGATTCTTTTACTTATTCTTTCTCAATATCCTCATTTAACAGGACAAATAGTAGGGTACATGTCCAGTATCTTTAGAACAATATCGTCTTCCTTAAAGAAGACCAGAAGGAAAATTATTTGCTGGCTGTTAAAGAATATCAGGTTTTACCATTCATTACTTACTCTTTATCTCTTGGACTGATTTTTTTCCCCTTTTACCACAAAAAAATTACAATTTAGGAACTGTTTTCTTTTTTACAAAATTATAAATAATACATCTACTCTCCCATTATTTTTCTCCATAGATTTAAGTCCTCAGAAGAATTTCAATAAGGATACTCCAAGGACTAAGTCTTGGTTGTTGGAAGGTGTTGTTAGTTCATTCTCATTTTTATCAGCTACTTTTCGAAATAATTAACTATTATACACTTCTCTGTTCCCCGTTGGCTAAAAAATAGCTTCTAAACATACAAACAAACCCCACACCTGAATTTGAGACATGAAGTTTACTGTTCTGACCACAGTGAAAGGGATGCTAATAGACACAAGCTAACAGCCAGTATGTCTTCCTGTCCCAAGCAGGATAAAGCACATGAGACCTGGCAGGCACCTAATTCTTTAATTTAAAAAAAGACCATGGGACTGAGCAGCAGGAAACAAGGAGGGGAATGGAGAACTTGAAAAGTTGTAACGGTCTTGAAATACATTGGTTACTGCAATCTGTTTGCTATTTCTGATGTGAATAGAAAAATGAGGGACTAACATCACTGCAAAAAACATAAGCTTTGACATCTACCTGCAGGTACAGTATGGCTTTGGAATAGTTTGCCCAGGAAGGATGTGGAATTTGTATCCTCCAAGGTTTCAAAGAATACAAACAGTAGCCATGCTTCTGCAAAGACTTAAACAGAACTATAACTTTCACAGGTTGTTACTTTCTTTGAAGTCAATGAGAATATTTGCATGTAAAAGTTTGTATCCTTAAGTCAATAATCTCTATTCTCCCAAGCCATGCCCAGAGCAGGAAAAACAGAAAATCAGCAGTCCAAATTATTTAAAGCGTTAAAAAAAAAAAAAAAACAAAACACTACACACAAGCAAAACTGTTACCATTTACTTACATGAACGTGTTGTAATTTGTTTTAGCAGAAGAGAAGAGAGAAAAAAAAATCAACAACTTCATTACTAATTTAATAATTTCCAATTATTTTACTTTATTTTTCAGAAGTCCTACTTTCAGAAGAGCAGAACAGCTGGCCTCATGCCCCAGTGATGATGGGAAAAAACTCACCGAAAACCCACTCAAAATTACTGAGGTAATTGTTTCAGGAGAGAATATTCATTTACAAGAAAATTACAAGGTTTTTAGTGCTGAAGCCAAAGACATCAGTTAAACTCTTGTAAGAACACTTCCAGAGCCTAAGCTGACATGAATGAGCAATTTATCAAGTAACTCAAGTCACAGAAGCAAAATGCTCTCTACAACCAGCAAAAGGACTCTTTAGAAAAATCAATTTGGTTCCTAGTAAGGTTAAAATTCTCTAAAAATATTTTAAGATGGATAGGTGAACTTGGAGAACAAGAGGAAAAAACCTACCCCAATTATTTCAGTAAATAGGTCTGGCCAAAATTGTATCATGAAAAAAATCTCTGGAAGTCCCAGCAGAAAAGAGGGTGTCCAAAGGAAAGGGTCAACATTCAGGACCTGGAAAAAATTTCAGAAGGTGTAGTGACAGCAGGCTTAGTAACCTCAAAGTTTAGGTTCTTGCCTTTTTCCTCCCACAGGTCTGTAATTGTACAGGCTCCTTCATGAGAAGATAAAGAGTAAATGTGTCTAGAAAAAGTAAAATGGGTTATTTTTCCCCTTCTCTTCATCTATGCATCATATGATCATTTGCACCCAGACAATGATGTTCTGGAGCATCCTGTCACAATACTTCAAACACCACCAAGGCTATATTTATGCGAACACTTTGAAAAATAAGCTTCGTTGACTTTCACTGCTCAAGTGGATGATGACCAGGAGCACATTGCACTGACTAAAACTTCCAAGAACTCATTAACCCTATAATTAAAAGGAAAGTGAAAAAAATACAATTGCTACTGCTCCTAACTTCTAATGCTATTTACTGGGTTGCTCTGTGCAATGCCTAGGAAGTTTGCTAGGGCAGTATATAAAACTGTCAGCTCATCCTTAGCTACTTTGCTCCATGTTATGAGTTATCATCCTGCTGAGATAGCACTATGTATTGTCCAAGTAAACCTATATTTATTACATAACCACAAGTAAATGTTTCAGCACAAAGAGAGTATTATGTTGTAGTTAATGAATCTGAATACACTTTTCCAAACAGTATTTCCTACAACTGCTTTTCATGGTTTTTTTTTTTCCCCTACTCCTTATGTGAATGCCATTTTGCCTAATGCAATGCCAAACCATTCTAGTTGCCAGCAACAGCTGCACTCACAGCACCATCCTTTAAGCAAAAACAGCTTTACAAATGCTGCAATGCTGCTTTGTCATTGCTATCTGTGGTAGAATAGTTATGATAGACTGTGGGTGAAACTCCACTTTCTGCAGAACTAAGAACTCCAAATCCCTGACAGTGTTTCGCATGACACTGTCTGATGTTACCCATCTGAAACCTGCACCTTCCACACTACAGTATGCTGTGCTACCAACTGAGCCTTCAGACAAGGTTTCTGCGGCCATACTTTAGCGTAGTTGTCAGGTGCTGTTATCTAACGTCTGACACCTTATGACACCTTCTAACTTAATGTGAAGAATTAACTTCATTAACCGGTTGTGATTGCCAGCAGAGATACATGGTAGGAAGCAGGGTAATGCAGAGGAGTCTCCAGGGGAGTAGACACTATGGACCCTTTCCTAACACAATGAGTGCAGTCAACACCATGAGCACTTTACTGGGGGTATCTGCACATCAGGAAGCTGGGAGCAGTTTCATAGCTTTTCTGTGATCTGTCACTCCGCACCAGCGTGCCTATCTGAGCAGTTTACTCAGTGTAAGAACCTTCATCTGCCCTTTCCTTCAGTGTGCAGGTCATTTTCTTGCAGGCAGGCAGGATTATTTAGCTATTATGTGTGGCAAGATGATTGAAAGCCTAGGAGACCTACTTTTAGCAGGTCAGCCCCAGTGTTGCAAGGGGTGCCCATAGGGATTCACATGCAAATAGCTTTAGAAATGACTGATGGGGATGAGGGGGGGCGGGAGGAATTGCTGTTGACATGGCTAGGTCCCACATATCCATGAGAATAAAGACAGCATAAGAATTATACACATTTAGACCTCAGCATTATTCATACCCATCACCTCTCACTATTGTAGCAAAGCAAACCACAATCAGTGATTCAGCAACGCTGGCCCTTTATGCACAGGCTCTCCTGCTGAATGCAAATGCAACAAACAATGAGTAATTTCAGTTCAGCTTTGTGCTTATTCTCCTTGGGAGAGAAACTGGCTGTTCCACTCACACAGCATAAACGAAATATTTTCTTCAGTTTAACACTTAGGAGTGCAACTGAAATTCTTAAGTTATTCTGCTCTCACTACAGCTGCTGTTCACAGCTACAGTGACACAGGGATGAACAAGCAAGAGATGCTGTTTTGAAGAGGCAGCCACTTAAAGAACATCATTTCAGTCAATTTACTTACAACAAACATCCCTTGGAATCTGTTGAGGTGTATCGTTAACAAATGTTGAAACTTTTATCATAAACCTTGACCACAGATATGGTGGGGGATTTCCTGGCCTTTTGGCTAATTTAATAAATACCTGTGGTGGGAAAAAGCAAGCATGTTTGCTGCCAAATGCCCATAAGGAGCACAGCGCATTGGATCAGTCCAATTGGATCATTTACACTTTTTTCACAGCAGTAATTGATCAAATAATCTACATAGGTAACATGAGATTAACAATCATTTGAAGTCTTTAGAAAGAGACATCTAGTGTTAAGTAAAACATTCCTGCCCTATCTCAGGCAGGAGAACCGAGATGGCTGTAGGAAACACAGGGTGACATTTTCTATATGGTCACAATGGTCTGACTGGTGTTCACACCTCTGAGCCCCTCCTGCATCCCATAGGAAAGTCTAGTGTACTTTTGTTTGTTTACCTTTATGCAGGAGTCAAAAAGCTGCTGAGGAATTTAGTTTCCCTTTAGCATTTTGCAGCCTCTCCCTCTGCCTTCTTGATTGAGCAGCTGTTCATGTTAAACCAGAGGGACACTATGGTAAAATTCAGCCTTGGGAGGGGTGCAGGAAAACCAAGTGAGAAGTATGCAAGAGGGCTCTGGAAAGGACAGGGTGAAATTAAATGGCATTTGGATATCCAGAACGGAAGCTGTAAGTATATTATAATTACACTTTAAGTGTATATCTCCATTTTACAGCTCTAATAAAACTGCATCAAAACTCTGTATGACCTGTTAGACCCCATTTCTACTGCAACAAAGTTTCATATAGGAAATTTAGAAGACAACAACAGAAGTGGTGGGAAACAAAAAAAAACCAACTGCCATATTAGATTAGGAAAAAAAAATGCCAGAGGCAGATATAATATCAGTTTTCAAACTAAAAGAAGACAGCAAGCAATTATTTTTCATGGCTGCTAGGAACAAGAAAACAAGAACTTCAGCTTAATTTGCAATAACTAACAGCTTAAATACTGTAGGAAATTCTGAAGGCACTGAGAAAGAGATGAAACACAAAGTTAAACCAGCTAGGGAGACTAGAAAAATCATCCCTGAAGGTCTTCAAGAGCAGACGCAAGCAGAACATGTGTTAGGCAGGGCTGAGTACACTTGACCTCACATCAGCGCACAGGCACAGATTAACTGGTCCCTGGGATTCCTCCCAGCCCACAGCTCCAGACTTTGTGTAAGGACAGAGAATAGAAACTGTCTTATCTGAAGAACAAAGCAAGTTTCTGTTCTTCCTTTTTCTTCAGGGGAACACAATATGCCCATCTCTGCAATCAAGATAGCTTTTAAAGCAGTCACTAAACTACAACTATTTCCAACATTGTTGCTGAAGAAGGGAATGGAAATTTCTCCTATGATTTGAAGTCATATTCTCGACCAGACACTCCTACTCATTAATCAAAAAAAGAGCTTCAGTGCACACTCATACTGTAAACTTCAATTCTTTTTCACAAACATTGCAGAGAAACCTTGGGAAGGCATCAGGTAGTTTGTCTTAAGTAAGGTCTATCTCATTTACAAGCTCTGAAAAAAAAAAAAAAAAAAAATCAGTGAATTTCAGTCTTGCTCCATTGTATAGTAGGGTTGGCCCAAGAGAAACTGCAGCTGCCCCTGGACTAGAGCTTGTTCTCTGAGGAAATAAAGATGAGAGCTAAACTGGGGGGTACCACACACACACACAATTAAAGTAATCTTAGCTTTCTTTCATGAAGTTAATCACATACCTACAATCTATTTAAAAATAATTTTAAAAAAATCAACAAAACTATTTCTCCTGCAAACAGCAAGGAAGGAGAAAGAGAAATAGTTCATATTACCCTAACCAACTGCATTTGGGAGGGAAGTGTTCAGGCCTATAGTGAAGATAAACAGATTTTATACTGAGGTCATTATTTGGAAGCAGAAAAAGGTATCAAAGTCAGTCCCTTTCTCTCCCTTTTACACACTTCATTTTGAAGTTAAACACACCCTTTGGCCTATGTAGAGAGGTATCCTGTGGACCTCTGTTACTACTTGCATAGCATTTCCAATCAGTACTCCAGTCCCAAAAGGCATTTTTTGTCTCACCCAGACCAGACCTTTCAAGTTATCCTTGATCACACATGCCTGAAGTTATTCAGCAAAACTTTCACATTCCCTGTTGTTTATATCAGGATCACCAAGAACATTTGCTTTGCCTTTTCGCATTGTTGTTGTTGCGAGAGGAGTTCCCAGCGCTTTGCCGAATAACAAGTCCAGTGCTACTTGTTGGTTTTGTGCCTTTTCCTGCTGCCTTGACCTCCTGCCCTGCCACTCACAGCTGATGTGCATTTCTTTTGTAATTTCAGCCCAGGTCCACCTCCTTTGCCCAGATTAAAAGTCAGCCCTTCCAAAAAGGTCTCTCACCTTCCACATCCTACTACAACTTTAGTCCAACCCCACGCCTTTCCCACCATCGGCACAAAGCATGCCAAACCTGTGCAAGTCCAAAAATAACAACAATCCACTGGTGCCTACGCTTTTATATTAAATATGCACTTTACTTATATTACATATGCAAGCTTTTATAATTTAACTTGTTTTCCTTGGTTTCTAGTCATTTAAGAAGTCCTAGAGTAATATTTTTTAGGATCCCCTCTGCAATGAAAGAGGGGTTTAAAAAAAAAAAAAAAAAAACAAACAAAAAAAGACCACACTCAAAAACCACCAAACCAAAAACAACAGCCACCCCCAAGATTCCTAACTTCCAACCTTGGTGTTTTAAGAAATTTATTAACATTGAAGATTTTTCATAGCTAAGTTAAATCACCTAAACTTACTATAATGCTAAAACATTTGTTTTATAGGTTTCTATGGTAAAACAGCTTCTGTGCCAAACAAAATAGGCTTCTGCACTGATGTAAACATGGCCCTGCTAGGCAGAAGGTACTCTGTGATTTGTTTTCAGTTCAGTCAGCACCAGGGAAGCCATTACTCTGACAGGGACAGCTCTACTCTGACCCAAGTGGCATCAGCTGTTCTAGCCTTAAAGTGGAGACATCAATGACCTGGTAGGAAGATTTCTAAAACAAGTGTCATGAATAATTAATTGATCAAGAAATTTACAGCAGGGGAACGAAGAATGTTGAATATACACTCAAAATATCCAGTTTCCATGCAAAGGAGGACATGCAACCTTTTAAACAAGAGCCCCCTTTAAGAAAGGCAAGTTTTAGGATGAAACATGCATAATTCTGACAAGTATCCTCAAAAATTGACCTGCAAGTAATGGGGGGGGGGGGGGGGAATTAAAAATTTTCCATGCAGAAATAGAGAAAGAATTATTTTATTTCTGCACACCTCTCTAGCCCATCTCTGTTGTCAGTACTCAGGATGTATAAGGTTTATTTTTAACTGTAAGCCTCAGGTGGTGAGGGATGCTTTCAGAGTGATGGGCAAACAGCATTCCATTCCTAAGGGAGCGGCCACCTCTCCTAACAGGCCCCTGGATCATTCAGTACTTGGCCCTGTAATTAATAGGGGAAAAAGAGAGGTGAAAGACTATCCCTTCATCTGAGCCAGTCTAGGAACTGGTAACTCACGATGCCTACACTGAGAAAGGGTTTCTGTTGACAGGTATTAGCCAGGAACTCTTTGGCACACAAGCATGACTGTAAGCAGCATGCCTGAACTCGAACAGAGGGTTGCCAACGAGCGTGTAAAACCCAAAAAGTATACAACAGTAAGCTGGCAATTCAGGATTACTTTATTTACATCTACACCTCTCTGGAAGCAAATAAATTACCACTTCAGTGAACACTGCTTCACTTGAAATCAGCAGACCTTCTTTATGCAGAGAGGCTTGCAAGGCTACACAGCAAAAATAAAAGAAAGAATCCACATTCCTTTATTTGTAATCATTGCTGGCACAGTAAAGACAAAAAAAAAAAAAACAGAATAACAGTTGGATGGTCTTCTGAGTCTGAACTGTTGCCAGTTACTACATTTTGAATTAATTGGCAGAGCTTCACCTAGTCACTATGCAAGCTACACTCAATTTCACATGTAGGTCTTATGCGAGACCTAAACTCCATGGCCCCTCACGCTTGACACTTCTAGCAGCGATCCAGATGCCTGAACGAGCTAGCATGGCCAAAATATTGCTCCTGATCATGTAAAAGAAAGTGCCTTTTGAACAGAGCTGCCAAGGGCAAGGCTTAAACGCTGTTTCCGAAATAAAGCTGTGTTGCATTTCTGACCCGGGGTACAACAAGAAGCTGCGGTCTGCTTTTGGTCTCAGCCATGGTGCTGCCGTGAGGCTGGGTGCACGAGGCAGCCGGCCCCCAGCACACCCTGCTGCCCTTTGTGCGGGGCTGGTTACACCCAGCATGCCAGCTCTGAGGATTTTGCAGCAAGTTGAGGAATGTACAGTCTTTTCCTTTAAGCCCCAGCTGCTACACGTGGTGGGGAAAAAACCCACCAACCTTCTGACACTATATTTCAGCATTTACTGCCCAGCATTCAAGTCAGGGAGGTGCACTGAAACAATGCAAAGCTCTCGGGTTTCCAACAGTACAATTACAAGACAAAAGCCAAGCCTTGCACTAATTATACGTTCACCTGACTCAGGAAGCTGGAGCTTTAAGGACAAAACCCAAACAGCTCTTGACTCAGTGGTACAAGCATCTGCCTCCTGCACAGGGCTGCGCTGCCCAGCACGAGAGCTGGCCTTCGTTAGAACCCTGCTCTTTGATTGTCCCTGTCCCTTCACATTAAACGCCAAGATGTTCTGCTCAGGAGCCATCAGGGGAAAGCTTAACCTAAGCCACTGACATAAAAATGAAAAGGTGCATTTGTTTGCTAGGCAAATGGTGCTTGCCCAGTGCTGGGCTATTCATTTCTATAGGCTTTACAGTATCTCATTCTTAAACTTGGAAAACATTATTTCTGTTAGCAGAGAACAGCATCTAGCAAGAATGATAACACCTCAGGCAGGAGATAAGTAGCTCTTCTGACAGGCCAACTAACATGAAAACAATTAATAAATTAGCACAAAATGGAGTCCCTCTGGATGCAGTGCCTGAGCACATTTGCTTTGTAATTTATTTTGCTAACAAACACATACAGAATTATTCAACCTTCGAGACTAAGGAGTAAGGTTATTTGTTTGCAGCTGACTTCTCATTACACCTGTCTTGATTTTCTTTCCATAAAACAAAGATCCTGAGGTCTTAATTCATTAATTCTTACTCAAGTATCTCATGACAGCAATCTGGAAAGCATGAACAGGTACAAAGTCCATAGATCCCATATCAATGCTTGGAACGGGAGAAAGCACAGGGCAGCTCAGACTGCACATTTTCATGAAATCCATAACTCAGTTTCTTTGGACACATGGAAGAGGAAATTTATTTCTTTGGTGACAGTTCCTCTATACTATCCCCTGTGTTCTTGAGCTGCAGAGCAGAAAGGAGGGGGGGAAAAAAAAGAAAATGCTCCAAGCTACCACTCCAGCACCTTAATAAAACGGAATAAACCAATATAAGGCAAATAGAAAGTAAACACAATTCAATGAAGTCTGCAAAAACTTTTCAGTCTAAACCTCAGGGGTTTGTTTGTTTGCATTCATATTTTATAAATAGTTGGCAGAGTAAGTTTGCCAGTGTGGACATTCAGAGTAAATTAAAAGCAAACACTGAAGATCATTCATGAGAAGCAAATTTTGATGCCGTAAACCTAATATGTATAGGATTTCTTATAGTTGCCTAACCCAAAACTGAAGTCACAGATTACGTGAACAGCCCTGCTAAAAAGGACAACGAGAGAAAGTGAAGCATTTTTCAGCAATATTATCTGCCTAACACTGAACACTTTTGACCAGCTACCCATGTGATTTATGTATCTGATCATAACAGCTCAGCTTTCAAATATCAAAGGCTTCCAGCTCATTCCTAGTGAAGCAGCAGCAGACCAAGGCCTTTTCTATAAAGTCAGAGAAAATACCTTTGAGAATAGATGATCTTTTCTGGAAAGCTGCTCAGGGAGCTATCTCAAAGAAGGAGTCCCATACTTTGAGGCTTGCAGCCCGGAGGAGATCAAAACCAGTAACACCAATGGGACTCTTGGAGGCAATGGTTACTGTTGTCTGGGGCCGGGCCACCCACAGGAGCATTTTTAAGGACCAGGTGTGAGAGATGTGAGATAGATAGAAGTGGAAATGAAGTGCTGCAGCACAGCCCTGCTCAGGCCCTCCAGCCAGGATTTTCGTCCATATATCCCTTCCCACCCGCCCTCTCTTTCTCTGTGTAAGAAATGGACAGGATTAGGCGAGCGAGCTCGCTGTCTCTGCAGGGATCATTACAAGAGGTAGCACGTTGTCGGGCAGCTCCAGCCCAGGGCAGACAGAAAGGGGATGAGATACCGGGGCCACATCAGGAAGCTCGCACAACCACGGCTGTCCAAAAAGTGCCATCCACAGAGCACTTCAGTCACACCGGCATTTCTCACCACGGCCAATTCATCAGTAGGTTGTCTGCCTGAAACACAGGGAAAGGCTTTCAGCAAAACCTGGCTGGAGTGGCACTATCAGCAGGGGCCACACGAAGAGAGCACGCTGACCTCCAGACTTTCGGTACTGTCACCCTAACCCTATCGTTCTGCTCGGGCAAGTTAGCTACATCAAGATTGTGGTTTGCTACTGAAAAAAAAAAAAAAGTATTACTTATTTGTAACTTTTTAAAAAATAAACAGCTTCCTATCAGTACTAAATTGAAAACAAGTTTCTATGGTGAGGCCTGCTCTGGGAAAAAAAAAAAACCCAACCCAAATTCTTTATCAAAAGAAAACATTTTTCAGACACGCCCAAAGACATTGCAGAAAAAAATCCCCATACTTACCTCCACAAATATTGCAGGAAGCCAAACTCAAAAATAGAAAACATAGCTCTATGAAGAGAAAGCCGTGGATTAGATACCCATAGCCCTTATAAATTGCAAGTAGGTAAGAATATTATTCAGCCTCTTGAGGTTTCCAGGTAGCGGAAAACTACTGAAGCTATGCAAATCATTTTGGAGCTGCCCTTGGTATAAATTTATCCTTGTTGTAGCACTGCTATGTTTCAGCTTCTAATTCCATTCAGCTCTATTAATAAATTCTCTTCAGAGACCTTGACTTTCCATAGAAAATCAACGAAAAGGTACTATATATTCATACACTTGGTAGCATGTATGCATATGTGACACAATGCACGCTGAGATCCTGCAAAAAATAGGAACCAATGAGCTTGGAAATGGACAGGAAGATGTCTATGTTTCTGTGTTGCAGTCAGTTTGAGACAGACTTAGAATGAAAGATAAAGATTTTGCTAGAATACAATTTTATATACTCACTGAACTGGTTTGTTTGTTCATTTTGCTCATTGAAATATCCCCCAAAACTGATCTTTCAGAGGCTACAAGCACTGTCACTGACATTCACCAAAAAAAAAAAAAAATTAAGGGAAAATAACCCACCCCCAAAAAACCCCAAACAAACACAAAAACAACCAAAAAACCCACTTCCCCCTAACCATTTTTTAGGAAAATCCAGTCCTGTTGAGTAAAAGGTTTCCAGCACAAAAGAATGTGAAATCACCAGGTCCAGCTATCCAGTATTAACTAAGACAACTGGGTCTCAAGGACAATCTCTACATATCTCACCTCACAGACTCTTTCTTGCATTTTTCATTAAACTGCCTCCCCCTACACATATATAAACACACAAACGTAGTCAACATTCAAATTATACCAACTACCAAGAATTCAGCTATCTGTACTTCCCCTAATTTTACTTTTCTAGTTACTATATCAAGGAGGCAGACAGGTAACCAAAAAAAACCCACAAAACCCTGTTTGACCTTCAAGCCATCCTTTGAATTTGACATTGAAGAACACACTCTGCAAGCAGGTGGGGACTTTGGCTGACACGTGCTTAGCCCAGATAGACCATCTTCAGTCATAAGGAACACCTGCTTCACACCTGCATCAAGTGGGAGACAGAGCCCTTAGGAAAGCAAACTGGGCAACAGGGGAAAGTGAAAAAGGAACCGAGGAGCACAGGTTTACATTAAGAGCAATGATTTTTCCTCCAGAGCTGCAGGGAGTATTAACATAGTCTTTATATTTTCCCCTAGTTATCTGCCATTGGCTTCTGTCCATCTGAAAATACATAGGAGAAAAGGAAGCAGACATATCCTAACAACAAGTCCTAACCCAAAACAGAGAGACACCTTGGGAGCAGGGATCAAACACAGAGAACAACAGATGGCGTGTGGGGTGGAAAGGCTGAGGGTCACAGCTTTTCAGAGGAGGCAACTTGAGGAGAAGGAAGAGAGAAAATAGAAAGAAAGAAGAAAATACTTGATCATTATTCAACAGCACTAAACAGCAGCCAATAGTTTCTGAAGGCATCCAGGTGACCATGGGCTCTCCCCAGGAGTGACAAGTGCTGCCCCAAGCCAGTAGACATGAGATCTGACCAGGTACTTGTGCACTGATGGAGATGTCTGGAGCCCTCTCCCTGCTTGCAAGCAGTTAACAAAACAAAAAGGTTTAATGGCAGCAGCCTGCATCTGGAAATGCTTTGCTTGATCATCACCCTCAACTGGTGGCACTGGGCCATACGGCACAGTCTTTGGGAGGAGAGCACACACCGCTTTCCTCATAAATACCCACTGTCCATTTTACTGAGCCAGATCACCATTTTTTGGCCTCTATCCTTACCTCTAATGAAACTGAGATAGTTTTTATTATATCCTCTATAGAAAACCTCTTTTGCAATGCCATAACCTCCATTTGGGGCAGATTTCCCACCACTGGACACCTATAGACCACTGCTAGAGCAGAGTACATTGTCATAACTGACAGGTACAGAGTTTTGACCTACGTTTCTTACCCACTTATTATTTCATTCTTTGGAATGAATCTTTTTTTTTAAAAAAAAAAAAGATATCACACTCCTGTTGTATCTGTACTGTTTACAGTGCACCAAGCAACAAGAAGCTCATGTTGAATTTATGACAGTATAATTGGCTGTAGTTTCAAATTTGTGAGGATAAGTAACCCAGCTATAACATCGTAACAGCTGTAAGAAAGCTGAGTTACACTGACTAGGAATCATCCTTCTCAAATTAAATGTTGCTTGTAGACAACTGACTGTAAATAGCTGTCCCTTGACTTTGTTTTTGATGAAACATTTACTCTACAGATTAGCAGCTGCCAACGTCTACTAATTCACTTTTCAAAGATGCAAGATTTTGCTAAGTTCGACCTCCAGAGTCTTTCCTCCCCACCTCCGCCCAGCAGGTTTGAATATGTCTGCACAACTCTCCTGCATATTAATGCTGGAAGGGCTGGGTTCAAGAGCCCAGTATATTTGTGACCAAATAGCCAAAACAGGGATTTATACTTCATTTTTCTGTGCCTAAACCTCTTGCAGATACATTTTGCTATTGTGGCAAGCGGGGTGTATCTTTATGCTATTCAACATCAAGAGATAACAGTAAGATTCCTAGTTGGTCGTAATTGATGCAGTTCCGAAGATAATTTTGACTCTCCACTAATGCTATCAAGCTAAAGCAGTTTAAAAAAAATCATAAAAATTAATGGTAAATGTCTTGTCCAGCCTCTCTTGTAGTCAGGGGAAAGTCCCTTGCTCACATCAGTCATTTTAGAAATAGTTTCTACTATGAAGACAGTAAGGAGACTAACCAGAGTACAGCGAAGGTTTAAATGTATGATCTAAGTTCAACTGACCTTGAACACAAGTTTAAATGAGTTTTCTTGTCATAAACACTATACATCAAACCAGTTGTTAAAGAACATCTGCCCAGATTTGCAGTTCCATGCTGCTGGAGTCCTGCTATGATCTGTACAGCAGTGCAACGCAGAAGAAAGCACAACCCCATGCTTCCAACTACGTGCTCTCAGACAGGCTTTCTAGAGCATGGCTTACTGCTGCTACCTTGCATAATATACTTCTGGAAGGGAGCCAGTGCTGCAATTTGGTGTAGATTTTATTAATGCACAGATCTCAAATAAGAATAGAGTGAAACAAAATTAATTGGTTTTCTTACTGATTAGAACTTAGGAAACAAATTATGAGATCAAAACTAAGTTATTAGGTTTTGGGGGGGTTTATTTTTTAATATCAGATACTAGACAGTTAGAAATTTGTGTTTAGAGATGCTGAAAAGTATCCAGCATTGAACAAAAAAAGAACAAATAAAGGATTTTCCAACGTTGGAGCCATTATACTATTAGTGAAGAGAATTTTTAGCTGCTCAAGCAAGTAAGAGGTTAGAGAAACTTGTGTTTTAGGAAACTGAAAATATAGTTTTTAATTTTCCACAGTACTGTATTAGTGCAGGAAATCGATTCCCAGATGCTTTAGATTTTTGTTGGAAGTCTTTGGACTCAGTTCATTGGGGTATCCAAGACACCTGCCTAAGGCTGCATATTTAATCAGACATTATGGGATCTGTCCCTTCCTGGAACAGCAGCTAGAGGCAAGGCAGGAATACCCAAAGTGCCTGGTGCTGTTTGAATTATCCTATGTTATTAAGCAAATGAACTGAGGACTTTCTGGCAAGATCATCTGAAGACAAAAAAAAAAAAAACAACAAAACAAAAACACACAAACAAAAGCAAAAAAAAAACACCCACACACAAAAAAAAACCCAAACAAACAACTTCTCTGCAACAGAGCCTTGCAGTTTCTTTCCCTAGTAGTTCCACAACTGGCTGAAGTATATTCCTACAAAATGGACTGGTTTTTTTTATACAGATTTTATTCTTTCACAGTTGCTTTCAAGGATGTAATCAGGATTTCTAAGTTTATCAAGCCATAGCTCAAAAAATTGATGTGTACCAGATGTAGAGGATACAGTATAGTTATGTACAGACTCCTCAGGGTGAACTATTGGTACCTAAAGGTTTTACCTCTCTGACTTTTGTAGCCTCAGCCATTTATTTTTTTTAAACACATCCTATACGGTTAGAGCTAGCTTGCAGTTTGGCATTGGTGAGGAAATAATATACACCCTATGCCAAATATGTAACAAATCAGCTACTGTCGTGACTATTTATACAAGATTGTGTATGTGCTAGTATACGTGCTAGGATTCGGACCACGAATACGCTAATCTACTTCCAATTCAATTACTTGGCGTCTCTGCAAATTGCTGCAGTGCTTATCAGGCATTAATACTTCCTTATTCTTGCTTTAACATCTGCGTCATAGCTTATAAAATAGCAAGCCAAGCCAGTGAAAGTGAGAGTCACGTAGGGTTGCAAAAGTCCCGCGGGACTACTTGTTAAGACTTCAGTCTCCATCCCAAAGCCTGGTTTGCTCAGCTTTAAGAGATCCCTCAAACATTTGAAATACCACAGGGGCTTTCCTAATTAACCCTTGGTTATATGATTATACATAATAAGCACCTGAAGGCTGAATTTCTCTTAATTCAGACACCTTCAGGGAGACCCAAATTCCATTTCTTTCTTCCCGAAGCTGCTGGCAGATACTAGATAATGACTCCTCTCATCAGGCTCTTCTAGGACCTGCCAAGCAAACTGCTACTTTGCAGTCCTAACAGGTCTCTCACAACAGCACGGTGCAGCCACAGGGCCAGGGGAGAAAGGAAAAAAGAACTAGAAAGGATTGTTTACGACTTTTTATTTATTTATTTCAGTAGAAGGTAACATCCCTCACTCCTTACCACCCCCAAGACCTCTGACTCTGCCATCAATGCCTTTATGAGAAAGAAATGCATAGGAAATAAAGAGTCCTGGAGCTATCTGTGCCACAGACTAAAAGCAGTTAATTAAACCTGATAGACACTTAGAACTGCGGTACATACCCTCTAAACATACTGTCTGATAGGATTTTACTTATTGCATTTGAAGGCTCTGACCTCCCTCAAGAATATTTTTTTTTTGGCTGAAAGCTTTCCTGGCTCAAAAAAAAAAAAAAAAAGGCAGAAGAGGCTCTTTGGTTACAGCTGGAGACAAGGAGAGACTACTGATGGCCTCTAGAACAAGATGCCATCCCCAACCTTAGTGAGCAGTGTCTCAATGAGATAAAGCTACCACACAGAGAAACCCAACAATGTTTCAGATACAAACAGCTCTGCTCCTTGCTAAGAAAACCTCCTAAAGGCAAAGTCTCAGTTTTACTGGAAGTTAATCAAACATGTTTAAAGTTGCCGGACAGAAGCAAAAGTTATTTTTCTTGTCAGGATTAGGAAAAGCATTAATACAATCAAGGCTGATCGTTGGGGTGGTAAAACAGCAGCAATGCCATGAACTCAGGGATATCACTGCAGAAGACCAGTCAGAACTTGTTCTTGCTCACTGGAGTAATGCCTGAGAGGAAAAGAATTGGGTTGTATGTCAGCAGCATAAGCAGCTGGAAGCGACGAGGTACATTCCTAACAGTAACACTTTACATCAATTAAACACCTTTCATCCAAAGCATCTTACAAAAGGAAGAAAGAATTACCCTTATTTTACAGAGAAGGACTGAGGAATGCACACTTGGTATAACTCACTCGCATGTCAGATAGGGATCTGTTTGCACTGCATACTGCAGGCTTCTGCCAAGCAGATGAAAGTTTTTTCAGTTCATGTGCCGTGCTGGAAAAAAGAAGTGTCTGTGTGAGCATGTTAGGACAGCACCAAGCCCAACTTAGCAGAGAAAGCCTTTCACCATGACTTGGTAGCCGCAGGCACGGCACTACCTCAGCTAACATGGTCACATGGTTTTAAATCAAAATGTATAGGTAGATATGTGTTCATATCTGCCTCTGTGTCAGAGGTTGGACAAAAAAACCCCTGAGTTTTACAAGCCTGACTCTATTGAAATTAATGAGAGCTTGGCTACTAACTTGACTAAAGCCAGGTGTTTACCCCAGAGTTCTGACGTGCATTGGCACTGCCCAAAGTCACTTTGTGGTATAACTTGCAATGGGCAGAGACAAATTTGCTAGTGCACAGCCTAGACCACAGCAGAGCCCAAGAAGAACTTAGGTGTCAGTCCTCTAACACAAAAAATTGGAAGTGGCAAGGGCCTATCTCAGCTTTGTCCAAGACCCAACAAATTTACACCCGCACTGTCATACCAGCAAGGCTATTTTAATTTAGAAAGCCAACTGGTGCTAAAATGGGAAAAACCCCACTCAGAATGCCAGATGCAGAGCAAGTTTATTGAGTGACCATAACGTACTCTAAGAGAAGAGCTTTCTGAGAGAAACTCTTGGGTAATTTTCAAGAGAGGTAGATGTTCTGCTGGTCAGGAAGCCCAGCCCATTATAAAAAACACAGTCCACCGAACATAATAAAAGCCTATTGTTGAAAGGCATTGTATAAAAATAAAATGAAAACATCAGGTCATGGGGTGGGAGGAGTGGCTACACCACCTGGTCCCTACTAGGAATGCTATTTCCTAAGAATTTGCAACTACCTACTCCAACGGAAGAAGACATTCAGATGAACTGCCCTTTATCTGATGACATCCTGATACAGTCTGAAGAATTCAAATTAATTTCTTTCTACACCTCCTTTCACATCAATGTATTTTTGTCGTTGCATTGGACCCTAAAATATCCAACTAAAAAAAAAAAAACCAACAATGGGTCAAAGAGTAGCTGTGCATAAGGTTTTGGCATCGGTGCTTGACTTTGATTTGTACTGACCCTAGGGAAGAGCTCAAAGCTCCTCTAATGCAATTACAGACAAGAATACGGTGCTGGTTAACCCATTGTGTGAAAAGAGGCTGCGCTCATAAAAAGAATTATGTTATCTAAGAGAGAAGTATGGTGACACGGCACAAAATTAACACACACAAACAAACAGACATTGTTAATTGCAAGAACTTTCAGCTAAACTGCAGCAACGTGACAAATACATCCCTACTGGATCCACAATATGTTTGAGCCATACTTAGCTTCCCCCACTATGAACATGAGCAAAAAGTATTTCTATCCCAATAAAGGGGGGGAATTAGACTATTATATACCTACAGAATCTTTCATACCCCAAATTAGCTACAGACCGTAAAAACAAGCCCACATTTTTAGGAGGCAAAGACAATACGCACTACGCTGCTCTGTATCCTTGCCAAGGAGAATGTTTATGATTCAGAGGGAGACAAAGCTTTTGTGTCTGAGTACCGTGTGCATTTTAGGACGTGTGCTATTCAGAACGGCACATTTCAGAGCAGTTCAGAGATGCCACGGTCCATCACGTCACCCTGAGTCACCTTGACATTTCTGAGATTATGCATCATTGAGATGATAGCCTCAGGGCTATAAACCTTCTTTTTAATACATTATTAATGATAATGGCTGTTACAGACTGCCTGCATAGTCCTAACACCTCCTTTTCCTCTCAGAAATCTAACCAAGACTATTGTGTGCACTTAACACAATAATATCCTGCAGGTCTAGATCAGGTTTTTCAGGATCACAGAAGACTTGCAAGAGACTCAAGTGTCTCAGCATTAGCTAGTGACTGCACAGGAAAGTGTAGTTTGGGTCCCGAGTTCACTCCCTTGCTCTATGAACCAAAGGACATGGGAACTACAAAGGCACCAGTAGCCTTATATATCATCCAATACAGATCTTGGATGTAAGTTTTTCGTTTCAGTTAGCCCCGCAGTCAACGTAAGTTGCTCCTGACAGCTGTAGTGAAAAATCTAGGCAACATACCTATTCTCCATCTAGAAGAAAATGTTTGCCTAGCTCTCAAATTGTACACAGAACTGAAGAGTAAAGCTAATAGGCTCTAAAGGACACTACACTAAGGGCTGCCTTCAGTGTCATCACGCACACCTTAGCTAGGTACCAAAAAAAAAAAAAAAAATCTGTCTGAAAACTCCCTCCAGAGCAGTGGGTGGTTTCCAGGAGCAGAGATGACATTCAGCTGTAGAGCTTCACATTCTTGGTACCAAGAAAAAGCTCTGAACATGTCATCTGATTTTTCCACCTACCTCCCGTTGGCTTAAAGCATGTCCTTCTCAAGGGCTGTGTCCACCCAAGGAACACAAGGCTGTGTAGTTTATTCTAAAAATTTAGTGAGCTGGTCCTATTCCTGCCTGGGGTTGTGCCCACACACCCCACCCCAATCCTACTGGTGGAAAAAGAAACAACCAACCAAACAAAAAAACCCACACACTTACAAATACCCTGCCCCCCTCTGTAATAAAAACAACAGTATTGCTGTTTACTCTTCCAAGGCTTTTTTAGTCCATCACATTTTCCTCAGCTTCTCTGTTCCTGAGGAAGGAACCTTCTCAGAGGAGCACTAGCTAAATTCCTGCTGCTTGCATGTGCTTTGCTTAGTTGTAGGCAGTGATACAAGTCTGTCTGATGTGGAACCTCCTCTTCTTTCACTGCCCAATTACATAAAGCAGTACAGCTGGGTTTGGGTTGCGGGGGGGGGGGGGGGGGGGGGGGGTAGTTGGTTGTTTTGTTTTTTTCTAACAACCAGCTTAAATAAAGGTCAGAAATTTCATATACACCCCTTTTTCTCAGTGGGTTAGCCCAGTCTACGTGTTACAAGCAGAAGTGCCTGGCTGAAAGTCTTCCATTATCTCTTGAAAGTCAGCGCTATCTGAATATTAACAACGTTACATGGATATTCATCTCATGCTCCGATAACATTGTTATCTCCCAAGCTCTCGGCTGTAGAAACAGGCGGCTCATACTCCTGCTCAGCTTTGCACATCAAAGGAAAAGCGACAATAGCATAGCTTTGAAAAAAATGCCTCAAACTGGCCAAAGTACAGAATTCATAAGCAGACAGAGTGTTCTGTTTATCTGGCAGGCGGGTGCGGTCCAGGCACGCCGTAAGAGCCCAGCCACGAAGGCAGCTGTCAGGAACACCCCTGCGCTGCTCTGACTCAGCGGAAAGCAGTGGGAAAGGAAACGCGCTCTTGGATTTCTAAACTCCGCCAAAGCCACGCTCTCCCTCCTTGATGCTGTCATAGGAAGAAAAAAAAAAAAGTCACTTGGAAGAAAAAACACTGTATGGCATCAATGTACTTGACTCTTTCTTTGACCTCACGCTGACGCTCGTCTTATAATTCAGGAGGAGTGGATGGAGCCACACACCTTCCTTCCCCCAGCAGGGACCTCGGCACTGGGAACCACTGCTGGCGCTGGGAACCGCTCTGCCTCGGTGCCCTCAGCAGCTGTAGGACACGGGGTTCAAGGGGGGGAACAGCCACATAACATACACACACACAAAAAACCCGCCAACAAATACACGTGTGTATTTGTATTAGAAAATTGCTTCCGAAGAGCTCTGAGCCACCCGCACCATGGGCTCGTTCCTGCAGCATGTTTTAAATAGCTGCCAGAGTTCAGGAATATGAAGGTCAAAATAATTCCACCTTCTCCTATGTTATTCCAGAAAGTCTCATTTCACTTTTAGACACATTTTCAGTGGCTGCCAGGCAGATGATGTTCAGCTGTGTTTTCTCTACACTAAACTACAGTATTTGATATACGTTACGCAAGCAGACATGACTTTGCAGGGGATGATTAAAAAACAGGATCATTAAATAAGAGAGCAACATAGCCACGCATTTCCTTCTGCCTGCATTTGTTTTGCTCAGCAGAACACCACTTCTCAGGTCCAGCTAATTAGTATTCATCAGTAAAAGAAGATATCAGGGAGCAGCGAGAGCCCTAGAGGTGTTTATCTTCCTCTTCTCTGAATCATGAAGCTTTTCAGTGGGTATTTTCACAAGACAAGAGGATTGTTCACCAGTATCTTGTAGATCAGCAGTGTGACTTCAGAGTGATTGTTGAAAAGCGGAAAGGACAATAGAAATGCTGCATCTCTCAGGAGCCTCTAGCCATTCCCTATCTGTCTCATTCTAGATATTTGTGATCTTTTTTGTCCCATATGAAAAAGAAAGGCCTGTTAACAGGCCTAGAGAACCTGGAAAGATTTTTGTAATGCTATGAATAGCCAGAGAGGTTCTCTGGCCAGCAAAAGCAGCCCTGTGTTTATACCCAGAGAATGTAGACAGAGGAAGATAATGGTTTGTTTTGTTTAAGGTGGAATGACTTTGGCATAGAACAGTACTACTTTTTATACAGTTAAATACAACATTAAAATCTTAAGTGTACGTTTCAAGACAGTTACAACACAGACTTAAAGACATCTGAAATAGGGCTTGTATATGCAGTCTTCAGCGTAAAGATGTAGAAAGGGTCATAGTGAGTGTAACAGAAAAGGGCTTTTTTTATTATTTGTTTTCGCTGGGGCACACCACTGTACGGTAGTACTCTGAGCCTTGTGTTCATACAAGAATCTTGCAGAGCCGGGTTGGAGCGGCACGTTGCGCAGAGTTGCACTACAGTAACGTTACCTCCTTCGGAAGTCTGCTTCTGCGTAACGCCCAGCTTCCTCTCCTCCAAACCGCTCTCTTGTTTTCATCCATTCACCCGTCCACAACTGCTTGGCACAGTTTCAATTCTCCTCCCCATTCCTTTTTTTTTTTTTTTTTTTTAATTTGGAATAGGCTTTGTCAAGGCCACTCCTAAATCTTCCTGTTCGCTTTGTTTCAGGTTCATATTTGAGGGGGTTTAATTTAAACAAAAGAAAACCCAGGAGTTGCAGGTCAGTTGTTTTCAGGTAAGACTGACTTCATGAAGTCAGCAACAATGAGTTACAGCTCAGCTAACAGTACGCGTCACCACGTCAACTATGTCAACTATGTCACCTTCCTGAAAGGAAGGGGACACGCAGTACTCTCGCTGCAACTCCAGCAACGTCTCACCGTAGTCTCAGCTTTGAGATTCAGCCTCACTAGCTCTGCAGCGTGCGGCATGTATAAGGGCCTATAAAGAACGGTTGCCATAATATTGCAGTGCAATACACTAGAGAAGGCATGAAAAACACCACCACCCCCCTCCACACACACAGAGAGCAAACAAACAAAAAGTCTGTGGCCACAAACAGCCCGTAATAAAATACAGTGCAATAATCCCCACAACCGCTGGTGTTGCGAGACAGCATCTGGTGCAGTGCCTGCGTGCCCCACAGGGGATTAGCTAAATCCGTGGGGCTGTGCAAGCCTCCTGCCTCCCAGCCCAACCCTAGGCACGTGCTATGGATCCAGTCTCAGAGATCAGGTGCCCTCTGTCCCCTTCACTTCCACCCACACCTGCTGATTTCCTGCTCCAGCAGAGTAGTGTCATCTGACTAACATAATGCTGCTTTAGATTAGCCCCAAAATTATAAACTAATATTTAGACTCAATGCCTTCAAGCCATCTTATACCAGACCACATTACCCAGAGGGGTTCCACCAAGACAAAGAAGAGACCTAAAGAGAAGAGGGGAGAAAAAAAATACATACATGCAATTACTGTTTTCCAAGATGGTGTCCCTGTTAAACACAGGAGCATAAGCTATACCTTGCCTTGGTATGTGTGTACTCATGGGTGCGTATAGTTCTTGAAATATATATTAAGGAATATATATCCTGATTAGCTAGAGCACCTCTAGTTAGAGAGCTATGTCAGCCAACTTCACCGTGGTCAGCCTGGTTAGCTTTGCAGGGAGGCAAGTCGAGGAATAGCATCAGGCTAACGTAGCTATGCTGTTTGTCACTGAAGCTAACGTGGCTTGTACTGTGCCATGTGGATGTATCAGCCACCTCAAAGCCAAATAAGGACTCTGAACTTCACTCCAAAGAGTGGATACACCCATATGTCTGCACAGAATTCCTGTTTGCAGATTGATGAGAGCAAAGTACATGCAGGTAGTTAAATTCTCTACAAAAAGGCTTCAGAATCTGTCAAGCATTTCCACTAGAGTTAAAAATTGTAAAGGCTACTTAATAAGATATGTGAAATAAAATAAAATCATACTATTAAGAAAAAAATATATCTTTGACCTCATATGGACTCAGATGGATTAGTGTGCATTAAATCTCAATCTGCAATGTCTTAAGGCAGGGTCCTTGTTTGTACATACACACATACCACCACCCCTTATTCAAATCCATTTCCCACCATTCAGAATTACACTGGTCAGAAGTACAATGATAGGTAAGACCATGTTTTGGCTTTGTTAAACAACTAGCTTAGATGCCACTATGAAAATAAAAAGTTAGAAAAAAGAATAAGCAAAAACCAAGGTTGGTGGCATCTAAGGCCAAAATGTGATCTAGGTTTGCCAAAAAAAAAAAAAAAAGTTCTGGGAAATTAATTTTCTATTTGAGGAATCTTTAACCAAGCATTCCTCTTAGGTTTTGACAGGTCACAGGGTTGAGCCTTGAATTTCTCCTTCTCTATTTATTGCACCAACATAAATTTGTACTCTTACTCTAGGGCTTCTAGTGCCCTACTAGGAATGACAAACCAGGTCACCACCCATGACTAAAAGCAGGAGAGGATGCTAGATACAATTACTTCAATTTATGGCAAGTTCCAGCCAGGACTGTAACAGACAAATGCAGCTGGGCACATGCCAACATTTAACAAAGGTGTTGCTTCGACAGTGGAAAGTACAAAGCTAAACTAACACGATTTCCTAATGACAAGCAAAGCCACACACTGCAGAGACTACCTAAAGCACTCTAGCCCATGCGACATGGATAAACACATGAATTTTTACAGCGGTCTCATCCATTCCACATTGGAGTAATTCACTTTGAAGACAGGTTAATTGTGGCAGGGTGCAACAAGATAAAAAAAGGACAGAAGACAACTGTGTGAGCAGAAAGCGATTTAAGCCAAACACCACCCACCTATGTGTTGGAGAGCTCTGTATACACAAGAACTCATGGAGCCAGATCTCAGACTGAAGTCCAGGAAAATATGCCAGTTTAGAACAAGTCAGACTCCATGCATTTATTTTAGGTCCAAACTAACAGTGGTCACTGCATTGCAGGTGACCTGTTAGTTACTGCATGCCTTTTATAGTTTACTGTTTTTCAGAATTAATGTGAAATGGGAAGATTCTCCCACAGGCCCAGTAGCCATCTGGTGCTATCGCTGTACTTCATGAAAAATTCATTGCCATTTTATCATAGTAGGTTATTTCAGAGATTGAAATGATTTATGTTTTATAAGCAGAATATTTTCCTCACTTTTGATGTTTGCAAATCTGCTTCAGCACCACAGTTCAACAGATTATGTTCTTTCTGGCTTCATCCTGTAGATTTCTAGCAGCCTTGAAGGCAGCAGCAGCAGCTGAAAAATAAAGCTATTACTAAAACTATGATTTTTAAAATGGACGTCACAGAGTAGTCTGTTTTCCCAAGCTAAATAAAGCAAAATAAGTCAATGCCGGTGAAACACGTCCAGACATTAAGAGCCGCATTGCAGCTCCAGACTCTCATTCAGCCATGCAACTCCAACAGAGCTATCTGTCAAGTAACACGCAGCTTAGTTTGATGTTCATTCTGGCTCAGAGAGACTTTACATTTCTGTCATGTTCTACTCGCAGGAGATTCTGCGCCCAGAAGTGTTTCAGCAAGCTGTACAAAGACCGAAATTAAATTAGTGGGTTAAGGAGTGCACAGGCTAACCCCCTCCTTATGAGTGCTGGGGGAAGCACCAGCAGTGCAGTCAGTGACTGGACTCATAACTAGTCATCAGAAGCTGGCTAAAACACCTACCCTGATGCTGTCCTGTACCACACCGGTTATGAGCTGCCTGTGCTGTGGCTTTTGACTTAGAGCACTTACAGTTTACATGCTTTTTCTTCCCCCCCCCCCCCCCCCCCCCGCTTCAGGCTAATATGAATAAGGCCAAAAGAATTCAGGTAACATAGCCAGGCAATTCCTTTAATCAGAATGAGACTGCTTGTGAGAGTTGGCAACACCTGAAGAGTGGGAGGAGAATATGTCCCCAACAATTCAATACACAACAGGCTGCACTAGGAAGAAGCTACTAAAATTGGGAAGGAAGTGAGTGAATATTCATAAGTTCTCATTAAAACTAAGATCACCTTTAGCAGTCCCTTTTCATATCTGCAAATACTTTATCAGCCCACACAAGACTTCAATCTCAAGCTCTGCAAGTTATCTCAACCATGGTTATTCATATATGCTAGTAGGGTACTTTTTTTTGGTCTTAAAAATATTGCCTTTACCCAAGCAAAATCCCAAGGCAGGTATTTTACTTCGTTACTTAAACAAACAAAAAAAGCCTCACAGATCATACGACAGTCCTGAATAAGTTGATGAGATATCACAGAAGCATGCAGAAAGTAGAAGGATGAAGGGAAACAGGAACATTGCCTGGGTATATAGGGATGGTCCTAAGAAGGCTGAAGCTCCCTTGGAGCCAAAATTAGTAAAAGATGCAAGAGGCAACAACAAGGGCTTCTCCTGGTACAGAGTCAGCAACAGCACTTTTAAAAAAAAAACAACCTTGGTTCTGTTGCTGAATGGGCTGGGGGACTTGGTGGTAACAGAAGCAGAAAAGGCCTTTACTGGTAAGGTTTGCTCTCAGGTCTTTTTTATTCCTCTGCCTAATGGAAGAGTCCAGGAGAACAGACTCTGTCTGGTCCTATGGGCTCATGTGACAAGTGAGGGCAGTGAGATTGCTGGCCAGCACCATTGAGAGGCCACTCTCAAGCACCTTTAAAAGGTCATGGCAATTTTGGGAGGGCCCCAGTAACTATAAAAAGGCAAAAATGTCACATTCCTCTTCAAGAAGGATGATCTTGGGAAACCACAAACTTAATCACGGTCCCTCAAAAGACTGCGGAGCAAGTCTTCAAAGCCATTTCTAAGCACACTAAGGATGAGAAGGTCATGGGGAACTGGCAACAAGGAGTTACCAAAAGGAAATACTGCTCGACTGAGCTGATCTCCTTCTACAAAGAGAAGTGTGACTTTGAACAAAGGAAGAGCAACAGATATCATTTACCTTGACTCTAGCAAAGCTTTCAACAGTCTCCCTCAGTATTCAGATTAGCCAAGTCAGACATATGGACTGAATGGATGGCATATAAGGGAAGTGGAGAACTGTGTGGACCATTAGGCTGAAAGGGTCAGCCATCAAAAGCCCTTGGCTCTCTTGGGGGTGGAAGAGGGGAAATCAAAATAAGGATGGCCAAACACTAGACCAGGCTGCCCATGGAGGTTGTAGAATCTCAGTCCTTTGAGATATTCACAACTTGACTGAGCAAGGCTCTGAGCAACTGTACCCAACTTCAGAGCTGGCTCTGCTTTGAGCAGGGAGTTGGACCAGGCATCCTGTAAGAGTTTGATTCAATGATCTTGAGTGCCAAGACCCACACTGTTCTTGTCCAGGGAACAAGACACTCAAGTACAACCTCACATGATGTTTCTTTCACCTAAAGGAGGTAAGAAATAACTTGCAGCAGGATTTTCAGAGGCACTCAGTTCCCCCTACTTTCCATTTATTTTTAAGATGGAAAATTCCAGTCTCTTGGAGATTCTGAGCTGAATCCACAAACAGGCATAAGAGATTATAAACTGTCAAGTTTAAAAAAGTAAACTATGCAAACTGCAGAACAGCTTGAACTTTTAGCTTTCCTGCATTACAGATGTCTGCATAGTCAGGCTCTAGTTGCTCTGTTGAGCCAGCTTCGCAGGAAATACCCACGCACCTAAGCAAAAAATAATAGCAGGAGAGGCAAGAGCCCTCCTACCCTATCGTTTCAGTAAGATCACCTCAAGATGGTCTCAGAACCATTTATGTGTAAGCCAGTCGGTCAAACAAATCCTTAACTTAAAAAAAGTGTTTCAAGGAGCAGGGAAGAGACTTTCTGCTTTCAGAACAGTTCTTTCCTGCTTAGGACAGAAAGAGACCATGGCTTCTCTTCACCTATAGCAATCTTCACACAGTAACATTATTACCAACTGCTGTGGCATAAGGCAGGTGGCTGTTTTAGTTAGTTATTGCTTTGAGCTGCTGATAAATCATTTCCCAGCGGAGAGAGGGGAGCCATTGCACCTGCATGAATTCTCACAGACTACTAACACCTCTTTCCAAAGTAAGCAGCATTAGCATACAGCTAACAGAAGTGAGAATAATCCCCCACTTTCTTCCAGTACGTCCTCTGGAACTGTCTTACCCATTCCAGTCTCCAGGGGAGAAAAACTATGAATAGAGAGGCTTCAGCATGGTTTTCTAAGGCATTTTAAGTTTACAGTTTGAAAATATTCACTATAATATTCAAAACACAGTATGCCCATTGGAATGGGTCTAATTTAGATGACAGCACTAGGAAGCCTCAGAAGCCAGAGGTGACCGCATATGTTGTTTTATTACCAGTAAGCTATGGTTGCATCCTGGTTCTGAAGGATGCTGGTCTTACATGAGGCCACATAGCACACCAGCATCTGGTCACTATACTCTTAGGCTCATCATACTTTCTATCATCCTGTATTCATCTCCTTACTATTCATCTCATTTAAATTACAAGGCTGAGTATTGACATTTTGGTCTATGTTTGCATAGCCCTTTGCACAATGATGTGCAGGTCCATAAGTGGGTCCTAAGCACAATGTTCATACAAATTAGACCTGTTAGTAGATGTAACTGGGAGCGCACTGCTCCCATTCCAAAAGTTCTAACATACTTTCTTCAGTGATTCTAATTTATTGTACAGCAAGAGTAATCCAACTGCTGTCCTTCTAAGAAAGACGTTACCAACAATATATCATGAATTTGCAGTAAAATAATATTCCCTCCTCTCTCTGAAAAAAAAAGTAAACAGGCTGGCTTGGAAAAATTAAGCAATTCAGTCAGTGGCCAAGCAAGGACAAGGGATTTCAGAGTCAGAAATCCCTTCCAAGGAAAGCTAGTCTTAGCCTTCACTAACCTGAGAGTCCTTCTGTTTAACTGTCTCCATCAGTGTCAACCATGGCTGCTCATTAGTATTCCCAGTGCTCGACAAGTTTGGTTAATAGCCTAAAGCTCCATCTGTGATAGGCAGCATTTACTTAACAAGGAGAGAGCCCACAGGCTTCAGTGGGATTGCTTATTTCTGCTCATGCTGTAGCAGGCCCCAGACACTTTGTACTGATGGAAAGGAAGGAGATAGGATCTGGTCTTCCTTTGCTTACATGAGAGAGTCTTTCTGCTAAGAGGGAACAGAACAAGAATCTGAGTCAACACCCACTGAAATCAGTGAAAAGTCTCCCATCCTTTTCTACCCACTTTTTCCCCCCCTCCCCCTTTCAGATTCAAGGCTTGATCCAAGCATATGCAAATAAGTGAGACATGTTTTACTTTTGGCTGCATACATTGAATCAGACCAGAACTTAAGTTTTGGCTTCTTCAGTTTAGTTAATTTTGTTTTCCGAACCAGAGCAAAAGATGACAATCAGTTTAATAGCTTTTATTGCTTGGCTCTATGCAGATATTTCAGACACCTAGCTCATTTAAAAAAATAAAAACAATGACAAAACGTTCTTCAAACACCACCTCCGCTACACACACACACACAATTTGTTCATAATATATTTCCAAGTTCGCTGCAAGAAAGCATCTTCCAGTGCAATAAATATAAACTTGCACTTTTAAAGGATCTTAGCTAAATTGAGACTGTTCACAAGAAGATAAATATAGTTTTTCAGATAAACACATTCTTACCAGAATATTCAATTACAGTGTTACTGTAGTAACAGTAGTACATACTTGCACCTCATCACAGCTAAGAGAAAATAAGAAGAGGTCGACTGTCAGGCAAGTGCTGAAGCAAAGTTCTCGGATCTCATCCAAAAAGAAGTGGTCACATCAGCTGAGGTGGCATCAGGCAGCATGACTGATATTTCAGTAACTCACTTTGGTTTTCATTAAGCAAGGAATGCTGATTCATATATCCAGCTGTCAGGTTTAGCCAGCTAAGCTGCTGCAGAATCATTTCCTCAACTTAAAACTGCCTGTGCACACAGTGCTGGACACCATTAGTAGTCATCTGCATCTGGCAGAGCAAGTAGGAGTCCAAGGCATCAGTCCAGAGCCTATTGCACTTGGAGATGTACAGAAAAGAAAACTGACTTCTGAAGCAATCAGCAGCAAAGAGCCAATATACTTTTACCTGTCCGTCTGAAGGAAACAGTAACCAAAATTAACTATTTTAAGTGCACTGACCAAGGAAGAGTGCGAAGCCCACAGTTTTCCTAAAATCCAGCTGCATTGCCTAGTTTCTTTCAAGGCTCCTTACTGGCCCCACTTGCCTTTGAAACACACAGTGCTTGGCCTTTCTAGAGAAGACCTGGGCTGTTACAGCTGCCTGAGCCACTCCTGTGATACTGCTGAAAGGACTTTGCCTGCACCATGCCCTGGCATGCGCCATAAAGTATATGGTATGGGAGGAAGTGGCCACCCTTTCCTCCCGGGTGTGCCAGCGGCACCCCGAGAGCATTCCAGTGGGTGATAATAGAGTTGGTTAACAAATGAGACTTGGAGACAAGCCCCAAGTCCACTATACCCAGCCAGGGAGGCAAGCGGTCACAGTAGAGTGGTAACATCAAGACAGTAACAGCTCAAGGGACCAAATCTTTACAGTCACCATGGCAGATGACAGGTTAAGGATGTTGGAAAGGAAAGAGCTAACTTCTTAGGAAGTGACAAAGACTTCTCCGTACAGGCAAGTGGATATAGCCATGCTAACAGATGCACCAGAACTGGTCCCACACGCCTTCACAAACTGTAGAAGGAAAGACAATTCCAGATAAGCATTTTGTTTCAAGCAGAAGTGGCAATCTTTCCTTTGAAATTAATCTTTTCTAACTGTTTATCGCCATTAGTTTATATGATTAGATTCAGATTAGGTAGAATGAGAAAGACCCACTAAGATCACAGACATACCCACGACAGACTACTAAAACTGGGAGGTCCTTCCTTATCTGCAACGTCACGTTATGAGCAAAAGCATTTGTTGTGGTGTAATGCTTTAACTTCACTTACCTCACCAGCATAATTATACTAGCACAAGCACTTATTCTGTTGCGATCAAGTCTACAACACCTGTACGTGTAAAAAAATTGCCAAGGTATCATCCTGCATAAATACTTTGCCAGGCAAAGTTTCAGAGATGGAAGCACAAAGCCCAGCACATAAGAGAAAAAAAACCCAATAAATACAGAGATGCAGCTACGTCCTTGTTGGATCTGCCTTTTTACTACCCCCTACCCCCACCACAGAATGATTGCTGCAGAAAAGATTACAAAAAGAACAGGTGTATGAAATACTAATAGTGCAACTGTAAGACTAACAGCTGGGGACAGCAAGCAGAGAAGTCTCCCACGAGAAGGAGTGAGGGAAATATTCCCAAAGGCAGTACTGATCCCTTACATTTGATCTTATCCCCTCATCACAATCTACACGTCGTTTTTTGGCAAGACGACAGGTAGATGGAGAACAAGTTAACTTCTCTATCAGTGGGATGGTTTGGCATGGTACAAGAAGCACGTATCCTTACAACTACAAAGTCAGAAGGCTTAGCAGAACCACCCTGTTTACTTAAAGTGACGTAAGCCACACAACCACACAAGCATAGCCTTTGTTCTTTCTTCCAGCTATCCCTGTTTTTCCTCAATGCCCTCCCACTAATTTCAAGCCTAGCAAAGTTCTCTGTAAACCCTAAAGCGGGTACTGCATCTTTCTAACGTCCAAGCGTGGTCTGAGTAGGCACCAAGAGAGTACCTAATCATGATAAACCTGAATATAATTGTTGGCAACTGGAACATTCCTAGGAATTCCGTTTATGAATGTTTTACCATTAATAAATTTTGCTTTAGGAAGTTGAGTGCTTTGAAGAAATGGTCATGCTTCACAAAGTATATATGAACCTCTCTTTATACTGAGGAGTTACCAAACAATTAACAGATGGTGTTATACTATAAGTTCAATTCTTTATAGTGATGTACATAAAGATGGTGAAGCCTTCTATTGATGTGCTTAAGACGTGCTACTCACATGTGTAACAAGATTATGGCATCTATTAATCAATCCTATTGAGGATAAATTCCCAACTTATAAAGTGTGACAGAAAAAACAATTACCTAATACAATAGCAGACTAAGCGGAACATAGCTCAACAGAACTGTAAGATATTTGCCTGTACATCACAAGACAGGCAATTAGGTTAATAAAGAGAATCATACCAGTTTTTATTATTATATTTTAAGCCTCAGCAGGCTTGTTTTCAGTCATTTCAAGATCTTTTGTCATTTCACTACCCAAAGAGACACAGAAATCACAATGAAGTCGGCCAGATTTAAAGGCAAGTCACATCCCTCGGCTAAGACTGTTTTCACTTTAGATAATTGTCATGGTTTAACCCCAGCCGGCAACTAAGCCCCACGCAGCCGCTCCCTCACTCCCCCCCGGTGGGATGGGGGAGAGAATCAGAAGAGCAAAAGTGAGAAAACTCATGGGTTGAGATAAAGACAGTTTAATAGGTAAAGCAAAAGCCGTGCATGCAAGCAAAGCAAAACAAGGAATTCATTCACTCCTTCCCATGGGCAGGCAGGTGTTCAGCCATCTCCAGGAAAGCAGGGCTCCATCACGCGTAACGGTTACTTGGGAAGACAAACGCCATTGCTCCAAATGTCCCCCCTTCCTTCTTCTTCCCCAGCTTTACATGCTGAGCATGACGCCATATGGTATGGAATAGCCCTTTGGTCAGTTGGGGTCAGCTGTCCCAGCCGTGTCCCCTCCCAGCTCCTTGTGCCCCCCCAGCCTACTCGCTGGTGGGGTGGGGTGAGAGGCAGAAAAGGCCTTGACTCTGTGTGAGCACTGCTCAGCAGTAACGAAAATATCAACACTGTTTGCAGCACAAATCCAAAACATAGCCCCATACTAGCTACTGTGGAAAAAATTAACTCTACCCCAGACAAAACCAGCACATACATAATGCTGCGTGCAAATGCAGCAGAACGTCACACTCTGTCTATTTTTGTCTAAATAAATATACAAAAAGCAAGACTGGACAAAAGGCTGTAAGGGACTAAATAAGAGTTGTGATTGTGTGTATTTATTAAACAATGAATACATTATTACTATTTTCCACATATAAGTCCAGGTTTCCAGCCTGATGCAAGCAGCACCACAGGAGGCAAGGGGGTGAGCCCCAAGTTGGGGTCTGGCTGGGCACGGGAAAGAGGGATGCTGCGGGCTGCAGGCAGTTCCCCTGGCTGGCAGCACTGCCAGCGAGGCTGGGAACCTGCGGCATCTGACAGGGACAGCCCAAGCTCCTAGTGCTGTCGTAACAAAGTGTTAATTTAGAAAGGAGTGAAGAAAAGGCTGAAACTTCCTTAAGTACACACACACCCCTTTAAACCCTAATAAATCCGCACACAGGAAGCGAGAGGATGGTTTACCATGAAAGAGGGAGCTCATCTGCGTAAGTTCCAGTTCATGTAGTCACCAGAGTTGGAGATGCCTCAGCAGCGAGTCATCGGTTCCCATGGGTCAGAGATGACCAGCAGGACAGACAGCTGCTCTCGGCCAGAGCACCTCCTCACGGCACAGGGAGGGCACCCAAACCATTCCAGGCACCTTGCAGAAAGTGGCGTCTTACAGGCAACCGTTTGGCCTGTCCAGAAGCCAAGATGCAGTAGCCTTCCAGTACACAGGTATTTCCCAGCACCTTGCCTTGCCGGCTGCCCGGCCGGCAGGGAAAGGAGGGAATGGCAAGGCTGTTGTGCCAGGGGAGATCAATTGCATCCTCCTCCCCAGTGTTATTAGGTAATCTAATTGCTAATCTAAGAATTTGACAGACTGACTCTGCCATTATTGCGTCTTTTAAAGAGTTATTTATATCCATCTCAAAAGAAGCTATAGCTCACCTCCTTCTGAAAGGAAAATAAACACCATCTGAGCCAACCAAATAATGTTTCACTTCAAACATTCAATTCAAAAACATAATGAAATTGGAAGTAAAAGTGACATTTGCTTCATTATCATCACAAGCTTTCATACATGTCTAACATTCTCTAGCCGAGAACTGAGTTGACCAAGATGATTTGAGAAACTGTCAGCGGACAGTATCACTTGAAAAGCTGAATATGAAATTTGAAGACAAAAGAATTTCACATCAGAATTTAAGATGCAATATTGCTTAATACTCAAGTCAGGTATTGCATATGTTGAACAACCCCACACTAACTGAGGAAACAAAGGTTAAAGATAAGGGTACCTAGGAATTACTTAAGCAAGCATGACATTGCTAAGGTATCATTTTTTTTCCCTACAACATTGGTGGGAGGAACAAGAGGGAAAGGAAGAAGCATAGGTACCATTAAGATCAAGGCCTGCCTTTCTTATGCACGACATCAAGAAATAGTGAAGCGGGCCGAGGCACTGTAGTATGACCCTCAGAACAGACAGTTCCTTGTCCTCAGCCACCATCGGATCTCCTGGCTTTATTTGCCAGCCTTCAGAGAAGGATCAAGTTCTCATCCTTCTGTCCTTGCAAGTTTGGGGGGGGGGAGAAGCCACCCCCACACAAAAAAACCCACACAAAACCAAAAAACATCACAAAAAACTTTTTCCAACTCTTTGACAGTCATCACGTCTTGTAATTGACCTCACACACTTCCTAGTACCCCAGAAATTATCAAACATAATAAGGGTTTTCACCCTCCCAATTTCACTTTTTGCTTCCCAGATATTTGTTTGGAAGCTTAAAGCAGGCTTATAACATAGCCTCCAACATTTCCCTGTTCTGCAGAAACAAGCTCGTATTTTGATCAATGAATCAGGGAGTGACAGGGACCATAAAGAGTATAGCAATTGCATACTTACAAAATGTTCAGAAACTTAGTATCCTTGCTTTGAGACTGCAAAAAATGCCATCAGTACACTGTACAGTCATGTAACAGATGTGAGTGTGTGTTAGAAAAATATCAAAATAGCAATCACAAGAAACCTCTGTAGATTAAGGCAGACACCGTTAAGAACTGAGGTGCACCTTTTACTTTTGCTTAAAGCAATTTCAGCTCTTTATTTTGGTGATGGCAGCCAGTGAGACCAATGACAGCTATCTAGGAATCCTTTGGAGTCTGTAACGGTTTTTTTCAGCTTTTCAAAACAAACAAAAAAGTACCATTTTATTGAATTATGTTTTGTTGTTATTACTTAGCAAACATCAAGGCTCCGATTTCACGATCCAGAATTCTCCAGCAGCAACAGCACTAGTTTAAGGTGTTGCCACCATTCAGCCCCAGCTCTTGAAACTCTGCACAGCCCCCTCCAGTTGTGCTGGCATGCAAGTCCAGCCAGCTGCAGTCTGAACTGATAAACGGGAAGATAACCCAGACGTTTTACTGAAGCCAGATCAGCTCACTGCAAGGGCCATAATACAGCTGCTCAGGCAACTATGCCAGTGCAACTACAGGATGCACGGCAACGTTTTTACTGAACACTTCATACCGTAAAGATATAGCCAAAGAATCTAGCAGTTTAATTTTTTTTATAAATCTTCTGCGTCATCCTATGTATATAAGAGTCAGAGATATATAAGAGTCAGAGATTCCACTTTTTAAAAAAATCCAGCCTTAATATTGGAAGAGAGCTTGATAAATAAATAGATAGACCATAATCCAAAAAGTTGAATAAAAACCCCAAGACACTTTTAAGGATCACTAAAAAAACTGATCAGAAAATGCTAATACTGGAAATAACATTCTTAAAAGACTGCAAACTTTGGCTACAGGAAAGCTTTTATCCAGACAACGTTCCCCTGTGAGAAGCATCACTCCACCAGATTATATCCCTTTTACTTAATCACAGTGAAGAAATTTAGAAGTTGTTAATACCTGGAAGCCACATAAAAGTTTCTAAGAGGAGACGCTGAAGCAGCTTGCTATAACAAGACCAGGCACACACTACAAGCCACAGAAACAGCACGGTGTTTTGTTAAAGCACTAGGAGAAGGTGTTGGGTGTGTACTGCCTGGACCAGACACCCCCCACTCCCCGTCCTGGGCGGGCAGTGGGGAACAGCAGACCCATCTCCCCCTCTCTTCCAGAGGATTCTGAAGCCACATCACACGAGCTATGGTGTCCAGGGCTTGCAGAAGAGGAGGCAGCGGCCCCCCACCCCCCCATGGGGCTCACTGTGGAAGTGTTATGCAGCCAAGAGCTGCAACGGGACCCACTGTTCATGACAAGGCTCAGGCTTGGCCCATCCCTGCATTTCCACCAAAGGAAGTGGTGTACTCCCTATTGATTATCAGAAGAAGAAAAAAGAAGGAAAAAAAAAAAAGGCTGGGCCCTGCCTGATGTCTCCATCTGAACACTTCCCAAAGCGAGAACAATTTATTCTAGTTTGCAAACACCCCCAGAGCAAGACCTGCCCAGAGCTGGTCTCCAGCTGTGCCTGCCAAGGCTGGGCAGAAGCATTACGCCCAACGTCCACCCTGTCCCCAGCTCGTTGCAGCCCTCACAGCGGTCAGGCTCTCAAGGCTGCCAAGGGCTGAGTCCACAGGCTGGCCTCTCCCACCCCTCCCGAGGCACGACTGCTCCACAGCAGCAGAGGACTTTGAACCGCAGGGCCGCCGCCTCAAGCTGCCGCCGCATGTGACTGCATACCAAGGCTGCACTCCGGTACGCTGGCACGGGACTGCCAGGGGACCCGAAGCCTTGCGAAGGAGAGGAGGAAGGCAGGAGAGCCTGCCGACGCTGGCATCACTGGGATATACCCTGGGACAGGGCTGCACCTCCAGTCCACTCACCCAGAGGCAGGGGCTTCCCGAGGGTCCCTGCTCCCCCTGCTTTGTGCTCCTTTTCCCTGGAGGAGAGCACGCCCGTCCGTAACCAAGAGCCTCTCCGAACACCTAGCAGCCCGAGAGTCACCAGTGAAAGCATCCAAATAGAAGACCTAAGAGACATTCACTGCTTTTTCCATGCCCACTTTAGCAAAAGATAGATCATTGCACCAAACCAGCACAAACTGCAACAGAGCACCACGCTGCACAGAAAGGTAGGCATCGGCACCTACCGCTGGCAGTGATAACCACCCCACCAGCGGTCCTTCGGACAGACAGAAACATTACACTGTTCAGCTCTCATCATTATGCAATAGCCTACGTCAAAGTCACTTTAATCGCTTTCCCCAGGAGAGATTTTTATGAGCAGTGCAGCACATTTCCGAGCCCGCAGAGGTCAGACGAAGCCTCTGGCTGGTCATGCAGAGGAGGGCGACGTGCATGGCATTGCTCTGCAGGCCCAGAGACACCAGCGCTGACAGTTTCTAGCTCTAGACGCCACTGACAACTGACCAAAGAAATGCAGCCAAGGGCCCTTCAAACACAGTAACAACAAATTAGTCATTAGTCTCTCTCCCTATCAAAATATTTCCCAAGAGATCTTATCCTGTTTTTACATTCCTTATGGAAGAAAAGCAAGGTTATTGCAATACCCTCAGTGTTCTCTTTGAGCTCTTTTAAAGGCGAGAAAGAGGGAGAAAATTCGTCAGTCTGCTTGGATACGTGATTATTTGATCCGCATCAGGATTTAAAGCAAACTTTTCAGAAGCACAGTACAGGATGCAGGGGGAAACATTAGGAGCCAGAGTCCAACACCACCTCTGCAGGGACAGGAGTCCAGGGTACAGGGGGGAGAAATACACAAAATAGATCCCCATTCGCATTGAACTGCTATTGGCACTGTAAGAGCTTTTTAGGGCATAGAAAACACACTGTTTTGGGGATTCCCACCACCGAGCTGGGTAAGGCAGACTACCAGAGCCCAAGTGAGCTGAGAGCTGCTAGAGCTTGTTGAAAGGAGGGTTCTCAGCTGCTAGCACACAAACCCTGGCTTTGCAACAAGAGGAACCTAGTACCTGTATCAGCTCAGCATGCTGAATAAAAGCAGCTCTCTCCTGTTTGCTGCTTAGTTCACCTGCCCTGTTCCAGCAGGCATCCTAGGGGCTTTACTGCTGAAGGCCGCTGAACTTAACAGCTTGATAGAAGCAGTGTAGTTCACTTTGCACCAAAAAAAAAAAAAAAGAAAGAAACTCAAAAACCAAAAAACACACACACAATACCCTGTGAACTATTACTATTACCAAACAAAACCTGGAGTCACTTCTTTACTGAAGTTCACTTCTTAGAAGGCAGTTATGAGGGCAAAATAAACAGATATGAGAAAAGTTTCTATAATTAAGTTTAACTTGTCACCTACCAACTAGTGTTTACAACCATGTTCAATAGCTTTTTTTTTTTTTAATAGCTTCCAAACATCGTTGTATTTTATTGCAGGGTGTCTTTTGGGGGTTTTTTGTTTGTTTGTTTTAAGTCTTTGTTCATACATCTCTACATTTCAATGTGTAAGAATAATGACAGCAGGCTCAAAAAAAAAAAAAATCAATGGCCCAAACAAACATTACTACACATGTCAAAAAGGAGATGAATGCTTGCCAAGTTCCCATCCCAGGAACATGGGAACTCTAACCATTGTGTCCCAAACATCCAAATGTAGCCTTGTTGCTCCTCTAGTCCCTTGCAGGATCATACTCCTGCACCACTCTCCTCTTCTTCAGGACTGAAAACTCTCTGAATCCCAGCAAATTCAGCACTAAGTGGTTGCACTATGTTATGCATTATTAATTCACTGCCACAGGCCCAAGAAGCAATAGGTAAATGCTTTCTACATACATCTGTGGTGGAAGAGAGAACGCAAGCTAACAGGCACAATGCAGCTTTTCAGCAGCACTCTCAGTTCCAGCTTAGATGTCTTCACAGCCCTGGTTTAATCCACAGAATACACAGAGTGAACAGGATGTTTACGGAAACAGATTGTATCTGCTTTGGAGTCTATGTACAGTTATTTTCTTACTAGAGATAACTGATAGGACGTCATAGCACCTGATCTCACATTAGCGAGAACAAGCCTTCAGGAGGTACACCCTCGCTGTGCTTTCACATGATGATATGCTGATATAGAGGATGCAGATCTCTCACTAAGTCTGCACACTAGCTTTCTTCTAAGATCAAACAATACCTCAACAAAACAAAGTCTCACACTTTTCCCCAAGACTACAGAAGCGCACAATATGCTCAGTTTAGTCATTCACTAAACACTAAAGCTCATAGCACCATACCCTAAGATCTCTACATTCTAGGTCTCTTCCTTCCTCTACAACACCTCCCAGCATTTCAGTTTGGCTTCCTAAAGAAGTTAAGTTATATGTAATTTCAGCGCATTGGCTGTAGTGGCTTTTGAATCCTTTAACCAACAAAAAGTTTGACCACAATAGATACTTAAAAAAAAGTATTAAATTATTACAATTTTCACCACGCAGGGACAAGGGAGACCCCTTTTCATACGCCTCTTAAGTTAGGGCTTTCTCATCAGAAAGACTATTAGTTACTCATACTTTGCTAGACAGAAGGAAACCTGGAGACACCAGATCATTTCATAATTTCCTCTGCTTACAGAGCTCCTTACTAACATCTTGTTTCTCTGCTCAGGTCACCCCTAAATACCAGCTAGCAAACTATTTTTTAACAAATCTCTTTCATCCTCTTAACAATTTCAGCCTGACTGCTGGTAGCCTTTCTATAGTCACAGGAGAGTGACTGCAACTCCCAACACATGCAGAAGCAGGCACTGGTGTTGCTAGCCTCAATTACAGTATCAACGAGTAGGTGGGGATTTACTTACATTTTCAAAGAAGAAACATAAAAGTTTACTATCTAAAAGCTTTTATAGATGGCAGTTTTGTTGCACAATTCTACAGCCTTATCTTGCTCCCACTGAATTCAATGACAAAGCTACCTTTGCATATACAAGTAGTTTGACTGAGCCATAAAACACTGTAAGAGGAAGTAATTTGGTTTACTGATTTCTCTAGTGTGAGTATCTGGACTGTGAAATGTAGTGTTCACTCTAAATAAAAGCTTTCACTTCGCTTTTTTCTTAATATATATTATCTAATATACCAGTCTATATTTTCCTTCTACGAACAGTGTGGTCATTGACCAGCACCCAGAAGCACTGGGGTGGCTTTGCTAAGGAAAAGCACTGCAAGAGCCTCTCAGCTGCTGTAGATTGACACAGATTTCAATTTGACACATTTCAAATGGCAGACACCTGCATTTTCCAGCAGAGTATCTGGCACAGATTTGGGGCTATCATTTAGGATATAAACAGTTGGTATGAAAGACAGGTATCTATATTTGAGTTAATCTGCTTATGCTTTCTGTAGAGCAGAGGGAGAAACAAGCCACACCACAGGGTGATTTATCTGACCTACCTTAGGTACCACTCCTGAACTAAGATGAATCATACCCTAGACAAACACATTTATTTCCATGAACTGTAAAAAGATCTAGAGATGCCTAAATTGGACAAGAATGACTAATTTTTAGAGGTCTAATATTAGACCTCTAAATGAATCCTGACTGTTGTGCCTGTATTATACTGAAAACCCACACACTGCTCCTGGGAGAGCATTATAGACACAGTAAACTTTCCTTAGGGAGGTAAACAAGAAAAGGAAATCAGGTTGAGTGGAAGGGTACTCTAAACTTGACCTAAAGTGCTTGAAGTGAGTAAGGATTTTCCAACACATTTATGGCCATCCCACTGAAAGTGGGAGTAGCTATTTGAAAGGAAGGAAGGAGAAGAAAAAAAAAAAGTGCTTTTTTTTTTATTTGGACTACATAAGGTTTGTGCTCTCTATAAAATTGGCTGGGCAAAGTAAGAGTGAAGAGCATGTCTAGTCTTCTAAGCAGATCAACGCTCCTTGGTAAGGATGTGCAAGAGCTGCTTTGTGCAGGCATGTACACGCGGCTAAAATGAATTCAAATGGAGGATAAAATATTGCAGATTCAAACAGCTGGATTCTACAGCCCCTGTGCAGAGGCTTAAGTGAATCCATAAGGAAAAAGCCAGAAATGATTTAGGTCAGACTAAAGCCATCATTAATACAGGATCCCTGAGTTAGTTCTACCTTTAAGAAAAAATGTTCTTCTATGCAAGAAGATACTATGCCCAGGCAAGCTATGCCCTTAGTAACCCTCAGGATAATCTCAGGGTTATCTAGATGGGGTGAGCAAACATCAAAAGATTCGGCACTTCCAACTGAGACTAGAGGCTTCTCCAATTTTTATTTTTCTGATGGTTTAGAAACAGCCTGGAAATTTTACAAGCACTGGCTTTTCCAGAAGACCGAGAAAACCCTGCATTTGATTTACTTTTACACATCACCACTGCTAAGAAAATGTACTTAGCAAATGAGAGATTTGAAATTATATATTGAAGAAACTAAGGAAAGACATGTCCATGTTTCTGTCCTCTTTATATGTCCAATCCTACAACTGTAACTGCATAGGAATAGCTCTGCTGACACTGATGAGAGAACTTCACTCACCATGAGTGAGCGCTGCAAGTTTGCATGATGTACGTGCAGCTAAAATGAACGCAAAGGGAGGATAAAATACTGCAGATGCAAACAGCTGGATTCTACACCCCCTGTGCAGAGGCTTAAGTGAATCCATAAGGAAAAAGCCAGAAGTGATTTAGGTAGGTGATTTTGTGTAGGTCTGATTTGCAAACACTAATGATTGCGACTTTTAACTTAAGACAAAATTTTCAAAGATTTCCATTTGGAACTGTGACTTCATGCCATTTCATTTCAATAAACAAAATTAACTTCAAGATAGAAAAGGCAGCAAAACACAGTAAGCTTATTTTTCTTTTATTTACATTCCCCTCTAATATATATTTTTAATGTGGTAAAAGGCAAAGTTAATACTCTGTGCCAAGTTTCAGACAAGTGTGAAATTTCAAGGGTTATTAGGTTATTAAGCTTCTGAAATAGGGACTTCTTATATTTATAAAAGAAGTGCTGACACAACCTGAACTCTGAGCAGTGGTAATGCCACCACAACAGCACAGTTCGTATGCAGTATGAAGAGCCCAAATTACCTTATCCTAATAAAACGGAAGATTTAAAACAGAGGAAATTATTTCAAAGAATCATATTTCTAGTGCTGTCATGTTTGCAGTCACATTTGGGTTTAAACGATGGGAAACATGAATCTATTTATATATTCTCAAATTACGCCCACAAAACAGGATCCCAGAGAAAATCTCGCAAACAGGGTTTGCAAGAATACAACAGAAGTGTGTGTAGGTAGGTGTGTGTGCCTAGATGGATTATGTATGTAATCAACATGTAAAGCTCCATAATGCTGAAAATAATAAATTGTTGTGAATATGTAAGGGTGGAAAGTGCATTTTACACGGATTATCTGCCCTAGTTCCTGTTCTTATTTTTGGAAGGCAATCAGCTCTTCGTGAGAACTCAGCACCACGCTGAGCCACCCTGGGGCTTTTCATGGCCCAGCCCTTCACTTTGCATTATCATCTGTTAGCAGCCACATCCTGTGCAGACTGATTCATTGCAGCCAAGAAAGGCAGAGAGAACAGGAGACCCTCTGAATCCTGAGGTCTGAAATCACTCTAACATACTTCTCTCACTGTACTATGTCAAATAAAGCTATCTTTTCAAAGGAATTTCCAGCCTTTTTTGTTAATGACTATTCCAAACAAAAGCTTATTTTAAGATAATGTCTTATTTTAACTCAAGATCTTTGCAAATCACCTTTACTTGAAAACTTTCATATGCCTAATTTGGAAGATCATATATCGATCCCAATTTAATTCAAACATAGAATGGAGTAATTTTGACTAGTTTTGCTTAGTAGCTATGGTCAAATGCAAACAAAAATCAGGTACAGATGATCCGATTTATGAATATTTATTCACTGATGAATATGAAATACATTATTATTTTCAACTTTGGTAATACTTTTGTTTTCTGTGAAGCTGAAGCTCAGAGATAATACAGTATGTTGTTTTACAGTATGTTTTAAACTCTCAAATGCATTACTTTTGAAATGGTATGATTTCCTGATGCCTGACTATTGAACACAAATATGTTACAAGTCAAACTGAAAACTCCAAATTACTGTTACAGTCTTTCTACTACTTTCCATTACACTGTATTTCTGTAATATCTTAATATCTCACAGCACTTTTAAGCATGAATTTAAATGTAAGAGCAACTATGAGATTCTTGCTTTACACAGAGATGAAGAGACTTCAGGGATAAAATGACCAGTGCTCAGTGGCTGGGCTGGATGTACCAATCTTCAGTCTTAAACTTCCAGCTTTCAGCTTTAACTCCAGTACTTTAAAACTAAATTACATAGTTTGATGTGTTTGTTCTAAAGTTGCAGTGTACAGCTGAGTCTTTGTACAGAATTTTTTCGAATGGTCCCCTATCATGATTACAGCAATAGCAGGACATAAGCAAACATTGTATATAAGCAAGTTATATGAGAGTGGCAGAAATACAGTTGCTGAACCATATAGAAATATAGTTTGCTGGTACCAGTACTACCATAGCACACAGTGAGGGATGTGTATTGATGTGGCAATACAGGAGATCTGTCAAAAAGAATCAGTGTGGGCTCAGACCATGAATCCCATTTGTTTCCAGTGTAACATGACTGATTACAGCTGAATTACAGTGACTTTAAACGTGCAAGTCAATTTTCTGAGCTAATTAAAATCAGGGAGGCTAGTATTTCTAAGGTTAGCACAATTCAGCTCCTATACAAAATACAGTATAATCAAGAAAAAGGTAATATATATCTCTGATTCAAATAGAAACTCAATAGCTGGAGTTCAAGGGAAATAGTGCTACTAATAATCCGTAGGTTGCCATTTTACTGTATCACTTATAATAGGAACCAAATAGGAATAAACTCTGTTTTCAGCGACATTGATACAATAATCACAAAGAATCAAAAATTTCTTTGCGAAACCAGATCGACCCACAGCAGCACCTCAGATGGACAGCTAAAAACATACATCATGGATATATAAGTTCAGTATTACCATTTAAAAATGTAGAGACCTTACACTGATAGTCTGCAAGCCGTTGAAGGCATCGTAGAGATCATCACACAACTGGTGTCAAAAAAAGAGCAGGAGCCCATGCCTACAACAGCATCCAATAATTACAAGACCAGCAGAGTTCAGCTAATTTTAGAACCAAGAAGACATTTTTGGAAAATTTCCCTCTTACAGGTCATCTTTGTCCATGTTAAGCCAGCTTTACAGAAGGACTAGGTTTAGCTAACCAAGTCACTGCAGCAAAGGTGAACAATCTTTCCTGACCCTCTTCACTCACAAACTCATCCTTGTGACACCCAACTCGATGTTCCAATATCAAAACCTATTAAAGCTTTCAGGGCAAATGACACTGGAATGGGAAAGGGATGAAAATGTCATGCTCCAAAGGAAATTATTCTTATTTATCATTTGTAAAGTGGTAACAGAAGATAAGCAGTTATAGGGTTGGTGATACCTCTGGACTGTGTGTGGTGTCTGAGGCATCAGGCTTCACACCTTTACCTCGCCTGACCTAAATTCTACCATTCTGCTATTTTTAGAAAAGACCTTGAAATACAGCAGCTTGTGTGCCAGCCAGGAGCCCTCAGCGCATTTAACAAGGCTCAACACCCCTGCTAACCTTCTCCTTTGTCAGTGGACTCGGAGATTAATGCAGTGATTAGGTGGCTTTCTTAAATGAGGTATTGTTTCATTTCAGCAATAGGAAAACTACAGTGCATAAAACAATACAGATTTTAAACCAATTAAGCGGCCTAAAAGCATATCTATTTCCCTTAGGGCTCAACGTGTCTTGAAAAACTGGGAAAACCCAACAGTTTCAAATCCTCTCTCCCTCCACATATCCCACAGCCAACAACTGTACTCGACCTTCTCCGTTCTAACTATTCTGTCATCTTTAGCTCTTAATTCTGGTGGAACAGCTGCGTAAATATAGCTGGAACTAAGAAATCATAATCCTCACAGCTCAGGGATTATCATCTCTTACCTTCCTGAGCTGTTTGCAAGCAGGTATTTAGTCTGGAAGCACTGTCTGGCCTCCCCGCCTGCTTTTTATCCTTAGATTTTGGGGTTGCCTTTGAATAAAATCAATATGTGAATACTCAGTGACTGTGCCATTCGCCAGGCCCCGCGGCGAGCGGCAGACTGCAAGCAGCATCGCCCAGCCGCCTCAGATCACGCGCAGCCAGCGCCAAGAAAACAGGACACTGACAGGGAGGAAACTCAGATCCTTAGTTGGCTGCCTGGGATTTTTTTCAGCTAGGTCTTTGAAACAGCATTTTTTTCGCTTCTTAACAGCTGGTTTAAGAAGACTGATTAATGGTTTAAAGAAGGGCAAGGTACCAGCTATGCATCACCCCTTTATTCTGTTCTCAGATGGGTAGGATGGCTGTGGGAGCCCATATGACAACCCCAGGCATCACCCTGCTGTGAAGTCAGGCTGTGTCTTTCCCTTCAGTTTAAAAACACACGCAAGAGTTTATCCACACAGCTCTGCAGTCTTGTACTGCTCCTAAAAATAACCACAGCCTGCAGAGCAGCGTGAGAGGGGCAGGCCTTCACATACTTATGTCAGTCAGGATTAAAAAAATAAATAATAAAATGCTTTCCTCATCCCCAAACAAACAGGAGACGATGCCCATTCACAGCTCCATACACACCCCTTCCAGCAGCAACAAGAGTCGGTTTGGCTCAGGGACACGAAGCTATCAGCTGCCAGAGCAGGGCTGTAGGCTCTGACCCTCTCAAAAGATGAGTCACCCAACAGTAAAGTGAAAACACTGATCCAAAAAGCACCGATTCATGCCTAGATTTCTCTCTCAAAAGAAGTTAAAGGATGATAGCATTATGAGCACACATTTGCTAGCCTTCATGCATTGCAATCCGCTCAGCTGAATCAAGATTGCATGTAAAAGTTGGTGCCCTATATATAGTGTATGCAGATTGCCTACATATTCCACGCTCTGCTTTACCAAGTCCTTCTTTGTAGTATCAATGTAGTATCTAAATCCTCCTCCGACGTCAAGAATTACACTCTCAACAAAAAGTTTCAGCCAGACACAAATTAACACCCTGCTATCTGTAAGCAAATGCTCCAAGATGCAGATAACCCCCCCCCAAGAAGGCAGAGCCGCTGTCGTGCAGACCTGCTGGGGTCCAGAAGGGCTTGCTAGCCCCCCCGACCAGACTGCTTTCAGCTCCTCGCAGCTCGGTGACCCCTGCGTCCCAGGGAATAAACTCCTGCAGGACCCAAGGGCTGTGTAAGGTGGTACGGAAGCACCACTCGCTCTAAGTCAGGCTGGGAACTGTAAACTGGCCATGGGTACTGGTTTCCACACATGAAGGATCAACCAGGATAGGATAAAACATTAAAATTTGAAGAGAGAAAGGTTTCACCTATCACCTGGCTGAAAACCAGTACTTATATTTTTTTCAAATGTAAATGCACATGCAACACAACTGAAAAGTGATGTCAAGAACATGAAAGAGTCTCACCGTCCTACAGTACTTTTTCTAGCTGAAACAGTCCCAAGCTAATACATAGCCATGCAGCTAGAAAACAGAGACCAGATCCTGAAGGCTGTTTAACTTTAAAAGATTGCATGTGCATGAACAGCTGAGGCAATGCCATACCAACTTTTGTAAGCTAAGACAACAGTGCTAAGGCTACAAGACCTTGTGGTTTGTTTGTTTTTAACTGTGGTGCACCGATTTAAATGAAATTCCATACCTCCTTAAAGTAGCAGCAGTTTAAGATAGTTAACTTATCTAGTGCCTTGAAGAAGTGTCATTTTTTGCTAAAATGGGCTACAATTATTTTAAAATTTAAGTTGTGTGATTTCAGAATTGTAACAAAATTACACCTGCTTATTCAGCTCCTCTAAAGATTTTCTTACACATATCAGTATTTAGGCCAGAACTGTCAATTCAGCATATGGAAAAGTGATCCCAGGATGACAGAAATATGCCAGCAGACACTCAGTCAGCTAAGATACCAAATGCTCTACTGCAATCACCACTTTGTTCATAGTTGAAGACTTTGTCAGAGTAATACAAAACACAGTTTTGGAGGTACAGCTACATTTGTATATTTTACTCAGAACAGCTACTGTAATATTCCAGCAAAACAGTTCTAGTACAGATAAAGGTATAGCTTGAACGTAAAACTCATCCCCCACTCAGTTTTCTACTTCCAAGTCAGTATTAAATATCACAAGGTAACAACCATGACATTTCAGAAACGCTACTCTCCACCTTCTCTCACTTCTTCCTCTAGAGTGCTGGAGTACAGATCAGTCATGTCTTTGTATTTAAAATCACTCACTGAAGTTTTTATATAGAGGGAGACTGTCACCAGATAAACACTAGCATGTTTAATATGCAGAAAAAAAATATGGTTGCCTTTTTCAAGAAGGATGCCTTTTCAACTATTCCCAACAGAAGCCTCACGAATACTCGAAGCAATTATTACTTGGTATTGTATAGTTTGTTTACTGGGTACAAAGAACCAGCCTGTCATCTCACCTTCCTCACCCTAGTAGTACTGTGCACCTGATAGGAAGGAAAATGTTAGCCAAATTATAACAATTGCACTCCAAATTTACAGGGCTCAGCATCACCAATATAGCTTTTTCTCAAGACTGACTGTTAGTAACCCACATTTTGATGTGCCGTCAGTTACATAAACAGAAATGAAAATATCGGGTTTTTGAGAGATAGGTTTAGATATTGTTGTTCAAACTTTGCAATTTTGATTTGCAGGCTAAATGAAGTTTGTCTTGTCTATGTTCAGGTCTCCTGAAACTAATCAGAAGCTTCCATATCTCTTGCCACATTCTACTCACTGCCGTAAAATCCGAGGAGGAAATTCACCCAAGGCTTAAGTACACGTGAATCCCTCAGACAGCTTCAGATACATGAGCCTGAAGATACTAAATTAAGTACCACCTGTGAGTACATGTGATAAATACTCAACATTGCTTATTAAACACTGCACATAACACAACACAGGTTCAGCTATATAAAAGATTTTTCAAATTATGCAAGATCCATCACTTCAGAAAGGACTCACTGCAGTTAATATTTCTTCTGTGAATATACAGACATGCCACTGATTTAAAGTTTTTAATGAGATACCTGCAATTTATAACACTGTGACATTTATGAGCCTCACCACATTTATAAGACTTTGGTTTTCAACAGAAATAGCTCTACTGTTATTAGAATCAATACATGCACAGAGGTTGATGAGAACGTACTGCTGCAGTACAAGAAGTCAGACACCTTCTCTCTGCAGACTTGTTTTGAATTGTTTATTAAGGTTTAGAAGTCATCCACATCTCTATAAATATAGACATTACTTGAGTAAGTGACTTACAATGTCACCAGTGCAGGTACATATATAACCAACATACAAAAGCTCCACTGGAAGCTACTTCAGTTTATTCAAAAAGGACCAAGATGTCATTAAAAAAAAAACAGCTGTCACTTTCAGTTATTGAAGACACTAAAGTGCATTTTTGGTTACCTCCTGGATGAACAGCTGCTGGTTAAAAAGTTAGATTATTTTTTTTCAAACATATCTAAGTTACACTGACTGACATTCAGGTTTGTAGCTGTCATCCTCCTGATACATGGCAGCAGGTAAGAAAAATGTATTACTTTGCTGGTTGAGTAAAAGGAGGAAATAGATTTTGCTTGGTTTTTTTTTTTACTTTTTTTTTAATCCGGTATTTCCAACAAAAGTTTAAAGAGAATCTAACATTCTGATGAATTTTTACAGCACCACTAAAGTTAGTCTTAAAAATCCAGGCTCTGTTTTAGCCCTTTTAATTGCTACCCAAGTATCTAAAGAGTCACTTGAAGCTCTGTACCAGTAAGAAAAACTACCCTCCCTTTTCCGTCAAGCACTATCCTGCCCAGTTAACACTGTTTGCACACTCTGCAAACAAAAACAGCTTAAAGCATAATTAAAGCAGAACACAGGCCCATCTTTAAGATCTTCTTCCCCCACTCCCCCCCTCCCCTGACCCCGGTAGTGTCAAATGTTTTGAGTGTATAAAGCATTATTACATTCCTAACCACAAAATACTTGAAGAGTCACGATAAAAAAAGCATACGTTGAAAGTGACATAGCAATACCACTTTAATAAAATGGGGTATTTTGGGGAGATACAAGATGTGCTCTGCTAATTTTAACTCCATCTTTACTTCATTATAATTTTGTTCTATTGCCAGAAAAATCACCAGTAGAGCAAAGAATGCTGCACTGGTTAGAAACACAGCAGCCAGAGCTGCTCTTTATAGCTCCTTTACTGCAATTAATTTACTTTTAACTTGATAGTAGGAGGACATAATACTCATCATTTAGAAATAAATTACTAATTTTGAGTAATAGTTTAAACCTGATTAGCACTGTATTATGATGAATGGCTACTTCTAAAAAATAAAAACCTTACATACCAAAAACATGCTATATGTTGGGAAACCACTTTTCCATGCTCCAGCGTGTTGTTTACATTTTTTACTTGTCGAAAAGTCTTTCTTTTATCAGTCGAAGAATCCACAGCACTTAAATTTCAAGTATTTGAACTGAACATGATTCAATTCCAAAAAGTGCCAAATTAAAAAAAACTACACATGTAGCCAAGCTTTCATAGAAATCCTCAAACAAGATAAAAAACAGCCTCTCGAAATAATGGGTTACTAGCTTCATACATGTTTTTAAAGCTGTATAATGTTCACCTAAACACTCCACTTACGAGCATTAGAAGTTTAAAAACACAGAACACCTTCAATGCAAATTGCTTGCAGAGGGCACCCTCAAACATATGAATACAACACTAAGCAGAAACCCCTCATTTTATTTGGCTATTTAGACATCCATGTCACATATACCCACCCATCCATTTCCTGATAGTATTACATCATCTATTAGGGCTTCTGAAATAATGCAGAGCCATAAAACTCAGAAGAGACTAGTTAAAAAAAAAAAAAAAGAAAGTTCCATAACTGCACAGCCTTCCACATGGTAAGGTTGTGCAACTGATTGTTTAACGTAACTAAGCTTAACAGCATCCAAACAAGCAGGCCTGGGTTTGGAAGCTGTCTTATGTCAAATTTTGACCATGTAACTACTCTAAAATAGAAAGGTCAAAATAGAACTCATCTCTTCTTTTTCTGCTGCCTCAACATTTTCCTTCGCTTAATTATCATATCATGTAGTTTCTCCAGTCCCTCTTTGAGTCCATCTCCAATGATTGCACAGGTAGGCTGCAAATGCCAGGGAGTCGAAGAACTCAGCTCACTCATTGCTAACATTTTCTCTATTTCAGAAAGGGAGAGAGAGTTCCTCAAGTCCTGCTTGTTAGCAATGATAAGGACAGGCACTCCTTGATTTTCAGATATCCTAGTAATTTTATGAAGTTCTGTTTTGGCCTCCTCCATTCTCTCAACATCGACAGAGTCCACCACAAACACGATGCCATCGGTGCACCTTGTGTACGACTTCCACAGCGGCCTTAGCTTCTCCTGGCCGCCCACATCCCAGAAGTGGAAAGTGACTGTTTTCGAGTTGCCCAGCGTCACTTTGATTTTCTCCGTATTAAATCCTTTAGTGGGGACAGTGTTGACGAACTCATTGAACTGCAGTCTGTAAAGCACGGTCGTCTTTCCAGCGGAGTCTAGTCCCAGGATGACAATGTGGAAACTCTGGAAAGAAGGCAGGCTGGAGAGAATGGGCGTCTGGTCCGAGAGTCCATTCCCCATTGCCAGAAGGGAAGGTGACAGCAGGCTGCCACGAGCAGAGGCCGGCTCCCTCGGCTACGCTCGCCGCCGCACTAGGCTCGGATCCTGCCAATGACACAAGCGACGTTAGCCCACGGCTGACCCCCTGCGCCACGGCCGGGGTTTCGCGGCCACAACGTGCCGGCCACAGCCGCCGCCCCGGCTGCGGAGACGGCCGCGGGCAGCGCGACGCGGAACGCCACACGTCCCCCGCCCGGCCCAGCGGCGGCGGCCGCTACCGGCACTGCAGCTCGCCGGGCACCTGCGCCCCTCACCACCACCGCCACCGCCGCCGCCACCCCGCCAGCCGCCGCCCCTCGCCTACCGCTTGGCCCCGCCGGCGGGCACGTCCCTCAGCGCGGCGAGACGAGCGCAGCCCGCGCCCCCATGCCCGCACGCCGCCACTGCCGCACGCGCCACCGCTGCTGCTGCTGCTACCGCCGCCGTCGCCGCGACTCCCCCGCATCTGGCGGCGAGGCGCCTCCCAGCCCGCGCCTAGCCCCGCGCGCCCCGCCCCGCGCCCCCCATTGGCCCCGCCGCGCGGCGGGGGCGGGGAGGAGGGCGCGCTCCGCCTCGCCTATTGGCCGGCGGCACCGGCCACTCATCGGAGAACCCGATTTTTACCGTCCTCAAGCGAACGCTGGGGCCGAGCGCGCCCCGGGAAGAGGCCGCGCCCGCTCCGCTCTCCGCCCACGCCCTGCCTGAGCGACCCCGCTCCTCCCTCCGCCCCCCGCGGGGCGGAGTCACTGCCTCACACGGCCCCCGCGGGGAGAGCCACTGCTGCCGCGCCCTCCGCCCACGCGCCAGCCCCTGCCCCAACGGGCGGGCGGCACCAGCAGTCTCCCGCCCCCTGCGGCGGGCCGGCGGCAGCGCCCCGCGGCCGTAGCGCCCCGCCCCTTTCCCGGAGGCGCGTCCGCTCATTGGCTGTGGTGCTGTCACTCCAGCCCCGCCCCCTAGCGGCCTGGGAGGCGGCTCGGTGGCGCCTCACAGCGCGGCTGCGCCACTGCCGAGGGGGCGGGGCCCGCGGCGGGGCCGGCGGCAACGCCCTTCTGCGGCCGCCCGTTCCCGCTGGAAGCCCGCAGGAAAGCCGCCCGGCGCGGGGGGCAACCGGGCGCCGCTGAGGCTGCGCCGCTCGCCCGGCCGTTGCGTCATCCCTCCCCTACCACCGGCCGCTCCCGCGGGCGCCGCGCGCCCTGCCGTCGCCTAGCAACGGGCTTCAAAGCGGTAGCTCGCGGGCGGCCTTCCCCCCGCGGCGGCCCTGCCCACGTGACCCGCCGCGGCCTGCGCTCGCGGGGCTCCGCCCGCCCGCCCCCCGCCCCGCCCCGGCGGGTAGGGGCGCTGAGGAGATGCCGCCATGGCGGGGTTTGTGTTCCCCTGGCGCCCTCCTCGGAGCGGTTCTGGGGAGGCCCGGGTGAAGAGCACTGCCCAGGGAGGCTGGGGTGTGGCAGTCAGAGTCTCAATAAATTGCCTCACAGCTCCTGAGCTGTTGGAGTGATGCAGCAAGTATCCCAGGCTCTAGGCCATCGTCGTGTCTCGGCACCTGAGGAAAAGCCCGTTGGCTGCCTTGCCCCCACCACCTGGGACCTCTGCAGACACTAATGCGGGCGAAGTTAGAGAGGAGGGAAGTGCTGTGAGCAGGGTTTCTTGATGACGTTGCATAAATAAGAGTGAGTGGTCCAAGGCCCCAAGCCCGGCCGTATGTTCTTACCGTACTCTTCTTGCCTTTCGCTTGTCCCCATGAAGCAGGAGACAAACAGCCCGGGAGGAGCTGAGAATAACAGTGGATGAAATCGTCCTGTTAGGTGCCTGACATGTAGAGATAGCAGCAGTGCTCAGGTCTGAATGAACATAAACGTCACCGAGCTTAGTTACAAGGAAGGTTTTCCACAGCACAAGGATATGTTAAGTAATTCTGCATTTTAATATCTAAGCCTGATTTGAGTAGTGAAGTCTTTCAAAGTCAGAACTAATTACTAGTGTCTAATAAGACATTTTCGCATGCTACTGTTTCCAGAGCATACAGGTTTTAGAGGAGGCCTGGGGGAATATTTTGTCTCAGATATTCTTGCTGTCTCTCCATCATTCTGTTCCTTCCCACTGCTCTATTCACTTACTGCGTTTGCCACTGTAGTTTTTATACAGCTGTGGCAGTGTAGATGGCTACTTCTGCCTGTGTTGGATGGACACCAGCTCAGTGTCAAATACCAATAGCACACAAAAGGATAAGATATGCTGACTTCAGAGCAGGGCATACTAGAAGTCTTCATCTATAACCTTTAGTTAGATAAAAATTAAATCAATCTTTTTGATAAAAGCATATGTTTAACTGCTAACTAAAGCTATTATGCTACTGAAGTCTACTGTTCCAAGTGTATGTTTTCTCTACTTTGTACTACGATTAGCCAAGTCTTTGACCAGCTGGGCTCCAATAAAACCAATAAATTGACCTTGCATTTTTTCTAGAGGACTTTCAAATTTCTTGATGTGGCTGCTGAAAAGGGATGAATTTTTAAGAATATTCTGGCAATCATATTTCTTTTTTTCCTTTGAAAGCATTGTACTTTGTGATTTAAAATATAAAGAATTATGATGTATAAAAGAGAAGTAATTTAATAGTAAAATGACATTGTATAGCAACAAAAATTCCCCAGTGTGCTGTAGGCAAGGTTTCATGTTATTAAAGTGTTAAGATACCCATTATAGTCCTACTAAAAATAGCAGAATTCTCATTTGCTTACATCTGAGATTAATGTTTCACTGCTTTTATTTTTGTTAGTTATTTACATCCTGATCTTGCAGATGACTCTCTTTGGAGGAAGCAGCCTACATCTATGGAAAAGTAGAGGTAAGTTATTACCCCCCCTAAGGCCAACTAGTAAGGTTTCTGATTTGGCAGTATTTTACACTACTTTTGCATAGTATGAAGAACTGCACAGCATACAATGTAATAGAAAAGCAGTTATAGTGACAGTAAAAGTGGGCCTTAATTATTTCATGGATGGTTTTCAGTAATTTAAAATTGGTGGAAACCAGATAGAAATACCTTGTTAAGGAATATTACTAGAGATAATAGATTTATTCATAAAACTTGACAAGCTGAAATAAATCAAATTGACCTTTATCTCCACCTACAAAATTAAGTATTCCCTATTTTTAATGAAAAAATAAGCCTATTAGATATTACAGTCTTCTAAACTTTAATGTCTGATTGTTAACAGGATCTGTTCACACTTTAACACAGCTTTATAATAACATATTTTATGATTAATTCCACACGGAGGGATATGGGCCAGCTCCTACTTTTATTGGAGGTATTTTAATTTTAAACATAAAATGCGGAAAGATTGCCTTTCTCTCTTGCTCTGCTGAAAAGCAGTCAATACATAGTAACAGATTTCGGTGCCCTTGAAAAGGGAGGGATACAGAACTGATGGTTTTCTAGAGTATAGCATATCCAACTCACTAGGTGGAGAAGGAATGTCATAGATTATGTGTTTCTATGGCAGAAGAGTTTTTGACATCAGGGAGATCATTTTAAGATTAGAGAGAAATGAGCATCTTCAGCAAAATGAGCATATCTGTATTTGTAAATATATACATGAAAATGATCCACACTGTCCAGAAAATGCTTGGAGATGAAGATTGTTCTACGTCTCTTTCCCTCCCTACAGTTAATTTATCTCATCCACCTGTTATAACTTGCTGTAAAGTGAATTATGAACTCTGTGGGGCAGGGACTATTTTTCATTGTAAGTCTTTTTAGTGTTTAGCACCTTGATCTTAATTAATGCCTGTAGGCATTTCTGCAAAACAGCTATTAAATAACAATCTAAGTTGATCAACTCCTCCCATACACTTCATGCTACTTTAGAAGTCAAACGTGCAGACTGGGCAGGTGTTCCAGGTGTTATGAAGGCAGTAATGGTATCTAAATTAGTGGGAGTGTAAGAAAGCTGACACATTCAACCTCTGATAATTGAAGGTAAGGGTGAAGCAAGGCTTTGATTATCCTGTAGAAGCCTTGAATGAAGGTTGTGTACAGCAGGAAGTATACTTACTTTCTTTTTAATTATGTAGCTAAATGGGGGGGGGGGGGCGCTGTTATTAGATGATAGGTGACAATAACTGCAAGATGCACGTATGAGGAAACTGAATGGAAAAAGGATCGAGCCATGTGCAGACTTTGTGATGCAAAATAAGGAGGTGCCTAATTTCTGTGTCGGGGTCATTTCGCCTACTGATACTTTTCTCACTTCCTATCTAACTTGTCTACATTTCTGAGTTCTTTCTGGCTCAGCATTCCTTGCCTCATGAAAACAACTGCAACTTCAGCTCCTCTGGGCTAAAAACCTTTTCCCCTTTCTTTGATACCAATTTACCAGGGTAAATGGTAATATATTATTTTCTACATATGTTTTGTACATATAGTCTACATATATTTTCCACACAGAAAAGGTAGCCTGGGACAAACTTTTGTGTTTCAAGAAAAAGAAGCAGCACCTGCATAGCGTGTGGCTTCTTCATTGTGGTAAAATAGGATTTTTTTTAATTCCTAAATGGTCCAGGAATAATTTTGGTTCAGGGCAGGTTAAAGCTGCAGCCATTAACTACCTCTATGAAACATAGATAGTCCTTGTTAGGGATATGGACCATGAAACTGATAGTGGCAAGAGAGGTTTGTAAACGTTGCCAAGAAAGAATCAGTACAGAGTGGAAAGAGAAGACTTGGAAATTTTAATATTATTATCCAACAGAGACTTAGGTTTCCTTTTAATACATACCACCTCATGTGCTGCAGGAGCTATCTCACGGTACCCAGATAACAACAAAGATGCAAAAGATCATCAAATGTCCACTTGCAAGGCTGCACGTGTATTTCACAATAAATCGTCTTTCATATGTAGATAGCAATTAATGGAAGTTAAAAGCTAGCATTTCATGAGAGTTTCACTGTACCAAGACATTAAACCAGAGCTTTCATTTAGTGCTGCTCATTTTAAAGGTAAATTCCATTCAAGTAGATGAGACTGTTGTTATACAAGCACATCTAGTGACACAGCAGATGAGAAATTCTTTCCAAAGCGAAGCCAGGGGGGTTGAATTTCCTTGGCCAGATAAGCACAATACTCCTTTTGTTTTGGCTAAATACCATCATTCTGTAGAACAGGCTAATGACATTTATTATCCAGTTCAATAGCTAATCACCTTAGCAGTTTTTTTTTAATAACACCACATGTTGTGAGTAGCATGCAAATCAAATGAAAAGGGAAGCATAAGACAAACGAACCAAATCCCATATACTGCAGATGCAGAGGGATACGGCCAGAACTATAGAACAGTAAAGGACAGAAGAAAATATGAGCAGATGCAGAGGAGGGAGAGAAAGAAACCAGCTGCATCATGGAGCTGAATTAGTTGTAAAACACAAAGGAATGAAGTCATGAGGAGAATGAAATTATTGCAAGGATGATGCACTGCCAGCTACAGGTAGCTGGCATATAGTGATGGGATCCCAACACCTCTGTCTTCATGGAAGAGACATGTTAGCCACCTCACACCACCAATTCTTGCTGCTCCATGTGGAAACCGAGCAGATTTCTCCATGTATATAAAAGAGAAAATCAATTGCATTTCAGTACAATGACATGACAAACCTAGGCTACGGTAATACGTATTAATGTATGTGTAATAATAATAATGTTTATTATTATTACAGTAACCAAGTGTAGCTTGGTTGTAGATTTAAAAACTGAAGTTAGTCCTGTTCACCTATACCCTAGATATAAGAGTAGGCCTAAAAAGTACTGCTTTGAGATGACGTTATATGGTTCTAAAAGAAGATCAAGTTCCTACATAAAATACTATAGCACTTTCACCATGGATTTTGAGAACCCCCTTGAAAATAAGCAGTAACAATGAAATAGCTGACAAATTGCAACACATGAAGGTTTGCTCTTAAGACTGGCTCTTAAATTGACATACAAAATGTTTTGCACAAAGAAGCCTTTTATCATCTTTGCTACGTCTGCTGAATTCTTTTATGATAACTTATATGCTGCATGAATTATTTTGCTTTGATTATTAAAAAGTAGTTGGTGGTAGAAAATCTAATTTCCTCACAATAAATAACAAAGCTTAGAGCAGTAGGAGATGGAGTCACTGTGTGTTACAATTTAAGTTACCACTCTGATTAGGCCAGTTAATTAAACCTATTCTCATTTCATACATACCTTCACATGAAGTCTAACATATACATTTTACTGTTTTCATTTTCATAAATAAACTTTATGCCATATAGCAGGCTAACAAACAAAAAGCCTTGTTCTTTGATACTGCCAGTCACACTGAGTCGCATCTTGAATGCTGTTAGGTGTGTTAGCTGAAAAAAAGTGGTACTAGCTCATAAATTTTCCTAGTCATACTGAGCAAGTGTTGTCTCAGGGTGACTAAAATTATAATCTCCACCTTTTAAGTTCTGTGAATTCTAGTTGCTTCATCCTCTGACAAGATGGCTGTAACGGCAGTGACTCCAGGTTTGCAGAGCACAGGGAACAGCCTGACCACCTTCTGTATGTGTGGTTGTGCGAGTAGCACACCTTCTTCCTGAGGTCAGGTGGAACAGCAGGACGGCTGATGACCCCAACAGCATCTGTGTATTAAGGACTTGTATCGCAAAACTCTCTACCATACTGATTGTTCATTTAATAGCCACATGTAATTAATGAAGGATAAGCATAGATCCTGTCTTCCTATGATACAAAGTTTCTAGTCCCAAAATCCAAACCCAGGCACAACTAGTTATGGGGCAGTTTTAAAGAGTAGAAGAAAGCATTATTTTTGCAGGTACCCTTGGTTTCCAGCCTCCTTACCCCTACTTCACTAAGCAGCTGGTGGTAAAAAAACCAGCACAGATGTTTCTTTAATAAATGGAAAAATACCTCCTACCTTAGTCCTTCAGTATATGAGGTAAGCCTTCTGCACCATGAGAAATGCAAAAGTGTTCAATGCGTGATACTACATTTGAGCTTCACAGCCTGGGGTTGTGTATTTTCTTCAATGGTCTTATAGTGATCAGACATCTTTACTTATATTCACCACAGCAACAGGTTCCTCCCCACCCTGAGTTTGTGACACTATTTTTGTTTTTTTCTAGAACTACTGACTTGAGTCGAATACACTCTTTTGCTGAGAATGCTGGGCTACTCAATGCTACTATTCGAAAATCTTGCCAGTTACAGCACTGGTTCCAAGAGCTTTATTTTTTCCCCAATATTTTTTTCCCCAGGAAAGCCATGGACACTTCAGAGTTTTTTTGTATGCCAGAGTTATTCTAAATAGTTTTGAATTCTATCCAGTTGAGATTTCAATATCAGTTACCATCTCCTCACAATGCTTCCTTTGAAGGGGTTTTTTTATATATATCACTTTTTAATCACAATTTTTAAATATATCACTTTAATATAAGGGAAGCAGTTTTCAAGCAGATTAAAAGTACTACAATTTCAAATACAAGGCAGTATCTGTTGTATTTTGTTCCTGCATAGCTAGATGTAAAATGTGAAGGTATTTTCCCCAGTCCAGAATAATAATGGAAATAGCAGTAGTAAATCAGATACTGCTGTTTATTTTGCAATATTGCTAACAGAGTAATGATGAACAAAAGAGAAAAATACAATTAATTTTTTGCTTTTCTAAAGAACTTTCTAAATATTGTATAAGTATATCCTTGTGTAGTACTTGGATATTTGTTGCAGTTTCTAAAACTTCAGCAAAAAAATGTAATTATTATTCTCAGTCACAATACTTAAAAGAGTTTCAGTGAGAAATCCAAGCCTATTATTGTGTGCTATAAGAGCATAGCAAAAGGAAAACCAGCCCTTATCCTAGGGAACTCACAGGCTTGTATTATGGTTAGGTGAAAAAAGGAGGAAGAAACAAACCAGAGAAAAGAGCAGGATGAAAGAACAAGGTTTTGGGGAAGACAAACATTGTGTGGGTGGGGAGCAGTAATTTCAGCTCGTTGCTCAGCTATAGTCTAGAATTTTTAAGTCTTATCAGCTCACCAAGTTAACAGTAAATCTCAAAATTATTTCAATGAATGCAAGATTGGGCCTACTGTTTGCTAGAATTTAAAAGCTGAGTCAATTGAAAATTGATTTGAAAGCTGATCACAAGTGTGCTAGGCAGAAAGCTTTCTTTCACGCTCCTAGGTTTCAATTCTTGGATGGAAACAACAGTAAACTCACTTTGAAGACCTTATAAAAGCTGTCTCTGCAAAATCATTTTTGCTTTCATCTCACAGAGAATACGATTCAAACAAACCGCATTATACGTTCCAGTTTCATAATACTGAAAAAGAGTAGAAGTCTTTCAGAGAATCTGGCACCTAACAGCTGTTGCTACTAAAGTTATAAGCTCTACTTACGTAAAAACCTGCCAAAATATTAATTTTTAAATGCATACATTTTTTAAGCCTTATGTTGACATCACAGTTTTTTATCAGAATATAGGTTTCCCCTGTTATGGCTCTCATGGCCCCGCCACACTACTTACCAGGCTTTAAACACAGTAAGGAAGGCAGATAAACAAACTTGGGGAGGAACAGATTGTTTAGCTGAGATTTTAATCACGTCACTTAACTCCAGTGGATGGAGACAATGCTGCAAGAGCCAGTAATTCTGCAAGGGTAAGCCCTGCAGTTTTCATCTCATCTTTGAAGGCCTTCCTCTACAATTCTACCAGGACAGGACACAGAAAGAAGATTAAGGAAGAGTCCAGGCAGGACTCTAGGAAGCAGAAGAAGCAGTGGGATACTATAATCTTATTTTTTTCCAATTTACTTATTCCATTCAAGGCCTCTCTACTACTGGGATATAAAAGGAAAATAAATAATACCTCTTTATGTAAGGAAAAAATAAGCATGGACATACTGTAAGCAGAAGGGGAGTATTTGGGAATTCTTCATGCTTTGAAGTCTTTGGATTTCAGATGGCGAGTAATATGACAGATATATGATGCACACAGCCCATGAGTGCATGCAACCCCAATCTGAATCTTCAAAGGAAGCATCAGAAAGCTTTAAAGAGGACAAATGGTTGCATCCCTTCCTCCTGTTTTAATGATGGAAGGCCTCTGAAACCAGAGATCATTCTGCGAAAGCCTGTTACTAAGTCTTAGAGATCCTACCTGCAGAGTCTGACTTCAGAGCCCAGCACTCTTGTTTAGAGACACCGACATCTGCACAGTCTTTCATCTCAGCACAACTCCAGATAGAGGGTGTTTTAGGTAAGCACCACTGCACTCCCTTCAAATCACTGATCTTTGAGTCCTTGCTGAGGATTGATTGAAGGCCCAGCAGTCTAGCACATAAAGCACATACATCTTTCTGTGTTTTTCAGACTGTGATAATTCAGAGTTGAGATAAAACAATAGCCATTAGCAGTCACCACAAGTCCCTAACTCCAAGCTTTCACTGTTACAGAACTATGAAATTCTTCCTTTTATGTGAAACCAATAGCAGCAGCCAGCAGACATTTCAAGAGTGGACATACCATTAAAATGCAAAACCAAAGCCTCAAAATGAACAAGGTATTTGGTAGTTATCTGCATCCTTCCATCTGTAGCCAGCAGGCACTTTTCGGTCCTCTCAGTTCATATACTTTACTGTGAACAGGACCCCTCACGCTCAGCCTCTGGATTGAAGCCATGTCAGTGGATGTCTGTTACCCAGTATAATTCAGTAATGAAAGAAAAAAAATCTAATAAATTATCAACAGCCACAGTCCTTGAGTCACCCAGGAAATATCACTTGCCAGAAACAAAATGAGCTGTACTGCAGAGAGGCCTTGTGTCTTTAACAAGAGCAGCAGAAAAATTTAAGGACATGGGAGATCAGACAAGTTGACATACTTTTTAAAAGCAAATGTTCTCACTCTCCAGGTCAAAGTAAAGAGGCACCTGAGGATTTTGCTATTCCTTTGTAAATGCAGCAGAACCTTGTCTTCCCCTCACACTTACTATCCCCAGAGCAGCTGCTCCTGATCTGAGAGGAATTCGTATGCACCTGATGCAGATGCACCTATAGTTACGGCTTACGGAGTGCTCTGACAAAGCAGCCCTGAACTGTACTGCTGGGGGGTTATTTTTGCTCATACTGTGTTATATTGTAAAAGCTTTACTTCTCAGCTGAGCTGGCTCCTGCCCTTTCTCTGCTGCCCCAATGCCACTGATGGTGGAGCTGCACCCGTGCTTCAGCAAGTCTCCGAGACATCACACTCGTCTAATCTTGCTCTGAGCAAGTCTGTGCAGCTTGGCACCAATAACCCTAGCAGCTGTCTGGATTATGAGCAGCACCTGCAAGATGAGAGTGTTAGAAGTGACTTCACTAGGTCAAGCACTGTACAAACACACAGTAAAAGACAGCGCAGCTTAAATAAACAGGGAAGGGATTGAAGAAATCCTATTTAATAGGTGGAGAATAGAAGCACCGAATTACTTCAGGTTACACAAGGATGCACAGACCACAGGAAATGCAGGTTACCAGAATCCTTGTTTGCTGCTTTAAATACAGGACAAATTTCCATCACCTTTCCTCACACAATCTTAAAAAAGATCACTCAGAGCTTTGGGAATTCACACATGGGATATTTAGTTAGTGGATGGTGAAGTGCATCTGCTAGGATGAGACAGAGTCTGGCAGCAGCAGGTGTGTGAGGTATCTACTGTTGACTGGGACTATCTAGCAAGAAAATAGGAGATTGTTAGAGCAGGTTTCTTGCCTGTTGTCCTTGCTGATAAGACATTCATTGCCACTCCTGTCTCTTCTCTCGGTTACAACAACTAACTTCTCACCCAAGTCCAGTAGGAGAGCAGCTGGTTAGTGGTGGGAAGGACAGCAGCCTTTGGCACCAACAAAGATAATACAGCCCCACTCAGCTGGTTAAACGGGGACTCAGCTGTGCTGCCATGCCTGTTACAGGAAACCTGTACCTTTCTGAGCCACCTCTGTAAATATCTAAGCCCCGAGGGAAATTTGTCTTAGGTTCCTCCTAGCAATGGTCTATTTTCATCAGGGTTGTTGCTGGTTCTTCTGTAGGAAGGGCATCAGACAACACAAAGCATGGGTGAACTGTCAGGTAAATGATGATAAAATTACCTGATTGCATTCAGCCTTGATGTTAATATTGCCAACTGCTGTGAAATCACCCTGAGTCACCTCTGTGAAATCTGTTAAAGAGCAGCAGGGAGAGCTGTGCTCTTCTAGCTGTAGTGAAGAGGCTTTGTTAGAATAATCAAAGCATTATTGCTGCTAAAGCAAACATCCCTATCTCTGGTCCTTGCGATGGGATACTGTTCAGATTGTGCCAGCCTCCCTGCTTGGTTTCCTGATATGTTCCCAAAGAAACATTGCACGTACCTTCACTGGCCCTACTTGCCCCCATCCAGGTAATTTTCTGAGCAAATGATCTGTAGTCTACCAAACAATAAAAATCAATGTTTTCAATTGATGCTTTCATTCATTTGTGGGGAGGCCCACATTTCACTGCTGACTGATTAAATGTGGTGGTAAAAGGTACAATCTTGTGGATCTCAGTACACTTATAGCATCCTTTTGAGGAGAGAGCACTTGCAGGGTGGAAGTGTGGATGCATTTAGGAAGAACCTTAGTACAGACTGATTCCCCTTCTGTCTGCTCCCCTGGAATTGCTATTATTTAGAAGAAAAATAAAAATCAGCTTACGTGTTCTTTTCTGTAGGGATGGATTTTTTTTTCCTCTGTAATGCAAATATGCTTTAATGACAAGAGGAGAATGACATGCAGGGGGAGAAGGGTCAGAACAGTCATCGTCTAATTTTATGGTATGGTGGGCCTCCCAATTCCCATTGGTCTGCCCTTCTCCCTCTTGCACCTTGGAAGCTTTAATTGAAGTGAGTGTAGTTTATTGATTTTTAGCATAAGGTAATGTGTTAATAGTCAGAAGAGGTTAAAGTAACTTTAGGCCAGCCTAGAGAGGATGTAATGAGACATTAAGGATGTGTAGTGGATTAAAGATCTGATTGTATTTTCAATGAAATCAGAAGTTCCTTTGATGTTAGCAGCAGAAGTCCTAGCCATAAGAAGGGAAAAGTGTACTATTTCTTTATCTAAAGACAAAATTATTGTCTTTAAAAAAGAAAAAGCAAGGATTTGGAAAGTCAGCACATTAAAGTATTATCTAACTCTGTTAGATAATTTTTTTGATAATAATCTGATAAATTTTTTTGTCTTATATACTTACATTTGGCTCAATTAAGCCATGAAGGCACAACTTCACTGGGACGCTGAGGAAGCAATTGCATTCTAAAGCAAAGTTTGAAGGTTTTGTTCAAGCTTTCCTCTAGAGAAGTGGACTCTGAAGAGCAACTTCAGTCCATGGAAAATAATGGGCTTATTTTGGCTTTTTTTTTTTTTTAGCCTTTTTAGATCCAGTAAAAATGAAGACTACAAGAAGATCGCAAAGTTTAGAACAAGAAGTGCTCCTGTAGCCTATAGAGATGTCTGAGAGCACCTCCTGCTATAGTCCAGTGAGCAAAATATTTTCTGTATGATTCCTTAGTTCTCCTGTGAGGGATAGTACCACAATCCCACTGTCTACCATCTTCAGCATTTTCTTGTTGCCAGTGAAGCCTATGTGAGTCTGAACTGGCAAGAGATCAAACTGTTCAACTGAATTTAGCTACATTTAACATAATCATTTACAGCAGATCTGATGCTATATAGCACTATGTGCTATGGTCAAAATGGATATTTAGAGCAGTGATTCCAGAGGCTGGCTCCTCTCCTGTGTACAATCTGTAGTTATATTCTAAGATTATGCTATTTTATGTAAACTACCAATACTGTATAGTATTATGATGTCCTGTTGGCTCTAAGGATTCCTAACATCTTTCTGTTGCAATGAAATTCTATAAAACAAAGATGAAAAATGATGCTGTATTTACAACCAATAGAACATACGAATGCTTGCTGTTTGGTAGCATAATGAAAATGCTAACTCAGGGTCTAATTTTGCCATTACAAATAGAGTGAACGTACTATTACTGTGTGATAATAATGCAAGATATAGCTTATTCTTAACTGAACTTGACTGTACTGTATACATCTGCACACTTTTTTCTATTTATTCTGAAAACAAGGCAGATGGGTTTGCTATGTGTATTCATAAAGTTATGTGCTTAAATATTTTCTTGAAAACAGCTTCATCTTTAATATTTCCAAGCACTCATAGTCCATCCTGTCTGTCCTCCCTTCCTCTCTCTCTTCTTCTTCAGAGAGAGAGAAAGAAATACATCTTTGTGTGCACTGCACATATGTGTATGAAAAATAAACTTCCTTCCTAGCAAGTAAACCCAAGAACAATGTTGCTAGCAGCTGTTGTGCTTAAAACCCAGTTGAGAACACTGTTCCGTTATGAGCTCTCAATGCTCTTCTCAACATCAGTAATCAACGTGCCAGGACAATGTCTTGTAAACCCAAATGCCCAGGCCAGGAGACCACAAAAGCTCCTCTGTCTTGTGCGAGGGAAACTGAAAAGAGGCTTTCACAGTGCTGCAGAGTATGTCGGCAGACTGTGCCAGTTCAGAACCCTCAGTGTTCCGGAAGATGTTTATGTACAAGGAGGGCAAATCTTGTCTAATCCTTGGTTAAGAAGCTACTATAACTGTTATTTTTTAAAAATGAGAAGAATCATATGTATGTGTCGAAGACAACCATCAGATAATTACAGGCTGCTCAGTGGCTGCATGAAGTGCAGTAGCTGAGGAGCTGAAAAGGTCTTTGTGCTCCTTCCAGCAGGAGAAGGACATCTCCTTATCTACTCTCACAAATAAAAAGCAAGACCTATCCTTTAAAAACAAACATACACCTATTTCCTCCTATTTTATAAAATAGTAATTTCTATAGTTAATAATTTTTGCAAGCAGAAAGTTACAAAGCCGAAAAGTTTGATAACAACAATGGTAATTTTTCTTAAAGATGAAATCCCAAGCTAATAAGCACCCAGTTCTTTGATTTTCACTTAGGTTTGTAACTTTCAAGTTGTTGGGAAGAGTTAACGCTCCATTGGGTAAAATGGCACCAAAGTAAAAACAAATAACTTCTCATTGCGTTGTCCATCTAAAAAGGAAGGTACCTACTGGGGTTTTTAGGAAGTTTTGCTAGACATCAGTGGAAGCACTGAGCAACAATATGTCAGAGAGCAGAAGATCAGCTCAGTATACAGAATACTGGTTTTAGTAATTTTATTTTAAATGAAATTACATTCAGATATAGCCCAGTTATATTAGCAGAGATTTAAGCATATGTTTAAAGCTAACAAACTCCTTTAATTAATCTCTTAGTTTCACAATTCTTTCGTTATTGATACTGATTATGAGCTCAGACTAAATTCAATCTTTTGCATTATCCAGATTCAAAATCACAATCATGTTAAAAAAAAATACAAAAATGTCTAAAATTTCTCTTTCCAACCTAACTTATAAGAATAATAAAACTGTTTAAATGCCTTCATTAAAAAGCCACATTGACATGATTTACAGCTGTACAAATTGTTGTTAAACCAAGCATTATAGGATAAGTGATCAAAGCAGTGCTAAAGATTTGAAGCAGAATTTTTCCCACTGTCCTTACGTAGACTTTTCTGGCTAAATTACAAATAAAAAACACTTTGAAAATTACAAATAAAAAACACTTTGAAAATGTACTCTTAAATTCACCAGAATAAAAAAAGCCCAAATAACTGTGTCTGAGAGAAAAGAGGCGGCTGTATTCTATGGTGCGTACTCACACTCCAAATTCCCAGGATGTGGAATGCTACTGAAACAAGGGGTTTCCTTGCACTTGATGTACTTGATATTTGACTAAGACCGGCATAGAAAACGAGTAGAAACACATCCTGCACCTGACAAGGTGAGCAGTCTGCATGCTGGAAGAGAACTGAGTACTGCTGAGTAAGGCAACCAAGACAAAGTATGGCTTAAGTGCCATCTGATTAAGGCAGAGTACGTATTTTTGAAGCTGTTTTCTTCTGCTTCCACTTAAAAGCACTAATGCACTAGAATGTGTTTAAGAGCTTTGGTTAAAAAGACCTGGTGGAGCTGGAGGTGGTTCACAGAGATAAATCTAAAGAAATTCATTACAATGAGCTAGACAGTCCCTCAAAAAAAACCTTTGTCAACTTCATATTCTTATAGCCGTTCAGTCTGAAGCTCCAAATATATGTACTAACAAGACAAACAAACATGTTAAGCACAGCTTTCTCAAAATATCCATCCCTTATTTGCCCCCTGCAAGACACAGCTCCCACTCTCAATCAGGCAGCATCTGAAATTTTACATGCATGAGTGGTAATATTTTGGCCTAGTAAGTAGATCATGTCCAGTCCTATCCTTGCAACAGATGTAGAATTAGTCCTTTATCAGGCCAAATTCTGCACAATATTATGCTGACCTTAATCTAAAGGAATTTCTGTGGCATTAGTTTGGATTTTTAAGTGAAGGCAGAATTTGGCCCTTTTTAGCACATTAAAATAAACTGATCCACAGCTTCTGTTAGAAGAATCAATAGATTAAACAAATGCTGGTAGCACTTGCCATATTTACTACATGAAAAGCCCCACTCACCCCATTCACCAGTTTACAATTATCATATATCTTTTCCAGTGCTAAGAATTTCTAGGTTATTTACAGAAGCATATCAAAGCTCGGGAAAGTGTAACAACAGATGCATCATATTGTTGCATAAGCTTATGCTTAAAAACACTAAAAAGTAGCTGGGCTCTGATAATTCTTTGGCTTGAACCTGAAGCCTCCTTGGATAGATCAGTTCCTCCATTTGTTGGAGTCCCAAGCCAGGAACCAGCCTGTGAATGTCGGGGGTTCGTGCCCCTGCTTCACGATTACAACGGGGGTCCCCTTATCTCTGCCAGAAGGATCTGTTTCAATATAGCGTTTGGCTAAAACCAGAGAGAAAATAGAACATGTAATATATTAGTTCATTCCTTTGGTATAAAAAAATACATCAAAAGCCCTAGTGAAAGAACCCAGGGCTACTATAATACAGTATTCAATTAAATTATTTCAAAGGCAATGAAATGATCAGGTAATTGCTGATTTCTCCCAGCTGCCAGTGAAGGAATTTTCCACGAGGTTAAAACAGAGGGATTGTTGCTCTGCTCAGTTCACAGCCATATAGCTGGGTTTTGGCTCGAACAGGAGAAAGAATTTGCTGGTGCTGTGCAGATGCACAAGCTTCATTCCCGTTCTTCCTATGTAAAAGCCAGTATAGTTTCCCTTGACATTGCAACATGACTTCAGTACGTATCGGAAACACAGCTAGGTAACCCTAGCTGCTCCAGGGAAATATCTGCAAGCATGTTTAGCATGAATTTTGTCAGAACGGCTCAGCTACGTGAAATCATGCCAGAGGTGACACCTGATTTTTCAAGGAGGTACACTCCACATGTGTTGTCTTGATTTGTTCTGCAATTGGAATTTCCTCCTCCAAATTTAACTCAGCGACGGGTGGCAGTGTAAGGACTTGAGGATTTGTTGGCATTCCTTTGGCTATATACATTAGTGTAGGGTACAGCTCAGTAGGTATCTCCTTTTAAATTCTTTCTCTTTTCAGTGCAGTTTCTCTTCATAGAGCTCACCTATATATTCTTTAAAAAGCTCTGCAGCCTAGTAATGCTATCTTGATTAATTTTACCCTTCATAAACTTACAGATAAGAAAGATACAATGAGTTTTAAAGCACATTTAAAGGAGAAAATAATCTTCTCTAGTATTAAATCCTAATAAGCTCAGTAACCCTTTTAAATACTGTAAACGTAACTAGATTTCTTCTACATCATCTTTTTCACTTCTTTTAAGTAATATTGATGCTACTTCACTCAGAATTCTGTGAAATTGATTTGATTTACCAGATTTAACGGATTCCTGCCGCTCAGTTTCATTAGCATCCTTCCCAATCCAGACAAAAACCTGCAAACAGAGGGGAGAAAGATATAGTTCCCATGTTGTTATAAGGATGTTGTGTACAGTAGGTAAAGTACAAAATAGTTCATTTCACTAGGAGAAAGAATATACACTATGAAAAGACTGCAGAGATACACAGCTCTCTCAAACGACAACTGATGATTTTTTTTTTTTCCCCTTGCGAGAGACCAGTTCTATCCTCTGAAATATCGCTGCTCTCTTGACACTGGAAGGCTGGACCTTTATGCACTCTGATGAAAGGAACTCTAATTTACCTTTTCCATGGACATCTTTTACAATTTGCCAAGGAAATTGTTCTTTAGGTACAGGTAAAAACACTGAACAGGAGCCGACTCTGATTGGAGCTCTGTGTGCGCATCAACACTTGTGCCCTGTGATCAATGCTACCCAGGGTAACTGCTAGATAACCCACTAAAGAACCCAACAACCAGAGCCTCAATCTGCAATCCCCCCATTTTTTTTTTTCTGTCAAGGATCCTTTTGGAAACCAACTACGTGTCCCGGACTTCTTTCCTTCTTACCTGAGTCAGTATGTCCCAACTACTTTCCATCCAGCTCTTCCACCCACCTTCCCCCATCACTCCTTCCCACCTGGACCTTGGACATTCCTTCTCATTTCCAAAAACCTCAGCCTTTTTTTCCTTAAGGTTTAGGCTGAAGAAGACAAATAAAGCGTGGGATCTGTGGCCTCCTCCCCCTTTCCCTCCAAGGGGAGAGGAAGGGTAGAGAGAACATACTCTGAGAAACAGATGTGCCCTTCACACCCACAGTAAGTTTGCCTGTCATCCAAAAAGCTTTCAACATTTTCAGTTTTCAGTGAACCTGGGAAAATGATGGAGATTGTTTCTGTCACCCTCCACCCAGTTCTTGAAGAAATCTGTGTAAGGGTCTAGTGTTTGTCCCCTTCTCTAGTAAGACTTTTGTAGGTGCTGCTGGTACATGGATTTTGTGGCTTCCAAATACCTTTTATGCAATAACTTTCTTTTTTAAAGTTAATAAATTTTAGTGATAAAGTCAATAACATTATCGAGAGCCTTTCAGAACACTGCTGGGGCTTATACTCTTGCAGCCTCCGTTGGTTTTAATGGGAAGTGCCTGCCGTGATCTCACATTATGCTTGGAAATTCAATTGTGTATGTTCACAGTAGCACATCATATAGCTCAAAAATATAGCTCCCTCTGGTATAATTTAAAGAAAACAAAACCTCTTCCATTCTCACAAAGATGATTTTTCCTCCCATCTTATGATCTAAGTGGTTAAGAATAAATTATCCTCGTTACCACAAGAAACAGTGGTCAAGTACAGAGCTTACCTGCTCCCAAGCATCCAGCAACATGACATCATCTTCAGCCAAATCGTCCTGAGTGAATTCTCCTGGGACCTCCTCAATCTAAAAAGGATATTATGTTTTGGGGTTTTTTGTTTTTTAATGATTTATCAAGATATTCTGATTTTGCACAGACCAAAGATATTTTTAAAAGGGTAAGTCCAGAAGCTGGTGTGCAATTCTTTTTGCTCCTTAAGGGTCAAGCCCTAAACTGATTTGATGAATGTGTCAAGGGTGTTTCACTGAAAGGAAACAAATCACATAATTGCACGTCCTATAAAATCAGCTCTCAGTTTGTCAGAATTGATAGGATATCCTCAGGAGAGACAGAGGTTTACATTGTAATTGTTGCTATTGTTAAGTTGGGACTGAGGTCTGCCAGAAGAAAAGGACAGGGAAATTTCCATAGAGCACCTTGTGCCAAGCAAACAAAATCAATCAGCTGATATTAGCTGATATATTCATGCAGCTTACATTCATTAATAAGGAAAAGAAACTGCTTTGGTTTGCAGTGGGTGAGCTCAGTGATGAAATACAGACCCAAGCAAGCTTTCCAGTCGCTTGACAGTGAGACATTACAGTTGACTACACCATCGAGGATTAGTCCCCAAAGGAAAGGCAGAAGCTGGCCAGAAGGTCAGAGTGATCTGACCTACCTCTTCTGGTGAGCTCTAACAGGGGTGATTCTGTTATTAGAGAAATGCTACAGGAACTAGGGGATTTCACAGAATTTGGAGGGAATTTAAAACAAAAACCAAACAAGTCCATTGCTCCCAGCAGACTGTTATAAAGGTTGGTTCCTATTACTGTATTTCACAGAAGTGTTTTAGAAGCTTGTTAGAAGAATACACTTTACTACTCTCATAAGATTTTTAAAGTCCTTATTAAAGGATCCTATTTATTTTACCCCTCTCCAAATGAATGGGCTGTGCCTTAAGGAGACTGCAGAGATGGTAGCCAACTATGTCCCCTACCTAAAAATTAGTGCATCCTTGCCAAACAGTGACACAGCGTTGCCCTCCCAGAATACGGTAAGTAATTAAGCCTGATTCACAGGCTTAATACCCAGCGCACAGCTCTGGGTATTTCTGCTAAGGAAATAGGTCTTCCTACCTCCTTGAGCACAGGCCAATACCTTAGAGGCATAATTACATATCTTAAATCTCAATGGAAAATTTCAGACTGCTAGAGATTTTTGGCAAGGGATATTTGTTTTCCTCACCACCACTATCAAACACATAAGGGGCAAGGCACTGACCTGCACTTTCTCAGCGAAATGATAGCAGTCTGGCAATGCTCTGCAAGAACACAATTGCTTTTGACTGGGCAAATGCCTTATCTTTTTGCATCTGCAAGCCTCTAGTCCCAGGCTGGAGCAGGCTCTGCATGGAAACATCTGCAGTATTAATTCTTCTGTCCATCCTTTGTATTTGGATTGATTTAAAGCACCAAGCCTCAACTCTCTAGTTCTTGCCAAGCACAGCTAATTAAGCCAGATTCCCAAATTCATTTAATGTCTGATGATTCCCAAGGCAAAATATACCAGGAAAATATGTAATTAAACAGAGAAGAAAGTATCCGTCATAAACTCACAATAAATCTGCCAGTCTTATTAGAACAACCATACAGGCGAGGGGGATGATCTTCAGCCTTTGTCAAGAGTTGTGATGAAGTCTGGTATTTTTTTTTACCTCCAAGTGCTTTCCAGAATTCCTCTGAAATACACAATATATAATTTATTCAGCAGTGGATTTAACATTGATGTTTTAGCTTGTTAGATACTGTTTCAAGAATCCCCCCAAAATATCTTCTTTTCTGTCTCAAAGATGGGTGCATTTTCTTACAGTTCTTCCTGCAGTTTGTCAATATAACAATAAAGATATCACTTGCGGACCTAGAAAGGGCAATGTGCTATGTCTCTCCCTTCCTAGGCACTCAGGGTAAAGAAAGGACCACATTCCTCTGCAGCTCCTGCTACTGTCCTACAGACTTCCAGGGCATCACACTACTTGTGCATCAGCCAGTTCTGGATAGATCTCCATGGTAAAATGTCAGGTTGGATTTTCAAAAGGAGACAGTAAGCATATGCTTCTGTCTACAAAATATATGATCGCAAAAACCATTTAGGCTGTATTACCATGCAGTGCCGTGTATTCTCAGCTGCCTATTAGCAACCACGTGGCCTCATACTAACCTGGTTCCTGGCCTTCATTAATCTTAGCAGTCTGGCATTTAAGAACACTGGCAATGTATTGAGCTCCTTGTTCCTCTTCTTTGTTTGCTCCTTTTCCTACCCAGGTGTACCCAGAGTTGTTTGGCAGTTTCAGAACAAAGGCATCATTAGAGTTTAGTGACATTGCATCAACATCAACCTAGATCAAGAAATAAATTGGTTTTTTCTTCATATTTTCAAATAATATGATCACTATTTTGCATGTTTATATAAAACGTGTAGATAGATGTTAATCAGCTATGCTTTTTTTCTTCAGTTTTTCCCTGGATTTATACTGATATAAATTAGAGAAGAACTTAACTTGAGACAGGGAACTGACTTGAAGGGCAAATGTTAGGACTATTTGGCAGTAGGAAAGACTATCTCCTAAGGGTTGCTGATTTCTTGTCTATTCTTTGTCAGCTGACTGTTCACTACATGTTTTCTTACAGTATCCTCTGAAAGATGTAGATTTGTTGCAGCCAGTTACAGCATATTCTCTGTGATTTATTAGATGGGTTGGTCACATAGAGCAGTGGATTTGATTTGAAGTTCTGCATTCCTACCAGATGTGACTACCCAACAAGATTAGCTGGAGAGGCTTGTGGCAGCTATACCATTTCCCATGGGGAATAGTTGGTTTACTTAGCAGGTGACCTTACCTCCGCAATCCTGGTAATGGCTGCCAGGTTCCTGCGGATTTGGAAGAGTCGCGTGGGAGGAGCAGGTTTCTGACCTTCCTTCTTGGATGTCCCATCCTTGTAGACAATAAGCGGTTTGTTTTTGAACAAGCTCAGTAGGTGTGCAGGCTCTTTGCCTTGGCTGACTCGGATCTGTACATACGTAAAGAAATGCAATAAAAGAAACAAAAGGACACAAGTAGTTATTTTTGGTCTTTGTTGAATAGCATAGGGGATGTTAGCCAATAATGCTAAGTATGTTAGCAAGAATGAGAAGTGGCAAGCTGAGAAGATCTAAAAATATAGTTCCAGACACATTAAAGTTAGAGCATTTGTGAGATTTTTTTGTCAATCATGCTGACACAAAGACAAGATTCAAACTTCTAATGTAATGTTTAGCTGATTAAAATGGCTGCTATCTACTGTAATAAGAAAATTACTTTTTTTTCAAAAGAACTGTCATTTCATAGAGTTTTATAGAGTGACTTAATTCTCCTGAAAAACTATCTTGGAAGTTTAGCTACCCTGTATTTAAGCAGAAGAGAATGGTTATTCATCCTGTTCATTATTTCTATGTGTATTTTACCTGCAATAGGATGAAAAAGATGAGCATAAATCTGTCTTGCAGAGGGTAACATGGATGACAAAAATCAATGTCCATTACAGATGCAAAAGATGTTATTGCAATCTCAGAAAAACACTGAGCTATGAAGAATGACTATTTTTAGGTTAATGTATGATAGAAGTTATTTGTATACAACCGTTTGTTCTTCTTCTATAACAGTATCACCCGCCAAGGTGGAGGGCTGCAACTTTTACTCCCGGAAAGAAAGGGGAAAAAAGGGAATGAGGCGTGCTGCGTAGCCAGCAGAGGAGGAGAAATGGAGAGCCCCAGCCCTTCAGCCCTGCCCGGTGAGGCTTGGGGCAGCGGGGAGCCGGGGTGCCGAGGAGGGGCAGCTGCAGCCGGGCAGCCCGGGGTGGGGGGCAGAGCACGGGGCAGCCCGGGCTGGGGCGGCTGGGGCAGCGGTGGTCCTGCTGGGCAGCAGGAGCAGGTGCTTTTACTTATCTCACAACTGGATAGACTGGTACAGTTGCCCGATAAGGATACCCTAGGACACGTGTACTTGTAGGTGCCAAACTGCAGCAGGTTTTTACAAATGCCAAAAAACCCAAAACAAGACCAAAAAAAAACCTGCTGAGGGAAACATATTCCCGCAAAACCAATAGGGCAACGACTTTTTAATAGTAATTTGTACTGTAGTGCCATCTAGTGACCACAAAACAGTACCTTTAAACCTATGCTAATATGTTGTAAATTATGCTAATACTGATGTTAAACACAGGTAATATATTCTAGGTAGCCATGTACATGCATACAAATGCACACATGCAAATATATATATGTATATATACACCTACATATATATATACACATATATATATTCCTAAATTCATTGCAGGCTGAACGTACTTTTAAGTATCATGTCCATTGCAGCGGGATGGATCTCCTTCAGCTTTAATGAAAAGGCTTTTTAAGCACATTATTATTGCACCTGTTAGTAGTAATATTATTATTACTGTAGTATTATTATTGGCCTTAGTTATGAGGCAGGACCATATTGTGCTGAACTCTGTCCAAATATAGAACATGCGTTAGGAATATTTCAAGGAGTAATTACCTAGAAGTGTTGTAATCCTTCCTTAATATAATTTCAATCATAAATCATAACTGATTAATAGCTAAAAGTATGGTCTTCCATCTAAATTAATTGTCCCTTGGTGGGTGGGGGAAGCCCTTTACTTTGGTAATTAAGAAATGGGAAGCACAGAATTATCTCCTACTGCCTAGAAAATCTCTGCCTGTCCCTAGTCATCTTTCAGCTCTAGCCTTCCTGTGAAAAGAGGAGACGTCTCACCTCTCCACCTACCCACCACTCCTCACTAGTGATGAAAGGAGACCACACATCCTAGTCATGCTAGGACTAGCTCATCTCATCACACCTTTTAGCTGCCAATGTCCTGCGCCTTGCCTTGCACACTCCATTTCTGCAAGTGAGGATGTGTATCCTGCTTTCACAGAGCTGCAAGCACTATGGGATGGGAAAACCCAAGTTACGTTCCTCACTATGGCAGGGACAAGCCAGACCCTGCAGCACAGTTCCTGCAGGCTCTCCCCTTCTGGCTGTCATGTGGCTTTCATGTCTCCCAGTTTGGGCCCTCTAAAAGTCAGGCATCTTGTCTGGGCTAAACATGACAGCTTCCTACATAATCAAAAGGAGACAGGGGAGCTCACACAGGGCTATAGTCCTGTCAGACACCTGCTTCAGAGTGAGTTGCCCTGGGAGGATCTTATCCTACAGTCTCCACTGACCATGTACAGAGTTTGTAAGGCTAGGCAGGACTAAAACTTAATAAGTCGAAGGAAAGAAAAGGCAGTTTTAGGTTGTGTTATATCTGTGTTCTTTTGGACGTCTGCATTCAGAAAGGATGATTCAAATGGGAAATCTCCAGTGACTTTAAAAGGAGCCCATGGTGCTTGGCTCAATACAGATCATGAGCAGATGATATTCCCAGTCTTCAAATGCTACATCCTCCTTTCAATTCTCATTCACATTTGCATATATTGCATGCTCTGTTGAATTTTATCCAAAAGGCACTAACCTGCACAGCCTGACCATTCAATAACCGATCCAGCTGAACAGTCAGAAATGCAGACGCAGTCAGTTCATCTTTTGTAGTATGGGCTCCTTGCCTGAGGAAGACAAGGAGAAAGACAATGATTAAGTCCAGTTTCAAAATAATCCAGAGCTTATACTGCATGACAAATGTGCAGTAAGCAACCTTGCATTTACATGTGGTTCTACTCAAAAGGACATAAATTCAGCATAAAATAATATCCACATGCTGGAGGTCTGTGCAAAGCCGACCAAACATACCATGTGTAGATGATCTGCCCTTTAGGGTAAGTGTAGAGGATAATGTAGCAGTCACCACCATAGAACTGTCCGTACGTCTCGGGTCCCACAGGAACTCTGCCGCTGCTTTCCACGCGCCAGATCTGGGGAAACAGAAATCACTGGAGAATGCTGAACTTCATCCTGATACTCTTCAAGAAGCAATTTAT